>NC_092877.1:38008603-38655270 GCF_028372415.1 Notamacropus eugenii | reverse complement strand
TGCTTTCTATATCTCACACACACACACACACACACACACACACACACACACACACACACACACCCCTATGCTACTTACTACATGTGTAACACTGGAGCAGCGAGGTGGCACAGAGGATAGAGTGCTGGGCTTCGAATCAGGAAGACTCATCTTCATGAGTTTAAATCTGGCCTCATACACACTGGCTGAGTGACCCTGGGCAGGTCATTGAACCCTGTTTGTCTCAGTTTCCTCATCTATAAAAGAAGAAAGAAAGAAAAAATGGGGGCACAAAGAGTTAGAAATGAGACTGAACAACAATCTTGGAGAAGTTACTCATTTCCTTGTGCCTCAATTTTCTCATTTGTAAAATGAAGGGAGACATCCTTGACTCATTCCTAGTCCTCTGTTTCCCCTTCTAATCAATTTGTCAATTATACTTGCACAGCATCTGTTGTATCCATCCCCTTCTCTCCACACACACAGCCTCTCCTCTATTTCAAGATTTTCATTACCCCTTACCTGGACTATTGCCAGAAGCTCCTAATTGGTTTCCTTGATTCCACTGTCCTCTGCAATCTATTGTCCACGTAGCTGCCAAATTGATATTCACAAAACATAGATCTGTTCATGTTACTCCCCTACTCAAAAAACTTAATTGGCTCCCTATCGCCCCGAGGATAAAATACAAAGTCCTTAGCCTGCAATTTAAAGACCCTCCTTTTCCCATCCCCCCACCTTGCAGCAATCTGGCTCACACAGACCTCAGTGGTCTCATTTCATATCACTTTGCTTTATGCATTCTTTGTCCTAATGAAACTGGCCCAGTGACAGTATTCCATCCTCAGCATCCCATTGTACACAAAGCCACCATGCCTTTGCCCAGGCTTCTTCTCATGCCTGTAAGGTACTCCTCATCTCTGTCTAGCCAGATCCTTTGCTTTCCTTCTAGGTACCTATCACTCGAAGCTTTTCCTGATGCCTCCAAGTCTTTCATCACTTTGTGTCATGCTACATAACTTTGTTTAACCTCTAGATGGCATAGCTCCCTCCTACTTACCCAAAAGACCAGCTCCTGGGAAGTTGCCCCACTCACCATGGTGGTCAGGGATTCTCCCCTATTCCAGAAGAAGGTACAGCAAAGTACTAAGCCTTCTATGGTTCTCAAAGAGTGGGGTATCTTCTTTCTCCCAGTTCTGCCTGCCCTGGGAACTGTGCTTGAGTCCATCAGCAGTCTAAGAGGTATGGTTAGTGGGATTTGACCCAATCAAATTAGCTCTCAAATCTCCACATACTGGAAACCCTATTTCTTCCCTGAGTAAACCATATTTCACTGAGGTCACCTCAGTTACCTTAGTAATGGAGCTAGTCACACAAGCAATTAGATTACATTCTATCAGGGAAACACATCAATAAATTCATACAAAATATGTTCAAAATAAATTCAAGGTAAAAGTTGGGGGTGAAGGGAGAAGGCACTGGTAGCTGGCAGACAGGTTGATTAGGAAAGTCTTCATAAAAGATGACATTTTAAAGGAGAGTTTTAAAAGAAACAAGGCAAAGGTGAGGCAGGAACATTTCAGGTATGACAAACAGCAAAACCAGAATTGAAACCTAGGTTTTCAGACTCCCATACCAGAGCTGACTCACTAATAGTAATTAGTGGTAGTAGTAGTAGTAGTAGTAGTAGTAATAGTGGTGGTAGTGATAGTGGTGGTAGTAGTAGTAGTAGTAATAGTGGTGGTAGTGATAGTGGTGGTAGTAGTAGTAGTAGTAATAGTGGTGGTAGTGATAGTGGTGGTAGTAGTAGTAGTAGTAGTAATAGTGGTGGTAGTGATGGTGGTGGTAGTTGTAGTAGTAGTAGTAGTGGTGGTGGTAGTTATATGTCACTTTAAGTTCTGCCAAAGAGCTTTACAAATATTATCTCATTTTAGTTTCACTACAAGATGAAAATCAGGTGCTATTATTATCCCTATATTACAGGGAAACTAAGGCAGATGAAGGTCAAGTGACTGGTCCAGGGTCACACAACTGAGTGTCTGAGGCAGGATTTGAATTCAGTCTTCCTGCTTCCAGGTCCAGAGCTCTGTGGACTGCACCACTTAGCTGCCTACTCTAAGTGAGACAGCTTCCTTACTGAGCATAGGAAAACAAGAAAATGCAGTTGTCCAGAGTTCTCAACATCTCATATATCAGAATTTTCCTAGGTGACCTATGAACTCCCAGGTTCAGAAAGGAATACCCTCATTCTTATAGCCAGGCCCTGTAGCCTATTCCTTCTTCCATGTCCCGTTCACCAAGGTTCTGGCACAGGATTTTGAAAGTCCCTCCTGACCCGTGACTATATGATTGATTGACTGATTGATTGATTGCCAGGATATTAGAAAAAGCTTAAGCTGGCTCGGCTCCATTTTCCATATCCCTTCCCCTGCCAGAGCCTTCCCTGTTCAGGAGTGACTCACTGCCCTCCTATCTTTTCCAAAGTCCTGACATAACCTTTCCAGCTCTATAGGACATATTAATTCCCCTCCTGGGTCCTGTCTATTTGCATTAAGTGAAACAATGCTTACCTTGCTTTCTCCTCAGCCCTTAATGAATGGTGCCCTGGGGACTACTATGGATGTCCTGTCCTCTTTGCCACAGACAAATGAATGGCCCCATTCACATGGACTTAAGTCTCCTGACTGGCAAAGCTCAGACCAACCCTGGGGACAATGGACTGGTTTCTCTAGCAAGGAGCTGGCTCAGTCTTTCTGGGCTTGAGGAATGGGACATTAAGCTGAGTGCCTGCAGGAAAACATCTGTCATATTATGACACTGGCCAGATATTATTTTGTTCAGATATTATTACAAGGAGGAAAATAATGATAGCTGGACAGCGGAAGTCACTTGCTCCCAGCCTTTTAAGTCTGGGAATTTTGACTGAGATTATAGAAAATGAGGAAAGAATCCTTTATGGCTTTTGGGAGGTGTCAGTAGAACTTTGAAGTTTATGAAGTCATATGAAGTATACTTGGAAGAAACGTTAGAGGTGGTTATCCAGTGTACCTCCATTTTATAGATGGGTAAATTGAGACCTGAAGAGTTATTCAGTGGACAAGTGGCAGCACAAAAGATCAAAGCTGGAAACAACCTAAGACATTGTCTAGTGCATTCTATAGATGAGAGATCTGCGTTCTAGGGGGAGAGATTTACTTTTCATGGAGAGCTAGTAGAAAAAGCAACTCTATAGTAATAAAAATAGCTAGAATTTACATAGAGCATTAAGGTTTGCAAAGTGTTTTACATGTTATTCTTTATTAGATCCTCACAACAACCCTGGTAGGAAGGTGCTATTATTATCCCCAATTGATAGATGAGGAAATAAAGCCTGAAAAGGATAAATGATTTGCTCAGTCACACAGGTAAACAAGTATCTGAGGCAGGATTTGAACTCAGGTCTGTCTGACTACAAATCCAGTGTTCCATCCAATGCACCACTTAGCTACCTCTATGACTATGAGTTGCCAATCAGGTTCTGATCTGCCCTGATAAAAGGGCTTTACATTAGTCATTCTCTATACCAATAAAATCAAAGGTCCAAAAAAGGGTCATATATAAAAACGAAAGGTCATATTTAAAAGTTCAAAAGAAAACAGGAGTGGTACCATGAGATTAGAGAAGAACAAATTCTAATTTTCTATAAAACAATAATAATCATTACAATAATATTTATAAGGAAAGAGCATAGATTGCAAAGTACGGGCATGATGGAAAATTCTAGAATGGAACTTTAAAGTGAAAGTAAACATTTAGAAAGGAAAGCAGTGAGTAAAAAGAGGCATCCAGTTTTCATCAAGAACAGGTCATGCTAGACCAACCTCATTTCCTTTTTTGACAGGATTTGTAAACTCTTAGATGAGGAGAATGCTACAGATAGAGTTTACTTGGATTTCAGCAAAGCTTTTGATAAAGCATATCATTTTTATTTTTGTGGAGAAGATAGAAATATGTGAATTAGTTGGAAATATATTTAGACTGATTCAAAATTGGTTGGATGGCCAAACTCAAAGAGAAGTTGTTAAGTGTTTAATGTCACCATGACCAGAGGTCAACAGTGGAATGTCCCAGAGATCTGTGTTTGGTTTTGTGCTATTTAATATTTTTATTAATGACTTGAATAAAGGCATTGATGCTATTGGTGAGCTAACAAATGTTTAACAACTAGTTCTTGGAGAGGGTGGGTGAGAGAAAAATGCATACACAACCATTTTAAGTTTAATCTCTGTTATTAACATTTTCCTCCTCTTTCTAGAAATCAACAAAACAATAAGTCAAACCATATTTGTAGAATGTGCTGATTTATGAGGTGCAGATGTTCACATGGAACATTTAACATTCGGCTCTCAGAAGATGGTATGAGCTGGCTCCAGCATACCCTTGCACTGCTGCCATGCCTTATTTGCCGATGACATAAATTCACAAATATTAGGAGACCAAACATACATATTATAGAGTCAGGACCCAAGAAGATCTTAAGAAACTAGAGCACTGAGTTACATCAAAAAAGAGGAAATTCTTTTAAGGTTACACTTGGGTGCAAAAAAAATCATCTTGCCCAAAACAAGATGGGGGAAGCATGGCTAGACAGCATTTGTTCTGAAAACAATCTTGGGCTTTTAATAGATTGCAAATACAATATGGATCAACAGCATAATATCAGTCCTCCTAAATGCATCCATTCCATACTGAAAGCTGAGAGAAATCATTATTTCTCTCGTATTAATAACTAATCATTGAATCAGGACCAAGAATTTTTCCCCTTTTCTGCTTCCTCATCCAGAAATGAACTGGTGGGGGAAATTTTAGGCAGAGATAAGATCTATTCAGACAGTAAAAGAAATTCTAAGTTTAGACTAGTGGGGGCATTCCTGCTCATTGTGCTTGCTCAGACACATCTAGGAAAATGTGAATTTCCATTTTTGTCAGACACATGATATGAAAATTGCTAAGTCTCTTTGACCAAGACCTGGGTGGTCCATGTCAGATACCTCAAGACCCTCAGTGAAATATATCCCAGCCTGTCGTTGTACTATTCATTTTCTCATTATTCATCAACCAACTGGAGTTGATTGCCATTCTCAGGGACACCTACTCTTCCAAGGGTATATAGTATAAACTGTGATGGTCTTTGACATTCAAGGGTGTCACTGATCTTTTATAATAAACATGCTAGCCTTATTAATAAAATGATCAAATTACCCAGAAACCATGTCTCTCAAACTTTTTTAATATCACAGAACCATAGTTTTCAGTTATTGGGAAGCAATAGACCCTTTGTATTCTGATCTGCTCAAGACCACATCTGTCCTATACCTTAGTCAGTTCTGGTCAATGTATACACTGGCATTGATAACTTGGAGAGTATGTAGATGACTGGGATAACAAAGGAACTTGAATTCATTCACTTGAGGCCTAGTTAAAGGAATTGGGGGTGTTTAACTTGGGGAAGAGAAAGCTAGAAGTGGAGAGAATGGAACATAACCTTCTTCAAATTTTTGTAGGACTGTCATGTGGAAGAATGAAACTCACTGGGTTTAGCCCCATGGTGCTGAACCAGAAGCAATGGTGGAACTGCAAAAGCAAATTTAGGTTTTCTTTCAGACGCGGAATGGAATGGGCTATTTCAGAAGGCAGCAAGCTCACCTCACTGAAGGCTTCCAAGCAAAGGTAGGACGAATGACCACTTGCTTGATATGTTGCAGAGGGGATTATTGTTTAGGTATGAGTCAGGAAAATGGCCTGAGGTCCCCCCCCAACTCAGAGATTCTGCAGTTTGGTGAAAAGCATGGCAAGAAGGAAGATAAGGCAGTTGTGGATAGGTATACACGTGTTCAAACACACACAGAAAATAAAAAGTGATTAGATGGTCTGAAAACCCAAAGTAGAAGCCAAATCAGGAACTATCCTGGCTTTGTGGCTCTTGAGAGAAGTGAGTTGAAAGGCACTGTGGACTATGATTTACAAATGAACCTACTAAGTAAAGGGCCTGACACACAGCAGGTAATTAATACTTACTACCTTGACTTAGGTCTTTCTGCCACAGTAGGCTGCCTCTCATGTTTGTTAATCTAATTGACCTGAACTGAGTAGAGAAGCAACGTGGTATAGTGGATAGTGCCTTGAACTTGAAGTCAAGAAGATGTGGGTTGCTATGTCCCTTCCAACGCTCATTACCTCCACGAACATGGGTAAATCACTTATCTCTCTGGTCATCAGCTTGCTCACCTACAAAATGAGGAAGGTAGGGTAAATGGCTTCCATCTCTAAATCTACAATCCTATAAACTGATTCTCATAGGATCTTCTCAGCTTTGGAAGGTAAATAATGTAAAAGCTATTTCTAATACAAATGCTATTCTAGAGGGCTATGAGTTAACTGTCATATACCTAGTGAGTGGCAGGGCCAGAACTTTAAGCCAGGGTCTCCTGACTCTAAGCTTCCATAATCTCAGAGAAAAAAAAAGATAAAGATTGATCTCTCAGTCAGAAGGCGTACAGTGTATGCAGATGTGAAAACAATGAGGGTGGTAATATTTTGCATTTCCAGAAAGGTAGTCATTAAATAATGCAATAGCCACCCTACCAGGTATTGATTAGGCATAAAAAGTCCCACTAGTGGAAAAAAAATACGTGTGTATATGAAAATTTGCAAAGCAAAGGGAAAAAACCAGTGCCTTTCACTGGGGAAAAAGCTTGCTTTTCCATCCACTTTGTCCGTGTAAGCCGGGCAATTTGTCTTGGGGCGGAAGCCCTTGTTTGGTATTCCCTGGCAGGTATATCCGGCTCCTGCAGATCCTAGCCTGGGGGCAGCCTTTTTTTTTTCTTTTTTTTTTTTTTTTTGCTTTGTGCCTAATGCTGTTTGAAGCCCGCCTGAGTGGAACTTGTGAAATTTCCAACATCACAGGAGAGGCCTGTGTTTTCCATTAACCCCTGCTTTCTGTGGTTACTTCTCAAATCCTCTCCAAGAGGCAGCAGCAGTGCCTCTGGCCAGAAAGCCATCCTTGCCCAAGATGGGTGGTGGCATGGAAGGAGCAGGAGCCCTGTGACCATGTCTCCTCCAGCCCCTGTTCTATCACTAGCTAGTTGATCTAGGACAAGCTGCTGAATTGCCTTGTCCCTCTGGGGCCTCATCTATAATAATCACAGCTCACATTTACAGAGAGCCCTAGGATTTCTTCTTAACAGCCCTAGGAGGCAGATAGATCAAGTACTTTTGTTCCCATTCTACCGATGAGGTTATTGAGGCTCTTCGAGGTTGACTTGTTCAGGATTACACAGCCACCCCAATAGGTAGGTCAGTGGTTCCCATTGAGGGTTTGTGATAATGGTCCAAGGGGGTCATGCTAAATTTTTTTTTCAATGGCAACTTAAGTAGAAAATATTTGTAAAGAGTACGTAGTATATTAAGTTATCCTGGGGTTGCATGAATTTTGCTTGTGTTTTTTGTTTGTTTTTGGTTGAAAGAGCAGAGCAAAACATTAGGAACCTTAAGAGTAGGTTATGGAAGTTTTCTTATCCCTTGTTGCCTAGATACTGCGTCCTGATTGTAAAGTCAGAGGACTGCAGGTTGGACACTGACTATCTGTGCAACTGTTTCCAAGTCACTTCACTTCTCAGGAGCTCTTTCCTAATCTGTGAAGTGGAGTTGAATTAGATGACCGCTGAGTCTTCCGGCTCTAGCTCCTGGACTAGACACGTCCTGTTGTGTGACCTTGGGCTAGACACTGAACTAGACAGTCTTTGAAGTTCATTCTAGTTTGAAAGTGATGATCCTAAGATCTAGAACTCAGAGGGGCCAAGTGAATAGCTCTTATCAGATGGCAAGCTCCTTCGGGGCAGGGATTGTCTTTTCTCTCTTTTTGTATCTCCAGCTTAGGACAGAGCCTGGCACACAGCCATCCTTTAAGAGATGTTTATTGACTGATCCCATGGCTTCTCAGGGTCCAAGTCAGCATCAAAACTCAAGCCTCCTGAATCCAAATACAGTTCACTATTCACTGCACCATCCAGCCTTCACCTGTAAAATGCAGGGGTCAGGGAAGCGGGCAATGACTTCTCTACTTAACTATAGGCAAAGCACTGGACTAGATGATTCCTCTAAATAAGATCTACAAAGTTATTCAGGCAGAGAAGGGGGAAGGGGATAAGCATCTGTTGTCCTTCAATAGTTTCAGTGATGCCTGACTCTTCGTGACCCCATTTGGGCCTTTCTTGGCAAAGATACTGGAGTGGTTTGCCATTTCCTTCTCCAGCTCATTTTACAGATGTTGAAACTGAAGCAAACAGGGTTAAGTGACTTGCCCAAGGTCACACAGTTAGTAGGTGTCTACTAATAACAAGCATTTCTATGATAGGCATTTATATTGCCCCTACTCTATGCTAGGCATTGAGCTAATTGCTTTGCAAATATTATCTCATTTGATCTTCACAACAACTCTTCAAAGTAGATGCTATTATCCCTATTTTACAGTTAAGGAAACTGAGGCAAATAGAGGGTAAGTGACTCCCAAAGTTTACCCAGCTAGTTGGGGGCAGCTAGGTGGTGCAGCAGATAGAACACCAATGCAAGAGTCAGGAGGATCTGAGTTCAAATCTCACCTCAGACACTTGACACTCACTAGCTGTGTGACCTTGGGCAAGTCCCTTAACTCCAATTGCCTCATCCTGGGTCATCTCCAGTCATCCTGATGAATATCTGGTCACTGGATTCAGATGGCTATGGAGGAAAAGTGAGGCTGGTGACCTGCACAGCCCTCTCTCACTCAAAACAAAGTCAAGTGCAAGTCATATCATCATTTCTCTGATGGCATGGTCTTCTTCAGCAATAAAGGATGAACACACACAGCTAGTTAGTGTCTGAAGTTGTATCTGGCTCAAGTCTTCCTGTCTCCAAACCCAGCACACTGGGCACCTCAATGCCCCCTTGCTGCCTAGGTGCAGGGACCAGAAGAAAACTTGATATACCTCAACACACCTGACAACTACTTTCAAGAGATTCAGATTTCTAGAGTTATTTGTGTTAGAGACTAAAGAGACCTTAGAGGTAACCTAATCCAATCCTCTCATCTTACAGATGACAACAATGAGGTCCAGAGAGGTCAAATAAATTGTCCAAGGGGACACAGAGAGGCAATAAATGAGCCATGTATGTCTAAAGCAAACCCTGGTGCCATGTTACTACTCCTGACCTAAGTAGTATGGCAGATAAAGTGTTGGGCTTATAGATAGGAAGGCCTGAGCTCAAAGCTTATCTCAGACACTTAGTAGTTGGGTGACCCTGGGCAAGCCTCAGACTTGGTTCTCTAGTCTCTAGAAGAGGGATGGTGGACAAGTTGGTCTTTGAGGTCCCTTGCCATCCTCCATGTGTGGCCTAGGTTTTGCCACTATTATCCTGTTCTAGTGATCATGTCAAAGAGAGGAAGTGAACCAGTAATGAAGAGAGACACCATAAGTTTGAAAGAAAGTTTCTCAAGAGAAACGCATGCACAGCTCAGAGTCACAGAGCCTTCCAGATAGAAGGGTCCTCAGACAAAGGGTCACAAGATCATAGGCCGAGAACAGGAAGAGATCTCAGAAGGCTTTGAGTTTACTTAGAGATGAGAAGTCTGAGGCCCAAGGTTAAGTGATTTGCCTAAAGTCATCACCTACCTCCCTTTCCATTGATTGAGGTCCAGAGAGAAGAAGAAATTTGCCTAAGGTCAAATACTAAATGTGTAGTCTTATGGATAAATGGAAATATCTATATGGTGTCATGGAAAGAGCAAACTCAGAGAGCTTATTCTCTATGCTACCTTGAGGAGTTAACCTCAGTTTTTTTTATCTGTAAAATGGGATTAATAATATTTACTTACAGTTGGGTTCAATTGATAACCACCAATGTCATCATCGTTGCTGTAGTCCTCCTCCTCTTCTCCTCTTCCTCTTCTTCCCTCTTCTTCCTCTTCTTCCTGCTCCTCCTCCTCCTGGACTGAACCTCCATTATCTCTTCTCTACAATGGGTGAAATAATCCTCATATGATCCCATAAACTTTGACACACTATAGAAACAGAAGTTGTTGTTAATTATCATCATCTTTATTATCATTACAAACCAAAACGGATCCAGCAGGGCTCACCAGAAAGTTTATTCAAAGAACTTGCCCCTGAAGTTAATGTATTTTTAGGTGCCATGAAGCCTTTGCCTAATGGGGAGTGCTCTGAGAGCCAGACCTACTTGGCATGCTCGGCAGCCTCCTGCTTCTGCTTTAAGATTCGCTGCCGATCGCTTTTGGCAGTCCCCAAAGAGGGAGCTCTTTCCACTAACAAAATACAAAATGCAAAATTAATAAAAAGACCCTTTGAAACTGACAAATGTGCCTCGGGCAAACTATCTGCCCAGCAGCTGGTTAAAATTTAATCAGTTTTTTTTTTTTTTTCCAGCCGGGATGGCTCTTGAACGGGGCTCCCCAGCCCAAGTGTGGTCAAAGTTTGTCAGACAAGAAATAATGGCCAAGGCCTTTTAATTCAGCAAATAAGGAGCAGATGCTTTTAAAATCTACGCAACAGTCGAGGAGCTAATTGTCTGGGTTTCGACAATGCCTGTTAATTCTTTCATAATTTCCCACTGCCTTTTCATGTAGACCCAAAATTAGCACCATAAACTCTGTGGTGAGTTGGAATATTGACTGAGGTTTATGGGCCCCGCAATTAAACTGTGGCTTTTCAAGGACTCGTCTGAGGCCTGAAAGAGAGACAGACAAACAGAAGGAGTTAGACAGAGAGACTTGCAGAACAAGAGACAGACAGGCATATATATGCAAAGACAGAGAGAGACAGGGACGTAGAGGCAAACACTCAGAGACAAAAAGAGACAGGTCAGAAAGAAACAGAGACAGACAGTGAAAGGAGGGAGGGAGGGAAGAGAGCACTGGGATTGCCTTTCTGCAAACTGCAGAAAGGTGCCACAGCTATTCTTTTCTCTCCTTACCAAAGTTTAAGGTATTTTTGCCCTATGACATGTGAAGTCACCGTGCATACAGCCCCTTTGAAATAGCTTCCTTTATCACCATTATCATCATCACCATCAGCAGCAGCAACTTCATCCTCATAATACTAACTAGCGCATATATAAAACTTGAAGGTTTGCAAAATTCTTTATCCACACCACCTCATTCGAACCTCATGACAACTCTATAAGGTTGATGCTAGTACCGTCCCATGAGATTTAGAGAGGCTACCCAGCCCATCTGCTAATTCTCTGAGGTCTTACTGACTTTAGGTCTAGTGCTCTATCCCTCGTACTAGTTAGATACCTCAAGGCCTCCCCATCCCCTTTGCATGGAAAAGATAGGAGATTCAGTAAGGGCCCATCATCAGGTAGGCAGGCCAGGCATTCCAACCAAGATGGTTTGTTGCTGTTGTTTGGCTTTCGTTCTGGAAGAGGACTATGACATCAGGGAGGTGATGCCATGACATGCAAGTGTTGGGTTTAAGTGAGGCAGGGCTCTGTAAAGTCACCAGCCTCACTTTCTACTCCAGAGTCATCTGGGTCCAGTGGCAAGATATAGGTCAAGACAACTGGAGATGGCCCTGCACCCAGGATAGGAGCTGCATTGAACACCCAAGCTCTCTCTTTTCTAACATGGTCAACCACCTAAACACAACTGCCCAAAAGCAAGATACTCCATTTGGAGACAGATATTAAACAGAGTCTTCTGAATGAGGGAATGATCATTTTGGTTTCTTTTACCTTGACTAAGTATACCTTAAAAAATGCTCGGTTCTAGACACCATCCATTATAAGATATCCATTCATTTTTCATTCATGTCCAACTCTTCCTGACCCCATTTGAAATTTCTTGACAAAGACACTGGATTGGTTTGCCATTTCCTTCTCCATCTCATATTACAGATGAGCAAACTGAGGCAAACAGGGTTAAGTGACTTGCCCAGGGTCACATATCCAGTAAGTGTCCAAGGACAAATTTGAACCCAGGAAAATGAGTATTCTTAACTCCAGGTTGGACACTATCCACTGTGCCATCTAACTGCCCTGTTATAAGGTAGGGGATATACAAAGAAAGACACTCAGGATGGTAATTGGATTAGAGACCAGACTAGCTGTGTAACATCAAACAGGTTTCTTAGCCTTTCTGGGACCTGGTTTCCTCTTCTCTAGAATGATGTGGCTGAACTCAGTGATACACAAAATACCCTTCCAGGTATGGATCTCTATTCCTATGAACCTATGACTGGGCCAATGTAAAGGCACCCTAAAAGATTATGGAGATATATTCTGGAGAGGACCCAACTTGCTGCAGTGATGAAGGGTTATAATAATGGAAGTCATTATTAACTGTGAATATAATAAGTAAAGAATATAAAGAAGTTTTGCTGATACAATTACATAGAACAACATTCACTGTAATTATTAGTGCTAGGGCCAACACAAACTGTCCAATACTTTCTCTAACAACCATTGGGCTTCCACCTCAGCTCACAATCTTATTTCTATGTGTTTGGCCTTTCTGAGGACACTTAACTCCACGTTCTCCTTAGGATTCACTCTTTGTTTTCAGCCTTGCCCTGGAGTTCTCTTTCCAGTTGGTAGCTGGTATTGAAGCCTTCCAGATAGGGCTATGCATATCCTTTTGGGATGGTCAAGGAAGGACCTTTGCAGTGCTTGCCTCTTAATCAAGGATCATAACCTTTTTGTGTCCTGGATCCCTTGGGAAGTCTGGGGAAGACTACAGACTCTTCTCAGAAGGATGTTTTTCAATGTATAAAATACATAAAATTACAGAGGAAAGTGATTATATCGAAATAAAGATATTTTTTCCTCAACAAAAGCCATAGACTACCTTAAGATCTATCTATAAACCCTTTAAATCTATCTATAAACCTTACGTATTCTAGGTTAAGAATCTCTGCTTAAAATTCATACAGACTTTAAAGTCTTTAGATCAATAAAACAAAGCCAAGGTCTGGAGATATTCCTGGAAGGCAACATCTTTGTCCTTTTAGTTCTGAGTCTCACTTCGCACTAAGTCTGATGTGACTAATCTAGCTTCATTCTGTCTTATGATCTGTCTGCCTCATCAGAGGTCTCTTTGCTATCCAGGTATGTGACCTGAAGCTTTTAAGCCTACTTATGGCCTCTATCCTCTGCATTTGCCCAACCAAGCTTGTGAGAACCGTTTTTCTCTCTCTGTTGCTTCATCCCCATCCCTTTCAAAGGAAGGGTACCAAGACATAGCAGCTGGTTCCCAGGTAACCTACATTTATCATTCAATTTAACTCTGACTAAAACTCACATCTATGTTTAAAAACTAAAAATTCATTTGTGAATAATATGCATAAAAAGTGTAATATTTCCAAACAAATATTAACAGTTATTCCATACTGGGCATCCCAAATGCCTTGTTTCTTAATATGTGTGGGACATCATGTATGTATATGATTCCATGTTTTACATTATGATGCTCAGGAACACTAACCTACTAGATCTCAACACTACTCATATTGCATTAATGTGACATATCCCAAAGAAGAAAATAGTGGACGCAATGCTCATTGATTAGTCATAGCAAGAAGTCATCCTTGTGCTTGGGATGCTGAAGACTGTTGATCTGCAGTGATAACAGTATCATAGGAACAATGCTGCAGACCTGGGTTTGCTCTGCTCTGCATTTGATATTAGCCACACACCCTTGGCTACTAGGCAGATGAGTGATATTTTTGAGCCTGTCATTTTTCCAGACTGGGCAATAAAACCCCCAGGAAATATTCCCTTATGACAGAGGTTCTTCCCCTTTTTTATGTATTATGGACCCTTTTGGCACTACTTACATACCTATTGTCTTCTCAAATAATGCTAAATGCACATTAATGAAATGCATGGGATTACAAGGGAAAACAATTATATTGAAGTACAGTAATCAAAAAGGACAATTTTGTTAAGAACTTCAGGGATCCCTTCCTTGGCTACTGAGACCCCTTCCTACTGCATCTGCCCACCTCAGGACTGTGCAAAGGAAAGTGTCAGGGTATATCCAAGAAGCATTTCTGCCACGCTGGGGGAAAAGGAGGAGGAGGAGGAAGAGAAGGAGGAGAACAAGGAGGAGGGGGAACATTTCCTACACAGGGATCTAAATTTCAGGAGAAAATAGTTTACAAAGTCAAAGTCAAGTTCTGCAGTCTTACCCTCAAGGTCTTCCACAATCTGACCCCTTCTCTCTTCTTCTACCTGAATCTCCCAAGTCACACAAGTGTCTTGTTTCAACTTTGGGTATGTAGATAACTGTAATTTATAATTCCAAAGAGTTGAGTTGTTAGATGGCAAAGTTGGAATAAAAAAGAAAAAAAAAAACCAAAACTCAACAATATAAATTCATCGGTGTGGAAACACCCTCCATTAATGCAGATTGCAACCCATCTGTAACGCAGCAGGTAAATCATAAGGAATCTCTTAAAGCACAAAATTCTTTTAAATTAAAACAACATAAAAATTAAAGATAAAACATTTTTAAAGCACAGAACGATTAAGTAATTTGCCCCTGGTTACACAGCTAGTAGGTGTCAGAAGTGGGATTCAATTCCTGTTCTTCTTAACTTCAAGCACAATGCTCTTTCCACTATGCCGTATCACCTCTAAGTACATTTTCATGTTCTATCTTATGTTATATACTCATAGGTCAATAAAATGTTAGACATGAAAGATAATTTAGGGATTGTGTAGCTCAATCTCTTCTTTTTACAAATACAGATAGGAATCAGAGAAGACCAAAGGGAAGGGACTTGTTCAAGATCATAGATATACTTAGGGAAAGAGGCATCCTGTGCTCTTCTCATGGTATAGGCCTACTTTGCTTTATTGCATTTTGATTTATTGTGATTTATTTGATTTGTTTTATTGCAGTGGTCTGGAACCAAACCCGCAATATCTTCAAGGTATTCTTGTACCAGAGAGCCTGACAGTCTGTTATTTCTCATTACAGACATGAACCATGAAGGCCATAGTTATGGGACTAGAGACCAGACCATTAGTGTGACTCTGGACGAATCACTTCATCTCAATGGACTTCAGCTTCCTTCATGAATAAAATTATGGAATGATACTCAGTTGCTCCCAAAGTTCCTTCAGGCTCTACATCTGGTACCCCATGATCTTATGACCATGCTAATGAATGAGAAGCTGAAAAGGTGAAGATTGTGTCTTATTCATATCCATTCCCCCCTCACTCCCAGCATAGTTCCATGTACATAGTAAGCACTCAATAAATGCTTAATGGGTAATGAATGAATGAGAAATAAGGTTAACATGGTACCTAACACAGAGTGGGGCTGGAAAGAATATTTGGCCAGATAGGTGAGAAGAATCATAGGTCATTGTGAATTTCAGCAGTTTTTAACAGAGTATCATGAGACAAAGGCCAACCAATAGGTTATGTCAGTCTCAAGGCAAGAACAGAACCCTATAAGAGAGTAAGTCCAGGTTGGCTAATGCTCTAGCAAGATCCTCCTAATAACTGGGATAGTGAATGGCTACCTGCTCAGCTTAGCCCCAGAGTAGATATTCTTAGGTCTTGGCTATTAAAGAGTAAGCCTGTCTTCACTAGGCAGCTAAGTGGTGCAGTGGATAGAATGCCAGGAGTCAGGAAGATGCATCTTCCTGAGTTCAAATCTGGCCTCATATCATTATAAGCTGGGGGACTCTGGGCAAATCACTTAACTTTATTTGTGTCAGTTTACTCCTCCCAAAAATTAGCTGGAGAAGGAAGTGGCAAACCATTCCAGTATCTTTGCCAAGAAAACCTCAAATGGGTAACAGACTTGGATATGACTAAACAATAGCCTATGCTGACTGAATTTGAAGGGGACAGCCTCATCCTCTAGGTAGACTAGGAAATATGTAGTAGAATCTGTATTCCTTCCCCAACTTACCCGTCTTGGGCTTCATTGAGTGGGCAGACCTCAGACCAATAAAACTTAACTTTACCTTTCATCATCATAACTTCTATTGTTAATGATTCCCTATGGGGTCAGTCATAGAGAACATAGTTGGGGTAGGGGGAGGAGGAGGAGAAGAAGGAGAACAGTAAAGAGGACACTTCAAGAGGACACCTTCAAATTGACACAATAGAAACAGACAAAGTCATAGAGGGTCAACTTAGCTACAAGCTCTCGATCATGAAGAAAGAAAGCTATACATTCATTATCCTGGGATTCCAGGGCCACCTAGATTATAAAAGTTCAGAAAAAAATGGTTTGAATGATAAAACTGTGATTCATATATATGTGTATAATGTGTGTGTGTATGTATGTATATGTATGTAAGTACATACATATATATAAATGTAGATATAGATATATGGATATAGACACTGACATACATCTCAGAAGGCTAGAACTTAATGAGGCCAAATCTAATGAGGTAAGACCTAACATGATAAAATTAAATCAGGATCAATGTGAAGTTCTACTTTGCGGCCCCCAAAATCAGTCCCTACCATGCTATTCTTTGACACAACTATAGAATGTTTTTTGTGAAATAGATTCACTTGTGTTTGTATGAGCAATCAAAGAGGGAAGAAGGGAATATAGAAGTTATTGGTAAGTTGCTATTGATAATGTATGTTTATATTTTTACTTAATCACTTTACTATAATGTTCCACTTTTCTTTTAAGTAGGTTAAATCACCATAAATATTACTCTAAAGGAAAAAATAAAAAAAATAACTTCACTGAATTTTAGATTTAGAACTGAAAAGAACCTCTTACATTATAGATGAAGAAACCAAGGGATGGAGTCAAGATGGTGGAGTAGAAAGACACATGCACTCTAGCTCTTCCCCCACAGCCCATAAAATATCTGTAAAGAAAGACTCTCAACAAATTCTAGAGCAGCAGAAGCCACAGAACAATGGAGTGGAGATTCCCAGCCTAGGGTGATTTGGAAGGCCAGCAGGAAAAGTCTGTTGCACTGGATGTGGAGCAGAGCCTAGCCCAGCCATGGCACTTGGAGGAGCAGGACCCAAACAGGCTTTGGGGACAGAATCCCCAGCAGCAGCAGCGGTTCACAGATCCCTTAACCCACAGGTGCCAAAGGTCAGTGAGAGGGCTTTTTCAACCAGAGGGAGAAGGGAGCAGGGTCCTCCCCAGCCCCAGGCCACAGCAGGAGTGGCAGCAGCAGTGGGTGAGAGGTGGCTATGGAGGCCAGGGTCCATGGTTGGAGCAGCTCAACTTAAAGCCCTTGGGGGAACTAATCTGAATCTCAGCCCTGAGCACAGTCCTGGGGAATGGTGGAGCTGGAGGCCCCTCAGAAGTAAACTCCTCTCCCTTGATTGTACCACCTTGGAGGAACTGAGAACTTACAAGTCCCCAGAGTATACCCTACTCTTGACAAAGGACCCAAAAGTCATTAATTGGTTGGAAAAATTCCCAGAAAAGGGAAAAAAATAAGACTAAAAAAAGTTACTTTCTTGGTGAACAGGTGTTCTCTCTCATCTTTTTGGAAGAAGAAGAATAATGTTTACCATCAGAGGAAGACATAAAGGCAAGGCTTCTGCATCCAAAACCTCCAAAATAAATATGTAACAGTCCCAGGTCATGGAAGAGCTCAAAAAGAATTTTGAAAATCAAGTAAGAGAGATGGAGGAAAAATTGGGAAGAGAAATGAGAGAGATGCAAGAAAATCATGAAAAGCTAGTCAACAGCTTGGTAAAGGAGACACAAAAAATGTTGAAGAAAATAACACCTTTAAAAATAGGCTAACTCAATTGGCAAAAGAGGTCCAAAAAGCCAATGAGGAGAAGAATGCTTTAAAAAGCAGAATTAGCCAAATGGAAAAGGAGGTTCAAAAGCTCACTGGAGAAAATAGTTCTTTAAAAATTAGAATGGAACAAATGGAAGCTAATGACTTTAATGAGAAACCAGAAAATTACCAAAAAATGAAAAGAACAAAAAAATGGAGGACAATGTGAAATATCTCATTGGAACAACAACTGACCTGGAAAACAGATCCAAGAGAGAGACAATTTAAAAATTATGGGGCTATCTGAAAGCCATGAACAAAAAAAGAGCCTAAACATCATCTCTCATGAAATTATCAAGGAAAACTGCCCTGAGATTCTAGAACCAGAGGGCAAAATAAATATTGAAAGAATCCACTGATCACCTCCTGAAAGAGATCCAAAGAGAGAAACTCCTATAAATATTATAGCCAAATTCCAGAGTTCCCAGGTCAAGGAGAAAATATTGCAAGCAGCTAAAAAGAAACAATTCAAGTATTGTAGAAATACAATCAGAATAACACATGTGCTAGCAGTTTCTACAATAAGGAATTGAGGAGCTTGGAGTATGATATTCCAGAAGTCAAAGAAACTAGGATTAAAACCAAGAATTACCTACCCAGCAAAACTGAGTATAATACTTCAGGGGAAAAAATGTCCTCAATGAAATAGAGGACTTTCAAGCATTCTTGATGAAAAGACCAGAGCTGAAAAGAAAATTTGACTTTAAAACAAAAGAATTAAGAGAAACATGAAAAGGTAAACAGGAAAGAGAAATCACAAGGGACTTACTAAAGTTTAATTGTTTACATTCTTATATGGAAAGATAATATTTGTAACTCTTGAAACTTTTCTTAGTATCTGGGTGTTGGAGGGATTGTACATACACATATGTATATTGTGTGTGTGTGTGTGTGTGTGTGTGTGTGTGTGTGTATAAATATATATATATATATATATACAGAGAGAGAGAGTGAGCACAGGGTGAGTTAAATAGGAAGGGATCATATCTAAAAAAATAAAATTAAGGGATGAGAGAGGAATATATTAGAAGGAAAAAGGGAGAAATGGAATGGGGCAAATTATCTCTCATAGAAGAGGCAAGAAAAAGCTTTTCCAATGTAGGGGAAAAGGGGGGAGGTGAGAGGGGAAAAAGTGAGCTTACTCTCATCACATTTGGCTCAAGGAAGGAATAACATGCACATTCAATTTGGTATGAAAATCTATCTTACACTCCAGGAAAGTAGGGGAAAAGGGGATAAGCAGGGTGGGGGGGATGATGAAAGGGAGGGCAAATGGGAAGAGGAAGCAATTAGAAGTAAAAGCTCTTGGTAGGGACAAGGTTAAAAGAGAGAATAGAAGAAATGTGGGACAGGATAGGATGGAGAGAAATATAATTAGTCTTACACAATATGACTATTATGGAACTCATTTGTAGAACTACTCATTTATAGCCTATATTGAATTTCTTGCCTTCTCAGTGGGGATAGGTGGGGAGGGAGGAAGGAAGAGAAGTTGGAACCCAAAGTTTTAGGAACAAATGTTGAGAATTGTTTTTGTGTACAACTGGGAAATAAGAAATACATGTAATGGGGTATAGAAATTTATCTTGTCCTACAGGACAAGAGAGAAGATGGGGATAAGAGAGGGGTGAGAGTTTAGAAGGGAGGGCATATTGGTGGAAGGGGCAATCAGAATGCAAGGTATTATGGGTGTGGGGAGGGGAGATGGGGAGAAAATTTAGAACCCCAAATTTTGTGGAAATGAATATTAAAAACTAAAAACAAATAAATAAACATTAAATAAAAAGAAACCAAACCTAGAGTGGTTAAGTGAGTTGCCCAAAGTCAGTTGGGTCAGTAGTTCCCAAACTGTTTTGATCATTCACCCCCAGACAGGAAAAAATGTTAAATGTGCACCCCTAATATGTGCAATTTACTTTTTTATAAATTATATACTTGTATTCTATTAAGTGATATAGCATAGGGCATAAAGAGGTGACCTCAGAACTAAGAAGATTTACCCTCAGGTCCTATCTCTGACACATACTGGGCTGTATGACCCTGGGCAAGTCACTTAACCCCTCAGTGATCTAGGCCAGAAGCATCAAACTTAAGGTCCATGAGTGCACGTGATCCACAATACTCCCCAGAAAATATTTGACAACATAAGTAAAAATACAGTAAAACACAGATAATATTACATTGCAAAACTAAGTCAATATGGATCCTGAAAGGATCCTTAGGTTCGGATTAGTGGCCCCTGTTTCTATGTGACTTTGACACAACTACTATAGAATCTAAGTATAGAGGAGGTGCTGGCCTGCATGGTTAGAGGGAGCTTCCTCAATTGGGAAGTCTCTATGCCAATGAAATCTCAAGTGCAATCTCTATCCAGACTCTCTCCTAGACTTTTACTATTGTACCAACAACTGTGTACATTATAAAGCTTACATAAAAATAATTTTAAAAAGAATTGGATTGTTAAAATGAAAAAATATTCTATCCTAGAGTCAATAGGGAGCCACTGAAGTTTCTTGAGTAGAGGAGTGTCAGCATTAGACCTTCATTTGAAGAAAATTGCTTTGGCAGCTGTAAGGAGAGTGGATTGGAGAGGGGAGAGGCTTGATGCAGGAAGATCCATTAGAAGGTTTTTACAGTGGTCTAGTCATGGGGCAGCTAGGTGGTGTCATAGATAGAGCACCAAGTCTGGAGTCAGGAAGTGCTGAGTTCAGATCGGGCCTCAGATACTTACTGGCTACTCTGTGACCCTGCGAAAGTCACTTAACCCTTGCCTCAGTTTGCTCATCTGTAAAATGAGCTGGAGAATGAGATAGCAAATCACTCCAGTATTTTTGTCAGGAACACCCCAAATAGTGTCATGAAGATGAGTTGAAATGGAGTTTCAGACATGACTGAATTAACTGAACAACAATGCAGTCACTCAAGAAAAGGGTAGGAGGGTGGTGGCATTGTAAGTTAAAATGGCTCCTGTGCAGCTGCCTCTGTGGGTGCCTAGGCAGAGGTGAGGTTACAATTGCCCTGATACAGAACAGGGTAGGTTAGGAACTGGAACAGAGGACAGAGGAGAAGAGGAGTGTTGGGAATCAGGATGGGTTGTTGTTCATCCTTTGTTTCCAAAGAGAACCAATGACATCACAAGGTGATACCTTGACTTGCTGGTGAATTGGATTGAAGTGAGACAGAGTGTGGTTGTGTTGGAGTGGCTGTCTCGGGGAAAGTAGAATTCCACTCACCTTCCCACCTTCAGATTGACTAAACCCACACTCAGGGACAAGTCATGGCCCTCCAGATAATCCTGCTCCTACTTTGAAGATTACTGATGCAGGTTATAAGCAAAAGAGTCAGAATTTGAACTCAGGCCCTCAAACTCCAAATTCTGCATTCTTTCTATTTTATCAAATTAATTCAAGAAGAAAATTATATACCTAGAAAATAGTGAGCATGAAAAACAATATCTTTAGTGGACTTTCAGAGTAACTAACAAAGTAGCAAAAGAACTAAATATATTTTAGTCTGTATTGGCACAAATAGGGTCAGACAAAGGGTGGTGATGGTCCCTATATCCTCTACTGAAGAGTTTTGTTCAAAAACACAAGTGTTTTTGGTGCCATATTAGCATTCGGGAAGATTTAAGCAATCTCAAATATATCCAGATGAAGTCAACCAAGACAGTGAACCTGCTGAAGACCCTAGTATGTGAAGAGCAGTTGGAGGAAGATGTAGGGGAACCTGACACCATTTTCCTAGTATCTGCTAAATAAAGAGGGGTTCAGCTAGATCAGCTTGAGCAAACAAAGTAGAATTGGGAGCAGCAGTTAGAGATGGAAGAGAATTACAATGAAGTCAATTCAGTCCAATATCAGAAAACATGTTCCGATAATCAGAACTGTCTGACAACAAAATGGGTTGACTTGTGAGGTGGTGAGTTCCTTGTCACATAAAATGTTGAAACAGAATGTGGAGGCGGCCACTTGTGTGAAATACTGTTAAAGAGATCTGAGTTTGAACAAGATGGTCTCTAAACTCTCCTCCAGCAATGGCTTTCTGTCCTGTCTGGCAGATTGGAGCTCCTAGGACTTCTGAAACTCACGCCATTACCATTACCACCACCACCTCCCCCACCACTACCACCACCACCACCCCTGCCAGCTACCTCCTACACGTGCTAAAGGTACTGGAACCTTCCTGCCTTTTCACATGTTGTTGCTTTTTCTTGGACTCTAAATGGTCACTGGTCATCTTTGAAAAGCCTTGTGCTGGCTCTGCTTAGTGCTGGAATGCTGTTCCACCCACGCATTTGGGGAGGCTCCATATCTCCTAGGACTTTTTTTCTTACATTTCAGATAGAAACCCCATAACTTCATTTATATTGCAGAATGAATATGAAAAATCAAAGAGAAAAACAGGGAAAGCCAGGCCACCCCCATGTCTCCAGAGCCACCTTTGGCTCTGTCTAAAATAATAGCATTTCTATACTATTTTCAGTTTTACAAAGGACTTTCTTCACAACAGCAGATTTGGGCAATGAGTATTATCTCACAGGGCTTCTGTTTTTCTTTTTCTAGAGGCTGGTACGTCATGCAAAGGACAGAGTGATGAACCTAGAGTTAGGACACTTAGTAGCTGTGTGGTCTTGAAAAAGTCCCCTGACTTCTGTCTGCCTCAGTTTCCTCAATTGTAAAGTGGAGATAATAATAGCACCTACTTTCCAGGGATGTTGTGAGGATCAGATGACGTAATAATAAAGCACTCAGCATAGTGCCTGGCACACTGTAGGGTCATAATAGATGCTTGTTTCTTTCCTTCCTTTCCCAGTGGGAGAAATCGAAAACATTTTCATTGACTGATTTTAAAAGTATTGCTATTCCCATTTTAAAGATGGCTTAGAATGAGGTAGAGACTTTCCTACAGTAAGTACCCTGACTTTGAGGACAAATCTCCTCATTCCAAATCCAGCTTGCTTTCCATTGCACTAAGCAATTATGTTCCTCAACATGGGCATGGCAGGAGAGAAAAGTGAATAAGAAAAGACTATCACTAAATCTCAGGTTGTCAGGACTCAATGGGCAGTTTCTCTGGAGTAAGAGGGCAGAGGATTTCTTGGTACCAGGGCTTCAATAAAGAAGTCTTTGTACTGAAGAGTCATCTCAGATCTCCTCCCCCATCATCCACATCTCTACCCCTTGCCTACCTCAACACACACAGCACTTAGTGCCTCTAAATAAGGTGTCTTTCCATCCTGTTTGTAGCCTCATCTGGCCTTCAGGGATCTTCTGTGAACTGTGAGATGTCTCTCAGAGATTTACAAGGGAAGATGCTATTGACCTTGGCTCATCCAACCAAGTGCGTGACTTGGTCTCATGTAACAATGGAATGGACTTTATGAATCTCCTCTCTGGCTCCCCAGTGCAGTAACTAGAGCCAACCCCTAAAGCCAACTGGAAAAGTCATTATCACTTCATAACCCCATTTACCATGTGTTCGAAAGCAGACTGCCCATGCCCCTCCCTTGAGCTCCTGGAAGAGGATGTGAGGAAATCACAGGATGTTTTCTTGGTACACTGCATGTCCAACATTAACCCTGGGAGGCACTTGCACTCCATCCAGCTTCACCAAAGCTGCCAATCCTTGGCTAAGTCTTCCCTCTAAGGACTAGGTTATGGCTTTGGGGAAGGGAGGAGAGTGAGTGTAGATAATCCAGAATCTTCTCCAGAAGAGAAAATACCCTGAAGTAGAAGTATGTCGGTCTGAAGTGTGGGAGGAGGTTGTGTTTTTTTTTTTTTAAAGAAAGGGGAAAAAAAGATCGAAAAAGTTACCAATAACAAACACACCCTGAGCTTCATCCCTTTATTACATTATGCCTGTGGCATATTGGCAGGCAGAAGCATTGGTCCAGAGTGGCCAAGAGGACCTTAAGATCATCAAGTCCAAAGGCAAGCTCCCCTGATGTTCCCTCCCCCAGGGCCCTGGACTATTGTTGATCTGCAGCTCAGCCCTGAATAGATTTCCAAGTCTTCCTTCCAAGTCTGAGGTGGCAAGGAGGGGTGCTCCAAAAATTATAAGTCGTCAACACATAGGATTTATAATGGGAAGGTTACTTAGAGATCATATAATGCAGGGATCCAGACTCCCCCCAAAAGAAAAGGGTTCATGGATATATTTCAGGGTGTCTGTGAGCTTGGAGAGGAAATACATGTGTAAGTGTGTGTGTATACATACACGTATTTTTATATTTTCATATATAGAGGTATCTTTATTTTCACATACATTTTTCACATATTTTCACACATATATTTCATATATATTATACACATACTTTATTTTTACACACACATCTCTTTTCTAACTTCCAAATGAAATTTACAAGTTTTTTAAATTATTTTTTAAAATGACTCTAAGGAGGCATCCATAGCCTTCTCCACACTTACCTAAGGGGTCTCTGATATAAAAACGGTAAAGAACACCTACTTTAGATCATCTTCATCACCTCCCCTTCACTATGCCCAAGGTCACACAACTAGAAAGGAACAGAGTTGAGGTCCAAACCCTGGTGCTGGCTCCAAATCAGGTGTTCATTACACTAGACCATGACACAACGGGCTTTTTCTCCACCTCTGGGAGGCTCTAACTATTTGCTTATTTTTTAAATATTTGATCAATTCCTTCTTAGTAAGCTTTTATACCTGAGAGTAATCGTGGTAACATGGAAAAAGAACTGACCTTGGAGCCAGGAAGGTCTCCCTTCATACATCAACTGAGTGACTCTGTGCCTCAATCCCTTAAAGTCTCAGTACCCTGGACAGTTCTCTATGCCTACATTTCAATGAGCAGGTACCAACACACTCTGATAGGGAAAATCCATCCCTGTTCTGATGAAGTCACAGGTCCAGTCCAAAAATTATAACTTTCTCACTGATATTCAGTAGATTCTAAACTGAATAACACTTTCTTCCATCTCCTGTGCTGACCCAGAACTCACACAAATCTATCAAGGGGAAGTTGCTGTCCGTAAAATACAGATAACTTCTGTATTTTATACAGATGATTGGTCTTCAAAACAGCCTTGTTGAATGAGATCTTAAAGATCAATTCAACCTCTCATTACACAGATAAGGAAATTGAATTATACAGAGGTAAAGAAACTTATTCAAAATCACACATCTATTAAGGATCAGATCATAGATTCAAATCCAGATTTCCTTGCCTTCAGATCTGGGGTTCACTAAGAACCATAGTCGCCTGCCACCCATTATGTGGAACTCAAAGCAGAGTCCAGAAGAAAGAATTTATTAGGCTTAGATATCTAGATTGGTAAGTGGTGGAGACAATTCTATATTGCCTCTGTCCTAGAACAACTGGAAATCCAAAGAAGATGACAAGGTGCAGATCACACCAATCCAACCTCTCATTCTTTATTATTGGGATTTTAGGAGGCAAGAAATAAGTTTTTCTGAAATGGGAACTGAGAATTGTGAGTTCTCTAATTCTGGCTTTGCCACTAACTCACAAAGAGACATTTGATAAAGTCCCTTTACAAGTTTTGGTCCTCTGTTGCCTCATCTGTAAAATGAAAGGGTCAGACCAGATGATTTCTAAGATTTGTTCCAACTCTGACAACCTATTGGTTCATCTAATCATGTATTCAGAAGTGAAAGGGACCTTGGATGGTATTTAACCCAACTCTTTCATTTCATCGATGAGGAAACTGAGGTGCAAAGTGGCTAAGTGATATTTGAAGGTCTCTCCAAGCTCTGTATTCTACATTCCATTTCATGTATTCACATCCAGCTCTGACATTTTGTATTCTGAGGTCCCTTGTAACTCTCCAATAGTCTTGTGGTCCTAATGCTCAAAATGCTATATGTTTTATCCTGTATACACACATTTACAATATCATTATATTTATATTAAAGGGGGCACTTACCAAAGTGCAAGCACCATCTCTAATGGATCCCCATGCTCCCCCGCCCTCAGTTTTCTGATGGGCCTCTTCCTTGGGGAGCCCTTGCTATTCCTCTGGTCTTTGAATTGCTCACAGCCCCACTCATTATTTTGTTGTCTGAAGTTGGGCATGAATGTTTCTGGGATTAATTAAGCAAGAGACCCTGGTGCTGGGCATGCGCGAATCATCCAGTAATCAAGCCTTAGGTGCTTGCCAGGCCCAGGGTGCAGGCAGGGTCCTTTGTCCCTGGAGGGCTGATTAATTCTGGGAAACAGAGACCTGGCTTGGCCCAGCCATGTAGCCTGGCCAGCTTCTGCTCCACTTTATGGATACAGTAAATAGCCCTAATCGCTGCAAATCACCAGGGTTGAAACTAGGCATAAGGGTCTCCCAGCATGATCTGCTCAAGCAGACACCATCACACCAATAATTGTTCTACTAAAAAAAAAGAGGCAAAACATGTGGAGAAATGCCTCGACCTCAGAAATTATCATACTAGAGCTCACTTAGCAATAATATTTCTCCAGTGATTTAAAAGTTTACAGTCCTAAACTAGGACTCAGGAGATGGGATCATAGTATCAGAGAACTAGCACTGGAGAGGACCTTAGAGACCATCAAGTCCAATTCCCTCAGTTGTATGTGGAAACTGAGGCTCAGATAAGTCACTTGTCCAAGGTGGCTCAAATTCAGTCTCAGACACAAATTAACTGTGTAATCTAAAGTGAATTGCTTGATGTCTCTGAGCCTCAGCTTTCACATCTACAAAATGATGTTGACAATTCTATTATCTACTTCAATCCGTCAAGAAGTATTTATTAAGCATCACCTATGTACCATGGAAAGGTCCTAGGTATCAGGAATTCAAGTATAAAGATGTAAGTACTTGTAGCACCAACACGATATTCACAGTGCCTATGGTGGCCATGAATATGCTGGCACTATTCTGAATCGCAAAATACAACACTCTCCACATGGAAGAAAAACAAAAACATTTATTCAGACACCAGAAAGTCAAATCCCAACACCAGAAAGTCAAATCCATCATAATAACAAAGAAATCTATACATGATAACAATGCAGAGGGCAATACCATCCCCAAGTCCTCCCTCTGTTAGATTTTCCACAAACCAACTCCTTTAAACAATTCACAAACAAGTTCTCTCAATCTTGCTAGCCAGTTGCCTTTCCCAGCTCTGTTTGCTCTCTAACTAACTTTCTCTCAGCTCTGCTCCTGCTCTGCCTCTTCCTGCTCCACCCCTGCATATTCCACCTGTTCAGCAAACTCCTCCCTCCACACACTCATGTGACTCAGACTTCCATGTGAACCAGAAGGTCACATGGGCCTATTAATGAATGAGAAAGATCTTCCCATTTAAATTACCATTACAGTACTTCATAGAGAATGTTTTAAAGTGCCATTCAAATGGAAGTCATGGAATCATAGGTCTAGAACTGGAATGTATCTTAGGGATCATTTAGTCCAGTCCTCTCATTTTACAGATGAGGACACAGAAGCTGAGATATTAAGTTATTTGCTGAAGGTGCCAAAGATAGTAAACATCAGATCTGGAATTCAAACCCAGATTTTCTGAATCTAAAGTCTGTGCTCCTTCCAAAGTGCCAGACTCATCATTTGGAGGAAGGTAAAAAGAGTCAGAGGACAGTAGAATTCAGTCCTATGGTTTCAATGATGTAGGGAACTAAAGGTGACTAATTATACTATGCAGTAGAAGTGTTCATCTAAAAAGTTCAGATATGCACCTTGAAATCTTAGCTAGTTGCCTCCAAGAAACTGCCCAGCTTCAGACAGCTAATATGGATAAGCGACAGGATGAAAATTCAGGTCTTCTTTACTGTGGGGTCAGCTCTCTAGCCCTATACCATAATGTCTTTCATTATTGTTATTAGTACCATTAGTATTAGACTACTGTATCTTCAACAGGAATGGGGACCAAAGACCCTTTGCTTCAGCTCAATCCCTTGAAAAATTTCAAGTGTGGCAAAAGTTTGTTGTCTCCACCATCTCAAGGTTCAGTATCCTCAGGCTGTTCTGGATTCCCATCTCAACATTTCATTCTTTACACAGGCTCTGAGTAGGTCTTCCCTCCTTTTTTACCAATGCTTCCTTCATCTGCAACCTCTGGCACTGAGATCCCACAGCTAATATAGTGAACTAATTCACAGTAAGCTGTACTTGGCCCAGAGTGGTCTAATGTGCCTTAACCTAATGAACCCTTGAAATGGTGAAATCTTAGTTATTGACAAAGAATACCTGGTAATCATAAGGGTTTGAAGGTGGGGGTGGAAGCCTCAAATCACAATTCAAAGGCAATCACCTCCTCCTAAAGCACAGAACACAAAATATCCAAATTGAAAGAGACAATGAAGGCACTAAACCCAACTTCATCATTTTACAGATTGTGGAAGTGAAACCCAGAGAGAAGAAACTTGCTCAGAGCAAGTCAATGACAGATTCAGACTTTGTAAGTATTAGTCTGGCTCTTCTCCACTGAACCCCTCTATCTGAAGCACTGGGTCTGGGTCATTGTAGCATTAAGTACTCCAGCATACACAAGAGGGCCTGCTACACAGGTTGTTAGATTTGCTTTTCTAAAAGGAAAACAACTTTTGAGGAGTCAACAATCTTCTTTAATTACATTCACCAACAGAGAAAATACAAGCAGAGAAATAAGACCAACAGACAGGGCTTCCAACTGTCTGACTATAAGCAATACATACATTACAGATCAACAGACAGATCCAACTGTCTGACCATTACATACACACATAGTAACCAGAGAAAGAAGTGCCAACATCTGGGTTTTCAAACCTGGAGGGCTTCTTAACCAATACCTTGAGTTCCATCTGGCACATAAACCTTCTTCCAAAAAATAAGTCCCAAAGCAAAACCTCACCACAGAGTACATATACACTTTTCAGAGCCTGAGGGCATCATAACCTTCCTGACCCAATGCCTCATTGAAATTAATATGTTCCCTTAATGGGCTTTAGGGTAGGCCTATTAATGGGTGGGGAAGATCTTAAACACTAATTAACATTACAGTCGTGCACCCCTTGAGGTTCAAATCTAATTCTGACAATATTCCTTTCACCTCTCTAAGCCTCATTTTCCTCCTCCTTAAAATAGGAAGAATAATATACAATATACCTACCTCATGTTGATGTTATGGAAATCAAAAAAGATCTATCCAGGAGTTTATGTAAAATACTTCACAAAACTTAGTTAAAAGTCAGCTAGTTGTCATACTTTCACAAGGTTGTCAGAAGACAGATGTTTTGCAAACCTCTATATGCCATAAATATTTGAGTTATACTATAGAAAGGAGATGTTAATGAGCTTTCTTATATTCCCATAGCAAGGTGTGGAGAAATTTCTTAATCAATCCAAGAGTATTATAGAGCCTTTGGCACTGGATATAGGCAGCTTAAGACATATAGTAAACCTTTGCAGCATTGGCTGGCTTAGAGAATAAGTCACACTTCTCGGTTTTGTATTAAAAAAATTAAATGAAGCTATTCAACAGTTGAAGAATTTTAGTAATTTGGGAGCTTGCACATCAGAAACCACCTAGGGAGGAAAACCCTGATGGGAAATTGCTCTCTCTCTCCTACCTTTCCCCTTCATTTATGGTGGCTAGCATTGGAACTACATGCCCTGAACTAGACACTCCATCAGGTAGTTGGAGAGTCAGTCCCAGAAAGTTGGAGGCACAGCTGAGGAAACAGAGATGCATGCTCCATCTATACAAGCATAGAGTGAGACAGTTATTCAGGGCAGGAAGTAACTTCAAGGAGCATGACCCTTGACAGCACAGAAGAGAGTGGGCTATGGACTCAAAAGAGCTGGATGTGGCAGCTGAAAGTTCAGATGGACAGAGGATTCTCTGAGCAGATAAAGTTCAGTCCCTGCAGTGTCTGAGATGTAAATTTCCTTGCCACATGTGTATTCCTCCTGAGTGTGTCTCATTATGATTGTACATGAAGTTTATACCCATTCTTCCTATTGATGTTCAGCATATTTGCGGGAGTGTGTACCTTAGGTGTCTTAGTGTAACATTTTAATAAATACTTTTGCTAAGAGTTAGTTGTATCTATTGGCTTGTTATTAATGGAATTAACAGTAAGCACATAAGTGGGCTCATGAACTCTAAAAAGATAGATTCATGAAATAGCCTAGAACCTGAGCATCAGTCAGCTTCTTGTGTCCCAACCTGCATTTATGAGCGTAAGTTAAAGGAATAACCCAGAGAGGACAAAATCTTATTATTCATATGACCACCACCACCCCCAGCAGGTTAAAGGGGCATGATGATGTAGAAAAAAGACTCACATTTCACTTGTTTTTACAGAATCACAGAATTCACTATTCAATGGAACCTTAATGGGCATCATAGCCAGAAAGGAATTCCCTCTACACCTAACCAGACAATCTGTCGCCCAGTCTTCCCTTGAATCCTCCAAGAGGGAACCACACACTACCTCTCAAGCATCCCAGCTCTAAATAAATGGAAATTATTCTCACATCAGGAGACTAAACTTGCCTCCCTGCAGCCTCTTCCTCTTGTTTCTAGTTCTATCCTCTAGGGATAAAGGAGTCAAATTTCTCTTCCAGGTGATAATCCTTCAAATACTTGAACAGAGCTATCACGTTTTACTCCTCAAGTCTTCTCTTCTCCCAGATAAACAATGCTGATGTTTCTTGTATCAGTTCTCAATGGCACCCCCCACCCCATTTGAGCAGGGGAGGGTTTCTTTCCTAGAAAGATGAAAAATTCATCAGGCTCCTAATTTAGGGAACTGGCTACTAGATCCAAAGAACATTTGTTGAGACTGGTCTATGCTATATCACCTTGAAGATGATCATTTATAGGAGAAGGAGAAGAAGGAGCAGGAGGAAGAGAGTACCTACTTTACAGATTTGTTATAAGGATCAAATAAGGTAATGTAGGCAAAGTACTTTGTAAACCTTAAAGAGCTCTATAAACACTAGTTACTGTCATCATCAGCACTGTTATTTGTATATTAGAGGACTGATAGAAAAAACACCTAGATTATGAGTAATTGCCTAAAAAGGTTTTTTTTTAATGCTCTCTTTCCTCCCATCTCTTACCATTGGTTAATCTGAAGGACCCAACAATGATGGCAAAGTCCCAGAATGTAACTTTTAGATTCTTCATGGCCACACACAAATAGAAGTCAAGAAATCCCACACTCAACCCAACCTTGGCCACCAGGACTTCATCTGCTCCAAATGTGGGAGCCCTGACGCAGACTTTGAGGTACTTCACCTTAGATTCTATGTGAAAGTAAAGACTTCACTGAGTAAATAAGTAGCTGGGACCATCACTGCAGGGGGAGTGCTTACCCAACTTAAGAAAACAAATTATTCCCTGTAAACTTTGATACATCTAAGGAATAGAGGTGCAATATAGGCAAAGGTCAGTACTGCCCAAGGCTAGTGCTTTTATGGGCAGGTTACAAATCATTCTTATTAATTCATGAAAGCAGTTTATATCCAGAATGAGATTTGGAGTCAGTATTTATCTAGACAAGGTGACATCACACAGATAGAGCTAACTCTGGTGTCATGATCTCCAGGAAGAGAAGGGATTGAGGATATTTAGCCTGAGGGAGAAAAGGTTTAAGGGGGAGATGGCTAGTGTGGTATAGTAGAAGGGACACGATGCTTGGAGAGGGAAAATTTGGTTTCAAATAAAGATTTTGCCCCTTGAAAAGTCACTTTCCTACCTGGGCACTGGTTTTCTCATCAATAAGAACTGTCACCCACTCCATCCTAAACCTTTGATTTATGAACCCTAGGACTTAGCCCCTAACTGTCAGCCCAGGTTGTTATTTGGGCATATCTACTCTCTCTAGTTTATTCATTTCTATGACTACAACCTCCAGCTATCATTTTCAAGACCTATAATCCCAGCCCCTCAGCTTCTAGTGGCACAAACTATAATTCTATTCCTATGTTCATTTTTGGTACAGAAAGTCCTGAAAGTTTCTCCCTTTCTTCCTCAATATGGAAACATTTCAATCACCATTATGAAACCCTCATGATCACAGCCAAGGTGGAAATAGTATGAAATCCCTCACCATGAAAGGATAAGAAAGTAGAACTCAAGCATCAACAAATCATAGTGTGCTGGAGATGGAGAGGAGCTTTGAGATAACTGAATACAACATCCCATATCAACAGGTGAGGAAATTGGGGCCCACAGAAAGGAGGGAACTTACCCCACATCACACAATGACAATGAAACCAGTGCAACTTGAGTGTAGGCTGACTCCAAATCCAAATTATCTTCCTGTCAACACTACTTGCTCTGTACTCCCTACTGGGTCTCTCTGCAACTACAGACATTAGCTATAGTCAGGAGAAGATCAGACACAATATGATTTGTTAAAGATACTGGCACCCTGGTATAGTGGGCAAATTGACAAACATGGAGTCATGATGAACTGGGTTTGCATCATGCCTCAAATAATACCAGCTATATGGTCCTGGGCAAGTCACTAAATTTCTCTAGGCATCCATTTCTTCATCTCCCAAATGAAGGAATTGTATTAAAAACAATAAGGAGCCATAAATTATCTTCTTAGGGCATTGTAAGGTTTGTGACCTGTATTAGTGGGAAGAGAGCACTCACAATGAGGAAGTCATAAATCTTCTAGTCTTAAATCTGTGATCCTGTGATTATGAGTCATAAGTCCTGAGTATGAATCCTAGCTCTGGTACTGAAGCAGTTAAGTAGTGCAGTAGATAGAGCTCTGCACCTGGAGTCAGGAAGACCTCTATTATCTGTGTAATCCTGAGGAAATCACACAACCTCTTTTCTGCCTCAGTTTCCTCATCTGTAAAATAAGTATAATAATATCACCTACCTCTCTAGGTTATTGTAAGGACCAAATGAGATATTTTTAAGTTGCCTTGCAAATTTTAAAACATTATATATAATAGCTATTTATTACTATTAATTTTTATTAATAATTTTAATTAATTATGCATAGTACTACCTATGTGGTCTTAGACAAAGCCCTTGCTCTTGCTAGTCTTCAGTTTCCTCCATTTATAACAGAAAAGTGTTAGACTAGATAACCTCTAAAGTCCAGCTGTAAATCCTAGAGCTACCTAGAGCCTGAAGATGCATCATGTCCCTGATGGACAAGAACAGAGATGGTGGCATTGCTTTACACATGGTATGCCTGATACCCAAGCCCTAGACGAAGCCTGACCCCCAGCTCCTGCATCATAACTGATGACTTTTCCAAGATCAATTTTGTAACTTGTCATTGGTGACCTGGAGCTTACCTTGTGGCTTACCTCCCTCTGCTCTTCTGCATTTTCTAGAATATCTATCCTATGGACAGATAGTCAAGGGAACATGACAGATTCCTGGGCCATATGGTGTATGTCTCTCTCTCACACACACACATACACACACACTACACACACGCATGCATCATTAAATGATGCATTCAAGAGGATGTTTAGTGACAAAACAATTTATTCCTTTGAGTATAGCCCAACAGTCGCTCCCCTGAGCTTAGTGTCCAAGTTAGAATTACCCCACTCTTAGCCATAGCTTCTGGAAACATTTCAAAAAATTGGTCTCATATCTCAAGGAGAGAAACATCTCATTTGACCTTGAAGAATGGACTGTGCTCTCAGTGGCTCTTGGAAGAAATTGGAGATGGTGGTGTCAGAGGCAATTAATCCTGAGTAATAGGAAGTTTTAGCAGACAGAACAGCCTCAGCAGCAAAGCAACGGCTGGTCTTTCCCAGGGCAGACAAGAAACCAGAAGCCTCTGTTCCTTCTGCCGGCTCTCTGCCCCAACTACCCATGATCCCTGCAGCGATTTGTTTACTAATGAGAAAGATTAATCAAAGGGGTTTTCATTGGAGAAATATGACCAGGGTAAGGAGAGTAAGCAGAGCCATGCCCCTGGAAAGCTTCCAAAATGGAAAATTGGATTGGAATCACCAAAGAGAAGTGGCCACCATTAGGGACCCATTATAGATGGTACAAAATATGCATCTGGGTGGCACGAGCCTACCAGCCCACCTGGCGGAAGGGGTGGGAGAACCAGGCAGCTTTGCCTGGGTTCCTGGAGTCACCGACTCATCTGAATAATAAACTCATTTTCAAGCCAAAACCCATTACCTGTTCAAGGGCAGGAGGGGTCTACCCATGTCAGGGGAAAAAACAAACCTGCAACAGCTGGAGAGGAGCTAGGTTGGGGAGAATAATAAGGCAAGAAGAGGAAAAAGGGAAATGGAAAAATAAGCTTCTCACATAAAAGCTGTTCCACAGCTCTCCAGTCTTTGAATCTTCCCACTCTTTCTGTGCTCCATGCCCCACTCCCTCCTCTCTATAAGACCCTCCCTTCAAGATTTAATCCCTGAAGGATCTTCCTCAGGAGGACTGTCCCCTCTCCAACCAATACAGGTGACAAACCCTCCAATCCTTAGAAGACAATCTCCATGAGTTGTTGAATCCCCTTCAGGTAATGAGGCTCTCTGCAGTTAAGATTGGCTGGTCATCAGATGGCAGATAGCCAGGCCATTTCTAGGTCTTGACTAGAAGGTGGTTGGTTGGTTGTTGACCTTTGTCTTTGAAGAGGACCAAAATGACATCACCATTGTAAAGTGAAATTTCAGTGTGTCCAACTGTGGCTGATCAGACCAATAGAAGCTTGGAATGCTCTACCACAGGTTGGGCACAGATAGTCCATTTGAATATTTGGGGTGGATATCCCAAATTTGCACATCCTGCATTTACTTTGTGCTGTCTCAATTCTACTTTTCTCAAAGAGCACAGTACCTTTTCTTATGTGGGCACACCACGCTGAGCGGTCTTATGCCAGTGTCTCCCATGTTGCATAGTCAAATCCAAAGTTCTTGAGAGAGACCTTAAGTGTCCTTATATTATTTCTTCTGTGATCACCTGTGTCCCATGCAAGTTCTCCGTAAAATAGTCTTTTTGGCAAGCATACATTTTGCATTTGAACAATGTGGCCATCCCATTGGAGTTGCACTCTCTGAAGCATAGTTTGAATACTTGGCATTTCAGCTCGAGCAAGGACTTCAGTGTCTGGTACCTTATCATAGAAGGTACCATCAAGCTCAAAACAATGGCCAATTTGACACTTGAAAGAAATACGAAGGCAGATTTAATTCATAGAAAATTAGCGCTAGGACAAGAGGAATAAGAATCACCAAATTTTAGAGTTGAAAGAGACCAAACTGGCCATTCTTTCTTCATACATCATAGACACAGAACACTGTCCATTCTTATCTCCTTTCTTTAGTGAATCTTCAGTTTACTCACGTGATTCTCAAACTGTGGTTCACAGAATGGAAAACAGTACTTTGGATGTAGTCTGACTGAAGCAGAGTTTATAAGGTTTATTACCTGCATATTTCTGGAAATCATGTTTCTCTTAATGCAATTAAAATTTTCATTCACTCTTTGAAAAGTTTTGGTTGCCACACCACACTGTTGACTCAGATTCAGCTTGTAGTCCAAGAAAGTCACCAGTTCTCCTTTCGATAAGCTATTGTCAACTCAATATTGTACTTCTAATGCTAATTTTTTTAGCGTATTGAATTTTTTTAATCCTTATTGAATTTCATCAATTTCATTGTCATATTTAGCCTGATACTCTATCATATCAAGATCTTACGGGGATCCTGACTTTGTCATCTGATGTGTTAGCTTTCCCTCTCTGCATTGTATCATCTACAAATTTGGCAAGTATGCTATTTCTGCCTTTATCTAAGTCATTGATAAAAGTGTTAAACACCATAGGGTCAAGTTCAACCTTGGGGTGCTCCACTGGAGATCTCCTGCCAAGCTGATATTGAACTATTAATGGTGGCTTTTTGAGTCTGCTCATTCAACCAGTTCCAAATCCACCTAACTGAACTTTCATCTAGTTTACACCTCTCCATCTTCTACACAAGAATGAGTGAAGGTAAACTATATCTAGAAGATTCCACTATGGTTAGTAACCTTGTCAAAAAGGAAATAAAGTTGTCCGACTTGGATGACCTATTCTTGATCAAGCCATGCTCTTTGTAAATGCTGCTTTCTTTTTGAGATCTTGATTAACCATCTGTTCTAGAGACTAAAGTCCAGGTGGGAACAATGACCTACCCAATGGAACATAGTAAGTAAATGAGTCAGTTCTTGAACGTGAGACAAGTTGATTTCAAGTCCATGGCTAGTTGCATAACTCTTCCACCGAGCTGCAAAACTCACTCTTAACCTTCACCAAATGAGAGAAGCCTACTTCATATCAGTTACGAACAAAGCTATCTGACACTCATCAACTTTTTTAAATTAGAATTTCAAGCCTAATATTAAAATAGAAAATGAACATATTTGTAGAACCTGAAATCTCAACCCTGAGGAATTATTAGGCTAGAGTGTTCCATTTATTTGATAATAGTCCATAATGGCCACATATGACATTGTAGACATGGGGATCTTGACTGTGGGCTTTGACATGTCCTGCCTCAGGTGCATCCCGGTTTGGGGACAAAGACTAGAACCCAGTCCTGAGCAGTAGAAACAAAGGGATATGACTTCAAAGACTGTACAGAGCTCTATGTGGTGACCCGCCTGAAACACAAACATGTCAGGCAGGTGGGTTTAATTGCCGTATGTAAAAAGCATGGATAATTGGCTGGCCCAGCAGGAGCGGAATAGGGGGAAGGGATGTGAGATTATCATTCTTGCTGCTAGAATTGTGATGATAATAGAATATAGCACTAAGATGTAACCAGTGAGGACTAAAGACAACCTGGAAGCATGGGGAAAGTTCTGAACAGGGATATAAGGAAATTGGAATTTTATTCCTGACTAGTCTGCCACTGATTTGCTGTATGGTCATAGGCAAGTTTCTTTTCTTTTTTTGGACTTAAGTTCCTTCCTCTATCAAATGATGATCTTTCTAGTTTTGCCCTTTGGTTTTATGGGCCTTTACAGTTCTGACATTACATTATTTGGGATATTTTCCTTCCCTATTAAATTTTGAGCTCCTTGAGGGCAAAGACTGTCTTTCTTTTTTTCATTTTTGTATCCCTAGCTCTTAGTACAGTGTCTGTAACATAGCAAGTTGTTAATATTCATTGTGCTTATTTTATTGCACATGATCCAGGACAGTTTCTACCTCTATCATTCTAGGTCTAAGCTAGACCTGAGATGAATATACACAAAGCACAAAACAACAAGCAGATGAAGTAGAGATGTTCATATGAGAAGGTAAATTTGACCTGAAAGATAACTTGATGGGAGGAGGGCCATCACTGGCATGGAGCTCTGAAAGGGCATAATTTATTCAGACTACATAATTTAGTATTATAAATAAAAAGAAGGTGGAGAGGATTGGGGCAGAGTATATTGAAGAGATCTGCTCACATAATGAAATTCAGGAACCAGAGTGGGGAATTATGGTGTAAACATCTGGGTGGTGATCAATGAATGCAAAACAAAAGTGAAATTGTCATCAGATTATACAACAGATCACGTGGACAAAAAGTGAATACAGGTGAAGAGATTGGAAATGTATCCAAGCCTGACACAGAACAGAGAAGGTGCTTCAATTATCTAGACATCTGCCAGAACTTTCTGCTCCAAAGTAGACTACCTAATCATTTCTTGACTTAAGTGATCACTTCCTCCTCCAAAATTTAGAGGAGGTAATAAAGGGAGAAAGGGAAGGGAATTCTATTCTGAATCTGATTTTCGTCAATGATGGAGAACAGATTGATCAGAAGGAAATTGTGGGAATATTGGTGGGAGAAGTGACCACTCTATCTTCAAATTTGAGAGAGGAGAGGGAGGGAGAGAGAGAGAGAGAGAGAGAGAGAGAGAGAGAGAGAGAGAGAGAGAGAGAGAGAGAGAGGCGTATTCTGACTGACATACACCTAGATTTAAGTAGAACTGAATTCAAAGCGTTAAGAAAAAGAAGAAATGAGTTAAAATAATACAAGAGAAGACAGTCCTAGTGGAATGAAAGGCACTCAAGAACAAAATTCTAAAGGTACAAAGAGAAACAGTTCAGATGAGGAGATAAAGGGAGTGTTGTCAGAGAGAACCATGTGGATGCACAGGTTAATGAGTTCATCAGCCAGCATAGATTTTACTTTTCTTTATTTGATTGATTCTTCTTGACACAATAAACACTTTCCAACAACCACCCAAGCAACCATCCCAATAAAAACACATTCTCAGAAAATAGTTAACACAAAGACAAAAAAGTGTGTGTGTGTGTGTGTGTGTGTGTGTATCCTTTAATACTATATTACTGAGTGTTGTATTTTACCAGAATATTGTTGCCTCTCAATACACAAGATTTTTAGAAAACAAAAAATAAAGACATGTAACAGAGGATGAAAACATGAAAAAAATTGAGGAATGGTCTTGTAAGAATAGTGTGAGGACAGCTAAGACTCAGAATGAGTGGAGGCTGGTGAGGAAAGCTAAGAATAGTGAAAGTGTTTGGTTCTGCTTCTTACCCTGTCCTCATATTCCTCCTTACTCCCACCCCTATCTCCCCACCCAGACCTCAAACAACATGAAGGCCATGGCTTAGCCCATACACACAGAAGGAGGCTGGAGTAAGAAGTGAGGAAGGAGACTCGCAAGGCATTTCTCTGGGTAGTGAGGCACTCAGGATAAATGATGGGGGACTCAGAATAACACCAATTTTGAAACAGGTTAATAAAGGGAGAGCCAAAAATGGAAAGGAGTACAGATCCAGCCTGCTTCTTGTCTTCCAGCTAAAGTCTTCATAAAATTTATATTATGATAATGATCTGCCCACCTTTAAGCATGAGCCAGGCCCACAGACAAGCAACAATTTTAGAAAAAAGTAAGAATTACACCCAAAGAAAAGTAATTAGTTGCTACAGCAAGAAGGAAGACACAAGTAGAAGCAAAAGAAGAAGACCAGCAGTGGGAGAGATCTATCCAGGACCTCTTCCTCACTCCAAACTGAAACATTTGGGAGTGCTGCCAAACCAGATTAAAATGTCATTGAGAAATATGTAACAAAATAAATAAAAATACAATAGAACATAGATGATGTTGATAAGGGGTTTTCTAAGTTACTATGTGGCCTGCAGGGATGTATGACTTCTCTTTGAGTTTGATACCACTTTGGTTTAACCTACATGTGGGACTTTGAGCCAGTGATAACTTTTTCTCCCTTAAGCAGTGGGATTTTTATCTGAGGGTGGTTTGAATTTGAGCACCTGAACTGTGTTTCTCCAGGATCTTAGGCTTTGGCACACCTGGAAGAAGGGAGATTGGTTGCCTATTCTGGGAAACATTTTCTGACTGGGTAGAATGAGATGCCTGGAGAGGGTTCTTTGATGTATTTATTTGTGTTACTCTCCATTATAATTAAAGATCTGTATATACTTAAGCCTTGGTAAATGACCTCAATTGAAACACAGCAGGGACAAGATGAAGGGGAAGGAGTTTTCCTGAGCTGGTGAGGGTATCATGAGCCAAGAATTTGATTGGATAGATTCACAACAAACTACTGTCTAAGAAAAGAATCTGGGCCACCACCCATGAGGAATGGAGTTAAAGAACAAGGAGAATGGGAGAGGTAACACAGGACTAGAGAAGAGGTTATGTTGTCCTGGTTTTCACAAAAGGGAATTGAATCAAGTCTATACACTATGGACCAATTAACTTGACTTCAATTCCTGGAGGGAATCTAGAAAACATCATGAAAGAGATAGTTAATGAGTATCTAGAAAGGAAAGCAGGGTTTACAAGAAGCATGGCTTCATCAAGAACGGGTCATGGCACACTAAACTTATTTCCTGTTTTTGAAAAGTTTACTAAAATATTAAATCCGGGGAATGTTTGAGATACACTTTACCTAAATTAGTAAAAATATGTGATAAAATAGATCATATAATTCTTGTGGATAAGATGGAAAGATGTAGTTAAACAATAATTCCCTTAAAGGGATTTAGAACTAGTTAAATAGCTGGATTCATAGAGCAATCATTAACAGTTCAGTGTTAATTTGGCAGGAGGTCTCCAGAGAAGTAACACACGGATCAATATGCAGTTTTGTGATATTTGCTAACTTTATCAGTGAGGTGAATAATGACATAGGTGGCATCCTTTGGCATCCAACTTTGCAAGCGATGGGTAACTAAGAGAAGTAGCCATCTCTCTGGATGACAAAGTCAAATTTGAAAAAGATCTTGATGGGTTAGCATCATAGATTCAATCAAATAAAATTAAATTCATTGGGGATAAAGGTAATGTATTACCTTGGGATTCAAAACTCAGATTTCATGAGCACTGGATCAGGAAACCCTGGATTCATTGCAGTTTGTCTAGAAATGTCTTAAGGTGAGTTACCATCGTGATGTGACAGTCAATAAAGGAAATGTAATCTTGACCTATAGCAAGGGAGGAACAACTTTTGGGAATAAGGTGTTTGTAATCCCTCTGTACTCTGCCCTTATCAGACCAGATCTAGAACAGTGTGTTCAGTTTTGAACATCACAGTTTTTAAAGACATGGTTAAGCTGGAGAGTTTCCAAAGGACAAGCAAGAAGGTGAAGGGTCTCATGGCTGTGTCATATAGAGAAAGTGGGTAAAAAAGAAAACAAATGTTTGTTCATTGAAAAATAAAATTGCTTAATTTTTTTAAAAAGTAATATGAAGAAATTGACACTGTTTAGCCTGAAGACCAAAAGATGCAGAAGACATGATAGCTATCTTTGGCTTTTCAAAGGACTGTCCTTTATTCTATTTGGCCCCAGAGGGCAAAGTCAGGAACAATGAATAGAATAGGCACAAAAAAAGGTACGTTTAGGGTTGAGAGAAGGTATATAAAGGCATTCGGTGTTAAATGACAAAGGAAGACACTAGGAAAGGCCAACCCAATGAGAGGTACTAAAGAAAGGCTGGAGTTAGAAAGGCACCTTAGAAGAAACTTGCCTTGGAGAATGGAAAGCCCTTGGGCAGACAGATATAAGGGTTGGGTAGAGTGAAAGGATTTTGTTTTACACAGTGTGGATTTTTTTACCTTTGTTGTTTTTTTGTTTTTTTGTTTTTCCAGAAAACTAACAATCAACTCCCTGGAGATGATGACGACAGGAACAGTTTGGGCAGGTCTTGCTGGAAAGAAAGCTATCTTGTCTTCCTCCGCTCAAACATTGTCTTCTACCTCAGCCTTCCTCCTCCTCTTCTTCCCTTACTCCAGTCCACTGGGTTCTTGCTCACCTGTCCTTTGTTTCCCAGCTGGGGTCACTTCACTTCCAATTATAAGCTCAGCCCAAGAGAGAGATACTAAGTAATTCTGGTCAATAACCCACTCTTGGCTTCCCTCCAGTTGGTAGATTCCAGAGACCAGGGCTATCATGTCTTTCCTGAATTTATCTCTGGGTTTCTATGAGTCTTTTACTCTCTGTGTACTTTCTATGGGGTGAAATAAAGGCTTACCTGAACCCAATATATGCATTGTCACCTTGAATGCTTGCATAGGAAATTAGGAACCTGTTACCTACATCTATAAAGAACTTAGGCATGAATTCTATTCTCAGACTTTCCAAAAGGAGTTCTCGGTAGAGACAATATGGTCAATGAGATTTTTTTTTTTGGTGAGAACAGCTTCTAAAATTAAGCCTAGTCTTTATAAGCGCAGATCTGAGGACTCTGGGTCATGGGTTATATAGAGAAGACTTTAAGTTTTACAAAGTGTTTTTGTCTCAACAAATCTATGAAGTAGAAAAAAAACTTCTAAAATTATCCTTTTTGATTTATCAGACAAATGAGGTCCAGAGGAGTAAAGTTAATTGCCTAAAGGTTACTTTAGGCTGGCTGTAAGTAATTGAGCTTGGATTTGAACTCAGACCTTGTGATTCTGAGTTCAGTTACTCCACATTGTCACATGACAAGTCTTTCCATTCAATTAACAAACATTGATTAAAGGCTTATTGTGTACAAGATCTGGTGCAGAAGGTCTTACAGCATCTATGCTTCATAGGGTTATTGTAAGGATTAAATGATATGATATTTATAAAGCATTTAGGTCAGTGCCTGGCCCGTAGTAGGTGCTCTATAAATGTTGGTGATGATGATGGCAGTGGTGATGGTGACAAAGATGATGGTGACAAAGATGTGGTGGTGGTGATGATGACAGATTCTGGAGATTCCAAAAGATATAACATAGATGTTGCTCCCAGTCTAATGAGGCAATCCAACATAAATTATTGACTCAAGAGAAAGTAAGAAAATGGAAAAAGAAAGGTAAAAGTTCCATGAGAAACATGAGAAGTATAAGGTCACTTTTACTTGGGGACATCAGAGAAGGCTTCCTAGACAGGGGGAAGAGCTTCTGTAGTTGGGTCTTGAAATTAAGGAGATTTTTATGACATCATTGATTTAGAGCTCAAAGTCCAACCTCCTCATTTTACAAATTAGGAAACTGAGGTTCAGAGAGGTCAAATGACTTTCCCAGGGAAGAGCCACCAGAAAGCATATGAGACAGGATTCAAACCCAAGCCTTCCTAACTTCAAGCCCAGCACTGTCCCTACTGTGCCATGCTGATAGACATAGCATGTGGTAGAGACAGAAGAAAATTGAAAAAGGAGAAAGTGGAGAAGGCAAGCTGGGGGTGGCAGATAGAAAATAACTCAGTTTGGCTGGAACACAGAGTATATGAAGGAAGCCATATGAGTTAAGGCTAAGACATGGGTGGTAAAGCCAAATTGTAGAGGACCTTCAATGTCAAGATCAGTAGTTTATGTTTACTCATTGAGAGGTCCTAAAAGACTTTAGGAGTAATGATGACTAATTGGGGGAAAAGGGCATGTTTGGGAATATCTCTAAGTGGTAATAAAAATATCATAGGGGTCAAGGCTGCCCTCCTAGTCATGCATTTGTCATGTATTAAGAACTGTAGAGCTTTGTGCAAAATACAACTAATTTCCTTCAAAGGTCAGCTCAAATTGTACAGTATATAAGAAGCTTTTACCTGTGACTCCAGATGTCGACCATTTTTACTCCAACCCCTCCCAAAATCCTTGCACTGATTGTATATCTATTCTACATATAAAATAATTAGTTGTATTTTTGCCTTTGTATCCCCAGTACCCAAATCACAGTAGGTACTTCATAAATGCTTTTGTATGGCTATTACCTAAAATAAGTATAGAGCAAGACATGAGACCCAGTGGCTTCTATCCTCTCAGACTTGGGTATGCCGATAAATGTTTAACAACTGGCTGTCTGGGGGGAAAATGAACGCTGGAATCTCTTAAATATAATCTTAGTCATTAACATTTTCTCCATCATTTTCTTAAGTCTGGATAATTCACAAAACAACAAATTGAGTCCTGATTTATAACATTTGACAATTTCCAAGGTGTAAATGTTAGCACTGAACATTAAACAATCAGCTATTGCAACTCTTTGAGATGGCTTCAGCGTACCCTTTCCAGAAGAAGGTTCTAAGCCAAATGGACTCTAGCCCACCCCAGAAGAATTTTCTGAAAGATTTGTGTCCTTGAGTTTGGAATCTCTGTTTTATGTGCCAAGAATCTTTCTGAAAGACTTTGACCCTACTTAGCCAACTGTTCTGGGCTAAGAGCAGAGGTTTCCTGGGTGAATGGCTTTTGATGATTGAGTAGAAAGAGCCACTTGGGCTGAGGAAACAGAAGGTTTGGGTTCAAAGCCTAACTCTAGCCTTGACTTCCTGAGTGACATTGGATAAGTCATTTTACTTTTCTGGTCAAATCAACAAGCATTTGTTAAATGTTTATTATGTGCCAATGTACATTGCATTTTATAATAATTTAAATATAATATGGTATGTTCAAAATTGCTTCACTTATCATGGCCCCCTCTGTACTTCCATTCTTCCCTCCTCCATCTATTTTTTTAATACTGGAGTGGTTTGCCATTTTCTTTTCCTGTTCATTTTACAGATGAGAAATCTGAGGCAAACAGTGTTAAGTGACTTGCCCAGGGTCACGCAGCAAGTGTCTGAAGCCAGATTTGAACTCAGATCTTCCTGACTCCAGGCCACCTAACTGTTCCAATCTGGGGTGTGTGGGGTACTCAAGGAGTAGCACCTCTGGTGTGTGGACTTGCCAAACCCTTTTCAAGGCTGTCCATCCACATTTGGTGTCCACCTTTCACCCAATTCTCACCTGTACTTCCAAGAAGCTGTAGTATGCACAGCAGCTATACCTCTGTAAAACTGTCTCAGCAGATGGGCTGAACCAGGCTGGGGATAACAGATTGGCCTCAGACCCCCAGTGAATTAGAGGAGTGTCTACCACTAGCACATGAAAACTTGCCCTGGCAGGATGTGTAAATGAGAACAATTTGTTCCAAGGGCCATGAAGGCAACTGAAGCAGACACTGTGGAGCACTTAGAGTTTGGTCAGACATCCAAGACTCCACTGCATCCTGGTCCATCACCAGTCATCTTAACTTTTGTCTTACCACTGGACTTTGATGGTTCCAAGAGAGTGAGGCTAAAACCTTTGTGTAACTCTGCCTTACCTTAATTCTAATTCATGAATGAGTCAAGACATCACCCCATGATGTCATTGACCATCTTTGAAAATGAAAGATGAGCAGGATTTTTTAATGGCTCATTGTCACTCTTTCCTTTCTTCTTTTCATTTTTTTAGTATCCCAAACATTCATTCTTCCCCAGTCCCCACAAAACAAATATGAAACTACAAAACCTTTTTTACTAACATAATAAACTTTAAGAGGTTGGATTAAGTCAACAACTATTTATTAACCCCATACTATGTTCAAGGTACTGTGCTAAGTACTAAGAAATACAAAAACAAGTGTAAAGAGAGTCTCTGCCCTCAAGGAGATTATATTTTAATGGGAAAAGATTCTAATCCAATAAACATTCATTTAACACTTACTGTGTGCCATGCATGTAAGCAAAGGAGATACCAAAAGAGGCAAAAGACAGTTTCTGTCCTTAGGGAGCTTACAATCTAATGGATGACATATAAAAGAAAGCTAAAGGAAGTGGGGTATACCTGAGACACATAAGGAAGTGGCAGAGACAATCCAGAGGGTGAGGAGTGGAACGTGAAAAGGAATGAGAGTGCTTTCTTTAAAATGAAAGTGCTGAGATGAACCAGCTAATCAGAGGAAGGGGCTACAGTGATAGCCATTACTTCCAGGATGAGAAGACTGGGAGGGGGGTGAATTTCCAAGGGAAGAGGGCTTCCTTGCCATGGTAGAGATAGTCCAGAGGGTCAGGAGTAGAACCCAGAGAGGAATGAAGGCATGTCTGGCTTGGGAGTTTTCCTCATTTTCTCACCCTACAACATAAAGATACAGAATAATCCCAGAGATTGGATTAAGACCTGGAGGGGACTTTAGAGATTGGTCTGTCCAACATCCTAATTTTATAGAAACTTACATGGACAAAGTTACTTGCCCAAGGTTACAGTGTAAGACCTCTCCTTCCTATTTGATTTTATGATTCTGAGTCCTGAATGAAAAAATTCATAGCATGTCAGAGCTAGAAGAGATCTGAGAAACAGTCTGGTCCAATTCTCTATTTTACAAAGACACAAAGGCACAGAGGGATGGCACAGCTTGTCCAATGACACTCTGGGCAGCAGAATCAGGACTAGATTTCAGATTCCTTGGATCCTAAAGCAATGGTCTTATGCTGTAACATACTGCATCTGGTACGGTAGCAGGAGACAACTTCAAGGTGTCTGTGTGACTGGAACTGAACCTCTTACCCTAGCCTGAGCTTGCCCTGAGGGGCTTCTGGTTACCTGAGATTTTTCATGCCATTAGTTCAGGGATGAAGCTGATGGGTGACCTCATCCATCCTTACCAACAGCTCCAGTGATCACGAGACATAACCCTATGTTTCAAGAACAATAAATCTTAATATAATTGAGTTAACGGTATCATTTTTAATGTAAGAAATCTTGATTACAGCCAAAGGGCACCATTAATACTCTGAAGGAATGACTAAGATTTTAGCATTTGAATGTTGTACAGAAAATAGAACTAATTAGCACTAATTTAATTCGAAGATTAAAGAAAATTCTGGTGTTAATTTTTAATTTAAGACAAACCATTTTACTCCGAACAAAGAGAAAATAATAAGTACATTTTTTTTTCCAACTGAAAGGCAATTTCTACTTCTGCATTATTACACTAATCTGGGACTATGGGAATCCTGACCCCATTAGAGATCAAATAATCAGCATTTAATTATTGACAGCAAATTAATTTTTAATAAAGATGCAAGGGTTCTGGTGAATGAAAGAGCCACCAAAGTCCTGCTGACCCAGAAACATTCTAAGGGTCCCCAGCCACGAACTGATCTCTTGCCTGATATTAACAAGACACCGTCCACAAAAGGCTGAGTATGTCAGCTTCCTTCGTACTGTGCCACCTAAAGAGAAGGGAGTCCAGCTTCTGTTAAAATGTTCCCTCATGCCCCACATCTAGTCCCCCACATTCCCACCAGCTCTTCTTTAATCAACCACTTAAGCTGAATAATACATTGAATGTCATAACCAAGAGGCTAGTCATGATAGAAAAAAACTTTAAAAAGCAGCTTTGCCCCTTTTCATTCTACAAAATCACCCTGACTTCCCTTTGCCGGGGGACTGCCTGTCACATAATATGTCTAACTAAAGGAGACATAATGGATTTACAATGAAACCCCAATGCTTTTCCAAGTCTTGCAAAGATGCTGAAAATAAGCCCTATTGCATTAGCAGATAGAGACGCAGCACACAAAAGCTGTTAGCTGTTTCCTTTACAAACCCCGCTCTGCTAGTGAGTGGCCTATGGGTGGGCACTGAAAGCCCAGCTCCTGAGAAACACCATCCAGGGGGAGAAAGACCAACCCCGTTCAGAGCCTTCTGATTTCTCCTAGTGATGAATGAGATGCTGACCTTGATCTGTCTGGAATTTAGGAGTTCTGCAGACCACTTATTTTCTGTGATATTTTGGACAAGTCACTTGACTTCTCAGAGTCTCTGTTGCTTCATCTGCTCAATGAAGGAGTTAGATGAGATCAGTATTTCCCAATCAACAAACATTTATTACTGCGTGCCAGACACTGGGGTGGTCATTGGTGATACAAAGACAAAAGTGAAATTCTCCAAATCCTAAAGGAGTTTACAATCTAGCAATTTATGTACTAAATAGATAAGAGAATTTGGGGAGAGATTAGTAGTAGTTAGGGAGGAAGGGGTTAAGAAATGCAACGTGAAGAAGGTGGAAACTACACTGAATCTTGAAGGGAGTTAGGGATTCTGGGAGGTATAGATAGATTTCAGGCATGCAGGACATCCAGTACAAAGATGGAAGATAGAGTTGACCATTTGGGAACTCCACAGACATGATATTTATGGATGAGGACCAAATATTGCCTCTTGCTATCCCTAGTGCTTGGTACATGGTAGGTACTTAACAAATGTTTATGGAATTTAATTAAATTGGATAGGGAAACTGAGACTCAGAAAGTTTAAATAACTTGCCCTAAATCCCCTAGATCTGGACTAAGGAGCAGAGTCAAAATCTGAACTCAGCAACTCTGCCTTCAAATCCAATGCTCATTTTATGCTTGAATACAGGGATCATGTCAGTCTTCTCTCCTCCTCCCATCCCCATAAAGTTTTCTCTTCTCTAAGTTAACATCTCCAGTTCCATCAAGTAATCACTACTGACCTAGCTTCCGATATATCCACTATTCTCCCTGGTTTGTCCATACCCTTCCTAAAATGACACTTCAGATGTCTGACCAGGGAAGAATATAGGGAAGTTATCATCTTCCTTATACTGGATAGTAGATTAAGCCCCAATGCAGCTAAAATCATGTTAGCTTTTCTGACCACTCTGCCAAAACATTATTGAGTTTGGGTCTACTAAAATTGCCTAAAATTTCCGTAAAAACTATTGTCTACCCATTTCTTCTACATTCTTTTAATATTACTCACACTTGCTGATACCAAATGCATCATAACATCCCTTTACATTAATGGAGACAAGATAGGGGATAGTGTAGAGTAGTACATATTATTCTAATTCTAAGAACTTAAATTGAAGACTTTATATTCATTGGTTAGTCAGCAGCCAAAAAGCACTTACTGAGTACTTACAATGTGCAAATCATTGTGTTGAGAGCTGTGGATACAAAGAATGGCAAAAAAACAGAGAACAAAATAAAAGAGATCTTGACCTTAAGGACATTAATTATATTCTAATGAGATCAACAACATACAAATAACTTCGTACATGCAAGAAATATACCGAATATATGGAAGATAATCTGAAAGGCAAAGGAATGAACAATTATGGGTAGCAGAAAAGCTGTGGGAAGAAGGTGGGGTCTGAGTCTTGAAGGGATATGAGCAGGGCAGAGCATCCCAGAAATGGGAGACCACCAATGTGAAGGCACAAAGATGGGGAATACACTGTCATTTTCAAAGACTACAAATACGGCAGGGTAGCTGTATATGGAGTATGTGGAGGAGAGTACAGTGTGAGACGATAGGTAAAGTAAGAAGACGATAGGTAATAAAGAGCTTCAAATACCAAATAGAAAAGTCTACATTTAATCTTGATGATAGTGCCCACAGTAGCTCATTGTGGGGAGTGGGGATGAAACGATGAGACCTACACTCTAAGAAAACTACCTTGGCTGCTGAGTAGTAGATGGCTTGGAATGGGGAGAGACTTGAAACAGGGATACCAGGGATATTAATATTACAATAGTGCAGGTAGGGGGAGAAAAGGGCCAGAACTAGATCTGTGGCTATGTGAATGGAAAAAAATGGACTTAAAAATATGATATTGTGAATGTAGATACAGTAAGACTTGGCAATGGGTTAGAAGGATGTGGGATGAATGAGAATGAGGAATTGAAGACAGCACCAAGGTTTTGAACCTGGAGGATGAGGAAGATGGTAGTACCTTCAACAGTACTAGAGAAGCTAGGAAGAGGGAAAGTATGAGAGGAAAGTTAATTCAATTTTGTCATGTTGAACTTACCATGCTTAAGGGACATTCAGTTTGAAATGAATCCTTATTAAATTACATTTTATTACATCTGTATCACCATTATAACCTATTAAGATCTTTGAGAATTCTGGCCAATTCATAATGATGACAGAACATTTTGAAACATGAAATCTGTCAATAGAATTCACATATAGAGAATTTTGTGAATCTGCAAAGTTTTGTAGTCAAAGTTATGTGTCTCTGGAGAGGGCATGGAGCTGGCTTAGCATGAATTAGCAAGGCCAGAATTATGGTCCACATAGACAATGGGTGTTTGTGAAAGCCAGCTAGAAGGGTAAGAGGTACTCAATTCATCAGTTTCTCTTATATTTTGTGGGCAGAGATTCTGAGACTTTAAGAAGGGTATTGAAAAGCTGGAGAGCATCCAGAGGAGTACAACCACACTAATAAGGATCCATGCCATATGGGAATCAGTGGAAGGGACTAGGGTTATTAGGTGGAGAAGAGAGACATGATAGCTGTTTTCAAGTATTTGAAGAGATGACATGTCAAAGGGTTAGACTTGCTTTATTAATATCCATGGGGCAATAGATAAAAGTTGTAAAAAAGCAAACATGGGTGTGATGAAAGGAAGAACTTTCTGATAATTATGGCAATATAAGGGCATGGGGAAAGATACTGGCAAATCAGAAGATAAAATTCATATCTATACTAAAAAGGGGAGATTAAGCTTCAGGGAAGTATGAGAATTAATATATTGGAAATTTGATGATTCTGAGGCTTTATCAATTTGTGTATTCCCTCCAACAGCACATATCACAATCCTTTCATGGCCACTAATGAATTATGTAAAGGAAATCCACTGAAAATGTCAGAGCTTCTCCTTGTTGACATGGTATAGATAACAAAGGACTGCATGGGATGTCCTGCCCTTTCTCTTAATACATAACCAGACCACTTCCATTACCAAGCATATATCTTTCTAATGACATCTGTAATGTCCTTTCTTCTATAAAATTCTTCTTTGGTAATATTCTATATGGCATCAAGTTATGAAAACCATATTCTAAGCTCTGAAAAATAAACATTCTAGGTCACCCAAAGGGTAAAAGAAAGGTATGTAGTAGACACAAAAAATCTGCATACGTTACTGATAATAAGAATTTTTTAAACTTCTTTAGTGGACTAGTTTAAATGGATATTAAAAATTAAGATAGACTTCACTTTTTCAAGGTAACATTAATAACAATAATAAGATGTCAGAAGACAAATTAAATTTATTACTTATAACTAAATGTATTTTAAAGTCTTTCTTTAAAACAAAGACTTGGCGGGGGGGGAGCCAAGATGGTGGAGTAGAAAGACACACACATATGCAGGCTTTCCCCACACAGCCCACAAAAATACTTGTAGAGAGGGACTCTCAACAAATTTTGGAGCAACAGAAGTGGAGAACAACAGAGTGGAGGAGATTTCCAGCCCAGAGTGACCTGAAAGGCCCACAGGAAACATCTGTTGCACCAGACACGGAGAGGAGCCCAGCCCACCTTGGCTGCATGGTGGGCGGCTCATGAACAGCCTTCAGAGGTGGAATCTCCAGTTGCAGCAGCAGTGGTTCACAGATCCCTCAACCCACAGGCACCAAAGGTCAGTGACAGGGTTTTTTCAGCTGTCTGGGAAGGGAGAAGGGCCTTTCCATATCTCTGGCCTCAGGCCTCAGGCAGTGGCCACAGAGGCCACATCAGGCAGGTGGCAGCAGTTCCCAAGGCAGCCCCTACAGCAGCCCACCTCCATTGTTGGAGCGTAAAAACCCTGGGGGCACTGAGGAGCTGATTATTACCTCAGCCCTGCATAGAGGCCCTGAGAGAGCTGATCTTTATCTCACACAAAATGGCAGCCCTGCCCCCACAGCTTAACTGAATCTCAGCCCCCCAGTGCTGGCTTGGCAGAACTGGAGGCCAGGTGGCTGTGGAGAGGAAACTCTGCTAAGATTCTGGGCACCAAAATCTCTTCCTACTCACACAGCAGTGTACATACTTGATTGTGCCACCTTGGAGGAACTGAGGTCTTGCAGATTGATTCCCAGAGTATACCCTACTCCTGACAAAGGACTCAAAAGTCAAGCAACTGGTTGGGGAAATGCCCAAAAAAGGGGGAAAAAAATAAGACTATAGAAGTTTACTTTCTTGGTGAACAGATATCTCCTGCCTTCCTTTCAAATGAGGAAGAACAATGCTTACCATCAGGGAAAGACATAAAAGTCAAGGCTTTTGTGTCCCAAATATCCGAAATAAATATTCAGTGAACTCAGGAAGAGCTCAAAAAGGATTTTGAAAAACAAGTAAGAGAGATGGAGGAAAAATTGGGAAGAGAAATGAGAGAGATGCAAGAAAAGCATGAAAAGCAGGTCAACACCTTGCTAAAGGAGACCCAAAAAAATGCTGAAGAAAATAACACCTTGAAAAATAGGCTAACTCAACTGGCAAAAGAAGTTCAAAAAGCCAATGAGGAGAAGAATGCTTTCAAAAGCAGAATTAGCTAAATGGAAAAGGAGGTTCAAAAGCTCACTGAAGAAAATAGTTCTTCCAAAATTAGAATGGAACAGATGGAGGCTAATGACTTTATGAAAAACCAAGAAATCACAAAACAAAACCAAAAGAATGAAAAAATGGAAGATGATGTGAAATATCTCATTGGAAAAACAGCTGACCTGGAAAATAGATCCAGGAGAGACAGTTGTAAAAGTTGTGGGACTTCCTGAAGGTCATGACCAGGGAAAGAGCCTAGAAATCATCTTTCATGAAGTTATCAAGGAAAACTGCCCTGATATTCTAGAACCAGAGGACAAAGTAAATATTGAAGGAATCCACCTCCTGAAAGAGATCCAAAAGAAGAAACTCCTAGGAACACTGTGGCCAAATTCCAGAGTTCACAGGTCAAGGAGAAAATATTGCAAGCAGCTGGAAAGAAACAATTTGAGTATTGTGGAAGTACAGTCAGGATGACATAAGATCTAGCAGCTTCTGCATTAAGGGATCGAGGGGTGTGGAATATGATATTAAAGAGATCAAGGGAACTGGGACTGGAACCAAGAATCACCTACCCAGAAAAACTGAGTATAATACTTCAGGAGAAAAAATGGTCATTCAATGAAATAGAGGACTTTCAAGCATTCTTGATGAAAAGACCAGAGCTGAAAAGAAAATTTGACTTTCAAACACAAGAATCGAGAGAAGCATGAAAAGGTAAACAGCAAAGAGAAATCACAAAGGACTTACTAAAGTTGGACTGTTTACATTCCTACATAGAAAGACAATATTTATAACTCTTGAAACTTTTTTCAGTATCTGGGTAGTTGGTGGGATTACACACACACACACACACACACACACACACACACACACACACACACACACGTACAGAGAGACAGAGAGCACAGGGTGAATTGAATAGGATGGGATCATATCTTTAAAAAATGAAATTAAGGGCTGAGAGAGAAATATATTGGGAGGAGAAAGGGAGAAATGAAATGGGGCAAATTATCTCTCATAAAAGAAGCTAGTAAAAGACTTTTCAGTGGAGGGCAAAAGCGGGGAGGTGAGAGAAAAAACTCACTTACTCTCATCACATTCGACTAAAAGAAGGAATAAAGTGCACACACATTTTGGTATGAAAACCTATCTTACAATACAGGAAAGTGGGGGAGAAGGAGATAAGCAGGGTAGGGGGAGATGATGGAAGGGAGGGCAATGGGAGAAGGGAGCAATTAGAAGTCAACACTCTTGGGGAGGGACAGGGTCAAAAGAGAGAGCAGAAGAAATGGGGAGCAGGATAGGATGGAGGGAAATATAGTTAGTCTTACACAACATGACTATTATGGAAGTCATTTGCAAAACTACACAGATATGGCCTATATTGAATATCTTGCCTTCCCAAAGGGGGTGGGTAGGGAGGGAGAGAAGAAGAGAAGTTGGAACTCAAAGTTTTAGGAACAATTGTTGAGTATTGTTCTTGCATACAACTAGGAAATGAGAAATACAGAAATAAAGAAAGTTATCTTGCCCTACAGGACAAAAGAGAAGATGGGGATAAGGGAAGGGAGAGATGTTGGAAGGGAGGGCAGATTGGTGATAGGGATAATTAGAATGCTCGCCATTTTGGGGGGAGGGAAGGGGAGAAACGGGGAGAAAATATGGAACCAAAAATTTTGTGGAAATGAATGTTGAAAACTTAAATGAATTTAAATTGAAAAAAAGATGATGAATGACTCAAGAAACCAATCAATATGTCACTTACAGAAAATAAAATTGATGTAAACAGAAAAAAATACATACATAATGGTTAAAAGTTATCTTTCATGTGTCACACAGTTCATCACTTAAATCCATAAATGAATAATTAACAGAAATACAAGAAGAAATAGACAAAAGTATAATAATAGTAGGGGAGTTCAACATTTCATTATCAGTCTAAAATTAAACTTTTATTTAAATTGCACATCAGATTTTAACTAGATAGAATCAATATAAATATTTACTTATTTGTATTATGTGTATATGTGTGTGTACACACATATATAATAAACATTATTTATGGAGAAAATTGAAGAGCAGGAATTACAAATACATATTATTTTCAAGCATTTTGGAATACACTAAAAATAAATGACAGTATACCGTCATGGAGAAATCTTACCTGAATTCAAAACTGCAAAAAATTTTTACATACTATATTTCCAGAACCCAATGCAATGAAAGTATAATTAAATAATGAAAATATGAGCAAAAGCTATGAAACTACAGTGAAATGAGGGGAAGAAGATATCTGCTTAATAATGATGATATTAAAGAATTTAGAAAAATTCTATTTTAATAACAACAAAAACAATAAACTACATATCAAAATCTATAGGATATAGCAAAAGCTATTCTTCAAGGCATGTTTATGTTATTGACTATCTACGTTCATAAGAGACAAAAGGAAAAATAAACAAACCTAAACTTAAAAATATTATAAAAATAATGATGTGCTTATGCAAAGGGAAGGAAGTTTATTAAGCAAAGGCAAAAAATAAATAGAATAGGAAAGGAAAAAATAAATAAATTTATGAAGAAAACTATAAGCTGATTTTAAAAGACCAATAAAGTAGGCAAATCATTGACAAATTTAATTTTAAAAAGAACATAAATCAGCAAAATTTCAAATGAGAAAGATGAGATCACAATAAACACAAAATAAATTCAAAATTTCATTTGGGTTGTATACACAAACCTATATGTTAACACATTGGAAAATATAAAGGAAACAGAAGATCATCTACAAGACTAAATTATTTAAACTGATGTAACTGAAAATTAATGATTTAAATGATTAATCTAAGGAGAAAAAAGTTATCAAACAATTATCAGCAGAAGATAACATCTAATCTACACACATTATTTAAATGCTTTCCTTTGAGTGTATATATTATTTATAAATTTGCTGTTGTTGTTGTGTTCGTCCTTCGTTGCCGAAGAAGACCATGGCATCAGAGAAATGATGACATGACTTGCACTTGACTTTGTTTTGAGTGAGGGAGGGCTGTGCAGGTCACCAGCCTCATTTCTCCTCCAGAGACATCTGAATCCAGTGACCAGATATTTATCAGGATGACTGTAGATGACCCAGGATGCACTTGGAGATCATGGGCCCTTTAGGCCAAGGTCTTTGCAGGTACTTACTTAGAGTGAGGTAATGCCCATTTATTGGATAGGCCTGTTTAAGAAGTAGCCAGGGCATGGCCTCTTTAATGAGGCCAAGAAAAGGAAAGACATCAGGCTGGGAGGGAAACAGCAACAGTTACTATTGATAATCACTCTGAAGCCAGGAAGGTCCAGAAGAGCCCTTGGGCAGGGGGGGCCCATTGACATCTGAATGTCAGAGTGGAGGGGAGAGGAGGGAAGGGCAGGGGAGGGGAAGGGAGAGGAAATTAGCTAGTAAAACCCAAGTCATCCAAATTTACCTTCCTTTGGGGAGGAGAAGGAAGGGGAGGGGGAGGCAGACAGGAGAGGAGGAGTTGAATTATCCAGCTAGCTAGGGCCCCGTTCAGCCAGCTGCATCTACTCACAGGGTTGTGTTTGTCTTTTGTTGCAGAAGAAGACCATGCCATCAGAAAAATGATGACATGATTTGCACTTGACTTTGTTTGAATTTAGAGAAATCTTGAAGAGTAACCAAGCTTTTATAAGATAAATATTGTACTGATTTGAAACTTTGGTGAAGATAAAACAAAGAAAGAAAACTGTATAGAAATTTTACTAGTAAATAAAATGTAAAAATATTAAATAAAATATTAGCTAACAGAATACAGAAATACATTTAAAATTATTCACCAGTCAACAAGCATTGATTAATCCTTGACTATTGTACTAAGCTCTGATGATACAAAGATAGTCTCTGCCCTCAAAAAAACTCATATTTGATTGGGAAGAGACAATGCCTATGTACATACAAGAAATTTACAGAGTAGATAAAAGATCATCTCATAGGAAAGGCACTAATGGTAGGGGATAGTGGGAGCATGGGGATGGGAAAAAGACCACCACTAGAATATAGAACCAGTTATGCAAAACGAGTTCAATATGGAATAACTATACAAATAAAGAAATATACATACATATATATGAAAAATGCAAATAATAGCAATAGATGTAGAAGAAGCCTTTGACAAAATCCAACATTCATAATTTAAAGTTCTAATATAATGAGAAATAGAGTCATATTCTTCAATTCAATGAAGTATCTACATTAAGTCAAAAACCAATATGCTGTGTTGAAACATTAGAAGCATTCCCATTAAAACTAGACTTAAAACATGTTACCACTTCTAGTGCCTAACACTTAGCATGGTGTCTACAATACACTAGGTGTTTAATAAATGCTTATTGAATTAGATTGAATTCTACCTGACAGTATTGGAAATTCTGACAACCGCAATAATACACAAGAAGATATTTAATTGATTAATATTATAAATTAATAGGTCCAAATATCCTTAATTGCAAATGATTCTTGCAGTCTTTTCTAACTGTATAGTTGCAAATGGTTCTTGTAATCTTTTCTAACTGTATCTAAAATATTGTACTCTCAACAACAAAATAAACTGAAATAATAAATGAATTCAGAGAGATACAGAATTATACCACAAAAAAAATCATTTTCATTTCTACTTACTAGCAATAAAGATCAAGAAAGTGTCATAAAAAGGAACTCCATTTACAATAACAATAAAAAACACATCAAGTACTTGGGAATTAACCTACCCAGAAATGCATGCACATGATCTGTTTAAGGACAACTATAAAACTACAATGAAATAAAGGCCGACCTAAATAATTGGGAACCTCTCCTGAGAGGGCTATCAAAAAGAAAAGGGAGTGGAAATAGCTATCTGAAAGAGTCTCATATCCAAGATATACAGGGAACTAATAGAATATATGACCAAAAGCTATTCTCTAATAGATAAGCGCTCAAAGGATATAAACAAATTTTCCAAAGAAGAATTACAAAGCACTAACCATCATGGAAAAGAATGTTCCTAATCACTAACAATAAGAAAAATGCAAATCAAAACAACTTTAAGGTTTCACCTCACATTCTCCAAATTGGAAAAGATGATAAAAGATACAAAGATTGTCAGCATTGTCATTGAGAGTCAACACTGGAGACAGGAGAAAGACACACACAGTAAGGTACCACTAAGGAAGCTGTGAATTGATCTAACCATCTGGGAAGTAACAGGATTACAGAAAGAAAGTAAAATATCCATACCTTTTGACCCAGTGATTCCACTAGTAGGCATAAATCCCAGGGAGATTGATGACCAACAAAAAAAAAGTCTCATTTATGTGAAAATAATCATAGCAACATTTTTTGTATGGCAAAGAACTAGAACCAAAGCAAATGTTCATTTATTGGTGATTAGAAAAGACAGTCATAGCACATGAATGTAATGGAATATTGTCCTGTCCTAAGAAACAAGGAATATGATGAATGCAGAGAAGCATAAACAGATTTGCATGAACTGATGCAGTCAAGTTTGAAGAACCAGGAAAATGCTTTGCTTTCACCACAATAATTTAAGTGGAAACAAGAAACAACCAAACAATCAACTTTAAAAGCTGTGAAATTATAACTATCAAACTTGGCCCTAAATAAGAAATATGAGACTGCGCCTCCCTCACTTATTTGGAAAAGTGGGGACTACAGGTCTTGAACACCACATATAACATTACACTTGATTGATATGCTGATTAGTTTCCTGAAATGCTTTTGTATTCCCCTCTTTTTTATCTTCTATTATAAGCGATGGGTTTCTGGGAGTGGGGTAAGGGGATGAATTGGGAAATGCAGCTATTGTGAAAATAAAAGATATCAGTAAAAAATTTAAAAAACTATCTCCCCAAAGATCTTATAGGACCATTATTCAAAATTGAGGGAGGGAGGCTAAATTAAAAACTAGAAGTCTTTATGTCCAATAATAGAGAAATAGTTAAATAAACCAATATATTGCATGAATACCTGTCCATTATTTTATCAGTCAGCAGGACTCCTAGTGTCTCATCTACTTCAACAAGGCAGGTTGCTTCTCACCTATGACTTAGTAGATGAGTCTAAGAGAATAGCCTAAGTGATCTAAAAACTATCAAAGGTGGGATTTGAACCTACTCTTCACTATAGATCCATTCCTCTATGTACTGATTCACGTTGGCTCTTATACTGGCTACATTAGCGTAATAGAATATGATGATGCAAGTGTGAATAACATTAAAAATTTGGAAAGACCTTTGTGTAATCCTAAAAAGCAAGACAAAAAAGTTAGACTGGGAAAAGAGAGTATATACTAGCTTGGACCGTATCAGAGGAAGAGTAAATAGAAATGAGCAAAGAAAAGTTCACAGGACCTTTAAAAACCGTGATTCATTTTTTTAAATGGAAATATTATATGTAGTATTCAAAACCCATAGTCCCCACCTCTCCATATAAGGGATGGAGGTGAATTTTCGTATTTTCTCTTTGGGGCCATGTTTGGTGATTACAATTTCACAGCTTTCAGAGTTTGTTTTGGTGGGTTTTGTTGCCACTAAATTAGCTGTATTAGGCAGGATATTGTAGTGAAAAGAACACTGACTCTGAGTCACAGGACATGTTTATGCCACTTATTAGCTATGTGGCCATACACAAGTCACTTACCTCCTCTTAAAAAGAGATAATAACATCCATAAACTCTACCTTACCTAGTTTGGGGGTGGATCAAATGAAACAATGCATTCAAAGCTCTCCGTAGATGTTGTGTGAGTATAAAAAAGAGAACATATATGAGAGATCTCATGAAGGTAGAATTGACAAGACTTGGCAACAGACTGACCATGTAGAATGAATGACAGAGAGGAGTCAAGGATGACACTTAGGTTGCCAAACTGAGTAACTGGAAAATGGTGGCCCCCAAAGCATTCCCATGTGTCCATCTACCCTGTTCATGGTATCATCAAATCTCAAAGACAGAAAAAATCTCCAGATCATTTAATTCAACACTTGAACTGAAATTCCTTCTGCAATATTTTTAAGTGGTCAGCTAGCCTCAAGCTAAAGAACTGATCCCCAAAAACAGGAAGCTCACTACCTCCCAAGGCAGGCTATTCCACTTTTGGATGAGACTTATTGTTAAGAAATTATTCCTTATAGAATGCTAAAATTTGTCTATTTTTTTAACTCCCACTCTCCTCCCCCCATCCTAGTTTTGCCCTCTATGGCCATTCAGGACAAGTCATTCTTCTTCAGTAGGTCAGTTCTTGAAGTATTGGAAAAGAACCATCACATCCACTGTGATACGAATACTATTTATTATAATTTCTCTAGTGTAGTTTCTTCTACCAGGTTAAAAAAAATAATGGGATAGACTCACACTACTCCTCCTCCTTTATAGTGAGATTAACTTTTCCTAAAAGAAGACCTGATTGGCCCCAGCATCCCCAGTATAGCTTCCTGGTCACCTAAAGACATAAAAAATTCTAGCCACAGATAATCAGAGCCCCTCCAAATGGGTGCATTTCTGAAGACCACTGGAGTTACCATGCCTTTCATTGTATCCTGCCCTGATGACCAGACGTTTCCATATGTAAATAAGAATTACTATCCTTGTCGCATCTCTTTACTGTGTTGCAGCAAAGCAAACCTCTTTTTTGTTAACTGTTCGATGACTTCCCAAAGCCATGGTATGTGGCACCAAAAATGCTAAAGTAACCTTACTCATACACAGCTATGACTTAATAGATAAATCCTACAGAATTGCTTTGAGGCACACAGTAAATAAATGGTTTGCCCTGAATTATCCAGCTTCTGAGTGTCTCAGATAGGATTTAATACTAGGTCTTCCTAACTTAAGGCTCTATATTCCATGAATTTCACTGTCTATACTTACTTCCCCTCCCCTTGCTCACTTTTCAACCCCTGGCAATTTGACTTCTGACCTCATCACTCAATGGAGCTTGCACTCTCCAAAAATACAAATAATTCCTGCTTAATCCATCATTGAATCAATGAATTAATTATTACTGACTTAATTGCCAAATCCAGTGGCCTTTTCTCAATCCCCATTCTTCTTGATCTCTCTGCAACATTTGACACTATTGATCACCATCTCCTCCTGAATGCTATCTTCCCATGGTGGTTGTTGTTTGGGGTTTGGTTGGGTTCTTTGCCACTATGCTTTCTCTTGGTTTCATCCCCTCCCCTATTTCCACTCTTCATCTACTTTACTGGATCATCATTCATCTGTGGGTGTCCCCCAAGGCTCTATCCTGGGCCTTCTCCTCTTCCTCATAGTGCTGGACTTTGAATCAGGATGATCTGCAACTTCAGATACTAGCTATGTCACCATGGACAAGTAATTTAAACTTTCTCCTCTCTAAAATGAGAATAATAATAGGACCTACCTCACAGGATTGTTGTGAAGACCAAATGAGTAATAAATGTAAAGTGATTGGAAACCTTAAAAAGCTATATAAATTCATGCTCTCATTATTATTATTATTATTGAGGGGGCAGAGCCAAGATGGCAAGGTAGAAAAATGCACATATACTAGCTCTTCCCCCACAGCCTATAAAATACCTGTAAAGAAAGACTCTCAGCAAATTCTAGAGCAGCAGAAGCCACAGAACAACAGAGTGGAGGAGATTTCCAGCCCAGGAAAGGTCTGATGCAAAGTGGAGCCTTGCCCAGCCTTCAAGGCACAGTGCTGGGAGAGGACCAGAGCAGGCCTCAGGGGTGGAATCCCCAGCTGTAGTAGCAGTGGTTCCCAGATCCCTCAACCCACAGGCGACAAAGATCAGTGAGAGGGTCTTTTCAGCTGGTGGAGAAGGGAGCAGTGTCTTACCATATAGCTCCAGCCTCAGGCGGCAGTAGCCCCCACAGCAGCTCCCACAGCAGCCCACATCCATTGTTGGATCATAAAACCTCTGGGGGAACTGAGTAAGCTGATCCTTACCTCAGCCCTGTGTATCGGCCCTGCCCCACTGAAAACCCCTGAGGGAATTGAGCAGCTTATCTGAATCTCAGCCCCCAGTTCTGTCTTGGTGGAACTAAAGGCCAGGTGGTTGTGGGGAGGAAATACTCACAGATTCTGCACACAAAAGTTTCTGGTTGCCCCCAGACCAGTGTACACGCTTGATTGTGCCACCTTGGAGGAACTGAGATCTTACAGATCCCCACAGTATACCCTACTCTTGACAAAGGACCCAAAAGTCAAGTAACTGGTTGGGAAAATGCCCAAAAAAGGGGAAAAAATAAGACTATTACTATTATTATTGGTGACATCTTTAATTTCTATGAGTTTAACTATCAGTTTGTTCAATCATTTTCAGTCATGCCTGACTGTTCATGAACCCATTTGGGGTTTTCTTGGCAAAGATATTGGAGTGGTTTACCATGTCCTTCTCCAGTTCATTTTAGCAATGAGGAAACCGAAGCAAACAGGGTGAAGTGACTTGCCCAGGGTCACACAGCTAGTAAATGTCTGAAGCCAGCTTTGAAAACAGGAAGATGAGTCTTCTGGACTCCAGGTCTGTCACTCTATATATTTTGCCACCTAGGTACCTCTTAATTATCTATTAATTATCTATGCAGATGATTAATAAATACAAGCACATATTTTATATGTAGAAGTACACATATGCCTTTATATGTACATATACATATATGTTTCCATCTCTGGGTCCCCAGTCTCACATCACCAACTGCTTTTTGTACATTTCCAATTGAATATTTCATAGGAATATCAAATTCAGTATATCTAGAAAGGAAATCATCATCACTTCCCCCAAACACAACCCTCTCCTGAACTTCCTTATTTCTATCAAAGGTACCATCATTGTGGTTACCCAAGTTCACAACCTTAGAATCATCCACAACTCCTCATTCTCCTTGACCCCAAGTATTCAATCTGATAGCAAATCTTGTTTCTACCACTCTGATGTCTCTCAAATCCATCACTCCTCTTCATTTACACAGCCACCATCTAGGTCTAGGGTCCAGAACAAGGGAGGGAAGCAAAAGTCTTGTTGTGCTCTGGTTGGTCAAACCATAACTGAAGTCAATGTCACATAGAGCTGTAAGTCACAAAATCTCGACTTTTAGAGTCACAGAGTCACAAAATATTAGGTCAAGAGGGCATCTCAGAGACTATTTAGTCCCCAAAGAGGAATCTCCTCTAAGACATCCTCCCATCGTCATTTAGCCTTGAGTGGAGGGAAAATTCCTCTTTCAAGATTGCTCCTTTCACTTCTGGGCAGCCTTAAGTATTAGGAGTTACAAGGAGCTTGAATCTGCCTTTGCAATTTTGACCCACTGCTCACAGTTCAGCCCTTAGAAGCCAAGCAGAATAAGGCAAATTTCTCTTATCTCTAAAGTCCTTCAAAGATTTGAAGCCTGCTCTCTGGTTTCTTTTAAATCTTCGGTTTTTATCCAGGCAGTTTGAGTCAGTTCCCATCAGGACGGTGGTGACTTTAACCCCAACTGAACATCTAGTCTTCAGCTGAAAGTTGGACCCAGAAGTGACCTACACCTCCCCAGTACTTGCCATGTAAAGCGGGATAAACCTAGGGCTAGATCAGAATTGGACAAGCTTCTAGGGGAGGAGCACAAGGGACAAAGTCTACCAACTATGTCATTCCATAAAGGATACAATGTTCTCCTTCACAGTCCAATATTTACTGTCCCCAAAGCAACTAGACATACCTGGCTTTGATAGGGCTTGATTCTCAATATGGCCAGTAATCCTAGAACAGAGAATATGTAGAAATCTCAGTTTCTTTTGGTTGCTTTCTCACCTTAAAAGGTTAAGGCCTTCACACCTATCAGAGTGTCTAGTATGACAAAAAAAGGAAGATGTTGGATGTTGGAGGGGACATGGGAAAACTGAGACATGAATGCATTGATAGTGGAGCTGTGAACTGATCCAACCATTCTGGAGAACAATTTGGAACTATGCTCAAAAGGCTATAAAACTATGCATACCCTTTGATCCAGCAATACCACTGTTAAGTCTATATCCCAAAGATATAAAAAAGGACAAAGGATCTATTTGTACAAAAATATTTATAACAGCTCTTTTTATGGTGGCTAAGAATTGGAAATCAAAGGAATGCCCATAAATGGAGGAATGGCTACACAAGCTGTGGTATATGATTATAATGGAATATTATTGTGCTGTTAGAAATGACAAACAAGATGACTTCAGAAAAACCTGGAAAGACTTACATGAACTGATGCATAGTGAAATGAACAGAACCAGGACAACGTTGTACATAGTAACAGCAACATTGTACAATGACCAACTGTGAATGAGTTATTCTCGGCAATATAATGATCCAAGACAATCCCAAAGGACTAATGATGAAGCATGTTATCCACCTCCAGAGAAAGAACTGATATTGTTGTAATACAGACTGAAGCATGCTATTTTTCTCTTTCTTTCTTTCATTTTTTTTCTTTTATTTGAGTCTTCTTATACAAAATGACTAATGTAGAAATGTTTTACATAATTGGACATGTATAAAGTATATCTTATTGCTTATCATCTCAGAGAGGGGGAGGGGAAAAGGGATAGAATTTGGAACTCAAAACTTTAAATAAAAATGTTAAAAAAAATTTTTTTTAGGAAAGCTTAAGGCTAAGCCAGTCCTTTCACTGTACTGATAAAACTGAAAGTCATTAAGGTAAAGTGATTGGCTAAGTTTATGCAAATAGTAAATTACAAAGCTGGGATTTGTACCCAGGTCATCTGATTCCAAATCCATCATTCTTTCTTTTGAGACAAGCTGTTCTGTGTTCAGATCTGGGGTCACATTTTAGGGAGGACTTTGACAAACTGGAGTCAGTCCACAGGACGGAAGCCAGAATGAAAGGCCTAGAAACTATGCCAAAGGAGGATCGATAAAAGGAATTAGGAACAATTAGAGGGGAGAAGAGAAGACTTTGAGGGCACCTATTTGTTACCCCATCTGGAACCTCAAGGCCCGGGAGAGAACAAGAAGGGTCCCAACCAAGCCGGAAAGGTGGAACAGAATGAAGATGGAGCTTGATAAGAGGTTGAAGTTGTGTAAGTGAAATCTGAAGATAGAAAAAAAAATCAGAAACCATTTTTGTTCAAAAACAAAAGAGCGATTATTGAAGAATGTTAATTGAATAACACACTGTGCTGGTTACTTCTGCCTGATGGTTTAATTATTAGTAACTCCGTGTAGTTCATTAGGGAACTATTGTGCTGCTGTTGGCAAAACAGACGTGTCATGCGTGGCCGATAATTAAAGGCAGGAAAAACAAACATTCTCTTTGGCGCCCTGGATTTATAAATAGCGTCCCTTTCATCAATAACTCTCCTCTCCATATGGGTTTGGAGAATTAATGAGGAAACAGACCATTTCAGTTTTTTAATTCTTCTGTTCCTCTCTCCATACCCCTTCCTCACTTTAGAAGATGAACAAGAATGGGTCATAGGTATAGAACCCTAGCAGAATGGTATGGTTTGCATGGACATATAGTAACACAACGACCAACACATTCTTGACTGAGTTTAAATCAACACTCTGGGGTCATTAATACTAATGAACTGACAAGCAATTTTTTTGACAAATAGAGGAAAAAATGGACTCTAAGGTATAGTGGGATATGATTTGAAGAGGTAACACCATGGTAGAGAAGTAGTGGAAGGTGTAGGAGTTAAGAAGGTTAACCTAGGTTCAAATCTCACCTCTGATGGTTATTACTTGTGCAGTCTTGGACAGGCAAGTCAGCTAATCTCCCTTGGCCTAAGTTTCCTAATATGTAACCCTGAGGGAGCTAACTTGATGGCCTTTAAAATCTCTTCTACATTCAGATTGTGATCCTATGATTCTATACTAAGAGAAAAAAAGAATGGGTGGGGGAGGGGGTGTTGAGTAACACACATAATTTTTTTAAAAAGAAAAGTAGTCAGCAAAAAAAGTAGTAAAAAAGAGATAGAAGTAGCAGGGCCATGTGAAAGAATCAGAAGAGAATCTCAGAGTGGGAAAGATCCTTAGAGGCCTCTTCACCTTTTCTGTTACAGAATACTTTGGGAGTCTGAGGAAGCCCACGGACTCCTTTAGTGGCTGTGTGGCTCAGTGGATAATGTTAGATTTGGAGGCAGGAGGACCTGAGTTTGAGTCCTGCCTTAAATACTTACTATGTGGGCCAAGGCAAGTCACTTAACCTCTCTCAGTCCCAGTTTCCTCCTCTAAAAAATGGGGACAAAAATAAAGCACAGAGCTGTTGAGAGCTTCAAATGAGATAACACATATACATACTTGGGAATCTTTAAAACACTACACAAATGCTATCATTATTATTATTATTTGGCAGCCTGGTAAAGTCTATGGACCTTTGTTCAGAAGAATATTTTTAAATAATTGGAAAAAAGTTTAAAATTCAGCTAGAGACTATGGAAAAATGAAGATAAAATTCTTCTACCATCCAAGTTCATGGTCCCTGCTAAAGTCTATCTACCAATCTCTTGAGATCCACGGGCCTCAGGTCAAGAATCCCTACAGGGAAATTCCCACCATAACATTTCTAACAAGTGGTTATCCCACCTGGAGTCAAGGATCCCACTACCTCTCAAAGCATTCCAATCCACTTGGGGGAAGCTCAAGTTGTTAGGTTGTTTTTCTTGGTATCAAGCCCAAATCTACCTACTTTGCATTTCTACCAAGTTGGGTAGAAAGAGTAAAATTGCTTCTTCTCCTAGTTCTGGTCTTGGGAACCAATGAGAATCAGTACAATCCTGCTTCCATTTAATGTTCTATCCCAATATTTTACAATTTCTTTGGGACTACTTAGAGGCTTTCACACAAGAGGCAGATTGGCCAATGATACTACAAAAGCATCTTTATTTGAAATACATTTTTAACTCTCACAAGATAAGACACAAGGCCTGGGCCAAGATACCCAGGGGGCAGAGTGCAAAGAAACGGGGACAAGAGAAGAGGTGCTTAACACAAAGCATCCATTTGAATTTCAGTCATTGGAGGCATTGCAGAGATACAACCAGATGTCAGTTGTCAGAGGGCAGGAACACAACTGAATCTCACTTGCTTGATGGCGTTTGTGTGGGTGTTCTTTGCCATAGCACTAACTTATGTTAGTCACCTGATGTATTATTTTCAATAATGGAACAAAATGAAAACAAAATGTCATTCAACAGTTAGCAAAAAAGATTTATTTACTTAACCATAGTGGGAAAAGGATAATTAATAAAGATAAATTTGAAGAAACCTTAAACTGATTCAGGTAATCAAAACTCCCTTGCCTGAGTTGTCAATTTGTGATCCTTCAGAGCTTCCTCCTTATGATGGCTTTGTACTCTGGTAATCAAGAAATGTCAATAGCCTAAATCTTTATTCCCTTAGTCCCACCAAGACTCCAAAATGATCTCAGAACCTTTTAAGGAAAAATCAACCTAACTTGTATAGGAGCAGGGGTTAGGATATGGTTGTTACCATAGCTGTGATGATCTTGAAATCAAAGCAGGAGATTGAAAGAAAGAGCTGATCTTGCAACAATTTGCCCTGTGGCATTTAAATAACCAGATTATATGAAATTTTCATCCATTTTAGATCAGTATGAAGATGCCTGGGTTTCATTCACCGCACTCAATGTGTATTCGGACAAACTGCACATTAGGGTATCCAAAAGTTGGGAGCCAGTACCACAGTCAGGCAGGCTAACAGATTAGAACAGTGAACACACCAGAATAAACACTTACAAACAACACAGATGAAGCAAGGGTTATGGCTGTTACAAGGGAGAGTAGGTCCTTACTCAGGTATGTCTGAGTTTCTCAACTCAACTCCAATCACACAGGTGAGAGCCTCAAAAATGACTAGTTAGGCCCAGCTGACTGAAGAATAAAGCTGGAATTTTCCAGCATGGAAGATTCCAGAAATGAAAAACTCCAAAAAAGGACAAAGCACAAGAAAAGGGTAGGTCCATAGAGAAGGTGTAATGTTAATGTAAGGTTAATGGTAGGTGGGGTGGAGGAGTTGATAGACCTCAATACCTTTTGTTAATTTCTATTAATGCACTGAGTCAGAGGGTTGTACCCTCTAGCTCTGAAAAGTGTATAAATACTCTGAGGTGAGATTTTACTTTGGGGTTTACTCATTGTTCGGCCAGACAAGACTCTGGGTAGCTGCTAAGGAGACTTCCTGGCTTTGAAAACCCAGGTGATAGTGCTTCCCTGTCTCTAGTAACTATGTATATATGTAATGGTCAAACAGTTGATGTGTGATGTATGTATTACTTATGATCAACAGTAGGAAGTCCTGTCTGTTGGTCTTTATATGTCTATTTGTATTTCCCTGAAGTTCAGAGTGTTGAGTTTTTCTCCTGAACTAAGTGAATGATATATATGCTTGCTTAAAGTAGATTGTTGACCCCTCAAAAGTGGCTTTCCTTTTAGAAAAGCAGACCTAAGAACCTGCACAGCAGGCCCTCCTGTGTATGCCAGGGTCCTTGCTGTTACAGAAGGCAGCCGTATAGATCACAGAGAGCATCCCAACATTAAAGGGTTTTGTTTTGTTTTGTTTTGTTGCAGGGGGGAGACTACCATATAGCCTTTAAAATTCTTGAAGATAGTTGCCATATACCCTATAAATATTCTCTTTTCCAGGCAAAATATCACTAGTTTATTCCAATAACCCCAGTATGGCATGATCTTGAGGCCTCTCAGCCTCTTGCTCATTCTTCTCTCAGGGCTCTGAACTTGTCAATGGCCTTTCTAAAATATGTCACCTTGTACTGAACAAAATATTTCAGAAAAGATCCAACCAGAGAAGAGGGCAAAAGAAGTCACAAAAGTTTTTTTAAAAAAGAAGCATTAAGAAATTAACAAGAAAGTTAACAAGTAATCTGGTTGTCTATTAGAAATGGTACAGGCAGCAATTTGGCTGAACTGACTCCACATTCCCTTCCAAAGAACTTTACAATAATGCCTCAAATTGAATTCTGGAATGGTGAGGCAACAAAAGATTGAGGTGAGATATTTCTCCAGCTCAAGACAATTTAGAAGGTTGGTATGAGAAGTCTGTGACATCAGGTTGGGGGTATAGGTGGGAGTATGGCCAGAACGCAACCCATACTGCAGCAACAGCAGCAGCAGGCCATGGAGGTAACAGTGATAGTGGTGGCAGCAGCTCCGGGAGATCTCAGCCCAGAGATAGTAAGGGGGTTGGACAAGTGGTCAGAAAAAGATTATCGGGGAATCTTTGCTGGCACTGGGTACAGGACTCTGTTGTATTGCCATACACAGTTCTGAGTTGCAATTCTAGGACAAAGAGGATCACTAGCACTTGTAGTCACAGTAGAGCAGTGGTCTTAGCCATAGTTCCAGGGCCAAAAAGAGAGTTGCACCTGTGACTTCAGGGGAGTACACACCCCAGTCATAGTTTCTGGGTGGAGAAGAGAATTTGTGGTCACTCACAAAGAAGCAAGGGCTCTGGTCTCAGTTCCAAGGGGAAAAGGAGTACTAGCACTTACAGCTGCAGAGGAGCAAAGTCCCTTCCTGAGAAAAGACCAGAACATAGGCTAACAAAGCAGTGACCACACCTCTTCTTGAATCATACTACCTTGAAAGTACCAAAAATTTATAGACTCCAAGAACTAGCCTTCAAAACAGCAGCACACACACAAAAAAAAACACAACACACCCAAAAGCTTGGTACACTGATCCCTCCTCTTTGGGAGCAAAGAATAACTTTAACATATATTTAGACATCAAGAAATAGACTGGGAAAATGAGTAAATAGAAAAAAAAAGAACATGACCATAGAAAGCTACTATGGTGACAGAGAAGATTAACACAGACTCAGAAGAAGACATCAGTGTCAAAACACCTATAATCAAAGCCTCAAAAAAAATGTGAATTGGACACAAGCCCCAAAAAGAATTCCTGGAAGAGCTCAAGAAGGATTTTTTTAAATTAAATAAGAATAGTAGAAGAAAATTGAGAAAAAAATATATAGTGATAGAAGAAAATTATGCAAAGAAAGTCAACAGCTTGATAAAAGAAGTATAAAAAATACTGAAGAAAATGATACCTTAAAAATGAGAATTGGCCAAATAGAAAAAGAGGCACAAAAAATCACTTAAGAGAAGACTTCCTTGACAAGCAGAATTACAAAACACTTTTCACACAAATAATGGCAAATCTAAACAATCAGAGAACTGTTAGTTGTTGATGGGTAGGCTGAGCCTATAATAAAAATGACAGTTCTATGTAAATTAACTTATCTCTTCCGTACCATACCTATCAAACTACCAAAGAAATATTTTATAGAGGTACAAAAAAAAACTGAAAAATGTATCTGGAAGAACAAAAGGTAAAGAACATCAAGGGAATCAATGAAAAAATGTGAAGAAAGGTGGGCTAGCAATAAAAGATCTCAACCTGTATTTCAAAGCAGTAATCATAAAAGTAATCTGGTATTGGCTGACAAACAGAGTGGTAGATCAGTGGAACAGATGAAATATGCAATAGTAAATGGCCATAGTAATCTAATGTTTGAAAAACTCAAATATCCAAGCATTGGGGACAAGAATTCACTATTTGACAAAAATTTCTTGGAAAAACTATAAAGTAGTTTGGCAGAAACAAGGTATAGACCAGCATCTGATAACATATACCACGAAAAGGTCAAAATGGATATAAGATTTAGACAAAAAGGGTGCTATCATAAGAAAATTTGAGAAGCATGGAAAATTTTACTTGTCAGATATGAGATAAAGAGGATCACAGGAAGAAAAATGGATAATTTTGATTACATTAGATCTAAAATATTTTGCACAAACAAAACCAATGCAGCCAAGATTAGGAAGAAAGCAGGCAACTGGCAGGAAATGGCTTATGATGAAAAATGTTATTCATCTCCAGTGAAAGAACTGATAGAATCTGAGAACAAATTGAACCATAAAGTTTTCACTTTATTTTTCTTAAATTTTCTTGCAATATGGCTAATACAGAAATAGGTTTTGCATGATTTCACATGCATAATTGATATCACATTTCTTGCCTTTTCAATGGGTGGGGGTAGGGCATGCAAGAGGGATAGCATTTGGAACTCAAAATTTTTAAAATAAGTGTTTTAAGAATAAATCATAAATTGATAAAAAAAAAAAAAAACCGACAGGTAGTCTACAGTCAGTCAGCCAAAAATATTTATTACGGGCTTATCATGCGAGAGGTAGGGCATCTAAGTAATGTGGTAGATAGAGCACCAATCCAAGAGTCAGGAAGACCTCAGTTCAAATCCAGTCTCAGACATTTACTAGCTGTGCTACCTTAGTCAAGTCATTTGACCACATTTGCCTCAGTTTCCTCATCTGTGAAATGAGCTGAAGAAGGAAATTGACCAAAAAAAACCCAAATGGAATTATAGAGAGTTCAACACAACTGAGCAAGAACAACAAATGTGAGAGGCATAGTGCTAAATGCTGAGGATAAAAAACCCCAAAAATTACAATCAAAAATATACAGAACTGGGAGGACCGAAACCTCCACAGTTCCTGCTTTCAAGGAGAAAATGTTCTAACTTGAGGTGTTGCTACTTAATGGTTTTAGTAATGTCTAATGATGTCATTTGGGGCTTTCTCAGTAGAGATACTGGAAGGGTTTGCCATTTCATTCTCCAGCTCATTTTACAGATGAGGGAACTAAGGCAAATGGGGTGAAGTGAGTTGTCCAGGGTCACACAGTTATTAAGTGTCTGAGGTCAGATTTGAACTCACAAAGATGAGGCTTCCTCATTCCAGGCCAGGTGCTCTATCCACTGTACCACCTAGCTACCCTCTAACCTGGGAGATAACATGAAAATAATTAAATGTACTTACAAGGTATATACAAAGTGAATGCAGGTGACCTGTGAGGGACTAGGAAAGTGCTCCTGCAGAAAGTAAATTTGATCTGAAATCAGAAAATTAAGAGGGAGCAGAATATTCCAGGCCTGGGGGACAAAGGGTGTAAAGGAGTGAAGGGCAGTGAGAATCAGCTGCTAAGGCTAAGGATGGTTAGAACCTGGGGTTGGGGGATGGGGGTTTTTGGACTTCTCAGAAGGTTCTTTGTGACATTGGAGAGAATAGGTTCAGGTAGCATTAAGAAGGAAATTCCAGGTTTCTGGGACATTGAGAAGGGAGTTGGTGTAAGCAGCAAACATTAGACAGCTCTTTCCAAAATTTTGGTAGTTAAAGAGAAAAAAGAGGAAGTTTAGTAGGCTGAAGGGTTGGAAACACTGAGCAGGGGTTTTCGGATAGAAGAAATCTCAGGGTATTTGTGAGCAGAAAGAAAGGAGCCAATAGAAAGGGAGTGATTGAAGATGAAAGAGAGAGACAATGATTAACTGATTAAGGTCCTGGAAGAGATAGGACTTGAGCCCCATGGGTCACTTTGGCCTGCCTGCAGTCCCCAAGTACTATAGTGTAGCTCTTTGTCTTTTTATTCAGGCAAAATATAAATGGATGAGGAAATCTTTGAGAAGAGAAATAAAAATTTATACTGCAGTGTCCCAAATAGATGAGTGTTAAAAGCTCAAAATATGCAATTTCAGGTGAAGCTAAAGACTCATTGGTCAATGAAAGAAGAAAATATTTTTTGGAGCAGATGAGCTGCCCTGACTTCTCTAAAAATAACATATGGGTGGCTACCTATTTTTTCGATAGCTGATCATGAATCGAAGGGGCAACTTCTCATTGGACATTTTTGGTCAGATTTCTTAAGCTGAAGAGACGAATGGCTCACCCAGAGGAGATTGCCCAAGTTTGGCTGGAGAACCAGTATGAGATAAAATTAAACAGGTAATTTAATTGAGAGAGTGTGACCTTAAATGCCAGGAGCAGTATACTTTATGCAGTAGGCAATTGGGAGCACCTTAAGAGAAGTAGAATACAGAAGTGTCATTGTCTAAGAGAAATTACTTGGTCGATGGTGTGAATAGTGGGTTGAAGAGTAGATGGACTACAGGTAGGAAGTCCTGTAAGGAGGTTATGAGGGTGACCCAAGACAGAAGAGATCCCAAAAATCTCTGATGATTCTTCCAACACAGCAAGCTATTGAGAGCCAGTCAACAATGTCAACTTTTAGAATAACGACTTCCTCTGAGATTTGATCCCTTGAATCTCCTGGGCTGGAGGACTAAATAATTCAAACCCTACTTGCCACCCTAACATGGTGGGGCTCCATCAGCTGCCCAGATGTATGAGAGAATACCTCCCTCCAGCAAGGGCACGATAGTGATGAGTTAAGCATTGTCGATGTCAGATCAGTGACAGGAAAAGATTTACCATTTTCCAAACACATACATCTTCTTCAGACTATTTATCACTTGGAGTGAGTGCTTTATAGTACTGCATAGGAGTTGTCATAAAACAATATTTTAAGGAGCCCAAAACCATATTTCAGCCATAAATGTCCGCTGGCCCCAAGAGGCAAAAAAAAAAAAGAAGAAAAAAATCCTAGCAGGTGACTCAGGATTAACATCTTTATTACATATGACCTCACTATTGTGTTCCCTATAAAGAAAAAATATTACAAAGCATTAACACACTTTAAGCATTAAATTAATGTAGATTTATAGCTCATATCCGGGTCTGAATTTCTTCCCTTGCCATGACATTATTTTTCTGTGATTTTTTTTGACATCCACTAATGGGGACCAGAGCAAAATAAATGGGAACGGTAATGCTCTAGGCCTGACTTCAGGGCTAGGGAGGGCTGTGGATCAACATAAATCTCTTGGCTATGGGCTGGATCCTCCATAAGGATTTCAATAGCTGAGCAATTCATATTTCTACAGTGCTATAAAGTTTACCAAATGATTTCCATACTACATAGGACCTGGGTTTATATCCATTTCTGCCATTTGCTATCTGTGTGAACTAGGGCTCGTTTAAGTCACTTAGCTTCTGTGGACTCAGTATCCCCACCTCCAGCTCTAAATCTATGATTTTGATGTAATTTCTATTTCACAGATGAGGGAATTCTGGATCAGAGAGGGGGGACTTTTCATTTCAATAGATACTCTTTCATGCATTTGAATGGACATCACCCATGAAACTTATTCCAATTTGGACATAGTTTCCACAACAGTTTTTATTGCTGTTGTTTTGTTTTGTTTTGTTTTCAGGGGAGCAAAATCCTTTAAAATGAGCCATCCTTCTGGTGGGGAGAAATGTACATTTCTCTAAACATTTCCAAAGGAAATGGGTTCCCCAAGACAACTCAAATTTAATAATTTTTATGTTTTGCATGATTGCACATGTACATCTCAAATCAAAATGCTTACTGTCTCAGGGAAGGGGAAAGGGAGAGAATTTGGAACTCAAAATTTTTAAAAATCTTTTTTTAAATTTAATTTATTTCCAGTTTTTTAACAATCACTTACATAAATCAAATTTTCTCCCCCTCCTTTTCTCCTCCCTCCCCAAGATGGCATGCAATCTTATACAGATTCTACACATACATTTTTATTAAACACATTTTCACGTTAGTCATGTTGTATAGAAGAATTAAAACAGATGGGAGAAACTGGTAGAAAAAAACAAAACATAACACAAGAGAGAGGAGTCCGCTTCATTCTGTGTTCCAATTCCATAGTTATTTCTCTGGATGTGGATGGCATTTTGCCTCAAGGTCCTTTGGGGATGTTTTAGATTCTTGCATTGCTGTGAATGGCTTAGTCTATCAGAAACAGTCCTCTCACACTGTGTCTGTTACTATGTATAATGTTCTCCTGGTTCTGCTCATTTCCCTCAGCATCAGTTCATATAAGTCTTTCTAGGTTTTTCTGAAGTCTGACTGTTAATCATTTCTTATAGCACGATAGTATTACATTACATTCATATACCTTAACTTGTTCAGCCATTCCCTCATTGATGGGCATCCCCTCAAATTCCAGTTCTTGGCCACCACAAAAAGAGCTGCTATAAATATTTTTGTACATGTGGGACCTTTTCCCATTTTTATGATCTCTTTGGGATACAGTTCTAGAAGTGATATTGCTGGGTCAAAGGGTATACGCATTTTTGTAGCCCTTTGGGCATAGTTCCAAATTGCTCTCCAGAATGGTTGGATCAGCTCACAGCTCCACCAACAATGAATTAGTGTTTCAACTCTCTCACAACTTCTCCATCATCTCCCTGTTTTGTCATGTTAGCCAATCTGACAGATGTGATGTGGTACCTCAGAGTTGTTTTGATTTGCATCTCTCTAATCAATGGTGATTTAGAGTATTTTTTTTTAAAAAATTTAAAAATTGTTTTAATGCAATCAGAAAAAAATAATATATCAAAGTTAACATTTTTAGAAATAAAATGGAGGATCAATCAATCAACATTTATTAGACACCTACTATGTGCTAGATAGTATGCTAAGCACTAGAGTGTAAAGGAAAATCTACAGGCCCTCAGAAATGGCATGCCCGGACAAGAGTTAATAAAAACTTATTGAAAGGGAACATGAGTGGGAAGAAATATGGCCCATCACTTTTATTGTGGCAGCCATATATGCTCCTCAAAATTAGAGAATGTTCTTTTTTGTGCTTTCTTGGTGGAGGGGGGGATGGGAAGTCTGCTCTTTTGGGTTTGGTTCTGGTTTTGTTTGTCTGTCTGTTTGTTTTACTCTTCAGTATCTAGCACACTGACTTTGCACGTAGTAGTTGTTCAATAAATGCTTGCTGTATTACATGGACTATATAGCTAATACAACCTTTAGAGGAAACTAATTCAAAGTTACTCATGAAATAATAGGTGTAAGATAGGGGATCATAGATTTAGAACTGAAAGAGATCTCAAAGGGCACAAGTCAATCTTGCAGATTTTACAGATGAGGAAAATGAATCAAAAAGAGATTTAGTAGCCCACCCCAAATCACACAGCTGGTAAGTGTCTGAGGTGAGATTTGAACCCAGGTCTTTCTGGCTCCAAGTCTAGTGCCCTCCCTACTACCCCATTGCTTCTCCTTCCAGAGGAAGTCAGTGACCTTCAAAACACAATACAAAATTCACATCCAAAGGAACGAATTTTGGTTGTATTCCGTGGTCCCATCACCAGTCATAAAGTCTTCCATATTCATAGCTGTGTAAAACAAAAGTCCCTTTGTCATTTCTTCACTCATGGGTAAAGATCATGTGGGTGGGCACAGCTGAGGGTACTCAATGCCCCAGGGCAGAGCTGTTAACAGTGCAGCTCCATTCATTAGCAGGGCTGTAGGAGAATGACTTCCAGGCAGGCACCATTCCAACCATCACATGAATCCTACTCATGGTTGACTGTTACCTTTGTGTCTATCCCTACCTCAGCTATATATGGTTATCAGATCCCACTAGGCTCATAATGGGATTGTCCACAAGACTCTTAGGATGTAGTCCTAGCATGTGGAGAGAGGGGGAAGTGGAAAACCTGTTCCTTCTTCCCCCATTGGGTGACTTGCACATAACCTGCCTGTGGTCAGTATTTCAGGCACTGGCTAAAGGAGCTCTAGTCTGTCACCATAGAAAGGACCCATAATTCTACCTATGTCTCTGGGAAGCACAGGCTGGCCCTATGTCTGTAAAATATACCATGGTATACTCAAAAGAATATTGGGCTTGGAACCATAGAATCTCAGAATCACAATTGACCCGAGAGGTCTTTCAACCTAATCTTACCTACATTTTGCATGTTTCATAGCTCTTAGAGTACTAAGCTATGTTTTCTTTTTTTCTGTTTTATTTTGTTTATGGAGGTGGGGTTGGGTATTTTATCTTGTTTTGTTGGTAGGTTTAAGGTTTTAGTTTTGGAGACAAGGTGTCCCTCTCTTGCCCAGGCTCAAAGTGCAGCAGCCACTGTGAACATGATCTCAATACTGACTGGCATGGGAGTTCTGACCTGGGAGTATTTCCAACCTGGTCTGGTTGGCCCCTAGTTGGTCATTGGCTACATTCTAAGGCTCCTCCCAGCTCCAATCTATGTTCTATGTAACTTCAGACAAGTCACTTCTCTGTAGACCTCAGGTAAGGAGTCTAAGGCCCCAAACCAGCTCAGATAATCTAATGACCTTCTATGGCCTAAGGCCTGTCCCAGCTCTGACATTCTGCATATTCTGATCTAAGACTACTGGATGGCAGTGGGTTTGGAGCCTCAGACTCTAGTACTAGCTATGTGGCCCTGGGTAAATCTCTTCCAGTCTCAGCTTCTTGGTCTGTAAAATGAGGGGACTGGATCCGAAGACATCTCAGGTGCTTCCCAGCTCTAAATCTGTGATCCTATAAGGTACCTCCCTGCTCAAATATTCTCTGTTTTCAGGTCCCACCCATCTCTGTCATTCTTTTGAGTCTGCATGTGTGCAGGAATATATGCATTTACATATATGTATGCATACAGGTTGGGGCTTTAAAACCCAGCACCATACCACAAGAATGAGTTGTTTGCAGCTAAAGCTGAGCTGCTAATGATTTTAATGAGGCTGCCTTCTGGATTCATATTTTTTTCATAAAACACACCCCAGTAAAAGCAAATCAATGAAAAACATTCATTAGGGCCTCCGTCAGTGCGGGCTGCGGTGGGTGTTTCTGTTGAGACGAAGAATGCGAAGCTTTATTTAAGCTAAGTTGTTTGACATTTAGATGAGAGCAAAGAGAGAGAAATACTAACAAACCCAGGAACCACTCTTGACAGCTCTTTGTCCTGCAAGAGAGAAGAAAGGGGGCCGACTGTGAGCCGCCTCTTTGAAGCCCTGGAAATTTGTAATGAAAAATTTAAGATACAAGAGAGGCAGAAGGCCTTGCTATTCATTGGGCTCTGCATATATTAACGCTTGTAATTCAAACTAAAGGTTTGCTATGTGTTTTTATAATTTGGCCGCTAATAAATATCTCCAAGAAGTACTTTGATTTTCCAAGATTGGGTGTGGAGTTCCGATCTCTCAGAAGGAACAGGGAACAATGACTGACAGGCTCCAGGCCCTGGGGAGGGAGGGAATGGGTCTGGGGACTATATAATTAACTATTACTGATGGGTCCTGGTGTATTGCTAATGGTGTTTGGGTTCTGGGCCAAGCCAGGCGGATTCGGATTCCTCCCTGATTCCCTCCTCCTCCAGCCTGGCCACCTGGGTTTGCTGAACCCCATGCCCTGGCTCTACAATTTTGCTCATAATACTTGGCCTTGGGTTCATCAGTTAAGTACAATGTCACTAAAGAAGGAAAGGTGCATGCTGTCAGTCCTCTGTAGCGGTACCGAGGGAACCAACCAGGCTGCACCAAGTTCTTTGGAAGCAATGTGGAATGGTGGCTTTGCCATCTATTACCTTTATGGTCTCGGACAAATCACTTAATCTCTTTGGGCCTCAGCATTCTCCCCTACAAAATGGGGGTAATAGTTCCTGCCTTAATAAGAACATAATAGTGCTTTAAGGTTGACAGAATATTTATCCCTGCAGGGCAGGTAGCAAAACTTAGTATCCCTATTTTATCAAAGAGAAACCAGTCTCAAAGAGAAGTGGCTTCTCTGTGTTAGTATAGCTCGGAGTTCAGCCTTCTAAATCCTAGCTAACCCAGCTTCTGGTGCTTCTAGGAAGATTAGCCCCAGGTTCCTGGAATCTGTATAATCTGGGAATGATCCTGCAATAGCATTTGGCTTTCCAGGGAAGTGTGATTCAGGTTAAGGGAATTACATGATACCTTGAAGCTAGATGAAGACAGTTAGGTCTTTCTAAAGACTGAGAGAAGTCTCTTGCTCTCCAGGAGGGCATGAGGCACCAAGCGGGAAACTTCATCACATTGAGGATGGTCCAAACTGGAATGAACTGCCACAGAGTAATGAGTTTCAAATTATTACAAGTCTTCAAGCAGAGACTTGATAAATATTCGGGGGATATTGTAGACAGGGATTCCTGCTAATGGTGAACTGAATAGTGTTTGAGCTCTGATATACTGTGATTGTCTAACTGGGATAAACTCCTCTCAGAAAACTGCAGGACACAAATGGAAAGGGGAGAACATGGGAAAAATTATCATCTCCACGTTCATTGGCCGGGTTTGGATCTGGGGTGTTTTCTTCTGTACCTGCCTCCCTGTCAAGCTAGCCTAGGTCAGGTCTAAGACCTCAGGAGTAGGAAACCATCTAGCATTCTGTGATGTGTGATTCTAATGAGCAGTTCCAGTCATAGGCATCTCCATCTGTACCTTGTCAACTGTGGGTGCCATGATGTCAAATTCCTAGATCTAGAATGCTTTCTTATATGTCTTCATCTGTTCTAATCTTCCAGTTATTTGGCATTTTTTTACAGTCATTCATCTTGGTGAAGAAGAAGGTCTACCCTCCAACTGAAGCTCATGGCTTTTCTGTCCACTTCTCTTCTTCTGTCACAAATCACTTCATTCCCCCAGGACCCAAAGTCTTTGAGACCAAAGTCAACCTTTCGTACAGAGATGATTCCCTTCAAGTGTATATAAACCTGGTAGCTGATGAACTGTCTCTTTAACATGGCCCTTAGTCCAAAGCTTCCTAAGAAAGGCTGAAAGAGGTCAACATGACCCCAATATCATTGCAAAGAAAAAGTGAAGGAGGTCTCTGACCTTCAGTTTCTAGATGATGCTAAGTCCCTGAACCAAGCCTTGTACAGAAAAGAATTCGCCTACAAGATCAAGTGTCTGAAATCAATGAGAGGAGATTTCTGGGGCTGATCAGGGGCAAATTCAGACTTTTCCATTCACTAGCTCTATGAATTATAGGGATCATGGAGGTGGAAAATGAGATACATTTCTTGCACCCTCAGGTTCTTTCCCTTTTAAAGGCTTCCACAACCTTGCAGAAAAGGTAAGTCTACATGTGGGGTCCCTAAGCAGGTATGAGTCACTGGAAGGAAGGGTGGCTCAATTTTTCTAGGAATTCTGAGTTCTTCCCTTTTCATAGGGTCATCAGCTAGGGAGTATTCAAAGTTTAGAACTGATAGTATATGTCTATGGAAAGGTGGAGCTCTCCAGAATGAGAGCAGTTGACTCTCTGTCTTAGGATAGACTTATGGATCTGGAGCACTGTGTGGGTCCCTGGGGCCAGTAGAGGCCTTCTAGAGAGGGAAAAAAAGTAATTTATGGCCTTAATTGAGTCCCTTCTGTTTTGCATTTTTTCTTAGGTTAAATAAAGCTTATCTTGTGTTCAATGTATTGTTAACCTGAGTGTTTGCCTAGAAGCATGAAGACTTCTTTTTCTTCTCTTTAGAGACCTAGTCATGCTTATAATCTGATGTTCCAAGAGGAAACTTTCAGTGACAGCAAAAAAAATGAAAAATATAGTAAATTTCTGATGTTCCCAGGCAAAACCCTGAACTGAAAGATGAACTAAAGAGAGAATTGTGTGAAAAGCCTACAAGATTGAACCTATTTATGTAAACTTAGAGTTTCAGTTCTGGACCACAGATTAAATCAATACATTCCCCTTTAGCCTAGATCCCTTCATCTCATATTCCTTCTGTTTTCTGGCACTCCTGAAAATCTGCTCCCTTTGGGAAAATCTGCAACCCTTGTCACGCTCCTCAGTAGTAGGTGATCCTTCTCATGTACCTCCCAACAGACTGGACTAGGAAGGTAAATAAGTATAGTCCTTTCTCTTTACTGTAACTTCTAGGTAATCTCTTCTCCTTTGAACTTCATATCTCTGTTATATTTCCCCATCAAGAGCTTTGTCAAAGTCATCTACTGGCATCAAATTCAGTTGTCCTCACTTCTCAAGAAGTTCAGAACCAAGGTCATTGTCTTCCTTTACAACCTAATGCTTCCACTCCATTTGGGGACTTCAATATACACATTGGTGTTCTCAGGCCTCCTTGTTCGTTGATCTCCTCAACATCTAGACTATATGTCTTCATTTCACCTCAGACACCTTTGAGAATGGTCACATCTTAGATCTTGTCTTTGCTCACAATTATATAATTTCCAAGATTCTCAATTCCTTCCCCCCAAAAACTCCTTATTTCTGTTGAGAGGACTACCTAGGTTTGTAAACATGGTAGACTTCTTGACTCCTCTTTGTCCCTCAACCTTCATGTCAGTTATCCAGTCAGTTACCATGTGTTGTTGATTTATCTCTCTCACATCTGACACCTCTCCACTCTAGGCTGGTGTCTAGGATGGGATCTTCATCATTTCCCAGCTGAAATATTATAGGTGTCTCCTCACAGCTCTCGCTACTTTCATTCTTTCCCTGTCTATGTTCCACAGAGCCACTTCCTAGAATGTAGATATGATTAAGTGGGTTTTTTTGCTCAAAAATCTTCAGTGGCTCCCAACTACCTCAAGGTTATCTGATCTAAATCTTTCTCCAATCTGTCTTATACCTAACTTATCTGATTTATTTCACAATTTCTACAGATTCCATTTTCCAAACAAACTAATTGCTTTTAGCAGGTCAATTTCATGTTCTTAAAGTTGCAGTCAAATGTGACCATTCTGTCCTGGAGTACTTTCCTCCTGTGTCCTCTTGTTTAATTCTCCCTCAACCAACAATGCCTTCCACATCTGGCTTTATTTGTTCATGGCATCCTAAGAGTTAGAGGCAGAAGAAAATTTTTGAATCACCTAGCACAAACACTTCATTTTACATATGAGGAAACTAATGCCTAGAGTTGGCAAGTGCCTTGTCTAAGGCCATGCAGGCACTTAGCCACAAAGTTAGGGTGTGAAACCAGCTTTTCTGATGCTAAAGTCCTTTCTAGGACAGCACGCTACCTTCCATTGGATTCCTTGTTGCTGTTTAGGCATTTCAGTCATGTCCTACTCTGTGACCCCATTTGTGGTTTTCTTGGCAAAGATACTGGAGTGGTTTGCCATTTCCTTCTTCAGCTTGTTTTATGAATGAGAAAACTGAGGCAAACACAGTTAAATGATCACCCCAGGGTCACATACCTAGAGAGTATCTGAGGCCAGATTTGAACTCAGAAAGATGAATCTGCCTGACTCCAGGCCTGACATTTTATCCACTGCTCTATGTAGCTGCCCTACCATGTTAAACTCCTACCATTTTTTTAAAGTCCGACTTGATATCACATTCCTCTGAAACTTTCCCTATACCCCCTTCCCAAGAATGACTTTCTCTCTTAGTCCTCAGGGTATTTTCTTGGTTTCCTTCTAATGCAATGAGCATATAATATTGTATATTATAGCTACCTATGTGTTCATTTTATTCTTCTTCTAGGATGTGAATGCCATAAAACAGATAAGCCACCAGGACTGTGTGTCATCTAAATTTTGTGTCTCCCATAGAGCCCTGCCCAGTGCTCTGTACTCAGAAGCTTCCTGATGAATAATAGCTGGATTAAATGAAATGGTAGGATTTACATACTGGAGTTGGATAACTGGATTTAGAATTGGAAGAGACTTTAGAGATAGAATCCAACTTTCTTATTTCACAAATGAAAAAAATGAACCACTGGAAGGGGGAACAACTTGCCTAAAGTCTCACAAGTAGTGAGTAAAATATCTGGGACTGAAACACAAGGATTTATCAGTAGATATGGAACTAAAACTCATGTCCTCTAATGATAGATCCTATAGCCTTCCCATTACATCATATTGGGTCTCCCCTGTTGGACAGACCCAGATTATTACTATAGATATCTGTTGAGTGCGAACTATGAATGAATAAATGATCATTTATTAAGTGATTTCTTTGTGCAAAGGGCAAGATGCAAATACAAAAGGAAGACAATTTGCAAATCAACTTCTAGGTGCTGTGGGCAGTAGAAAGGTACAAAACATAGTTTTGCATAGATAAGGGTGAATAGAGATCTCAACACCAGGGTGTGGAGAGTTTGAATATCATGCTGAGAAGACTGAACATATTTGGTAAGTGTGTTCAAGATACTATTAAAGTCTTCCTGTGATGCCTCATTGTGACTTGGAGGTCAACCTACATTCTTGATCAGCAGTCGTAGTTCTCAAAGGTCATGCCAGTAAGGAACCCTCATTGGCCCATATATTGAGACCTGGGAGAGATCCTAGATATCATCTTTTCCAACTCCCACAGTTTTTAATGAGTTGAGAAAATTGAGACCCAGAGAGTTTAGGTGACTTAAACAAAGCCACATATGTAGAAAATGGAGTGTCATCATTTGAACCCAGGACATGACTTTGCCTCCAACCTTGTTCCACCATGCCCCTAACATGCCCTACCTTAATGGCTCTGGTAATGGACTCCACATTCATCTTAGATGGGTCCAACCTTGCTAAGTTCAAAGAAGCTTCAAAGGGTTCACAACCACCATTTTTGCTTTCCAGTCATAGCAACTCAGTAAGACATTCCTAATGTATGAGGAGGCCCTATATTTACATAGATGGAGGCCATTCCCGTGAATCATATGTTCATCTAATACTGAAGAGCCCAAAACAGTTCATAAGATTATAGGTTTAGTTGGAGCTTAAAAGGAACCTCAGAGGCTCCAAATTTCTCCTGATAATCCAACATGACTCATTTTGCAGATGAGGGAACGGATGCCCAGAGGATGATGTGACTTGCACAGAATGGCATGTTGAGGTAGGATTTGAACCCAGGATCTTTGATCATAGATCCAATTCTTGTTCTGTACCATTCTGTCTCTCAGTGATAGCACTCCTTCCATTTCTTTGAACTTTCTCCTTCCCCATCAGTGGTCCCTTCTGTAACTTAAAGCCAAAGCCATCTTCCTCCAGACACCCCTTAAACAGCTTTCTCTGGTTCCTCATTTGCAGGGCCTTTTTAATTATGCCCCATTGGCGGTACATAAATGCATTTATGTATATTAAGCTTTGCTCCACTTAGCATAGTGGTCACTTAATTAAATGTCTTCAGTTGTTTTATTGAAAAAAAATATGAAGCCCTCTCTCCTTGCCAACTCAACCTCCTCCCCCCTCAGTCATCCCAGAGGATAGCCCATCCCCACCAAGCCCGAGAATTTAAACATACACTCTGGGGCCCCCTCCCCCTTCAGTAACACTGTCACGGCCCCTACATTGGCGGAAGCTCATATTAAAAAGTAATATCCTCTCCCCAAGCCGCTAGACTGTTTAGCAGATTTTTAAATTGAAACTAAAATTATACAGATTTTTCTTTCTGATAATTCCTCCAATTCGCTAATTCGTTAATCTCTGCAGGTCATTGAGCAGACTCACATTAATGAGACATAGTTAAGAACAAATTTTACCCTTTCTCCTTTTTTTCTGCACCCCCCCCCTTTTGAAAAATGTTTCCCATCATCTGTAAATTAGAAGGAACTTGTTCCATTTCTAGGCCATTTATTTAAAATAATCGAATGCCGGGGGATCCGGCTGAATACTGTGTGTAATGATGCTTTTTAACAAATTACCATTTATTTATAAGCAAGGAAGAGACATTCCCAAAGCACCCCATGCCCACCCCCTCGTTACTGATGATGTCCTTGAGCCCGAAGGAGCTGAGCCATATTTCTGTGGGCGGGGGGGGGGGGGGGGGGTTGTTATTTTCTTTTCTCCCCTCAGTGAGGTGTAGAAATTAGTAACAAATGGAAAGAGACATCTTGGACACAGGCACATTTGGCCTTCGAGAAAAGCTGCAAATACCCAGGGAACACAAGCATCTTTAGTCACCAGGTCAATAGAATTGGCTTTCTCTTATCAATCACAAATATTTTGTATGTGCGTACTATATATGGTAGGCCCTGTGCTATGCGCTTCACAATCCCAGATCAAGGGATGGGGAAAAGGGCCTTCTGGTAAGTCCATGTGTGATTGTACTCTTCTACATGTGAGAACACACGCACGCACACACAAGCACACACACATGCACACATATGCACACACACACACACACACACACACACACAGGGTTCATGGCCCACCTCTCCCATCAGTAGCCTAAGAGAATTTCGAGTTCTGAATTATCCAGTAATTGTGGACTCAGGAACACTAGAAAGGTAATTGCTTCGGTTCAAGTGCGGTAAATTACTATTATTCCTTAGCACACACCACTGAAGGGAGGGAGTGTTTACGTTGCTAAGTGGTGCTTTAAACACCTCCAATGTTAAGGGAGGGGGTGGGGAATGTGCCAATCAATCAATTAGTAACAGTCTCCGAGAGCCTTACCTTATCAGAGCTGGAAGAGACTTTAGTCCAGCCCTCCGCCACCCCTAATCCCAATCCATTTTGCAGATGCAAAAACTGAGATTCAAAGAAAAGAAGGGATTTGCCCAAGGTCTTTACACAGTACGTAAGTACAAGTATAAGATGGGGGAGATGAGGGTTAAAAAACAGTTTGTCTGAAAAAGATCCGGGGGCTTCAGTGGACTACAAGCGTAATATGCATTAACAATATGATATGTCACCAAAAACAGAAGGTAAGCCAGTAGGATCTTTAATTGCCCCAACTTTCTCTTGATTACAAAAGCTCGTCCTTTTCAGACCAATATTCCAAAGGTGTTGCTATGCGACAAAGATATATGGAATACAAGGTCTTTGCAGGTTGGAAAAAGAAAATCACATTCTTATTTCACATGACTAATGTGGAAACATGTTTAATATGATTGTACATGTGCAGCCTTTATCAGATGACTTGCCGTCTTAGGGAGAGGAAGAAGGGAGAAAAAAACTGGAACTCAAAATCTTCTAAAAGGGAAGGTTGAAAACTATCTTTACATGTAATTGGAAAAAATAAAATACTATTCAGTGGGGAAAAAAAGAAACGAACATCACACCAAGGACAACGGTGATGGTGAGCAGATTGCAAGACATAGCCAATGAGATATCCAAAAGAGAACAGGAGCAAAAAATAAAAGCGTAGAAATGTATGCTAGTAAGAGATGGTGGGCTGGTCACATGGTGATAGCACAAATAACAGGAGAATGGCCCAAGCACTCCACTGGGATCCTGGAGATTCCAAGAGAAGGGAAAGAAGTACCCAAGCACATTGGGTAGACTCCCTGTACTGAATCTATGGGAAGACAGACATACTCACACTATAGGCATCCCTCTCACCAATTTCAAATTTTTCCAGGACTTGCAATCATCCCAGCCCATGAAAATACTGACCAATTCAGTGACCACAAACACTCTCCTGACTTAAAATCTCAGTGGCATGGGCTGACTTCTACCAGCTCCTTCACCTACTCTGAGATAATAATGACAACAACACAGATATAACATCTATGTTACTGTGCTAAGCACCTCGCAAATGTTGTCTCATTTTATCCTTACAACATCCCTGGAAGGTAAATACTATTATCATCCCCATTTACAGATGAGGAAACTGAAGCAAACAGACATTAAGTGGCTTGACCATGGTAACACAATTAATAAGTGTCTGAAACCAGATTTGAACTCAGGTCTTTCTGATCCAGATCAGACTGGTTTACGCTTTTTGAAGGCACACCTGGCTCAGTAGCCAATATAAAATGCATTTCTTGACAACCGTGCAAGCAGATAGAATAACTGTGCACACTCTGAAGTGAAAACTAGGTCATCTAATACACATTGTTACCAGAAGTAGACTCACTAACCCTCCCTGTCTGATTCACAGTGGAGGACACGCACAAGCTCTGAGGATGGGGCTCCCAGTGCCCAGTCTCCCATTACAATAACAGTAATATTGTGCTTTAAAGGTCACAAAGTACTTTCCTTATAACGCCCACTGAGGTAGACGGTTACAAGCATTAGTGTTTCCATTTTACAGATGAGTAACCATTTCAGAGAGATAAAATGCTCTGCTCACAGTTAGTAGGCATGAGAACCAGGATTCAAATGCACATCTCCTGGCTCGAAGTTTAGCATCCTTTAAACCACTCTATGTTGTATTTCTTCTCATCATTTCTGGGACTAAGTGGGAAGACTGAGATCTCAGATGGTAGCTGGCAACTGGCCAACTCTGGGGAAACAACTCTGAGGCATCCCCCTGTCTTTTGATTATTTTGTAATGGTTTTCCTGACATTCTACACATTTGAGAGCTTCTGCATACTTTTAAAAATATCTATCAGAATCAATAGATAATGGTGCATTCCATCAGGGGGATACTTCTTGGAATGGCAAGTTATGTCCTAACAATGGACATTCACTTATGAAGATGTTTCTAAGGTCAGAGATCTGTCATATCTTCTTCTCCGAAATAGGAGAGAATGAAACCTACAGCTTTGAAAAGAGAAGACTCAGAAATAAAACCAGGTATTTATGCACCATGGAGCAAATACCACCACCATGGAGCAAGTCACATGAAACACACCCTCAGATAAAAGGAAGGGGCAGGGCATAACATGATAAAGGTTAATAACCTCTCTGCTCCCTGGTAGCTTCCTCTTTTAATCAAATCATCTCGTTAACTAGATGCTAAAATCCATGACTTTTGTTACTGAAGGCCATGATGCACCAGTAGACCACTCACATTGTAGTTCTGAAAGGACCCCACAGGTGAGTCTGCCTGGCCTCGACTTCCCTGACCAAGCTGGCATCCCCAGCCCTACCTCTCTGCTCCACACTGCTCCTGACTCTGAGTGCTTGGCCCCATGTGGAGAGTGGGGATTGCTTCCCCTTCATTCTTTCCTGAACAGGACTTCAGTTAATCATGGGACCAGGCAGGGAGCTTGGGACAGGAGGAGGAGGGAACAAGAGAGGGGTTTTGTCACAGACCATTTTCTAATCATAGCTGATGGGAAAGAGAAAATATAAGCAGTTCAAGGAACCCTCTAAAACAACTCTCAGACCCCGGAGGGGAAGTTGGGGGCTCAGGCCAGACAGAACAAGTATGAAAAATGCCTTTAGGGTCCCAGGGAACTACTGGCTGTCATGAGGTCCAAAGCTCCATGCAAGGATGGACTGGCTACTCTCCAAGAAAGAATACCCAGGGAAAGCTTTCAGACTGAAATCAACGCTAAGTGCACTGGCTGTCCCCTGAACTGGAGATGCAAGTTCCCAGGGAAATTGGTCTATTTTAAAAGGAACAGAAAAAGAAAGAAAGAAAAAGACCAATGATAACAGACAAAATCTCATAGGAAAGAAGAGGTTAAAGAAACATGGCTCCCAGTCAGGAGACAGAAACATCCTTCTCTGTACCTTTGTTTGCACCGGTGGTCCCTTGTGTCTAGAATGAACTCCTATCTCACTTCTATCTCAGAATTCCTAGCTTTTTTGAGGAGCGCGACTCAATGCCACCCTTACCAGAGGTCTCTCCTAACCCTTATAATCTCCCTCAGTTTTTAGGGGTTTTGCCTTCTGGAAATTATTTTGTATCACTTTACAATTTATTCATATTTGCATTTTTATCATATACATATATATGTATATATATATATATATATACACAAATGTTATATCTCTGTAGTAGAACACGAGCTCCTTGAGGGCAGGAGCAGGTTTGTTTATTTGTTTAATCCCACCAGTATCTTGCACACAGAAGGCACTTAAAATTAAAGAAAGCAACTTGAAGTGACTAGAATTGAGGTAGACATGCACACTTAGCTTCCCCAGCCCAGATTAACTCCTCTGAATTCATACACTGCAGTAAATGTTTTGGCAAATTGGAACCAAATAATAGTTGGAAGGGTCCATAGACACTCTCTAAGCCAAGGTTCCCTAACCGTTTTGTGGGTCATGGACCCCTTTGATAGTCTAATGAAATCTGTGAACCAACACCCCCCAAAAATAATGTTTTTAAATACATAGAAGAAACAGTATTACAAGGAAATAAATTATGCTAGAATGCAGTTATCAAAATATTTTTAGAAACAACTTCATGGACCCAAGATTAAGAATTTATGACTTGGTCAACTCCATCATTTGACAGAGAAGGAAACTGAGACATAATAAAAGGAAATGGCTTACTTGAATTCATACAATGGCTGAGTGCTATGACCCATTTCCAGAGGCTGAGGCTGGTGGATCTCTTGAGCTCTAAAGTTCTAAACTATAGTCAGCTGAGCCAGTGGAATGTCCACATTAAGTCTGGCATCAATGTGGTAAGACCTGGGGGAGCAACAGGATGGGCATGAGGCAGACTAAAGAGAAATCTTATTTTTCTTGTCCACTCCCTTTATTCCAGCAGCCAAATCCCCTCATCAATATAGAGTCCCCAAGCCAGGAATATTTTCTTTTCTGATTTGCCCTACTCAGGTATGATTCTTCTTATCCCCATCCCCTATGGTCGTAATTTTAGTCCACCTTGAAGATAAATAAACTGAGAGGTCCAAAGAGAATTTTATTCACATGGCGTAGAAGTGGATGAAAGATTCAAAACATTAAATTCACAGAACAAAATGGAGAACATGTGGTTAGACAGTAGTTCATTTGACAAAGATCTGGGAATTTGGAGAAACTTTGGAAGACTCATATGAACTGATGCCACACAAAATGAGAAGAACCAGAATAATTTTCATAATGACCAGAACAGAATAAATAAAAAGAACATTGAAAGATTTTAGAACCCTACTGAATGAAGCAACCAATCATGACGGTAGAGGACTGATGACAATACATGCTTCCCATCTCTGGAGAGAGAAAGGATAAGCCAGAATTACAGAATGAGACATTTGTTTTTAGACATGGACAATCTTATTTTTTTTTTTTTTTTGGCCACACTTATTCACTGTAAGGGAGGGTTTCAGTTTAGGAGAAGGTTGGGGAGGAAGTTGTAGGAAGTGATAGTAATGTTTAAAAAGGAAGAACATCATTAATAAAGGATTTAAGAAACTCTCAGGGAGTCACAAAAGCCAATAAGATCTTCAGTTCATGTGTAGAACTAAGGAGGTAATGTTCCTACTGGACTCTGCCCAAGTCAAACCGTACTGGATTGTGAGGTTCAGTTCTGGGTACCATATCTTATAAAAGGTCATTGATAAGGTAGGAATAATCCAGATGAGGGCTATAAGGATGGTAACATGACTTGAGATGGACTAATTGAAGGAAGTGTGGATACTTAGCCTGGAGAGGAGATTTAGAATGAACACAGTAGCTGTCTTAAGGTATTTGAGCTATAGTTTGTAGGAGAGGAAAGGGAGAGTTGTTCCAACTGCTTATGGATGATGGCACAACTTCTTATATTGTTTTTTTTATCATGCTAAATAAAGTCTGTTCCACACTTGATATATGTATATTTTTAGCCTGATTGCTTGCATGGGAGCCAGAGCCTTCTCCTTTTGTTGTAGAAACTCAGAAATGAGCCAAAGTCTGATATTCCCAGGGGAAACCCTGGCTGTGGATCATAAACCAAAGAGAGAAGTGTGAGAAGACACCAAGCTTGAACCCAATCCATGTAAACCTAGGTCCTTTGATTCTGAGTAATGGGTTATGCCAGTTGCTTCACCAATGATAAAGTTCTAGACGCCTCTGATTAGAGCCTAGCCTTTGTCTGAGACAAAATAGAGGTTTCTGTTTTGATCAGGACCCTATCTATGAACAATGGAATGTCTTAGCCCAGAGCTGGAAAAAACTGGGGCTCAGTTTGCCCATTATTTGCGTTCTGGAGTCCAAGAAGCTACACACACAACCAAGGGAAATCATTCCCTTCTAAGTCTACGAGTGCAGGCAGAAGCCAAAGGAGTTAATCAGTAAGTTAGAAAATCAGGGAAGAATTCTTGCAATACAAGCCTGTCTAGTGGTGCCCAGTACTCTCATATTGGCCCTTTACTTCTCCCACTTACTGCCTCCTACCAGGTTTAAACCTACTAGTTTCAAGCTCCCAGCCCCCTCTCTCCAAACAAGACTGATGTTCAGGGCCTAATCCTAAATCTTAGAGGTCAACAATAGGTTCAATTGAATTCATCTGATATGAATTTCTTAGAATCATTTCTTAATATGCTATCCCTCCCAGGGAATGTAATGTCCTAACTCAGTTAAAATGCCTAGTTATCTTTCTGAAGTTCCCTTAAAAATGAGACTGATGCTGGGAATTCAGGTACTGAGATGGGACAGTGAGGTCTTCCTACTAAACTACGGGAATTTTTGTTGTTGTTCAGATGTTTTAGTCATGTCCAACTCTTCATGACCCCATTTGGGGTTTTCTTGGCACAGATACTGAAGTGGTTTGCCATTTCCTTCTCCAGTTCATTTTACAAATTTGAGAAAATTGAGGCAAACAGGGTTAACTGACTTGCCCAGGGTCACACAGCTAGTAAGTGTCTAAGGCCAGATTTGAGCTCATATCTTCCTGACTTTAGGCCAGCAGCCACCTAGCCACTCCAGGGGGGTTTTTAGCAAGTTCTAAATACAAAAAGACAGTCACCTCCTCTGCTGATATGTGCTGATCCCTAATATGTCCCCTTTGTATTCTGGAATTATTCTTAGAGTAGACAATTCTCGGAATTGTCATGGTAACCAAAGGGTCACTATACCATTGGCTGGAGAGTTTAGATGGGCATATAGGTGTGGATAAGAATCTGATTAAATAGATGATAATAAGAACGCCTCCTTGGAGGAGACACTGGCCATCATTATTGTCCTTAACATAATATATTGATTTTTTGATTCTTTATTTTGTGCCCCTATACCCTAACATGGTGCCAGGCTCTTTGATAAGGGCAAACCTGCCTGCCTCTTTAATACTGCATCATACTAGTTATCCCTGATTTATGCCCATGGACTTGGCATTTAAAATTAAAATAGCAGCACACATTTATATTGCTTTATAATTCACAAAGAGCTCTGCTTATGTCATTGCATTAAATCATCACCACAACCTTTTGACAAAGGTGCCATGATTCCTCCCATTTTATAGATAAGGAAACAGAGGCTCAAAAAGTTTAAATGACTTGTCATGGGTGGCACAGCTAGTGTCTAAGGCTGGATTTGAACTCAGGTCTTTCTGACTTTCAGTGCTTTTATTACTATGCCACCTGGCTACTAAACAACTAGAAAGAAAAAAAGAAAGACTCCAAACTAATATGGCCAGAAAGAGCTGGTCAGACACACAAACAAACCGAAACCAATTAAATCTCATCCCTTGGAGAGCTCAGTTCAGCTCAGTGATCCTGAGGCCACCCCAGAAAACAATGCAAGAGGGAATCATGTGGCCCCAAGAGATGAGAGAAATGCATGGTCCCATACATAGAGGTAAACCAAGGTAGTGATGGAGTAGATAGAAGTTTCTGGGCCAAACTGAGAATTGAAAGAAGAGCATTGACCAGTGGCAGAGTCAAAGTCACAAGGAGACAAGCAGAGGAATTCTGACTGCAAAATCCCTAGATCTGAGGAAGAGTTCAAGGGGAGATTATTAACAGGGGAAGAAGATCCTAGACACACTCAGGGGGCTCTTAGCAGGTTCTATCCTGGTGTGGTTTCTATACTAGACCAACAAGACTGGTTGTGATTTCCAGTGGGAATTAGCTAGCTGCAGGAGTAAGACCCCTTGAGGGAGAGACAGGAGACACCATGTGCCAAGTGAAGTCAAACCACCACCATCTCCTCTGAGATCCTGATGGAGACAGCCCAAGACCCTGAACCCAAAAGCCCTAATAGCAATGCTCCCAGCCAAGTGCCCTCAGCCATCCTCCTGGGCAGTAGTGCTGGTGAGATGCAGCCTGGAGTATACCCATTGCTTCTGTGTGGAATCACAGCTACCTAGAGAAAAAGTTCTCACCACCAACCCCTTGGCATCATCAAATGGTTCAACATCAGAAACTGATAGCATTTTATCAGTGCAAATGAGAACAAAGAAGAGGTTTTATCATCTGCTTTGCTGTTATCCCCCTAAGGACCATGGGACCTATCCATCTGACCTGCCTCTGAAATCTTCCCATTATGTGTTATCTGTCCTATTCAGATGTGAGTTCTTTGAGAGTAGGGCCTCTCTGGTTGTTCTTTGTATCCCTAGCACTTTTCACAAAGTAAGTGCTTCATAAGGGCAGCTAGGTGGCACAGTAGATAGACTGTGAGGCCTGGAGTCAGGAAGGCTCAACTTCTCGAATTCAAATCCGGATTCAGACACTTCCTAGCTGTGTGACCCTGGGCAAGTCCCTTCACCCTGTTTGCCTCAGCTTCCTCATCCATAAAATGAGCTGGAGAAGGAAATAGCAAACCACTCCAGTACCTCTGTCAAGAAAACCCCAAAGGGGGTCATGAAGAGTTGAATATGACTGAAATGTGTGAACAACGGTAAAATGCTTAATAAACACTTCATTCATTCAACCTCATGGCTGTTTATTGAAAGAACCCAAAAGGTCTGGTATTTTCTAGTGATAATAGCTGGACCCTGAATCTTTTAGCTTTTATGAGTTTGTAATGAACCAATTTAAAGATTGGTCAGAAAAAACAAAAACATAGTTCATGAACACAGACTAAATTGGGTAGTAGCTAGACAAGGGGCATGTGATTCAGGAAGACTTGGCATCAGGTCCTGCTTCTGACACATCCTGGTTGTGTAACCCTGGGCAAGTCCCTTAACCTCACATCTCCCTCTAGACTGTGAGTCTCAGCTTTATTTTGGTAGAGGGAGTAGCCTAATAGGATTATCCCTCCAGAGCTAACCCCATTGCCTGGGACATGTTGTTCAGTCATTTTTCAGTTCTGTCTGACTCTTCATGACCCCATTCAGGGTTTTCTGGGCAGAGATACTGGAGTGGTTTGTCATTTTTTTCTCCAGATCATTTTATAGATGAGGAAACTGAGGCAAACAGAGTGAAGTGACAAGCCCAATGTTGTACAACTAACAAGTATCTGAGGTGGGATTTGAACTCAAGAAGCTGAGTCTTCCTGCATCCAGGCCTGGGATGAAGGGGAGGTCTAGGTGTAGCATAGGACCTAGTAGGTGAACCTAGGACATAGTAGGTGCTTAATAAATGCTTCTTGACTGACTCACTAGAGCATGAAAGGACAATAGAGACTATTCCACCCCCCTATTTGACTCATTATCTTTAATACTGAAGGCCAGAGATGACCTCTGCGGATTCCCTACAGTGAACTCAGAGATCTGTACTAAAATAACAATCATAAAACAAAGTTTTCATGACTCACTTGTAAAGAAGAAACCTCATTAAGTTCTCCATGGTGTGCTTCCATATTTGTTAGCTGGTCTTGCGACATGCATCATTATCTATCTTTTCCCCTTGAATCTTTCACAAATCCTTCACTAGTAATTGGTTAAGCCCCTTTGCACCAGGTAGAGGATTACCCAGCATGAGATCCTTTGCTGTCAAGAACACGCAGAAATTATCAGAACTAAGCAGATAAATGTGGAGAAAACACTCCCAACTTGCTTGCTGTGGACCAAGATGGGACTTTCAGACCCACAAGGGTGAGGAGATGCCCTAGAACATGCTCGTACCATTATTACCTCCCTTCTTAATACATGAGGTTCCCACAGCCCAGACTTGGTTTGAATCCACACCATTCCAGGACTGACTCATCTACAGTAAAGATCCCAGGAACATGACTGGGTAACAAGTGGGAATCATAAGGGTTTTGGCAGGAGGGGGATGCTCTTGGGTTAGGTGAAGGAAGAGTTGTCTGTCAAAAGTCCTCTAAGGAGTCTGCTTAAATAAGTAAAAAGGATGTTTCTCATTACAATGTCAATACTTTCATGTTTAAAAGGTAATTCTATTATACCAAGAAAGTTTGTTTCTTAACCTTATATGTTCCTTAACCTTATAAGTTTATCTTAATATGATTATTAGGATGTTTTGTGTTGTGTTTTGTTTAGTTAGATATTTTTCAGACATAACAGAAGGAAAACATTCAGGTGTGCTGAACCTGGGGGTCCGGAGACCTAGGTTAGTCTAGTCTAAGGTCTAAGGTCTTGTTCTGTGACCTTAGGCAGGGCTAAGAGGCTCCCCTTTCCTTGTCTGTAAAATACTGATCATAATTCTTGCAGTGCCATCCTCCACAGGACTGTGTTGGGGAAAGTGCTTTGTAAAGCATGAATTACTATGAGATGAAAACTAAAAAAAAAAAAAGAAAATACACATACACACATAGAAGCATACAAATACCAACTCTGGGTAAATATAATTTTAATTGGCCCAAGTCAGTTTGGGTATTTCTGATGGTAATTATGATGTCATAGTTACTCACAGGTCATAAAGACCCAAGGTCCTAAGACTTCTTGGAATCTGCAAAAATCAGGGTGTGATGGGACCAACAAATCCTCTAGGCAGAAGGAAAAGTCGAAATGACTAAGAGCCAAGATACCTCCCTGGGGAACAGAAAGGGGCCATGAGTAAGACAACCACACCCTGGGCTCTCTCTGCCAAGAAATAGAAGGGACTGCCAGGGGACAGATCTATGGGAAATATTCTTATTCAAAGAATGTCAGAACTTTAAGAGGCCCTAAAGTTCAATGGAATCCAATCCCTTTCTTTCATAAATGGGAGAACTAAGATCCAGACAGGGAAATGTTCTTGACCTAGGTCACACAATGAGTCAATGGAAGAACCCAGGAAAGACAGGTCCGTAGGTTATCAAAGATGTAAGCCAATTTAACTATCCTCAAATCCAACTCCCTCATTTTATAGGTAAAAAAAACTGAGACCCAGAGAAAGGGAAATAGGGTCTCCCTGTCCCACAGCTAGTAAGAGCTAGGATTTAGTCCCAAGTCTCTTGATTTCTATTCTATGAGTCTTAGCCATAGAAACATAGATCTAGAACAAAGGGACCATCCCTTCTCCCCCTTATTTTACATATGAGAAAATTGAGAGAGTTGAAATAACTTGACCAAAGTCACACACGAAATAAGCAACAATGTCAGGATTTGAACCCAGTTCCTCTGACACCAGAGCCTGTACCCTTTCCCCTATATATCACCTTGCCTCCCATGATTCACATCTAAGACTCCTGACTCTGGTCCAGTGTCCCTCCACCATACTCTGCTCAGATTCCATTTATTTCTAAGATAGATCATCCCATAATGAGAATTGTCTCTGGGGTTGGGGGCAGGAGGAGAATGAGAGTGGGGGCTGGGGCTGTAAAAAAATCCAGCTAAGTCATCTTATAGAGATGCAGAGTATGATATGGGTCAAGCTAGGAAACTCAATGACAATACTAGGCATTGGTCTAGGTAACCATGGACTAGGTATCCATGGTTACAAAAGCAAGAAAGACCAAGGTCAGAGCATATTCAGTGCTGGCTGCTGATCTATATTTGAAGATCATGGGATTTCAAGTTGAAAAAGCTAATTCAGTGGAATACATCTAGTCCCTCCTCAGTGAAATTAGAGGCTATCTAGCCCAACCAATCATGGAGAGATGATGTGGTATAAGAAGACTATTGTATTTAGCATCAGAGGATCTGGGTTCAAGTCTTGGACCCTGTGACTTAGGGTGAATCCTGTAACTTCTCTGGACCTCAGTTTCCTCATCTATAAAATGAGTTGGAGAAGAAAATTGCAAATCACTTCATTATCTCTGCCAAGAAAACCCCAAATGGGGTCATGGAGAGATGGACATGATTGAAACAACTGAACAAGGCAAGATTTCCAACGCATTGTAAGGTTTATAAAGTACATTTTTGTCAAGAAGTCTTTGAGGCGGATAGTGAAATTATCATAAACCTTTCCCCCATTTTACACATGAAAAAGTGAGAAGCCATTTATCCAAATCATACTGCTAGAGATGGACTTGAATCCAGGAGTCACCATTCCAAATCCAGCCTTCATTCCATGACCCTGACTCTCAAGGTAAGAGTAGTATGTGCAAAACATACTGTCTTTGAAATCAGATGATCTGGATTCAGATCCTGCCTCTGTCACTACCTGTGTGACTTTGAGTAAGTTATCTAACCTTCTCTGGCCTTAATTTCCCCATTTGTAAAAATGAAGGGGTTGGAGTAGATGGCCTTTAGGTTCCCTTTCTATCTAGGACCTCACACAGCACTATTGTCCTCTCTTCCTACCTACTGCAAGCTCCTAAGATCAAGGACCTCATCTTATCTTTTGCTGAATCCCCACCACCACCACCCCACCTGCCCTTCATACTTTAAAGGCTTAATCAGGGTTTGTTCAATAGTACTCTCATCAGTCTTATTTCATTTAGTCTTCATAGTTCATAACTCACCAATTACATCAGAACAGCCATGTGTTTTATATACCCATATAACAGGTGCAGAAACTAAGACCAATCCTAAGGGCATACAGCACACAACAAGGCCAGCATTAGAACCCAGACCCTTAGACCCTCACTTCAATGTTCTTCCACTCCCCCACAGAGAAGTGATAAAAAATAGATGTGGATGAGGGCAACAGTAGAGAATGATCTTTTCTAGTGTTTCGCTAAAGTCTAGACCAGGCTAAAAAATCCAGGAAAGGAGGCTATTCAAAGTCTGGGTACTTAAACAGTATAAAGAGTGCAATTCCCCTCCCATGGGTCACTTTCCATTCCCAGGAAGGGAGCTAAGTAGCTCAGAACAGACAAATAACCAGAAATTCTGACTCCTAGTACAAATTAAGTTGAGGCATGTAGAGGACAGTCTGAACCAAAGAGGACAGAGCCAGATTATTCTCCATGTACACCAGCCACATAGCTACTCTGCCTTCATTTTCTGGTGAAATGCAGAAGGGATGGTGCATGGTAGTGAGCATTAGAGAAGGAGTGCTACGGTGACTAGACCCTCCTGACAGCACCATATTCCCAGAGGGGGTGGGGCAGCTGCACTGTGCAGTAAAGGACCACACATACTTTGGGACCCAGGAATGACAAACCCAGAGGAGTCCTACATGGAACCACATGTATCACCATCCTCCAGATGTCAGCACCTTGGAACAAAGCTTTAATCACTCCATTCTAATTACACCTCTGCCCAAATATTCTGGCTTCCATGTGCTCCTAGTTTCACGGAATGATAGGTACATAGAGTTACAAGGATCACGGGAGATCATAGAATCTTTTTCTCCAGAATCGATTCCCTATTGCCTGAGGGCCTGTTGGCATAGCCTGAGATTCTCAACAAAACTGAGAACAGCAACAGAGTTAGGGTGAGGAGGCAGGAGAAGATTGGAAATGACAGGGGGCCATGAAAACTCTCTGATGTGTTTATTGATGGTCTCTGACAGGTCAGACAACAGACTCTCCTTTCACCAGGGTACAAGCAGATCAGAGTACCCAAGCAGAAGACTGATGACTAAGGGCATGACACATTTCTTTAGAATGAGCCCTGGTTTTGGTTTTCTTCTCCCCCAAAAAAGTGTAGGAGTTGGATTAGGTACCAGGATCACAGGTCTAGAACCAAAAGAGACCCCAGAAGCCATGAGCCCCCACTCCCCTCATTTTACAGGTAAGAAAACTAAGGTTCAGGTGGTTAAATTGACAAGATCTCAGAGGCAGTGTCAGAGATAGTGTGTGAACCAGCACCATTCCCACTGAACCATGTAGACATAGTCTTCTATTCTGTCCTTAGAATTTGCCCTTCTAGCTCTGACGTTCCATGGATTAAGTTCTTTTCTAACTCCAGACAATAATTCTATCACTTCTGGGGTCCTTCCTTCCTCCTTCCTCTGCCAGGCTCCGACAGTGACTCCCCACGGTCACCACTTTTCTTCTGAATCCGGCCCGGCTCCTGGGGCAAAGCAGGTACCATCACTGGAGTGGGCAGCAGGGCGGGTGGCAGTTTCCCAGCTGAGGGTTGGAAGCTGGATTGTTTGAAGACATATGGCATCCCAAGTGTAACAGATAGTCGGATCTCAAGGGGAAACCATTGTTCATTCATCTGGACCGAGTGACATTCTTTATGCAAGAATAACTCTTGATTAAAGGGTGAGTTTTAATGGAAACTAATTAGGCCAGCTCTTTAGCCTGGGCATAACGATCAAATGAGCTGTCGCGCTGTACCTGATACAATGATCTCGCTCGGTACAAGATTTTATTCCTTGGCAATTACACTCCCACGTGGCCCGGCATGTGTTTATTGCCTGGAGCACACATGTCAAATTAAAAAGCAACTAATTCACCTGATATTTAATTATTGCCTCGTACTACAGACAGCCAGGGAATGTCAAAGCTAACCATCCTGCTTAGGAGACTCAGGAACTAAAATCTCCTTCTTCAGCAAAGAAGCAAAAAAAAAAAAGAAAGAAAGAAAGAAAGAAAAAAATTATTTAAAAAATAGAGATGAAATATGTATGGACTTCTATGGTTTCTTATTCAGCGGCCTCGCAATTCTGTTACGAAACCTACTCTCCCCAATCTTGAATAATTTACCATTGCTGCTTCCTACTGAAAGGAGATTCAGCAGAGGAAGGGCATCAGGCAAAGGCAGCCCAGACAGCCAGCTCCAATGATGAGCTAGATTTGTTTCTTCCCATGATTAATGTGCTTACCCAACTCGGTCAGAGTGAAGCTTTCAACCACTGTCCCTCTGCCACTAACAGCCTCTGACAGGTAAGACAGGAGGCTCTCATTCCATCTGAGAACAGACGGGCCAGGGTACCACTGAGAGAAATGGTCACGCTCTCCTGAACTTGGAAGGAGAGGAAGAAAGAGGAGCCCCTTAACTCCCTTTCCTCATCCCACAACTCAGCTGGAAAGTTTTCCAAAGTCACACTCTGATAAAGGCAATGTGTCTTGGTGAAAAGAGCACTGAACTCGCATCTGGAAGGTCTGGATTCAAGTCCCAGTTCTGCCACTGACTTGTTACGGCTCCTTGAGCAAGTCAAGTATAACACCACACTTTTCCACCTTCAGACTCAGTTTCCTTATCTATGAAATGAGAGAATTGGACTCAATGAGCCTTTCTAGTTTTGAGCTTCCAAGTTTTAGTGTCAATGAAGTTCATCTGACCCCAAGTGGAGAGAGAGCAGGAAAGAGGTTAGAGAGTCAAAGGACAATTTGAGAAAGGAATCCATGTATAAAAAATAAAAATTTTCCCAGTTTGACTAACGGTTTCATTGATATGAGGAAAGACATCACATGGGAACCATTATAGATCATCAACTCCTCTAACGTAGAGTCACAGAATCAAAGATTTAGAGGTGAGAAAGTCCCCTAGATGAACCTCCTCAATTTGAGAAATGAGAAAATGGAGGCTCTTGACTTATCCACATTCGCTCAGGTCACCAGGAATTGAACTTGGATCTCGTGCCTCTGAGTTCAGCATTCTAAGCCAAGACTCCTTCCTCTGAACCTCAATGCCTCCTTTAATAGCCAATCATCCCACCTTACTTTTCCTGTCTCTGCCTTATGTGGAGCAAGGTCCAGCTGAATCCTTTGGGCCCATTAGTGTCCTCTCAAGGAGTAAGTTTCCCATATGCCTTGGATGGTTGTACTCCAACAAAAGGCATCTAATTACTCATAATCTTAATTGCACAGTCTAATACTAAAAACCCTTAATAAGAGAGCTTTTGTATTTACCAAACTACACAGCTCGTGAAAATCCCCTCCAAACATCTGGCAGGAGGCCCGGGCACAGGAAGTGTGGCTAGAACCTCTAATGACAGCAACATGTAAACAAGTGTTTGGTTTCCACTGATAATCACTTCCTTCCAGTGTCAGGCTTACGCAGCAGGCGTAGGCGACACACAACCTCCCTGAGGCCCCCTGAGCTAGGAATCCTACAAGCTCCACCAAAGTGTCAGATCCCAAATGAGAGGGTGAAGAGGCCAGAAGAGAAGGAACCCTGGCTGTAATTACTATCATTCTTCGATGGATTGCTTCAGTCTTGCACCTCAAGAGCCATGCCCACTTCCACCAGCTAAGATAGCTCTGATGGGCGTGGCTGACATTCTGTCTTTGCCCATCTCTCTTCTCATTTTGCTTTATTGGCCAGATCACCACTGTGTTTGGGTCCATAGCTGGCCTAATTTTGTTTTAATTTTTTAATTTTTATGGATATCTTTTGTTTCTGTCTCCTCTTCAATTCTACCTCCTCCCCTTCCCTAACCACAGAACCATCCCCTCTAACAATAAAAAAGGTGGTTCAGCAAAACTAGCCAAAAACCATCTGTATCTGATGGTATGTTCCACATCCATGGTCCCTCATCTCTGGAAGGAATTGAAGGAGGTACATTTTTTTCATTTCTTTTTAATTATTTTTAAATTAATAAGCATTTATTTTTCTCTCCCCCACCTTTCCCCCACTGAAAAGTAAAATAAGAACAGAATCATTGGAACAAATAAGTCAAGCAAAATAAATTCCCACTTTGGCCATGTCTAAAGAAGATGTCTCTGTCAAGACGTGGGTGGGATGTTTCATCTTGGAACCCATGAGACCATAGCTGGTCCTCATCTTTTCTTCAGGCCAAAATTTCTCATTATAACTACACAATTCATTCTGGCAGGTTTTTTGTTTTCATTTACGTGGTCCTAGTCTTTGTGTGTATCATTTTCTTATATCTCCTTATTTCAATTTGCATCCTTTCACATGAATCTTTCCATATATCTCTATTTATCACATTCATTATTTCTCACCACACAATATAATCCATCCCATTCCTGTACCTTAACTTGCCTAGCCATTGCCAATCGATAGGTATCTATTGAGTTTCGAGTTCTTTGCTATTAAAAAAAAAGTCCTACTCTAAACATGTTGACATATATAACAGACCTTTCCTTTTTGTCATTGACTTCTGTGATGAATATACCTAGGAGTAAGATCAGTGGGTCAAAGGGTAGGAGAATATATTTGTTTTCTTAGCATAATACCAAATTGCTTTTGAGAATGCTTGCTCTGTGGCCTAACTTTCTAGGAAGAAAATACATATGCACACATTCACACACACACACACACACACACACACACAGAAAGAAAGAAAAGCCATTTTTTAAAGTTACAAGAGCTATAAACTGGAAGCTGGGAGAACTGAATTCTCTAGAACTGACTTGAATCACTGCTCCCTGGGTATATGGGACCTTGGACACTTTCCTTCCTTTCTCTGGGTCTCAGGTTCCTTTTCAGTAAAATGGTAGTGGGAGTGGGTGGTAGCAGGGGGGATGCACCTGGACTAAATTAAGATCAATCTAAGAAACAATTCACTGGCTATATAAGATATGGATCTTACATATAATGTGTATTATATTTATATATTACGTCTTGTATATTTATATATATTATACTAGACATCTTATACTTTACATATTGTATACATCATATATATTATGTATTTATATATAATAGGTTTATGCTATATATTTTATACATAAATATATATTATACCTAACATATATCTATATAAAATAGATATGCTATACATTTAACTGACTATATAAGATATAAGGTATCTAATGCTCCTAGGATACAAAGACTAAAAAGAATAAAAATAAGACAGTCACTGCTCTCAAAGAGCTTACATTCTGCTAGGAGAGAGCAATATGAAAAAATATGTACACAAACTCAGGAATTGAATGTACACAGAACAATTAGCATTTATGGACAGCCTACTTATTATGCACAAGGCACCAAAATGAGATGCTGGGAATATGAAATCAAAAAATGAAGTCATCAGTGCCTTCAATCCCCGATTTGATTACAAGCTCCTTGAGGGCAGGGACTACTTTTTGCCTTTTCTTTGTATCCCCAGCACTTAGCATACTTCCTGGTATATAGAAGGAGCTTAACAAATGTTTATTGATTGATTCAAGGAATTATTGAGTGGGGATAAAGGAGTGAAGTCAACATCAGTGAAGGCTTGATAGACAAAATGACATTTTAGCCAAGCCAGAATAAAAATAATGATTCTGAGAGACAAAGGTAAAGAGGAAGTACATTCCAAGCTCAGGGAAAAGGCTCAGAATGTCATCAGGGAGTAGCAAGTAGAGTCCCCAAAGGCCCTCTCATTCTATATTTAAAGGTCCTATCCAACTGTGATTGCATTCCAGGTTGTATGTTCTAAGGTTCCTAGGTTCCTCCAGTTGTGACATTCTATGGACTCTCACATCCCAGAAATATAAGACACTTTGCCTTTCTTATGATGTGCCCTTCCCAACAGTGGATTGGTTCATTTACAAAATTGAAAACTAAAGCTAAAAACTTCACCTGTTATCCATACTGATGGTCAGATACTGAGACAATTCACATCAAGGATTGTTTTCTCTTTAAAAATGTCTGCCTGGTCTATCTGACCAGCACAAGGACCAGTATGAATGCAGAAGATTTCTCACAGATGAACTCATGGAAAGCAGCAAGATCTCCTGATAGCATCAGTGTTCATCAAAAGGAAATGCAAGGGTCAGGGTGACATCCATCACAAGCTTCACTGAGTGCAAGTTCTCTTTAAAAGTTTCCCCAATACCAAAATGAGTCCACTGACAAAGTATTGTGGGCCTTCATCATCAGAAGTAGTCTTGAGGACTACAGGCTTTAAAACTGGAAGAGATATTGGGTTAATGGACTTCCAAAGGATTAATGGATAGATTTCAGGGTCTCTGTGAACATGGATGAGGAAAATACACTTTCATTTCAATTTTACTAATTTCTTTTGTAATTCCATGCATTTTATTTTACACATTTAAAAACTATTGTGAGAAAAAGTCCATAGTCTTCACCAGACAGCTCAAGGGGTCTATGACATAATATAAGGCTAAGAATCCTTGACTTAGAGATCACTGAGCCCAGGGATCTGCATTCAGGCTACACATACCCCCAGAGGGCAAAAGAATCTTATTTAGGAAGTACAGAGCATTTTTTGGTAAATAATTATATTATCCTTTTGAAACCAAAGCTATGAAAATGAAGGTCAATGGTTCAAAACTCACTTTACTACAGTGCTTAGGTGGTGCAGTGGATAGAACATCGAACCTGAAGTTAAGAAGACCTAAGTTCAAATTCAGCCTTGAACATTTACAAGCTCTGTGACCCTGGGCAAGTCACTTCATCACTGGCCACCTTAACATCTCCCTCCATAAAATGAGGATCATAATAGCATCTACCTCCCTGGGTCATAGTCAGGACCAAATGGAATAATATCTGTAACACAGTGCCTTGCTAATCACTTGTGCTTAATAAATTCTTGTTCCTTTTATTTCCCTTCCCTTCCATGGAAAAGATGCCTGAGATTTGTTTCCAACTGACCTTTGCCCAGGCCAGACCACTTCTGCATGATTACAGTCAGGTCTCGATACCACATTTGAGGAAAGTCAATTAATAGGTTGCAACATACCCCAGAGAAGAAAAACCAAAGTGCGGAATAAGCTAGAAGCTGAGTCATACAAGGGTAGGTTGGAAAAATTGGAAGTATTCATTCTGGATGAGGGTCACTACCCACAGGAAGCTCTCCTTATTGCCTTTACTACTCCCAATTTACTATTTATTTTGCATATAGTCTTCATTCATCCCTATGGGGTACAACGAAGGGCAGAAACTGTCTAGCTTTTGTATTCCTTTTTGCATTTTGTATTTACCAGCACCTGGTACATAGGAGGTGCTTAATAAATGCTTGCTAATTCATCCATTGAGATAAGAAGGTTTAGGGATGGCATAAGAGTTGTCTTTAATATTCTAAGAGACCTCATGTCAAGTAGGGGTCAGATTTGCTCTCTTTAGCCACAGAAAACAACCATAAACAATGAGCATAAATTGCCAAGTGGAAGTCCTAGCTAGTCCTTCTCATTCCTAGGAAGTCCTTCTCATTTCCAAAGCCCAGGTAATCTTCTAGCCTGAAAGAGGAGACCCACTATGGAGACTTGACAAATGAAAAGCCTCTCTCTAGGTTTGATTCTAAGGAAAATGGACAGCTCCAAGAAGACCAGTGCTGAGTACCAAAGGCCACTTCCTGGTTTGTTGGGCTATCTTCACCTCACTACCTTTGCACAGACTGGCCCTTCTACCTCAAAGGTACTCTCTCCTCATCTCCACTTCCAGCCATGCGATCCCTCCTCATTGCCACCAATCTTTCTAGTGCAGTTGTCCCTAACCAATTTGTACCATGAATCCCTTTGACAGTTTGGTGAAGCCTTTCTCAGAGTATTGATCATCTGCACTGATAGTTGAAGGAAATTCTAAAGTGCAGTTAAAGATTAGTAAGAACAGATATAATTTTTCCTATCCAAATTCACAGACCCTGAAATCTATTCATTGACTCCTTGTGGTTCCATGGAGCCCTGGTTAAGAACCTGGGATTCACCATCTACAGATACTAAGCAATTTACTCTAAGTAAAAATACAAAATAACTTTAAGTGGGAGAGTCCATCAATTAGACCTAGAGGATCAGAAAAATCTCAGGACAAAGCTGGGGCACTTCTGTCATGGGATCTGACAATGGTGAATCCCTCAGGGCAACATTGTAGGCACAGGGTGCTTCATTTTGTCTCTGCAAACCTGGTGCATTTCACAACACTTTGCACATAACAATGGTTCATTAAAGATTTCTTGGATTGAACCGAATGCAATAGAGAGATTTAAGCACTGGAAATAGAAAGACTCTCTGACTCAGTAGTGGTGGTCTTTCTTTCAATGGGGTCGCTTCAATAATAACAAGCTCTGGCTCACTGGAGGTCTGCCTCTGGAGGTCAGGCAACTACTGATGGGACCAATATGGTGAAGAGTAATTCTTGTTCAGATGGATGTATGTTGGACTAAACAGTGTCAGAGATCCCTTCTGACTCTGAGATCCTAGGAAGCTATCAAGCCAACAGTGAAGGAAGGCTGGAGGGTCACAGACCCTGTGGGGAGGGCAGCCTTACCCTCAAAGGGCTCTTGCCAGGGACCCCAAGAAGTCTTTCATAGATATCTGTTTGGATCCAGTGGAATCATCAGTCTGGACTCATTAGCTGCCTGACATTACAAGTCTGTGATTGTTTAATTTCCATTTTAACTGCTGCCTCCACCCATAATGAGCACTCATAACTATGTTTTATACAAAGCACATTATGCCTGTGCACAGCGCCCATAAATGGCCGGTGATTATTGGCTGTGTTAAGAAGTCAGCAGTGCCCCCATCACTGGTCCCATCTATGGGAAGAAAGCAAAGTCAGGGAGAGGGGTAATAGATGACTACCAGAAGTGAAGGCTGAAAAAGCCATCAATGAAACACCCTTAGAATCATACCATTTAGCTGGGTGTGGTGATGAACACCTGTAATCCCTGCTAGAGTTCTGAGTTACAGCAGGTTAAACTTCCGTTTTTTCAGGTCTCCTACTAATATGGTGAGGAGGGGCAGAAAACAAGGAACTAGGAAGGCTGAAATGGTCCAGGTCAGAAACACAGCAGGTCAAAGTTCCCCAGTCAATCAATAATGGAATCAGCCTATGAGCAGCAGTCACTGCTTTTTGAGCCTAGGGGAAATAGTGATACCTAGTATCAAAAAAAAAAAAAATAAGAGAAAAGAGAGGGAAGGAAGGAAGGAAGGAAGAATGGAAGGAAGGAAGGAAGGAAGGAAGGAAGGAAGGAAGGAAGGAAGGAAGGAAGGAAGGAAGGAAGGAAGGAAGGAAGGAAGGAAGGAAGGAAGGAATTCAATTCTAGAATGTTACAAATGAAAAGAGCCTTAGGGAGTTCACAACCTGGGTCTGTGAACTTTTTTATTTAAATATTTTGACCACTACATTTCAATATAATTGATTTTCTTCGTAATCGTATACATATATCTACATACATATAAATATTTGTTCATTCATATACGTATGATTTACACGTTAAAAACATTATTCTGAGATGGGATCCTTAGGCTTCACCAGACTGACAAAGAGGTCCATGCCACAAAAAAGAACTCCTGCTCTAGAACAATCCCTCAGGCCTCTATAGAGGAAGGAACTTACCCAAGGTCATATAGCCATTCAATGGCAGAGCCAGGACTGAAACCCAGGTCTCCTGACTCTCTCACCCCAGTACTCTCTCTACTGCACAGACTCAGGACTTGGAGAAAAAATTAAGTCTAGGGGAGAATTGTTATCTGAAGATATTTTAGATTGTATATATGGTCATATTTTATACTTATACTGGATATTAAGAAATAATTAAAAATCCAGAGCTGTGTCCTTGGGCTGGGGGTAGCATAGGGATGACTACTGAAGAGTGCTCCTGGGGCAGTCCCATCATCACAGCACAACTACTCCAGATACAGAGAGAAGCTGCTTTGTTCCCTATGATACCACTAGAGGTTGGGAGTGGGGATGAGGGGAGTTATGCCTCATTTGGACTTCCTGTTATTGGATGTTGGGATGTAGAGCTGAGGGAGTCCTTAGAAGATTATCTAGTCCAAGGGTACTTAATGTTTTTTTATTCTTCTGGGCAGATTGGGGAAGACCACAGACCCCTTCTCAGAATCATGTAATTAAATCCCTAAAATAATATATATAAGATAACAAAGGAAATCAATTATATTGAAGCACAGTGATAAAAACATGTTGAAAACAAGCTCATATTATCCAGGTTAAGAACACTCCCACTCCTTTATTTTATTTTTGTTGTGTCATTCAGTTGTTTCAGTCATGTCCAACTCTTCATGACACCATTTGAGGTTTTCTTGGCAGAGATACTGGACTCGTTTGCCATTTCCTTCTGAAGGTCATTTTACAGATGAGGAAACTGAGGCAAGCAGGGTTAGGTGATTTGTTCAGGGTCACATAGCTGTTAAGTGTCTGGGACCAGATTTGAACTCAGGAAAAGGAGTCTTCCTGAATCCCTCCTAGCACTCTACCCACTGGGAAGCCCAGAGAAGTTAAGTGATTTGTCCCAATTGACCCAAGTAGTATGTGGCACAGTCAGGATTTGGTCTCAGGTTCTTTAACTCAGTATCCACTACTCTTGTTACTATAGACTTTCCCTGGCACCATATAGAAGGGGACAGAGAAGTTGGTGTTGGGCCACAGTGGACCCAAAGTGGGGAAAAGTATTCCCTGATGCTCCAGTCCAGTAAAAAAGTTAAAGTAGATAGATCACAAAAAAACAAGAGAGTCAGGAGTAAATATGCAGCAGTAAAATGGATTCTGGGGGTGAATGCCCCAGACTTATACATGGGATCATAGATTTAGAGTTAGGAAGTCCCTTAGAGGTCATCTAACCCAACTCCCTTATCTTACCAATAAGAAAAGAGAGACCCAGAAATGCTAAGTGACTACAGTTTCTTCTCCAGTCCATAGTTGGAGAAAAAAAAGCAGGCATTATTATCCCCATGTGGCAAGTGGAACTCTTTTAGGGCAGCTGAGGAGCTCTTTCCCAAGATACTATCTGTAGACCAGGGTCCAAGTACATGAAAGTGAGAGCAGGGTCTTGTGGGGAAAAGAAAGTCATGAAAAAAGGAAGAGCTTCTGGAGTGTTGGTGGAGCTGGATAAGCAAGGGGTGTATGCTGCCAACTAGGTAATGAAAAATTCCTGAGGGGAGCTGGAATGATCTGATGGTAGCTTGAAAAGTGTGGGGGAGTTACTCATCTAAGAGCTAAGAGATGGGGAGCTGAGACAGGGTGGACGCTGGGTCAGTAAATCCTGGGACAAGAGAGTGAGCAGACACTCCAGCAGGCTCATGGAGATAAGCTGATATTGTCCTCCAAAGAGGTCTTCACCAACCCTTCCATACACCTATTGATGTGGTGAGGATTTTCAGGGACTATGGAAGCCCTCTGGAAGAGAAAGAAAAAGGAAGAGGCACATTTTGCCTTAATTATAATTTGCTTTTATTATAATGAAAATGCTATCCAAGTTCCATGCTTTGTTAGACTGAAATACTTGCAGGTGAATGGGCTTCCCCTGGGGGAAAGCTGGCAATGAGATCAATTCAGATATTGTCATATTGCTAGGAGAACTTCTGGACAGGGGCACTAATGGAAGAATATTATCATGGAGAACCCTTCAAGATGGAACCATGTGAGCCCAGAACTTCAGTAATGGAACATGGATTGTATTCATTTTGTTGACCTAGGAATGTGATGCCGAGAGAGAAGAAATTATTTGATCCAGGTCACAAGTGACAATGCTGTGACTCAAACCCAGATCATAGGAGCATGGATAGAAGGAATCCTAGAAACTTCTAAGGGAGTCCATACCATCCCTTCTCCCCTGTCTGTTCGGCAGATGAGAAAAATGAGGTTAAGTGAATTGTCCACACCAATAGTCAATGTCTGCGGTAGCATTTGAGCCCATGTCCTCCTGACTATCTATCCACTATACCATGTGGCCTTTAGGTTATTCAATCTCAAGACAATGTGCTTTCAATTAGATCACATCAGCTCTCAGTGTCTAGGACTATAATTCTTTTTTTAAGCTGAACTTTATTTTTTGTTTCTTTTTTTAAATTTTTCATTTATTTTTTCCTCTTAAAGTATTTTATTTTTTCTAGCTACATGTGAAGATAATTTTCAACATTCATTTTTATAAAGTTTTGAGTTCTGCTTTTTTTTCTCCCTCTCTTCTTCCTCACCCCCCTCCCCAAGACAGCAAGCAATTTGACTTAGGCTATACATGTACAATCATATTAAACATATTTTCACATTAGTCATGTTGTAAAAGAAGAATCAGAACAAAAGGAAAAACCATGAAAAAGAGAAAAAAAGAAAATAGTGTGCTTCAATTTGCAATCAGACTCCATATTTCTTTCTCTGCATGTGGATATCCTTTTCCATAATGAGTCTTTTAGAATTGTTTTAGATCATTGCATTTAGGGCTGTCTTCTTGCCTAGCATAAGAAACATCCCAGGTTGAAAGTGTTGCTGATGCACCCTGGATCCTTTGAAACAGTGTAGTGGGGAGAGCCTTGGGCTGGATGTCAGGAGCTATAGACGGTGATTCATGACTAACTTCCTGTATGATCATGCACAAATCAACCACCCCTCACCAGGTCTCCATTTCCTTAGCTGTAGGGATTTAGACTAGAGGGCCTATAAAAGGTAATACCAACTCTAAAATCCACCCAAAGTCAAATATGAATTTCTTTTATAATAAATTCTGCTTTGAGATCGTCTACTTGGAGATTAGTGTTTGTTTTCAATGAAGTACTGGAAATGGGAATAACAGTGCTCATTTCCTCTTTTCCCAGTTCTGACGCTCTATTGTTTTGTGTGCTAAGTTCCCTTGGAGCTCTCAAATTCAATGATCTATGTTTCCTTGAAGCTCAGTCATTCTCTTTTGTCCTGGCTCTCATAGTCAATGTTCTAAGGTCTCCCTTGGCTTTCATATTCTTCTCTGTGCCATGGTCCTTTCAAAGTCTACCATTCTCCCTTCTATAGTCCCTCCCAGCTTGGAAGGTCTACATCAGTGGTTCCCCTAACCCCTCGGCCTTCAACGAACCTTATCATATACCTTATTCAAAACTCAAAGGAAAAAAGTCTTAAGTTTACCCTGAAACATAAAGAAAGTATTGAGTCTACCATGAATTTATATATAAAGAAAAATGAGATTAATTAATTTCAATTAAATAGCAGATCCCTTGACAAGCTTCTCTTGGGTTGGAGTGGGGGATGAACAGGGGCCTATATCCTAGGTCTCTGTGTTCTAAAATCCCATTTCTGATCTGATATTCAAGACTCTCAGTCTCACTTGTTCCAGAGTTGCCATTAAATGCACTCTTAAGGAAGAATAACTTTCAAGACAGTGATTCCTTTGGATATAAATCCTAATGGTTCCCAGGTAGATGAGTTCCTAAGTTTTGTCAGTCAGGCTGTTAAGGCTGGTGGGAGGCAATGGGAGAGGAAGGCAGAGGTCTTCCTCCATCAGTCCCCCTAGCCTATCCAGGAAGGATTCATCAGAACCAGAACTGCCGGGTGGGAGTTGGTCCCAGTACCTAGGCAGGGAGAAGCCATGAATTAGCTACTCAGAGAAACAGTGATTTTTGTAAACTGGTAGGCTAGTGCCACCGAGTGGTCATAAACCAAATAACAAATGGTGAAAGAAATTTCTCTGGACAGTGGAAAAGATTCTGGAAAACTGGGGCAACTTTAGATCCTGACAATTACTAGTTATATGAACTTGGGCAATTCACTTCTCCCTGCCTCAGATTCGTTTTATTTAAAGTGAGGATACTTAAACTACCTTCCTCAAAGGGCTGCGGTGAATGAAGCATTTTATTAACCTTAAGGCTTGGTAGAAATGTGATCTCCTGTTATTTTTAGAGCAGGAAAGGACCAATCCCCTACATTTACAGAAGAGGTACCTAACACCCAGGGAGGGAGGGACTGTGCTGAATGCCACACAGCCATTCAATAAAGAGTCATCAAGGTACTATGGAAAGCATCCAGGATTGGCAGTCAAGCAGATCTGGGTTCACTTACATCCCAGCTCTCCCAGTTACTAATCGTGCGATATTAAACAAGTCAGCTAATCTCTTTGTGTCCCAGTTTCTTTTTATAAAATGAAGAGGTAGGGCTAAATTAGCTATAATATCCTTTGCATATGTAATTTCATGAACCTAAGTGACAAAATAGAGGCTCCTACCCTTCTCATTCTAAGTCCTGTGTTAATTGGACCACTTAACATGAAATTCCTCACATTTAACCATCTCCAAATACTGATACTCCTCATAGGAAGGAAAAGCACATTTAATGTCCTTAAATGTCATTCTTTTTTTGGAGGAATAGTGAGTTTCCCTTTCTTGCCCAGCCTGGAAGCTCAGAGGCCACTCACAAGCCTACACTATTGCTGATTGGTAACAGAAGTTTTGACTTGTCTCATTTTTAACCTCTTCTTACAGCCTGGTAGATTCCAGTCTTATGGGCGCATCATGGTGCCAGACTTAGTGCAGACACCCAATCAGCTCTAGCCCTCCTGAAGCACAGAACTTCTGAACTCCAGCGATCCACCAGCCTCTGTTTCCCCAATAGTGGGGACTACAAGTCTGTGATGCCACACCCAACCCCTTCATAGCTGCAATACCAATACATATATCAATGTATGTGTGACCTGGAACATAAATATGAATGCATGTGTCTAGATGAAAACATTCATCTAGCAGTGTAGGGGAAGGAGAACCAGCTTGTCTTAAGAGTTCAAAAATAAAGGTCTAATCCTAGACCTGCCATTTTCTATCCCTGAGGTCTTGAGTAAGTCTCATTTCTGAAACTCAGTTTTCTCATCTGTAAGATAAGGATAATGAGCCTGTATCTTTGTCTCATAGGGAAGTCATAGTCTCCCTTCCTATCCACTGCCCTGGGGAGACCTCTGGAGTATTATGTCAAGTCCTGTATAGCACATTTAAGAAAGAACGTTGACAGACTGAAGAATTTCCGCAAAAGCACAACTAATTCAGGAAAGAGACTGGAAATTATGATCTGTGAGGACTGCTTGAAGAAAATGAGGATGTTTAATGTAGAGAAGAGAAGGCACAGTTCCCATCTTCAAGGATTTGAAGGTGACCACTAGGAAGAGGGTCCTTAATCATTAATCAACAATTATTTTTTAAGCACTTAACGATATGCCACTACCATGTTAAGTACCTGGGATGCAGCAAAAAAAAAAAAAGCCAAAAACAGCCCCTGCCCTCTAGCTGCTTTGACTCAAGGACTGAACAAGGACAAGTTGATGGAAACTGCAAGAAGGCAGGCTTCTGCTCAATGCTAGGATGACCTTTATAAAAACAGAACTGTCCAATCATCAAAGAGATGACCTCAGTTAAGCGGTGAACTTTTTACCAGTGGTACAGTTGGAGGAGAGGCTGGATGCCTGTACTGCCCACTGATGAGGCTGGCTCCTAAGACTTCTTCCAGCTCTGGGAGTTTGGGTTCTAAGACTGATGTGAGTGTATAACTAATGTCAAATTGCTTTCCTTCTCAGTGGGGGAGGATAGGGAAGGAGAGAGAGAATCTAGAACTCAGAATTTGAAAAAAATGTTAAAACTGCTTTTACATGTAATTGACAACAATAAAACATTAATTTTTTAAAAGATTGATGTGAGGATTAAATGAAATAATGGATGCGAAAGCATATCATAAGCTATAAAATGTGTAGCATTGTACATATATTTTTTTATTTATGTGTATACACACACACATTAGTTTTGTGGATGCTGTTTCAGTCATGTCTGACTCTTTCTGTCCCCATTTGGGGTTTTATTGGCAAAGATACAGGAAGGGTTTACCATTGTCTACTCTAATTTATTTTACAGATGAGGAAACTGAGGTAAACCAGGTTAAGTGAGTTGCCCAGGGTCACACATCTAGTAAGTGTCTGAGGACAGGTCTGAACTCAGATCTTCTTGACTCCTGGCCTGGTGCTCTATCTACTGCACCACCTAGCTGCCCCAGTAGGGTAATCAGTACCCTGCTACTGCCTCCCAAGATGGAGCTGCCTACAATCTAGGCTGCTCCCACAAAAAAAGGCACAGATCCCTGCTAATTTGTGAGTCTGGTACCAGACTAGGTAAGCTAGTCCTTTAGTCACTTCTATCTGCCTAGATCCCAGATGACAAACAGTTTCTGATTCCTGGCATGGACTATGTCTTGGGTTATTGACTGAGTCTTTGGATTGCTTATTATAATACCATCTAATCCTTTGTCCTGATTCCTACCCTAGACCCAAGGTCTTGGCCTTGGTATTGTTTTCTTTTTTTTTCTTTTCTCCTTTTCTTGGTAATATGCTTTATTGATGCTTTTTTATCCATGATACCATAGTCATATCTAAAAATGTCCAATTAAATCTCCACTTGGTAACAAAGAAAAATAACTCAGTTAAAGCACTCAGCATGATGACCTCACCAACAGTATATACAGCATTCTACCTTCTGCCCATCTCCCATGAGGGAGATACACAGGGGTATTGCTAGTAAATATTTAACACCTAGATCTCCATAGAGATATATGCACTTTTAAGTTTAGTCTACATTACTAAAATTTTCCACATCACTTTCTTAAGTTTAGACAATGAACAAAACAATAAATTAAGCCTTGATTTGTACTGTTTAACCCTTTCCAAAGTAAATGCTCACATTAAAAATTTAACAATTAGCTCTCACAAATTGGCTCTAGCTCATCTCTGAAGATATTTTTTATTATTTCTTTTGAAACATCATTTTTTATAACATAAAATTTGATTTCTTTGTAGTACGTCATTGCAATCACATATAACATTATTTTGTTTCTACTAGTTTCATTTTGCAATGGTTCATACAAATCTTCCCATGTTTCTCTGAATTCCACATGACTATCATTTCTTATTACATAATAATGTCACATTACAACCATACATCACAGAGTGGGTTTTTTCCCACTCATTTCCCAGTTGATGGGCATCCACTTTGTTTCCAATTCTTTTCTATGAATATTTTGGTTTATTTCAGACCTTTGATTTTTGCCCTTGATTTCTATGATTATATGCCCAGCAGTGGGAGAACTGGGTCAAAGACTACAGACAGTATAAGGTACTTCTTTTGTATATAGTAGAGTTGTATCTTCCTTGAGGGATCAAATTCTAAAGTTAGCACATAAGGTAAAATTCTCACATGGTCAAAAATTACCTTCTCTATAAAACCTGTCTCCAAGTTATGTCCAAAGTCTCTGGCATGATAGAATAATGTAGGTAATAGCAATCAGTAAGCCAGCAGTATACAATTAGAATTAGACAAGGTTGGTGAAGTTAGCTATGAAGGGGCTATAAGTGGTAACTGAATGAGGATAAGTTGCTCACAACCACTGTCTCTCTCCTCCAGAATGATTTTTCCCCAAATGTCACCCTTCTCTCCCCTCCCCCAAGAGGGGGACTAGTTGGAGCTTCAGGGTTCTCTTGAGATAGCCAGATACTTTAGGGCAAAGGAGAAATCCATCTGTCCCATCTCACAACGGCATACATTCACTGAGTACAATGACAGGTAGTATCATGAGCACTTCTTAAATTACTTTTCTTCTCTTTTTTAATGGCATATAATTGAATTTATGTAATTTAAATATGCGCATGTGCTCCTTCCTCTATAATTGCAAACTAATATCCCAGAAGAGTTGGTAAATGAATTCACAGTTCTACCAACCATGTATTAATTTACTCATCTTTCCGCAGTCCTTCCAAAATACGCTGGTCCTATTTTTTAGTCATCTTTTACACTTTGCAGGGTATGAGGTGAAATCTCAGTTGTTTTAATTTGCATTTTTACTACTATTTGTGATTTGCAATATGTTTTCATAAGATCATTTATGGCTTGCAATTTTTCTTTTGAAAACTGTTCATATCTTTTGACAACTTATCTATCAGGGAATGGTTCTTTGTGCTATATATTTGTATCAGTTCCCTATATATCTTAGACATCAGACTTTTATGAGAGCTATTTGATGTAAATATTTCCCTGATGCTACACTTTCTCTTCTTGTTCTCTCTTCATTAATTTTCTTTATGCAAAAAGTGTTTTATGTAATTTAGTAGCCTACTTTGTCTTTCATGAACTCCTCTATTTCTTGTTTATTTAAAAATTCCCCTCCTAGTTCTGCTTGTGAAAAACACCTTCTGCTGTTCTCCCCTGACTTTTTTTTAACATCATAACCTAAAATATTCAGGTAGCATATTTATTATGAGCTTATTGTGTTACATGGTATAAGATGTTGGTCTAAACCTAATTTCTGCCAAAGGGTTTTACAGTGTTCCCCGATAACCTTTACCAAAAGGAAGCATTTCCCCCAGTAATTTCTAGTGTCGATAGAGAAATTTCCCCTCAGTTCTTAAGGTTAGCAAATATTTTATTGCTTCTGAGTTTTTTTATGATAGCTTTGTCTTTTCTATTGTCAGTTTTTCAGGGGGTTTTTTTACCCAGTACCAAATAATGCTATGACTACTACATTTCACACACAGGGTTTTTAATGTTGGGCACCATGGATTTAGAATTCTGCTCATAATTTCCCTTTACATTCTAGACTTTTGATTCCTTCAAATTAATTTTGTTACTTTGTCTAGTTCTACAAAATATCCCCTAGGTAATTTTATTGGTATAGAAATACATCTGCAAGTTAAATTATACAGTACATCCTGTTTTATTATATTAGTATGACCCAACCATATGCAAAGATTATCTTTCTAGTTATTTGCTTTCCTTTATTTCTGTAGAATGATTGTAATTCTATTAATGTTAAGTCTTGTATGTTTTCTAAAAGGTTAACTAACAGATATTTTATGCATTTTGTAGCTACTTTGCATTGAATTATTTTATCATTTTCCATGGATTTTATTAATTTAAATAACATTTAAATGCTGGGGGGGGGCGTTTGTAGATGCATATTTTGCATCCTGCTACTTTATTGAAACTGATAATGATGATATTAGCCATCATCATCATTATTATTATAGCTATTTATGGTTTAAAAACACTTTACATATGCTATTTCATTTGATCTTCATAATAACACAATAAAATCGGTGCTATTATTATCACCATTTTATAGATAAGAAAAGTGAGGCTGAGAGAGGTTAACTAATTTGCCCATTAAATCTCCAGTAAATGTCTGAGGAAGGATTTGAACTCCTGATTCCAAATCCAGAATTCTTTCTACTGTGCCACCTTGTAGCCTTTGGTTTCTTCTTGATTATTTTCTTGGCTTATTCTCTGGGGCTTCATAGCTATGCCATCACATCATTTACAAATGTGAATTTTTTTTAATGTTCATATCTTTATGTTTTCTTATCATATTGTTAAGCTTAGCATTTCTAGAAGTGTCAAATAATAATAGAGAAAGAGAATATCTTTGCTTTGCCCCTGTTTGAATTGGGAGAATTTTTATATTTTTCCTTTGCAAATAATGATAGGTCTTATATTAGATACATGTTTTTGATTATAGTAAGGAAGGACTCTTCCTGACCTTTTAATAGGGTTAACAAATAAGTGCTATATTTTGTCAAAAGTTTTTCTGTCTCTATAGAGACTGTGTTTTTGCTCTTTGCTGTTTATATGATTAATTATATTAATTATTTTACCAATGTTAAAATATTTTTGGATCAGTAGTATAAATCTGCCTTAGTCAAGAAAAAGGTGTGTTTTTTTTTCATTTTTACTGCTGCAGTTTCCTTGTAAGGATTTTATTTTAAATTTGTTTTAATTTATCTTTGAATGTTTGATAACATTCACTTTTAATCCATCTGGTCCTATAATTTTTGTTTGGGACCTTTTCCTTTTGCACTTCATTTATGGTTTGATTTTTTTCATTAATTTGGATTAAGATTTCTGTTTTGTTTTAATAGTTTGAGTGTTTATATTTGAGTAGGTACATCAATTTCATCCGAATTGTCAGTTCTATTGGTCTATAGAAATACATGATAAAAAATTTCTGCTGTAAATTCACCTTGTTCATTTTTTTTACTTTGGTAATTTTATTTTCTACTCTTTTTTGTGATTGGGTTGGGTTTTTTTTTTTAATTTTTATTGCCTTTTCAAACAAACTATAGGTTTTCTTTTAGTACTTTATTTGGATTGTCAGTTTCACAATTAAATTAAATCACAATTCAATGTGGCCTGGCATCCAAGATCCTCAATCTTTTCAACAACATGCTTAACTAGAGATCTTTTCTGTAGTAATTATAGAAGTGATAGGTAGATAGATAGATAGATAGATAGATAGATAGATAGATAGATAGATAGATAGATAGATAGACAGACATATATATACATGTATATAGCTATATTATATATAAGCTTCAGGAGGTGTAATTATATTTTGTTTTAGCACAATTGTTTCATCTGCTTTATTCTGAAGACTGCTTTTATCCCAAAGCTTTGGCATGTTGTTTTATTTATACTAACTTTAGCATAATATGATTTTTTTTGACTCAATCATTTATTCAAGATGTCTTTAGTCTTCATTTAAGTCTGTCTCTTTTTCTTATATTTCCTTTATTCATTACTCATTTCATTCTGTTATAGTCTGTAAAGGACGAATTTATTATAACTTCCATTCTACATATATTTGCAATTACTTTAGATCCTAACACATGATTAGTTTTTCTAGAGGCACAATAGAAATTCTCTAATATTTCCATTCTGTAGCCAAATCTAGTTTATCCAACAATTCATTCAATTCTTTATTTTCCTTCTTGTTTATCTCTCAATTGAATTTATCCAGCTGTAAGAGAATAATTTTACAGTTTGCTATTGCTGTTGTGTGACTTTAAATGTTTTTTTCCAATTCACATAGTTTTTAAAAACTGAGGGATTCTATCACTTTTGCATTTAACTTGCTTGAAACTGTCATTTCACTAGTGTAAGAAACCTCCTCCTCTCCTCACACACACAAATGAGAAACTATTCTGTATCTTAGAGAATTGTGTAGGGCACCCTAAGGTTAAGTAACTTTCCCGGTGACTTATGCTGCCAACATGTGTCAGAAGTAGGGCTTGGAGTCTTCCTGACTCCAAGAATTTTGACAGGCAAATAAAAATGGCATTCAAGACTTAGGAAACAATGTGAGCAGAAATATGGAGGACTAAAATCTCTTTTTTTGGCTATGGATAGGATGTTTTTCTGTCTAGACAGCATATAAGGGATATTTAGGAAAAAGAAAGAAAAAACTAGAAAAGTAGAGTGGGATCATATGATTGAAGGTCTTGAATTCTAGGTCACACAAGATGAATTCTATCTTGTAATGAATGGACAGCCACTGAAGAGTTTTGAAAAGTTGATACTGGTAATCTGATCAAGGTGACATATTAGAAAAATTAAGCAGCATCGTTAAAGTTGGCCAGATATGTTCCTTTAAAATACTCTGCCCCTGTTAATGAAAAGACACTAAACATTGGGAACTGGGCACTAGCTACCAGGAATCTGGCATTAAGATTTGAATATTGTACTTTTGGCAATGGATAGGAAGGACAATAAACTCTGTTGGGGATAAATGAAAGAGATTATAGGCATCCCTGAGAGTTTTCTCCTCAGCTCTTTTCTGCTGTTATTTTGTGATCTGGATAAGTGATTTCAGGAGAAAGTAGTAATTTAGAAGAAGGAGCATTGAACCAAGCATCAAAAGAATTGGATGTTCAACCTGTCTCTGCCTCCAAACTGCTGTGTGAATTTAGATCTGTAACTTCCCAAATGAAGGGTATGATTGTTCTCTTATGTATGGATGGAGTTGGATGCATGAATAAATGAATGCATGAACAATAAAGCACTCATTAAACATTTATTATGTTCTAGGCACTGTGCTAAGCTTTGGAGATGCAAAAACAAAAAAAGAATGATAGTCCCTACCCTCAAGGAGCTTACATTTTAATGGAGGAAGATAACCCATAAAGGAAAACTAGAAAAGAGAGAGGGAAGGTACTCACACTGTGGACATCATGGTCAGGAAATTACCAAGAAGCAAGGTGGTGGCCTGTCTCCCAGAGAAATAGTATGAAAGTCCACATCTAAGAACCAGCTGATCCCAAGGGCAAAGCCAAGCATCCAGTGGGAGAATAGATAAGAATGAAGACAATGCCCAAAGGACAGGTGGCATAGTCTGGACTTGGTCACCAAGGTTCCTTCTACCTCTGATGTAATCCTCTATAGAACTTTTGGGGATCAGGACCCATGATTTTACCACTTTAGGGGACTACCAGGGTAAGAAAATCCTTCACTAGTGCAGGCCAACAGCTCATCTGTACCTCATACTCTTGGAGAATTGCCTGGGGTTCTGAGAGTTTATACCTTCCTGTACTCATCTCACAATTTTAACAAAGACACCAAAAGGCCTCAAACCCATTGGTGAGTTGAGACAACGTACATTCCAAGCATGTGAAAATTTCCCTCATCAGAATGGGCAGGTGAGAGTAACTTGTTCCAACAGTCATGAAGGCAACTAAAGCAGATGCTATGGAGCACTTAGAGCTCAGTCAAATACTGAAGTTGCAAGGATCAGCTGTTGCATCCTAAGCTATTGCCAGTTATCTTGACTTTTGTCCTGCCACTGGACTTAGACAACTCTGGATGAAACAGTGAGGATGATGGCTTTGCACAACTCTGCCTCACTTAGATCCAATTCATGAGCAAGTCACCCATCTTCCATTATTTTAGTCTAACATTGTGATGTCATTGGTCCTCTTTGAAAATGAAGAACAGATAAGCACTCGATGGTGGAGTGAGAGCAATGACTCACCTAAGCTCTTAGACGAACTCCTTCAGATACCTCTAAAAAGAGAATCTGACCAAATTTTGAAGGTGCAGAATACAATAGGAGACAGACTGTGGCAGATTCAAAGCCCAGGACAGACTGGAAGGTCCACAGGAAGGATCTGTTCTGCGACAGTGAGCCCACAGCACACAATGCAGCAGAATGGGAGGGCCCCAGGAAACCTGAGACAGCAGCAAGCAGAACCAGAGGACTGCCAGCCCAGGGTGAGAGACCAGCAGAGCTGAGCAAGTGACAGCGGCTGAGCCCCAGATATCAGCATAGCAGCTCCTGAGACTTTCAGCCCAAGGATTAAACATCTGTAAGTCACCTACTTGAATTTTCAGGAGCCAGGATGGTGGAGTGATCAATAAATGCTCTCTCCTCCCCCCTTGATGACCTTGAAAGAACCATAAAACATTTCCCCAGAAAAATCCTGGATGAGCTGGAACAGCAGAGGGGCCAAATAGTTGAATAACACCTGAGGTTAGGGAAATACTTAAGGGGGATTCCTCCTACTGTGGCAGAGGCAAAATGGAAGGAAAGGGGCCCCGGGGCTGAGAAAACTTGCCCTAGGACTCAGGCAAGCTTCAGCAACAGGAGAGGAGCCCCAGGAGGGTTGGAAACTTCCACTAGGATCGAGATATGTCTCAATACTCCAGGGGAAATGGGAAGACAATAGGGCAGCTGTGATCACCATCCCCTGAGCTTGCCTTTGACCAGATCCCCTTTGACCAGATGACCCCTCCCCCACACTTAACAAGCTAACCCAAGGGCTGATCTGGGAAACACGAAACAAAAACCTGCCCTTAGCTTTTTCACACAAGGCAGCTCAACACCAAGTTCTACAGCTTCTAACTGAAAGAACCAGAAGCCGCAACACACAATCAACATCATGAACAAGAAAAAGCAAAAGAAGAGCAAAAAAACCATAGAATCTTTCTATGGGGACAAGGACCAAAACACAAATACCAAAGAGGTCAGTAGTGAGACTGTACTTCCCTCTGAAAATTCAGAAGGGACTATGAATTGCTTGCATGCACAAACAGCTCTCCTAGAACAGATGAAGAAGGAAAGAGAAGAAAAAACTAGCCAATGATTTTAAAAGCATAAAAAAAAATTCACTGATGAAAACATCTCTTTGAAAAGGAAAATTGAACAAATGGAAAAAGAAGTACAAAAATTAACTGGAAAAAATAACTCCTTAAAAGGAACAATTGGACAGATGGAAAAGGAGATGCAAAAGTTAACTGAAGAAAATAATTTGATAAAAATTAGAATTGGGCAAGTAGAAACTAATGAGTCTATGAGACAGCAAGAATCAGTCAAACAAAATCTAAAGAATGAAAAGATAGAAGAAAATATAAAATATCTAATTGGAAAAACAACTGACCTGGAAAATAGATCCAGGAGAGAAAATTTAAGAATTATTGGCCTGCCAGAAAGCCAAGATGAAGAAAAAAGTCTGGACAACATCTTCCAGGAAATCAAGGAAAACTTCCCAGAAGTGCTAGATCCAGAGGGCAAAATAGTCATCTAAAGAATCCACCATTCACCTCCCAAAAGGGATCCCAAACTCAAAGCCCCAAGAAATATTGTTGCCAAATTCCAGAACTATCAAGTGAAGGAGAAAATACTACAGACAGCCAGAAAAAAACCATTCAAATATCAAGGAGCTACAGCCAGGATCACATAGGACCTTGCAGCTTCTGCATTAAAAGATCAAAGGAATTGGAATCCAATATTCTGTAAGGCAAAGGAGTTGGGACTACAACCAAAGATCAACTACTCAGCAAAGTTCAGCGTAACATGGTGACCATAAGATGGTCATTCAGAGGAGCAAGGGATTTCCAGACCTTCCTGACAAAAACACCAGAACTTAATAGAAAATTCGATCTTCAAATGCAGGCCTCAAGAGAGGCATAAAAATGTAAACAGGGGGTGAGGGGGAAGGAGGAAACTTGTTACTCAATTTGGGCAAACTGTTTACCTCCCTATAAGGGAAGATGATACCTGTTAATCTTGAGAATTGTGCAGCTATTATGAAATATAAAAGGGATATAAATAAAGGGAATGGGCATAAAGTAAATGATGTCATGTTAAAAAATATGATTTAAGTATGCAAAGGGATTGTAACAGGAGGTGTGAAGAGGAGGAAGGAGAAAATGGTAAATTACATCACAAGAAGAAGTACAAAATTATAGTAGAGGGAAAGAGGGGAGGGAGATGAGCATTGCTTGAGAGGTACTCTCATCTGATTTGTTTCAAGGAGGGAACAATAAACTTAAGTATACAATCTTAACTAGCTCTATAGGCAATGGGAGGGGAAAGGGGAAGGAATGGGAGGGAAGCTGCAAGGGAGGGAAGAAGCAGTAAGAGTAAAGGGGAGTAAAAGGGAAGGGGGCTAAAGGAAGGAAGGGAAGGCTGCAGGAGATGGTGGTGAAAAGTGAAAACTATTGAGGAGGGGAAGGGAGACAGGAGAGCTAAAAGCACAAATGGTGGGAAAGAGGATGGAGGGAAATACACAGATTGAAATCATAACTGTGCATGTGAATGGAATGAACTCTCCCAGAAAACAGAGACAGATAGCAGAATGGATTAAAAGCCATAATCCAACAATATGTTGTTTACAAGAAACACATTTGAAATGGGGGGATACACACAGGATAAAGGTCAAAGGTTGGAGCAGAATATATTGTGCTTTGGCTGATGTAAGAAAAGCAGGAGTAGCAATCCTAATTTCAGACAAAGCAAAAAGAAATAGATTTAATCAAAAGAGATAAGGATGGAAACTATATCTTGCTAAGAGGCACCATAGACAATGAAGCAATATCATTACTAAACATGTATGCTCCAAGTGATATAGCATCCAGATTCTTAGAGGAGAGGTTGGGGGAGTTGAAGGAAGAAATTAACAGCAAAACTATACTAGTGGGGGACCTCAACCTCCCCCTCTCTGAACTTGATAAATTTAACCTCAGAATTAGCAAGAAAGAGGTTAAGGAGGTAAATAAAACTCTGGATAAGGTAGATATGATAGATCTCTGGAGAAAATTGAATGGAAGTAGAAAGGAACATACCTTTTTCTCAGCAGTACATGGCACATATACAAAAATTGATCGTGTACTAGGACATAAAAACCTCACAATCCAGTGCAGAAAGGCAGAGATAATCAATGCATCCTTCTCAGATCATAACGCAATAAAAATGATATGTAAAAAAAAAGCTATGGAAAGATACACCAAAAATCAATTGGACACTAAATAATCTAATCCTAAAGAAGGAGTGGGTTAAACAATAAATCATAGAAACAATCAACAACTTCATTCAAGAGAATGACAATAATGAGACAACCTACCAAATCTTATGGGATACTGCAAAAGCAGTTCTTAGGGGAAGTTTTATATCTTTGAATGCCTACATAAATAAAATAGAGAAAGAGGAGATCAATGATTTGGGTATGCAGCTGAAAAAGCTAGAAAAAGAACAAATTGAAAATCCCAAAGTAAATACCAAATTAGAAATACTGAAAACCAAAGGAGATTAATAAAATTGAAATTAAGAAAATTATTGAATTAATAAATAAAACCAAGAGTTGGTTCTATGAAAAAACTAATAAAATTGATAAACCTTAGGTCAATTTGACTTAAAAAAAGAAAGAAGAAAATTAAATTACTAATATCAAAAAAGAAAGGGGTAAACTCACCTCCAATGAGGAAGAAATTAAAACAATAAGTAGAAATTACTTTGCCCAACTTTATGCCCACAAATATGATAATCTAAATGAAATGGATGAGTATTTTAAAAAATACAAGTTGCCCAGATTAACAGAAAAGGAAGTTGAATACTTAAACAACCCCATCTCAGAAAAAGAAATTGAACAAGCCATCAATGAACTCCCTAGGAAAAAATTGCAAGTGAATTCTATCAAACATTTAAAGAAGTTAATTCCAATACCATATAAACTATTTTTGAAAATTTCGGAAGAAGGAGTTCTCCCAAATTCTTTCTATGATACAAATATGGTTTTGATACCTAAACTAGGAAGAGACAAAACAGAGAAAGAAAATTATAGACCAATTTCTCTAATGAATATAGATGCAAAAATTTTAAATAAGATTTTAGCAAAAAGAATACAGCATTTTATCATGAGAATAATACATTATGATCAAGTAGGATTCATACCAGGAATGCAGAGCTGGTTCAGTATTAGGAAAATCATCGATTAGCTTTATCGATCACATCAACAACAAAATTAGCAGAAACCATATGATTATCTCAATAGATGCAGAAAAAGCTTTTGACAAAATACAACACCCATTCCTATTGAAAACACTGGAGAGCATAGGAATAAATGGAACTTTCTATAAAATAATAAGCAGTATCTACCTACAACCATCAGTAAGCATTATATGCAATGGGGATAAGCTAGATGCATTTCCAATAAGATCAGGGGTGAAACAGGGATGTCCATTATCACCACTGTTATTCAATATGGTACTAGAAATGTTCCCTGTAGCAATAAGAGAAGGAAAAGAAATTGAAGGAATTAGAATAGGCAAAGAAGAAACTAAGTTATCACTCTTTGCAGATGATATGATGATATACTTAGAGAATGCCAGAAAATCAAGTAAAAAACTACTTGAAATAATAAACAACTTCAACAAAGTTGCTGGTTACAAAATAAACCCACATAAACCATCTGCATTTCTATATATTACTAACAAAGCCCAACAGCAAGAGATAAAAAGAGAAATTCCATTTAAAGCTACTGTAGACACTATAAAATATCCGGAAGTCTACCTGCCAAAACAAATCCAGGGACTATATGAATACAATTACAAAACATTTTTCACACAAATAAAGTCAGATCTAAGTAAGCAAAATAACATTAGTTGCTCATGGGTAGGCCAAGCTAATATAATAAAAATGACAATTCTACCTAAATTAATGTACCTGTTTCATGCCCTACTGATCAAACTACCAGAAAATAATTTTCTAGAGTTAGAAAAAATAATATCAAAATTCATCTGGAGGAACAAAAGGTCCAGAATATCAAGGGAACTAATGAAAAGAAATGCTAGGGAAGTTGGCTTAGCGCTACCAGGTCTCAAATTGTATTATAAAGCAGCAACAATCAAAACCACTTGGTACTGACTCAAAAATAAAGGGGTAGACCAGTGAAATATGTTAGGTACTTATGACACTGTAGGCAACAAATATAGCAATCTACTGTTTGATAAACCCTAGGACCCCAGATTCTGGGATAAGAACTCATTATTTGACAAAAATTGCTGGGAAAACTAGGTAACAGTGTAGCAGAAACTGGGCATAGACCAATGCCTGACAACGTACACAAGAATAAAGTCCAAATGGATACATGACATAGGCATAAAAATTGATGCTATAAACAAATTAGATGAGCAAGGAATAGTGTATTTGTCAGATTTATGGAGAAAGGAGAAATTTTTGACCAACCAACAGATAGAGAACATTATGAAGGGCAAAATGGATAATTATAATTACATTACATTGAAAAGTTTTTGCACAACCAAACCCAATGCAACCAAGATTAGGAGAGAAGCAGAAAACTGGTAAAGAATTTTTGCAGCTAGTGTCTGTGATAAAGGCCTCATTTCTACAATATATAGAGAATTGAGTCAAATGTAGAAAAATACATGTCATTCCCCAATTGATAAATAGTCAAAAGATATGAACAGGTATTTTTCAGTGGAAGAAATTAAAGATATCTATAGTCATATGAAAAAATGCTCTAAATCACTATTGATTAGAGAGATGCAAATTAAAACTCTGAGGTACCACATCACACCTATCAGATTGACTAACATGACGAAACAGAAAGATGATAAATGTTGGGGAAGATGTAGGAGAGCTGGAGCACTAATTCACTGTTGGTGGAACTGTGAGCTGATCCAACCATTCTGGAGAGCAATTTGGAACTACACCCAGAGGGCTACAAAAATGTGCATACCCTTTGAACCAACTATATCATTTCTGGGACTGTATCCCAAAGAGATCATAGAAATGTGAAAAGGTCCCACATGTTCAAAAATATTTCTATCAGCTGTCTTTGTCGTGGCCCAAAACTGGAAATCAAGTGATGCCCATCAATTGTGGAATGGTTGAACAAATTGTGGTATGTGAATGTAATGGAATACTATTGTGCTATAAGAAATGATGAACAGAAAGACTTCAGAGAGGCCTGGCAGGACTTATATGAACTAATGCTGAGTGAAAGGAACAAAACCAGGAGAACTCTGTACACAGTAACAACCACAGAGTGCAAGGAATTTTTCTGGTAGACTTAGTACTTCATTGTAACACAAGGCCTTAAAAAATTCCCAATGGACTCTTGAGGCAAAATGCCTTCTACATCCAGAGAAAGAACTATGGAATTGGATTGCAGAATGAAGCAGACCATTTTCTTTTATATTATGTTTTGTTTTGTTATATGGTTTCTCCCTTTCATTTTAATTCTTCTATGCAACATGACTAAGGTGAAAATGTATTTAATAGGAATGTATGTGTAGAAACTATATAAGATTTTGTGCCACCTTGGGGAGGGAGTGAGGAGGAAGGGGGGAAGGAGGAGGAGGAAGGGGGAAAAAATCTAAGATAAATGGAATTGATTGTAGAATACTAAAAACAAATAAAATAATTTAATTTAAAAAAGTAAAATGAAGGACAAATAACAAATTACCATTGTAAACATTATATGATGGGTAAAAAAGGAAATTGGAAGGGTCAGTACCCATGTGTGCCCTTTTGATCACCTTCTTTGGGTGTAGCAATGACAACTGTGATTTGGTTTTTAGTTGCTCATTATCTTCCATGATTTTAGATATCTTAAGAATTGTTTTCTAAATGAGTCTAAAATTGGATCATCTTCATCATGAACCCCCTGTGTGTATGCCTTTTCATGCAACTTATCAAGCAGTGTGATATTAAAGTCCAAATATGGGGGTTCCACCATCATAGACAGAATGGTTTGTTATGAAAATGTTGCTAAGTCTTTCCCATTTTGTATGGTGGGCAAAGGGCTTTAGTCAGGATGAGACTAAACAATTCTCCGCTTAACCACACATACATACACACAAACAAACAAACACACACACACATCAGAAAGAGCACCCCCAAATTCAGATAAGGAATTGCTGTAAGATTTTCATGACAAATGTAAAACATACAGAGGACTTGTGAATCAGAATAGGAAAAATGCAATGTCCTGAACTGGGAGCCAGAATGTTTGCAATTTAAGTGTTGGTTCTATTATTTACTCACCATTTGATGTTATATGAGTCTCCTTTTCTCTCTCTGGGCCTTAATTTGTCCATCAGTAAATTGGAAATGATATCCCTGTCCTGCTTATCTCACAGGGTTGTTGTAAAGATCAAATGAAATAATGGTTTTGAGAGTCCTTTGTAATTACAAATTCCTATATTAATGCCAGTTTTTATTAAATTGTATACTTTGTTGTTTCTTTCTGTGACATACATGTGACTGAAGATTGAACCTGGACTAAAGCCTATCAACAGGGAACAGCTCTGGGAAATTCATTAATTAGGGTCATGTTTACACTTCTGTTGTCAGATAAACCCATCTGTTTGTCTAAACCAAGGTCTCCTTAGTCTTCTACAGTCATCTCTGCTTGTCATTAAAAGATGTTTGAAATATATATGTAATTAATTAACTTGCTTCATTGGTAGGCATTCATTAACCATTTTAATTAAGTTTTAAGGATATTAGCCTAAGTTCAATCTTTAGTCATGGTACCACGGGACAACAAGGTATTGTTGAAAGAGAGTGTTGTGACTTCTGGGTCATATGACCCTAGTAGATGGAGGATTAGACATTTTCTCTGACCCTCATAACCTCTAAGATCTCTCAAAGACAGAAATTATGCACCAAAGATAAAACAAGTTCAGTTGTTTTCATGTTGTAGGACATCCAGAATCTAAACGAAAGTTTAAAAAAATTAATTGATGCATATCCTTAGCTCACTTAGCATAATTCTCCCTTTCCCTTCCCATCTCCTGGCCACCATGCTACCAGCAAGGCTACACTATGAGACTCAAGGACACAAAGTCTTGCAGCAAAAACCAACCCTACATTTCAGTCTCCCTTCCTTTCTAATGCCTTGAAGATCTTGGCTCCAGACTGAGGAATTTTTCTTGGGCTATGACAAACAGTACAACAATGACAGTATTCTGTGCTGCAAAATATCACTTCAGGAGAATGGAGAAAGTACAGAAAAGGGCAGAATTTTCCACCTTTCCTTTTAAGAGCCTTGAAGACCCAAACTACAGAAATCAACTCTATAACACCAGCACAGAAGCTCTCAAAACTGTCAGTGATGGACAAGAGAATTGAGAAACATTGACAGCAGAAGACACTGGAACAGAATATCATTCGAGGAATACGTTCTACAACACTCCACTAAGTATAAGGTAAAGAGCCAATTACTAATTGGCTGGGGTCACTTCTGTTCCCACAAAAGTCACTTGGAACAGAAACATAGGTTGGTGAACCATAGATTGCCCAGTGAGGAAGGAGGCTGAGATGCTTTGGGCTCCAGTATCAAAGAAACCTCCCTCAGAAGGGAGGGAGTCAGAAAGTGAGTAATAGGGGAAAATAAGGATGAGGAGAGAAGAGAAGGTTAAAATTACCAAAGATCTCAGTAAGAAGAAAACTCAAAGACTTTTAACATAGATGATAAATTAAAAGTGAAAACGTTAAAAGTAGAACGAAATATAATCTCCAAATCAACTAAATGAATTCAGGCATCTATAAAAAATACTGCAAAATGAAAGAAAATTCTCAACACTTGATGACTAAGAGGAATCTGTGGAATTTAAGGAGAACATAGAACCATGACATACTATTTCTTAGTGGTTTAAAAGAGAAATGACAGTTATGAGAACAGAATGTATGGCCCACAAAACAAAAATAATGGACAGAACATAGAAACTTCAATCTGGGATGGTAATAAACAAAAGAGAAAATAATAGATTTTGAATACAAATACACAGAAGTAAAGGACATCCTAGAAGAAAAGCAAAAAACCCATGCTTCGTAGGCAAGAAAAAACATTCTGATCTTGAAGACAGGATTATTGAGACAAACTAAGAATCATAGGTCTCCTGGAGAAACCTGAAAAGACTAAAAGTCTTAACATCATAATGCAGGAAACAATATAAGTGAAGTGCCCAGAATTCCTGAACATGGAAAATGTTCAAAAGAACACAGAAAATGAAACACCAGTTGAAAGAATTCATAGATAATCTGCAGAAAAAAATTAATCTATGACTGCAAACTCCAAGACACAGAAAGGTTAATTTTAACAACTTAATTCAAAAGCAACAAGTTTTTCAGCCAAACAGGAGAAGGATCTCCAAATACAAAGGAAAGGAAATTCAAATACCACAAGACTATTCTGCAACCACCATAAAATGCAGGAGGGAATGGAATAATATGTTCTAAAGAGCAATGGAGCTCAAGATGTAGCTCAGGGTGACCTGCAAGTCTAAGTTTAACTGTAAATGAAAAAAAAAAAAGATGGATGTTCAAAAATAAAGACATTTGGAACATTCTTAGAAAGAAAACCAAACCTGAAGAGAATATCTGCTTCTCAAACACTCAAGTCAATAAAATTGCAGAAGGGGTAAACCAGTGTAGCAGCCAAGTTCAGCAACAGCAACAGAGTAACAGCAGAGAGACTAATAAGAGACTCCTAAATGTACACAAGGAAACTGAGGTGAAAGCAGAAGTCAGGCAGAAGTAACAGTGAAAAGGAAGACCTGGGACATTATGGATACCTCAGAAATTTTAATTCCATGAGAAATACAGAAAATAGAGAGAAATTAAGTAATTATAGGAGTCACAGACCAAAGAATAAAAATCTAGAATAGACAGAAGGAAAAGACAAATAATAAAGAGAAAAAGACAGACCCTCTTTGGAAAGGGGCACCAAAAAATGAAATTTAAAGAACTAACGAACAGGACTGATTAAAAGGGAAGAAAGAAAGGGAAGTCTTCTTGACTGAGATGAAAAAAGCTGGGGAGGGGGAATCAAATAATCAGATAAAATCAGAGTATTGGTATCTGATTAAAAGCAATTAATTTTAGAGAACTGAAAATGTAACTGAAAGAGACATTTTATTAAGGACATTACCATCATTATTTGCATGTAACTCAAGCAGAGTTAGGAATACACATACCTAACTCCAATGTATGCATTCAAGTTCATCCCAGAACACTCCAAAAGGCCTGACCCACTTCTGGAAGAACATACTTAAATATAACAACAACCACAATATCATTTATATAATGTTTTAAGGTTTTCCAAACACTTTATATGTTTTCTCACTTGATCCTCACAAAACCCCAGAGGTAGATGCTAGATTACCCCCATTTTACAGATGAGAAAACTGAGACTGAGGGAAGTTAGGTGACAAGATTACACAGCTGGTAATCATCCAAAGCAACATTCCAACTCAGGTCTTCTGATTCCTCTCAGTTCCTCATAGTTTCATCATTCTGCCTTAATGATCTAGAGAAGGATTCAGGACCATATATTTTTATTAGCCCCTGATTCTAGCTTCCTCCAGACTGACCTCCTTATCACTGACCTTGACCATGGTCAGCTCCATTTCTTGGCTACTGCCAGCCTTGGCTTATGATAGCAGTCCCACAAATGCCAAGAAACATCTAGAGGATCCCATTTGCCTTGTCCTACATTCTAATGCTCAGATTACATTAATTATATTGTTGTAAAACAGAGCCCAGAAACTGCTACTAGAAACCTACTGGGCTCCCTCAGGAATGTGCCAAGAAAAGAACTTTTTCCTCCTCTTTTATAAATAATACTTTTTCCATAATTGAGTCTTTCTGTTCCTGTAACATTCCACCAAGGGATGTCGGCATGAGATGTGAACAATGTCTTCCTAACTCCCTGTTAAGATAATTAAATTTGGATCACAGCACTCAAGTGGGAACCCAATTCCTAAACCATCATGGAAACAAAAGCAAAAAAAGAAAAGAAGGAAAAAAGCCCGGGAACATGCTTCCCCGTGTTATTTGTCTCTTTCCATGACATGTAAGGTAGGGAGGCATTAATGAATTCAGCCCAGCATGGGCTGGCATTGTGTAAGGACTTTTTTCATATATTTTTACTACATTGTACGAAAAATTGTCATATTCTGTTAGGCAGCTGCTTAGAGAAAAGCTTTGACAGAGGATAATTGGATCTATTTTTACTGCCTCTTCATACAGCATTGTTAGGAGAATGTACTGTACTGAGTCCCGTGTTCCCGTTTCTCACACTTTTTATTTTCTCTTTAAACAATCTTTTACTATGCAGGGTGAGTCCGGCACCACTCAGACCCGAATAAATGAGATTGCAAGTGATTGTTCTGTATGGTTCCCCAATCTAGATCATGGAATCAGAGAGCACTGAAGCTTAGAAATCATCTAGCACGATACCTTCATTTTACAAATGGGAAAACTGAGTCCTAAAGAGGAAAAAAAAGATCCTATCATCACAGAAAAATGTGAGGTTATCTAGTCCAACCCTTTCATTTTACAGTTGAGAAATTAGAAGCTCAGAAGATAACAGAGGGAGACTATGAGGTACAGTGGAAAGAGCAAGGGCTTAGATCCTGATAGAGAAGTGATGAATAATTGAGACATGCATTTTTGAACATTGTCAGTATTTTGTTTTCCTTGACTAAACCTAATTGTTACAAAGTTTTTGTTTTTTCTTTTATTTTTTTCAGGGGGTATGGTTGGTTAAAAAGAAAAAAGTCTTTGGTAATTAAAAAAGATTAATTTTAAAAAGGAATTGGGGTCCTGTAGTCAAAGGACCTGGGTGCAAATATCCAAGTGTCAGCTAGATGGTACGGTGGAAAAAGTACTGAACTTAGAGTCAAGAAGAGCTGAGTTCAGATTTAGTCCAAGACACTTATTAGCTATGCAAGCATGAGCAATTCACTTAAAGATGAGTTTCCTCATCTTTCAAATGGTATAATAGCATCCTCCTCCCAAAGTTATTGTGAGGATAAAATGAGATAATATTTGTAAAATACTTCACAAACCTTAAGTCACTAAATATGCAAGCTATTACACCTAGCGTACTTCCTTTGGCATTTACCTTGTGACTCTGGACAAATAATGTAACCTCCTTGGGTCTCCGTTTCCTCATCTATAAACATAATTAAATGGGTTGTACCAGAAGACATCTGGAACAACTTCCAACCCCAGATGTATGAGTATATGAGCTTAAAAACAGAGCCAGAATTCAAACTCAGGTCCTGTGATTTCATATTGAGGACCCTTTCCAACCCATATTCTGAGAATCTCATAAGGTTTCAAAACAGGTCAATGCTATGACAGGGACTCAACACTCATGTCTCTTGACTTTTAGGGATTTTTCTACCACATTACAGTCATCGAACATATTACAAGGAGGTATGGTTTTTTCCTTCCCCTGGACCTTATATGTTTATGGAGATCACTAAGAGTCCTGGATCTAGCCATTTATGACCACCATCCATTACACTTTTCTAGCTAACAGCATGTGGAGAGAGAAGGAGAGAGAGAGAGAGAGAGAGAGAGAGAGAGAGAGAGAGAGAGAGAGAGAGAGAGAGAGAGAGAGAATGTTAATTGTCTATTCATGATTCTGTAAACTGAATGATTTCTACCTATTCATGGAAATACATGGTGTGTCAGAGTACTAAGAAATTTTAAAAATTGTCTGGTCTGTCTCATAATCATTTCCCATGAAATTTTAAAACCTCCCCATGTAGGAATTATATTTAAATAAGATTTCCCCGTATAGGAATTAACAACTGAAGAATATATAAGGTTTCATACCATCATATCCAACATCTCTCAAATGCAAGGAAATTTTTTCCAATATCAATCCTCTTGAGCCAACATTGACCATTGCACCAGATCTGAATTTTGTTATAAAAGATTTCTCTATATATTCTTTTCTACATCTTTATGATGCTACTTTTTATATTTAAGTTATTTGTCTGAGTAGGAGATTATTAAGGCATATAGTATAAGATGCGGGCTTAAGGCTGATTTCTACCAAACTGCTTTCCTGTTTTGCCAGCAGTCCATATAGAAAAAGGAGTCTTCCCCCTAGTAATTCTCATTCTTAGATTTATCAGATACTGAGCTACCATTTTAATCATGTCTAAAGTCTTCTTATCTAATCTCTTCCATTGGTGTAGTTTTTCTATTGTAATCAAAAAGTTTTTAACCTTGTAAACTAATTTAAGTTACCAATATTACTCTCTCTCCCCGCTTATTCATATTTTTTTCATTATTTCACTCAAAATACTTGATCTTATTTTCTTCCAAATCAACTTTTAAAATTATTTTGCCTAATCTTATATATTGGGAGTTTGATAGATATAGAATTATCTGTAAATTAAATTAGGTTGCATCACCATTTTTAGTCATGCATGTGAAAACAAACCAAGTACAATGAATATCCCATATATTTTTCTTGTTTCCATAATTAGTGTTTGTAGTTGTATTTATAAAAGTACTGTGTATTGTGAACTTAAATTCCAAATATTTTATACTTATTTTAAATGCAGCTTCTATTTCTGTAATTCCCTCCTAATTTTTGTTAATATTGTAAAGACATGCTAATGATTATGTGGATTTATTTTTTGTTCTGCCATTTTTCCACGGTTATTAATTATATAGACTAGTTTTTCTACTAATTCTCTGGGGTTTTCTAAGTAAACCAACATCATAATCTGCAAATAGGATGGATTATTTTTACTCTTTATCAATTTTTTTAATGTCTTTCCCACTTCATACTATTAAAGTCAACATTTCTACATGATGTTAAATGGTAGTAAGAAGTCACAGCTTCAATTTAAACCTATACTCACTGGGAAATGTTCCAATAGTTCTCCATTGTTAATAGTGCTTGTTCTTGGATATACATATATGTGTATATGTGTGTGTGTGAATACACACATATATTTGCGTATGTATATGTATGTTTGGTCATATTAAAGAAGGGTTTTTGATACTATGTTTTTAAGGATTTTTAACATAAATTAATGCTAAATTTATTAAATATTTTCTGCATCTATTGATACAATAATGTTTTTATTGTTCATACACTTAATTATGCTGAATTTTGTTTCTATTGTTGAATCACCCCTATATCTCTGGCATAAATATAACTTGATAATAAATTTTTGTGTCAATATTCACTAATAACATTATCCCATGTTTTCTTTCTCTACTTCATCCTTTCCTGATTTTAGTTTCAGGATCATATTTGCCTAAGAGAAGGAAAAGAAGTTTTTTTAGTATTTTCTTTCTCTATGATTATATTAATATTTGTAACATAGACAGTTAAGTGCCATTTAAACATATAATAGTATCCACTTGCAAATCCAAGTGGACCAGGTTGGGTTTTTTTTCCACTCACATTTATGATTATTTTTATTTTTCTGAAAATTGGTGGTGAAGATGCGTATTTCTTGTTTCATTTATGCAAGTATTTTATATTTTTAGGTAATCAATTGTTTTCTTTAAATTCTAATTTTTGCTGGGAGATAATAGTGTATAGTAGTGTCTGATAACTCCTTCATTTAATTGTTAATACAGCTTGTTCATTTTTTTTATTTTGGCAATTTAATTTCCTCTTTTTTGTTTTTTAAACCAAATTAGCTAATGGCATATTGTTAACCTTTTTTTAATGTTCTTACATTTTAACACTTCAAAAACATTTTATTTTTAATTTTATCTATTCCTCCTCTGATTTTTCAAATGATCTCCTTTTGTCTTTGAAGTTTGTAATTTGTAGATTTTTTAGTAGTTGTCTTTAATTTATTCTCGTTACATTAATGTTTTCTTTTTCTGTTTTGGTAATACAAGTTTTCAGAAATGTAAAGTTTTTTCTCTGAAAACTATTTTAGCTGCATCTCATTAATTATGCATATTGTCCCATTGTTATCAATCTCTTTTTTTTTATGATTTGTTGTGCAACCAATTTTTACTTTACGTATAGTTCCAAATCTGTTTTTTCCTTTATCGATTGCTATTTTATTACATTATGATCTATAAAAATGCATTTAATATTTTTGCCTTTTTACATTTATTATTTCTTTAAGCCCCAGCACATTATCAGTTTTTAAGTACAATGTGATTTAAATAATATTATTTATTTATTTATTTTATGTATTTATTTTATTATTAAATAATATTATTTAATATTTCCATTCAAAAGTTGCCATAGGTCTTTTAAATCTAACATTGCCAACAATCCAACTCTCCAATTTTTACTCCTTTCCCCTATCACTACCTAAAAGTCCTTCCTCAGTCTTTTCATCAGAAAAATACCTCATAGGGGTATTATGAGGATCATATATAAAGTGTTTTGCAAATTTTAAAGCTTTATATAAATATTAACTATTATTATTCCTGTTGTTATCATATAGAGTGTTATTAAGGCTTAAAACTGAATGAAGACTTTGGGTATACCATGTATATTCTTTATATCTAGAAGACAAATTCCCCAGAGTTACCACTTGGCCTTAAAGATCATGAAGCTTTAGATTCATACCTGAAATAAGAAGCATCTCATCCTTGATCTAAGAGTAATGATTGCCCACCTATCTTCCCTAAATAGCATCCCTTGGAAGGAGGGGCGTAAGGGTTATCCTTCAAAATTTATAAATGACAACATTGATTAAGGAGGTGAATCAATCCATCAATCAATAAGATTTTATTAAACTCCTACTATGTGCCAAGATCTCTGGGCTAACCTTTTATAATGCTAAGAAAAAAATTAAACAGTCTCCTCTTTCAAGAAGTTGACATTCTCCTGGGAAGAGAAAATGTGCGCATGTATGAATATATACAAGGTTTCTTCAGTTGGTTCAGTGAAGTTCGACTCTCTGTGACTGGAGTTTTCTTGGCTAAGATACTGGAGTGGTTTGCCATATCCTCCTGCAGTTCATTTTGTAGATGGGGAACTGAGGCAAACAGGGTAAAATGACTTGCCCAGGGTCACACAGCTAGTAAGTGTCTGAGGCCAGATTTAAACTCAGGAAGAGGAGTCTTCCTGATTCCAGGATCAGCATTCTGTCCACTGTACCACCTAAATATACAAGGTACATGTATAAAAAAATAAATACAAGAGGATTTGAGGAGAGGGTAAACATATATAGACAGAGGCATTTGGACTTGCATTTCAGGCACAAAGCATAAGCAGAGAGGTAAGAGATAAAAAGTCCTATGTGATGACAAGAAGATCAGGTTGGCTAAAGTTTAAAAATCAGAAAAATACTACTGAAATGAGCTGGAACTAGATTGTGAAGGGTTTTAAATGTCCAACAGAGAATTGCACATTGGATCCTAGAGATACTAAGGAATTGCTGGAATTCGTTGAGCAGGGAAGTGGCCTGGTCAGACAGGTGCTTTAGGAAAATCCCTTTGGCACTCATGTGGAGGATGAATTGAAGCAGGGAGACCCGAGGTAGTGTGACTACTCAGACAGCCATTTCAATGGTCCAATCTTGAGAAGGGATGAGACCTTGAACCTGGGTGATAGCCATGCAAGTGAAGAGAGGGCACTAGATGTTTTAGTGAGTGTGGAGACAGACTTGACAAGACTTACTAAGTGACTTCCTATATTAGGGAAGAGGATTGAGGAATGAAGGATGAGTCTGAGACTGTGATTGTAGATGGTTGAAAGGATAGTGGTGTCTTTGGCAGAATTAGAGAATCAAAAACTTTTCTAAAATCTGGAAGCAGTAGTGGGATGGAGTCAACTCATACCATACATTCAATGTCAATGCTTATACCTTGAAAACTGGCAAATGCTACAAACCAGGACTTGATTGATTTGGGATTTTTAATTGTCTAGACTTAAGAAAGTAATTGAGAAAATATTAATACTGCATATTAAACTTAAAAGTGTAGTGTGCACTTTTTTCCAGAAATCTGGTGCTTAAACATTTCTCAAAAGCATTTCAAAGATCACTTTATCCAACCCAGACCTGAATAGAAATTCTACAACATCCACTGTGAGTTCACCCAGACTCCCTCTGAAGACTTCCAGAAATGAGGAGCTTATCATCTCCAAAGTATCCATTCCACCTGTGGATAGCACTCATTTTCCCATAAATCAGGCTGAAATCTGCCTCTTTGAAATGTCCCTCAGTTCCCCTTCTTTGGCTTGCTGAACCCAAAGGTCACTCAGAGAGTCATGGGAAGGACAAAGACTCTCAAATCTCGGTTTTCAGTCTCCTGACCCCATGATCATCCCACTGCAAGCTGCCACCTGAGCAGAGAAAGGTACCAAAATTCAGTTCCCATATTTGCAGCTATCTCTTCTCCTTGCCTCCTCCTACCCTTCACTCCTGTCTCTTCAATCTTTCCACCTCAACAACTTCCAAAACTTTCCGGCTCTTGACAATGAAGTGCAAAGAGCAGGCATCCAAGCTGATACTCCAGGAAGTCACCTCATCAAAGAGCTGCCAACGTTTAACACGGAAACCATCTTGATTAAAATTCCCTTGGGTCCCGACAACTCCTGCCTCTCATAGACTCAGAGCAGATGTGTTGTGACAAGGCCCCAGTCAGAGACACAGGTTCCATTTGGAAAAGTCAGACAAACCGAGCCTTGGAGCCTTCTCTTATCTGGGCTTCCTTGTTCCAGAGAAAGAGGTCAGAATGGGAAGAGAACTGGACAATAGTGTCCAGGAGGAGTATTTGGGATAACAGAGGAACTGAGAATATCTAGCCTAGTGAATAGAGAACTGGGGGAGGAGGGGAAAAGGAGACAATAACTGTCTTTGCCCTGTTCTGCCTGGCCCCAGAGAGAAGAACCAGGAGCAGATGATAGAGAAGTAGACAGGCTCTGTCAGGCAAAACTTGGAACTGTCCAATAGTGGCATGGGTCATCTTGAGATGTGGCAGATCCTTATCACTAGAGGTGAAGACCACTTCTCCGGATCATAGACATGGAGCAGCAAAAGACATCAGAAGTCAGCACATCCAAACTCCTACATTTGACAGATGAGACCCTGAGACAGGTGAGGAACCCAGCACCGGGTTAGTGCTGAAAGGAACCTTGGGGACAATCTGGTTTACATTTTACAGATTAAGAAGCAAAAGCCTAGAAAAGTTTCTAAGAGCACAAGTTTATATCTGGAAGGGAACTAAAGAGCCACCTTGTCCAATCTCAATATTTTACAGATGAGGAAACTGAGGTCTGGAGGAATTAAATGATGTGATTGTTCAAGATTACCCAGAAGAGGGATTTGAACTCAGCTTCTATGACTTCATCCCCAGTGGTTATGGGCACTGCACTGCGGAACCTTCACAAATGGATTGGAATGGTCCCCAAGGTCCCTTCCAGGAATGGGATTCTCAGCTTCCGTGAAACCTTGGACCTTTTCACTAAATACCCAAACCATCCTAGAATTCTGCCAGGTGGTGACAGTCAAGACAAAGGGGCAGACAAGGGGAGACTGGCAGAGAATTCAGCCTGACAATGAGTTGAATGAGGAAGAATCTGACTTTGGGAGCCAAAGACCATTGGAACTGGTTGACAATTGTCCCTGGGGAGGACAGTGAAATCTTACTGTTGTGTCACTGTCAATTCAGTCAGGAAACATTTACTAAACACATGCACTCAGAGAAGAGCCTTGAACTGGGAGATACAGGAATAAAAACTTACAATCTACATACAATGATGTAGAATTTACACTCCAATAAGAGAAAATAAAGACAAATATAGAGATATCTAGTCCTCTGCACAGCCATATTCAGATGATTAGTGTCAGCAGCATGATAGAGTGGAAAGGACAGTCTACTTGGAGGCAGGAGTACCTGGGTTCTAAAACCACCTCGGTTACTTATTTGTTGTGTGGCAAATCACTTTACCTCTGTTAACTTGTTTCTCTCATTTGCAGAATGGGGGCAGGGGAGTGGGTATGCATTCCTTCAATAGCTTCTACCCTTCTAACCAATGGGACCAGTACCTTAACCTCTCCTCATATGTAAAGTGAAGACCACCAAAATCCCTTTCTCCTCTAAATCTATCCCACACATACTGACCCATAATCACTCTGGAGAATATTCTGGGATGATCATACAACTTCCCAAAATGGATGTTCCTGCAGATCAGAATCAAAGTGGCTTCATGTTCAGTAACTTGGAAAGCAGTGTAGCTGGAGCATGAGACAGGAGAACAAATGCTTAAATTATCAGACTAGTGTCAGATGCATTAAGTTAATTTATGTAATAATGTAAGCAGAGAGATGGGAAGGTAATATGACAGACATAAATTAGACATTATTATTGTCATTTCGAGTATGGATCATAGTGCGGTATCAAAATAAATTCTGCTATGTTGATGTTTACAGAAATGAACAAGGAGTGAACTTTTGCAGAATTGGGTGGGGAGCATTTGAAGGACATTGGTGTTCATGGGAGCTGGTGAGGGAGGGTGACCAGAACTGACATTGGCTTCTCTACTGAGGAACTGAATCACCTGGGTTTCCTGGGTGTCTGGGAACCCCCAAGGTAAAGGTGTGGGAGCCAGCCTGGGGCACTGGGTCATTCCTGAATTGCTATGCAAGAAGTGCTTTGGGAGTACAATCCCTAGGTAGAGAGGACAAAAGAAATCACCAGGTCTTCTGCAGCCACGTTGTCTGAGCTCCCCATCTATCAAATGGGACCTTCATTCATCGTTGTCACCATCACATCAGTAAAAACAAGAGTAATATGGCTTTTAGGGGAGCTAGGTGGCGCCATAGCGCATAGAGCAACCCACTGGGAGTCAAGAAAACTCATCTTTCTGAATTCAAATCTGACCTCAGACACTTACTAGCTATGTGACCCTGGACAAGTCATTTCACTGCTTTTGCCTAAGTTTCCTCATTTGTAACATGAACTGGAGAAGGAAATGGCAAACCACTACAGTATTGTTGCTGTGCTGTTGTGTTTGTCCTTCCTCCTCAAAGAGGACCATGACATCAAGGTGATGCATGACTTGCAGTTGACTGATCCAATCTAGCATTTCTATAGTGCTTTAAGACTTCCAAAGCACTTTACAAATATTGTCTCATTTTGTCCCACAACAATGGTGAAAAGTAAGTCCTATCAATATCCTCACTTTCCAGATGAGGAAACTAAGCAAATAGAGGTTAAGTGACTTGCCCAGGGTCACATAGATGTCTGAGTCAGGTTTTGAAATATCCAAGTCCAGTGCTCTATCTACTGGGCTACCTAAAAGAAGAAAGAGCCTAATTCAATGAATCCTAACCTTCATTAGCATCTTACGAATGTGTGCCCTCATGAGTGGAGAAAGCCAAACCCTGAGCATCATACCCTCAGACAAGCATTTAGCAAAATTATCTGGAGGCCTATTCCCTTCAGTGGCTGCCTTCCATCCCCTCCATGCAAAACCCACCCAGTAGCAAAGAGGCAGTGAACCGTGAAGTTAGAGGTACCATCTGCAGAGATTACATCATGCTGGATCTTACAATGTCAGACCAGGCTCTGGCACTCCTACAGACCTGATAGCTACAATGAAAACAAGATTGTTTATCAATATATAGGGATAATTAGGGTATTTTCCTTTATTTGCTGGGTTGAGGAAACTCCCAAGGAGCAGAGCGTATACCCTGGCCCATTTTGGTGGCCAGTCTCACATACTAAAGGAAGAAAGCCACTGGACCTATCTGCCAGTGAGGTAGAGAGAGACAACAGAGGCTGTGAAGATTCCAGGCTGCTGACAAATTTGTTAATCATCGTCTTGACACAGCTCCTAAGAGTTAGATTTATACACTACTTCGTAATCAAATTCAACATTTGAATGTCAGAATGTTGTTGTTGTTAAGTCATTTCAGTCATGTCTGACTTTTCCTAGGAAAGATAGTGGAGTAGTTTGTTATTTCCTCCTCCAATTCATTTTACAGATGAGGAAACTGAGACAAATGGAATTAAGTGACTTGTCCGGGGTCACACAGCTCAGTAAGTGTCTGAAGCCAGAGTTGAACTCAGGTCTTGTTGAGGTCTTCCTTAACCATTTTTGTGTCATAGACCCCTATGGACCCCTTCTCAAAATGATGCTTTTAGATGGATTAAAAAACATTGAATCACAAGGGAAATTATGTATGTTTAAAGAGTTATTAAAATAGTTTAAAAGCAAGTACTTGGACCCCAGCTTCACAATCACAGACCTAGACCAGGCTTGAATAGTTCTCAGTCATTCCACAGCCCACGTCTTTTGGTTTCCATCTTTCATGGGTTTTCTCATGCCACAACTCATCTCAGAGCTAGAAGGAACCTCGGAAGGCATCTAGACACGACTGAAAACCATTCTAGAGCGTGTCCCCTAAAAATGGCCTCTGCTTAAAGAATTTCCAAGATGGAGAGATCACTACTTTCCAAGGGAGTATGTAGCCTCAACTTGAAGACTTTAAGAAATGAGGAGATCACTACTTCTCAAGCTTTGGAAAGCTCTGATTGTTAAGAAAATTTTGTTACAAGGCAAGTGAGTGGTACAGTGGCTAGAGCTCTGGGCCTAGAGTCAGGAAAGCCTGAGTTCAAGTCCTGACTTAGAAACTTACTAGGTATATGACCCTGGACAAGCCACTTAACCTCTTGCCTGACTCAGTTTCCTCAATTGTTAAATTTGAGTGATAATAATAGTGCCTATATCACAGGGTTGCTGTGAAAATCAAATAATATCTGTACAGCACTTAGGATTGACACACAGCAGGTACTTAATAAATGAATACCTTCTCTTCCCCCTTATAACAAACTGATATCCACTTCTCTGCAGCTGATAGCCAGTGCTCCTCATTTTGCCCTCCTAATCCAAATGGCATAAGTCTAATCCATCGCCTAATTGTCATCCCTTCAGATAAAGACTTCTCAAGATCCCTTCAATCCTTTTACTATTTAACCTTAGGCATGTTACTTGGTCATTCTGGGCCTCAGTTTCTCTATTTGGAAAATGAGACTAAGAATCCTTCTGCATATTTGTTCATCCACTTATTCTCAGCTTGATATTAGAATCTTAGGACCCTATATTTCATACTGGAAGAACACTTAGAAGCCATCTTGTCTAACTCCCTCATTTTACAGATGAGAAATCAGAGACAAAGACAGTGAAGTTGCTTGCCTCAAACACACATCAGTCCTAAGTGGCAATGGTAGGATGTGGTCTCATGTCTTGTGGTATCAGATCCAAATGTGATGGTATGTTGAACTTTGTAAGGTTACACTTTCAAGCTGAGCTCCATTCTAAGGTGCTAAAGTCCATTTGGGTACATGTGAGTGGGAGGAGAAAGGATAAAAGACCTAGTGGTCTGGGCAGGGAGAGGTCAAGTATACGAATAAGGATGTCTACAACTTCCTTCAAGAGAACTAGAATGCCCTTTGACTATAGCACGGAATCTTCCATATAAATATTAAAATCCACCAGCCTCCATCAAGGTTAACTGCAGTCAAATTTACCTTGCCAGCTTTCTAGCATCTGCCTCCTTTGAAGCAATTTGCTCCTCTCTCTAATCATCTGTTCTGCAGGATAAATATTAGCAGGTACATAAATCTACTAATATAAAATGCCCAACATAGGCAATCCTTGGTCACAGAGTAAGTGTGAACACACACACACACACACACACACAGAAAAACACACACACACATACACAGCCTAGTTACACCTCTATGTTTATGTTATAGATAGATAGTTCCTTCTTTTCTATCATGTTAAGGCTTATAAGGCACTTGCTCCACAGCCATCCTGGGAGATGGGCAGTAAAGTCCCAAATCCAGCTCTTCTCTCTCCAGGATATTCTTCCTGAGTCATCAAGAATTCACTGAGCACCAACAATAATGAGAAGTTCACAGTCCTACTCTCCGGCACACTAATAATGGAAAAATCCACTATTGATGGAGAAAACAAATAAATCAATCAAAAAAAATATTTAGTAAATGCTTACTACATACCAGAAACTGTACTTGAGGATACAAAGAAAGGTCAAAGCACAGTCCTTGTCCTCAAAGAGCTTAGATTCCAATGGGAAAAAAACATGTATAAAAATAGGTACATGCAGAACAGAGAGATGACATGGCCTTCAATGTTCCTGCCCTCAGGGACATCAATTACGGGAAGCTGGATACCAATAATGGTGAAGCCATAGCCATGCCCTCAAGGATGCCAAGAATGGAGGAAACACAACCCCACTTTAAGGGACACAGATTATGACAGTGGCCATCATTCTACTCTTGGGGAGCTTAAAGTCCCATTGCATAACATGTGAAACAAGAATAAAACACTAGATGACCATGTGTAGCTAAATTGGAGACTGTGTAATTCAGACCATAAATACAATGGAAGCTCAGAGAAGGGTGTGACCACCCCATGACAGTTTCTACTTCATAAGTTGTCCATCTATTATCTTCTCTCTCCATCTGCTTTCTTGGGCCCTGACTTTGAGGAGCAAACATCTCTCTACCCTGAATATACATAAGTACACACACACAACACACACACATACAATACACACACACACACACCATGATGGATGTACATTGGGTGGAAAGGAGCTAGATAGGAAGGATATGCTGCCCATCATCACAAGGGCCCCATAATACCAACCTGGAGGCATCTTCCCCACATCTCTTAGCAAGAACCAGGCCACTCCACCAACAACCTTTTTAACATTCGACAATATCTTTTAAACAGATGACTTTTAATAAGTTAATCCATTCATTGTCTGCAGTGCTGCAAAGTGACACAGGAGCACAATGATGGCTAATTAAACTTGTTCTGTGAAAACTAATTTGTCAAAGCCAGAAGCACAGTTCATGGATAAATGCTAATATTTGAAAGTCAAATTAAAGTTGAAAAGGTTTGTAATAACAGTTAATTAACTCCTGTTTTGTTTTCCTCTTGCAAACTTGAACCAACTGCAAGCTGGCTCCTCTTTAACATTTTGGACCACAAAGATAAAATTCAAAGCGTGGAGAGGAGCCTTTGATGTTGGTATCCTCCACAGATTAGATATTATTTTAAGATCTCTTTGTTTAAAAATTCATTTTTATTATCCCGGCATGAAATGCATGGCAATTCCCCAAATACCGAGCCATCGGGGCAATTAACATCGTCGATCGACACCATCGTCCTGATAATTAATACAGACGCACTACCTCCCCGGTGATTGCTGCGAGGGCTGGATTTTTTCTGAGCAACTGTTCATTTACAGAATCAGTTTCATCCTAATGAAAATGGATTGTGAAACTTTAATGAACAAGACTTTGCTGTCATAATAATAAAGACTTTGAAACAACACGAAGACCTACATAGCGAGCAGCTGACGACGCTCATGTTGCCACAGTCTATCAAACCAATTAAGCCCCATGATGAATATTTACACCAGGATTTTTTTAAACTCTATGACATAAGCTAAACTCGTAAAAGTGAGTATTAATTCTGCATCAACAGTTTCTGACATTACATCTCAGCAAACTCCCATCCACCCAACCAGATGATGGTGTCTTCTTGCCTGTTTGTCTTCATAAAAGTCAACAAAGGATTGAGTGGCTCTGAAAACTCAATTTGCATATGGGGCACATGTGCCAGCTATGGAGGAAAAAAATCAGTCAGTCAGAGGTTGGGAGGCAGGAATGTGTGTTGGTCTGTGTGCCTGAGCTTGTGGGCATACACAAATGTTGCCCATATGTGTGTTTATATGTCTGTATGTGTATACAGATGTCTGTGAACATGGGTATGTAGAGAATAATCAGGGTGAAAGTATTTTCTCATATTTATATGCATATATATACACATATATACACATATGTATATGTAGGTATAGTTATGTGTGGTTATATGTATATACATGCATGAACATGCATCTGTTTGTACATATGTAACCATGGGTACGTCTATTAGGTACATATGTATGTATATGTGTCTATATGTGCATATGTGTGTGTGTGTGTGTGTACACACTTGTTTCTGCAGGTCCATGTATAGCTATGTACATGCATTCAGATATTTATCTGCAGAGATCATAGATTTATAACTGCAAATTATCTCAGAGACCATTTAGTACAAATTCATCATTGTATAGATAAGGAAACTGAGGCCCATGGAAGTTAAGTGACTTTCCCAAGGTCATACAAGGAATAGAAATTTGTGCCCAGGCCCTTTGCCTCTAAAGTTGATCATCTTTCCACTGTATCCCATAACCTCTCAAACTATGCACGCATGAATAGAAGTCTCCAGGTGTTTGTGAGCACAGACATGCATGTGTGTCTGTGTACTCTTACATCTGAGCACTTGAATATATACTTGGGTGTTCTCGGTATCAACAAATCCCAAAAGCACCAAGCAGATAATAACAGGCATTAACAAAAACAGTCATTCTCCTGGATTTTAGGGAAGTCTATGATTTTCCTAGGGAAGCCCTGGCGTGTATTGGATGGAGCTCCAGGAGAGGTGACAATAGATAATCAAAGAGTGAAGGAAAAGAGAGAAAATGCAAGACCCAAGAGCTTTGAGCATGCAGCTATCTGGGGCCAGTCAGTGTCCCAGGAAATAAACCCACACTCACCAGTCTCCTGTAAAAGCATCACTGCATTACTGTCCCATCTAGTAGCTGATGCTCATAACAATGACCTTAAGTCACAGAACCACAAAATCTGAGGGATGAAAGATACCTCAGAGGTATCTTGTCCAAATTATACCTCTACAGAAACCTCCAACATCCTGGACAAGTTGCCATATGGCATCCTTTTGAAGACCTCCAGTGCTTTCCCCTTCTACTTACTGGTTGAATACCTCACATTTCAGCAATGATGGTGCCTAGATGCCCCAAAATGAACAAAGGATATTTTAAGGTGCCTAATTAAACATTAAGTCAATCACAGACCTGTTGAGCCTCATATGGAAAAGGACCCTAGAGGTCATCTAAAGTTCCGATGGCAAGCTCCAAAACAGCTGAAGCTTATTTATAAAGAACGTTAAGACAACAAAAGGGAGTGGAGTGTATTGTTGTTATTATTAAGAGCTGAGGAAAAAACATGAGATGGAGAGAAAAACAAGAATTGATTAAGTACCTACTTTGTCTCAGTTACTGTACCAAGCATTTTGCAAATATTATCTCATTTGATCCTCATAATAACCTTATGAGGAATGTGTTACTATGATCCCCATTTTGCAGTTAAGGAAATTAAGGCAGATAGCTGCTAAGTGACTTGTCCAGGGTCACATATCTAGTAAGTAGCTTGAGTTCAGATTTTAGCTTGAGTCATCCTGACTCCAGTCATAGTACATTCATTCACATCGTGTAACTGCCTTGCATAGGACCAGTGTTTAGTTTGGATGGGGCAATTGAGACATTTTCTAATGAAAATGGATAATGATCATAAGGCAGGACTGCTGGATCCCTTTGGCTCTGTTTTACTTTTCTCTCCACTGGGAAGATGATCTCCACAGGAGAAGCATAAAGCAAATAGTTCATAGAGATTGTATCTTGATGCCCTCAAAGAGCCCAACTCATTAGGCTACTAAAGAACCTTTCCCCAGGCTACTAATTGAAATGGAAGGCATGATTAATAAGCTACTATTGGGGATCTTAGAAAAAACATGTGGAATGGGAGAAGTGTCATAGAGCTAGAGACAAATACCCCAATTTTCAAAAAGGGGAGAATGCAATCTTTGAACTACAGGCAGTAAATTTGACTTTGATTCCTGGGAAAATCCTACTAATCATTATTAAAGAAGTGATTTTCAAACACTTAGAAAGGGAAGTGGTGATCACTATGAGTCACTATGACTTGTTCTAGAATAAGAACTAGATTTCTAAACTTCAGCAATGTTTCTGTAGCCTAGAGCCCAGAATCAAAGGTTCTGAATATTCAAGGACTTGTTTCAATCTTAAAGTTTTCTCACGAATCACTTTTTGGCTCCTATCTCCTTCCAGGCTTTTCCCTGAGCACATCAGATTTTGATTCTGTTGTTTTCACCCAGTAGTCCTCTCAATCAGAATTTGTCTCATAGAGGTCTTCAGGAAAGAAAAAAGGGACCCTCTGCTCCTGTGTGAGCACTGTGGTCAATAGCACTTTATCAGTAGTACAGGTTTCACTTCTTTCGTCATCAACAACAGTAAAAAAAAAGTGCAATGAGCTTATAAATAGTCCAAACAAGTCTCTTTACCTGTCTAGTAAGTCCCACCACTCCTGGTATGGCTCCCACATTTTACAATAGATTAATACTAACAAACTGAAAAACATTTAGAGAACTAGCAGAATGGTGAAAATACTAGAAATCAGGTCATAAAAGGAGACTGAGAAAAGAACTTGGAATGTTTAGCTTGCTTCATAAAAGACATAATAGCAACCAGACTTCAATCTTCAAGTATTTGAAAGATGAGAATTTGGAAGATGGATTAGACTTGCTCTGCTTTGAAATCCTGGGCAAAAATGGGTTCAATTTTCAGAGAATTGGGTTTCAGCTCACAAGAATCCTAAATTAGAGTCGCCCAAATTGTAGATAGTGAGCCAACCATCACTGGGAATATTCTTGTGGAGACTGGATGACTGCTTATCAAGAACATTATAGGTCTGTGATGTCAAACTCAACTAGGAACAAGGACCACTAAACTATTCATCAGCGACCTTACTGGCTACATATTGACAGTGTTAAAATGTAATTTCATCTATGTTTTATTGTATTTTCATTTATTTTGTTAAATATTTCCCAACCACATTTTAATCTGTTTCAGGCTGCTCTCAGAACATTGGGTGCTGCATGTGTGTGTTTGGCACCTCACCTCTGTTGTAGAAGGGATTTATGGTCGGATGCTATTTGAGCGGAATGACCCCAAGAGTCCTTCCAGTTTTGAGGTGCTGCAGTTTTGTGATTCTAATTTAGAGGCGCTTTGAGAGCCACATACTCTCAGCTATCTTGAATATTTGCTTCTGAGTCTCTTTACAGTCTTCTGAACCTCTCCCTGTGTAGAGACCAGCAGGGAGATGGGGGTTCATTTTCTAATTGGGGACAAGATGAGAAGACAAAGCCTCTCTAGGTTTCAGTTTCCTCATCTGTAAGGGGAGGAGTGGACTAAATGATCCCTGAAGTCCCTTCCAGCCCTAAATCTATAATCCTGTGGTCCCACTTCAGTTCTTTGCTATCAATGAGACTATGCTCAATCACTGAACCTCTAGACGTGTCTTCACCTATGAAATGATGTTCCTAGCCTAAATGATCTTTGAGATGCCTTCCAGCTTTAAAAATCCAACGGAAACTGTTACTAAATCAGAGACTCTAGAACGCTCATTAATGTAGCCTGAACTGGGCTTAACATCCACTCCAATTACTCATGTGATAGAATTTGCCCCACTCTCCCCTCAGTCCCTGGAGGTATAGTGGAGAATCACTGGCTTTGCCACAAAGAGGATGATGGGGTTTTCAGTGAGGGTGCTGAAGAAGTGGAAGGGAAAGCTGTTAAAAGAGTCACAGTAGAGAAGGAAGGATCCACTCTGCTCTCCATCAGAAGGCACCTCAGCATTACTAGGTACTTGTAGGAGGGAGCAGTTTCATCTCAGCTGCTGGTGTTTCTATATCCTTATACAGCCTAAGCAAGAGCAAGGCTCAGCTGGACAAGCATCCTTAAGGTACCACCCTGACCTGGTAAGAGGACAGGCCAAGAAATATCAATTAATTGACCAGTTAACTGACCAATCACAGTGCAAGAGAAGACTTTCTTTTAAATAGAGGTTGGAGAATAAAGGTGTACAATGTTGCATGATGATACAATCCCATCAGCTGGCTTTTCTTAACCTTTTTTCTCTGTTACAAAGCAGAGATCAATGTGAGAGATAGGAATACTGGGCGATGACTAATGTATAAAAGCAAATAACATCGATAAAATGTGCTGTTGTTATTTTTAATTTGGAGAAAAGAAGAAAGGATTTTTTTGTTTGATTTTAAGGAGAATAAGGTGAAACAGATTCTCAGGTGGGTCCATTGTCAATTGGCCCATTTGGAAGACAGCTCAGTGCAAACATAATAAGCAGCCTAGGACAAGCTAGATAATCAAGTGATCTGAGATCAGCAGTTCAGTTGGACGAGAGGACTCTAGCAAAAGAGTTGTGTTTGCAGGGATCCCCTGCCCAACAATTAGCTTATCAAGGAAATGTCCTCTGTTGTTCAGACAGGTACCATCAGCTCCTCCCCTTGGGGTGGAAACTTTAGGGAATGAAACTGGCTTAGTTAAATTCCTTCTAAATATCCTGAGTATGTAAGATGCTCCTCTGATCTGGCCTGAAGCCTGGAGGAGCTGTGGTCAATCAGAAGGCCACATCTTCTGGATGAGCTTGGCATTGAAACCCCATGATCTCTGCAGGGTTGGACTCCCGAGGAGAAAACCTTAATTTGTGAGATCATCTTTCTGTCTGGGTTTCTTTTCCCTGGGCCAGCTGCTCCCTGGGCTGAGGTATGAAGATACTAGTCAGGGGACCCTAAGAGGTCAGCAAAGAGTTTGGTGTTGAGCTAGTTGATGTAAGTTGCTTACCAGATCTTAACAGTGACATGTCCTTAAAAAAAGACATGGAGATGGTGAAAAACAGGGAACCCATAGAGGGGAGCCCTGTGGGCCTTCGAGGCTCTGCTGGCACCAGCTGGGGGGAGGGGGAGGACACTGCCCAGTTCTTTCACACCCCCATCCTATCTCTGACAAGTGCAGCTCTAAGGCTCATTTGAACATGCAAATTAGACCTAATTATTCAAGACTAGGCACACTTTGCATATAAATTTGGTTTGCTTCTGTGTGGGAAGGTTCTCACCCCTTTTAACAGTTTAGAATGATGTATCAGGCCTGATAAAGGAAAACAGAAGTTTATTTTTGAAAAAAAGCAACCCTTTAGGGGAGAAAGGAATCCACACAATTAGGGTTCTGGGCATGGGATCCAATAAAGGATGAGTGCACCCCTCCCCCCATTCCATACTCAGTGTAGTTCTGGCCTTCTCTTGCCTTTCACTCCCTGAAGTTATTTCAAAATCTTTCAGCTTCTTAAGAATCTCATCCTGAGCTAAGTGAAGATTGTTCGGGCAACTCATGGTCCAGAAAAGGGTGAGGATGAGCAGATGTATTGGATTAGAGAGGGCCTCAAATGCCAGTCAGGAGTTAAAAAACTTTATCTGGTAAACACTGAGTTCATTTAGTATAGGAAAATACCATGATCAAAGTAGTTTACCAAATAATTATTGAATCAGGGATGTGAAAGATGAATTTGAAGGGTGAGAGTTTAGAGTCAGGAAGACCAATTAGATCTTGTCTATTATAACAATGCAAACATAAGATATGAGGTCCATGAACTAGGGTGGTGTCAGTTTGGGTAAAGGACAGAAGATAGATGCTAGAAAGCCTGGAGAGGCAGAATCCACAGTACACATCTCCAAGTGAATGGATGTGAAACAGAATCAAGGACAATTCCAAGGTTATCAAGCCTAGAAGACTGGAGAAAAGACTGGAAAAAGTTGTACTATTAACAGAAATGGAGATGTAGGGAGAACAGAGTTTTAAATTTGAAAGTGATCTTCAAGGCCATCAACCCATTCTCCACCTCATTTTACAGATGAGGAATTTGAACCATTGAGGTTAATTTGAGCTTCTACCTCAAAGAAGTCTCACATAAGCCATGCATTTTCAATCCACTCTTTAACCAGGAGCTAAAAGGTTAGGTGTCTCTTAAAAGAATCTCTAATCTCAGGATTAGAAAGTAGAAGAATTTCTAAGTGCTCCTGAAAAACTACCTTATGTCTACTTTCCATGAAATGCTTATCTTAAATACTCACTACAGGAGCCCCTGAAGATCAGAGTTTTGATATGAACATTAACAACCATTATATATTAAAAGTTAACCCTGAACTCCTAGCCACAAGACTGTTCCCCATTTGTATAGCTCCAATAGGTATATAAAGTTCTGTTGACTCCCTTGCTCAGAAGCAGTCAATGATCCCCACTACTAATAGGACAGAGTGCAAACACCTTAGTCTACAACTCAAGGCCCACCACATTGTTGACCCATACTGTCCTTCTAGTCCTATCTCCCACTATTTTCTTCCAAATAGCCTATATTCTAGTCAAACTTTACAATTCACCATTCCCTACATAGACCATATGTTCTTCTGCCCTTTCTTGGACTGCTTCACCTATCTGGAGTTTCGTCTCCTCTCCACCTCCCCAAATCACCTCATACTTTAATGTTCATCTCAAGTTCCAACCCCCTGGCCCCAACCCTCAGAAGCCTTCTGTAGTCATGGCAGCCTACCAGAGGGTTCTCTGCATCTCAGAACTCCTGGTGTTCTTACTGCTCCTGGATCTGTCCTTGGTCCTGATCAAGGATTAATAATCTCAGAAACTTGGGCGAAGGTCCTTTACATACACCATCTAGAATTGTTCTTATATGTTTGCATCTAATCTTTGCATAAGTAAACAGGATTCTGGCAGAAAGGGAATTCTCTTTTGATGCATTTATAACCCCATCTTTAACCTCACCAATGAGTTTCCCTCTGGCTTTCAGCCTGCTGTCACTCCCCTACCTAGGACTTGTAAGTACACCTTCCTTAATAAAGGAACAAAGAATAGGACATCTGTGGAAGAAGAGAGGTTGTTGTTCAGTTGTTTCAGTTATATCTGACTCTGGGTCTCTACTTGGGGTTTTCCTCTTCCTTCTCCAATTCATTTTACAGATAAGGAACTAAGGCAAATGGGATTAAATGATTTGCCAGGGTCACATAGATAGTAAGGGTCTGAGGCCAGATTTGAACTCAAGATGAGTCTTCCTGCCTCATGCGGGGCGGTCTATCCACTTTGCCACCTAGCTGCCTAGGGTACTGTGATATAATTTATATATATATATATAAGCATATATACACATATGTATGTGTATATATATAAGTATATATGTATATATAAGTATGTGCATATATGTGTGTATATATTATATGTATATGTATGTATGTGTATATATATATATAATCCTCTATTTGCAGTGAGGAAATCAGAGTACAAATCCTGGCTTTGTGACCTTATGTAAATCACTTAACCTCCCTGAGCCTCAATACCCTCATCTGTAATTTCAGAAAATAATGTATATGTACTATCTATTTCACAGGGCTGTATTAAGGAAAGAAATGGATAAAAGTTTAAGCATTACAGACACTTGTTTTATTGTTATCGTTCAGTCATCTTTCAGTTATGTTTGATTCTTCATATCCCCATTTGGGGTTTTCTTGGCAAAGATACTGGAGGAAACTGAGGCAAACAGGATTAAGTGACTCACACAGCTAGTAAGTATCTGAGGCTAGATTTGAACTCAGGTAGATGAGTCTTCCTGACTCCAGGTCTGACACTGTCTCCACTGCACCAACTCGCTGCCCTTATAGACACTTGAGCTAAATTGTTCTTATTATCATAACATTATAGAAGTTCATACCAAAACACCAATGTCCAAATTCTGTTTGGAACTCTGAGATGGACTGATTTGGTACATTCTCCATTGAAACTGGCCTCCAAATCCAATCCATCCAGTCAAGTGATTCCACACATCAATGAAACACTGCAAACTAACTGCACCAGCACCAATGTTTTCCCCAGCCTCAGTGATAAATAAACCAGTTGCTTCCTCTAGACCAGAGATTCTTAACCTAAAGTCCATGGGTCCCTAAGAGGTCAATGGATAGATTTCAGTGGATCCATGAACTTCGTTTTCACTAAGCTAAAGCTTAAATTATTTAAAATATTATTCTGAGAAGGGATCCACAGACTTCACCAGACTGTTAAAGAGGTCCAAACCTATGAAAAATTCCTGTCCTAGGCCATGATACTAATAGCATCCCTAATAACACTATTAAAAGCCTGCCCTTTTCTACCCCCCTTCTCATAGCATTCCTCCCCCTTTCTTCCCCACCCCAAGAGAAAGTGTTATTTGGCCTCTTTTAATGTACATGAGGAGAATGCACTCATACTGGCAAAAGCACGGACATCCTTCCTCCTTTCATTGGCATGGCAGGTGGTCACCAATATCTTTACAAGTGTCTATGCTGATTGCCTACCTCACTTATTGTCCACTTTTCTACATAACTAAAAGCCAGCACCACATGTCTCAGCACTACACAACCTCTTAAAAGCCTGGTTAGTGCTAATGGCCACTCCAATTATTCCCTCTGCCCTCTTTGTACTTTCAAGGTTCTACTGGAGCCAGGGAGGAGGGAGAGTAGACTGTTAGTCCCTATACCATCCTTCCTGTCCATAGCCTCCCCATTTAATATAAAGGTTTGAATGTTAAAGTCTTGTATGCTGAAGGTTTCTACTCCATTGCTTTATAAACAAGGTCCCTTGACTTCCCTGCTCCCAGCAAAGATTCTATTCATTGGCTCTTCTCTCTGAGTTGTCTCCTAGCTCCAGCTCTTACTCAATAAGGATAGCAGCTTTGATGCCCTGGTGAGCCAGATTCAGGGAAAGTATTGTATTTCAACTTGAACTCCAATCAATATTGGGATTATGGTGCATCAAGCTGCATTGGTCGAAATTCTACCCCTCTGAAAGTCATATTGGCCAACCCCTTAAAATATGGCATTTTTCTTTCTGTCATCTCAACAAAACTGTTTTTGGACACACTGATTCCACTCCGTGGCAGTGACCTTTTAACTGTTAACAGTAGCCCCAGGTTGATCTTTTTCACGAGGGGCACATCCCACTTCTTCATTAAACTGCAAGCAATAGCATTTTTTGAGGCTTCAGAATATATAAGGGTTTATCCTGGCACAGTTTGTCCAAGAACCTGATGCCAGGTAAATAGTCCCTAAAACAAAATCAGGCAAGATGATTTTTATGCCATTGGTTTTTCTTTCCCTTCTACTTCCTGGCCTTCTGATTTGTTACTATCTGTATCATTGACACAGGTAACCACGGTCCCTACACTGTGGGTATTGACCCTGGTGACACCAGTATTTCTTTCCACTGGGATACCTTATAGATCTAGAGATAGAATGAATCTTTGAGACTATCTAATATGATGTACACATTACAAATAGATAAATTGAGGTCTAGGGGAGGCTGTGACTTTTTCAAGTCCACATAGGAGTAGCAGAGGTTAGATTTGAGCCCAGGTCCTCTGACTCCAAAGTTAGTGTTATTTCCACTGTTCTACATATCCAGTTGGCCTCCCTTTTTCCAATCCTAAGGATCTCTTCCCTTTTTAATGGATTTCTGATGTGCTGTTCAGTCCAGACCTACTGGTAGTAATGAGTTTCATGACCAGGAATGTTACATCTGAAATACAGGATATGGCAAGCCTGGTACTGCCACCCTTTAGAGAAGAAAAGGAAAATGATTCTCTGACTCCCACATGCATGGACTCTGGAATCTACTGTTATTCTAGTGGCACTCAATTCTTGGAACTAAGCTTGCTCCCTCTTCCTATGCCCCAGGATAGTTGCAACATAATATCAACCAAGGCTGGCCAATATATTCCAAAGGATGCCCTCCAAAGCAATGCTAGAGTTCTTAGCACAAGGCTTAGCATACAGTAAGAGCTTAATAAATGTTTTTGATTGATTTATTCCTTGCCACATTAAAGATAGTAGGATCACAAATCCAGAACTAGAAAGAACCTTAGAAGCCTCATCCAAACTTCCTATCTTACAAATGAGGAATTAAGGCCCAACTAGTTGCCCAAGGTCACTCAGGAAGTAAGTGGCAGAGATATGATTCCAACCCAGATCCTCAATATTCCAAATGAGGAAGTCTTTCCATTGTACCATGTTGTCTCACAAGCCAACAGATGGGACACATGAAATGTCAATAGACTGCATCATGAAATGCTTTTAAAAGGCATATTGGAGCTGTCATGATGATTCCATATACCACATTGAAATGTTGCATCCATCCTTGGAAGTTGTAAAGAATCAGCAGAAAAGATTAATAAAATGTTTTCTCAAAGATAACAGGAAGACTTAAGATCCAATTGTTTATCTTTCATTGAAAGCGGGATGCCCGCAGCTGATTGAACACAGATCTAACTATAATGCACCTCTTGGTTAGTTTGTATGAATTGACAATTCTGTAACCAGACTTTAGGATTCAAAGAAGCAAAGTCCAGAAAAATGATGCAGTCAATTCCCAGATGAAAGCTTGGCAGAACACCCTCTGCAGGTGATTTCAAGAAGGTTCCCCATGCCCCAACCCTTTTTCCAGTAAATTAGGCTGAGCCTCAAAGAACAAATCTAAGTGCTGAATAACCAAAGATCTTTGGGGCTGCTATCTTACTTGTCTATGTAAAGAAGAAACAAATGTCTGTATGGTCAGACTGAAATGGAAAGTGGTATGATAAAAACAAAGACTCCTTGTCATGGGAAACTGGGTCAGCAACAACAACTATGTATCCTCAAGTTAGAAAAAATCTATACATGCTGAAGAGAAGAGGCATCTCCTCCCCACCTCTCTGTCTCACACACACACACACACACACACACACACACACACACACTCACACACACTTTATCTGAGGCTAAGAGGTCAGAGCCACTCTTGCTTTTTCTGTCTAACCAAGAGTTAACATCTAGCCCAGTAAAAACTGCCGGATGGGGAAGTTACCTTTCCTACTCTGTCCTATATTTCTAAAGGTACTTTTATTGAAATTTTCATTCTTTACTTCCGTCTCCAGTATTCCATTTGTGTGTATATGTGTTCTCCTTTCATGAACCCCAGCCTTGTCATCCTCTTTGCATGATTTGAGTCTTTTCTACCTGAATGTAAGAGGTGTGTATGTGTGTATGTGTGTGCGTATGCACACGTGCATGTGTAAGAATGAGGGATTAATTATTAGATGTTCTTAAAGCTGTTCTAATGTAAATAATGCAAAGTAATTACAGTGCTTGGTGCATGGCACATGGTCCATAAATCCATATTGACTGACTGATTGCTAGTTCTCATTTTAATGAACAATGATTCGAATATTTCTCTTTGAGTTGAAATTTCCTGAAAGTGATCAACATATATTCTAATTATATATATTTAATAAATTGATACTCCTGTTTTTAAAGATCCTAAGTTCATGAGGCTCAAGGATTATGTGTAAAAGAAGCATTTATTTATAAGAAGAGTCTCATTGGCAAGACAGTCTCCCGTAGATGCTTCCTTGATAAGTCCTTCACTGGCAAAGAGACTCAACAACTCTCCTTGCAGAGAAATTTCCCCTTAGAAAACCCAAGCGATGCTGCAGCACTCTTCCCTAATTCTATGAGTATATCTGGGTCTTTATGCTTTGAGAATAATCCAAAGTTCCTGAAGTCACAAGCCCTGGTTAGGCAAGAGAAATCTACCAAGCAAGAATATCCCTTTATCCTCTTTGAACATGCAGGTACCATTCTACTACAAGCTGATGCAATGCTGTCCAACCATACCAACTCTGAAATGTCCCCTCCCCAACACTGCTACTGGCACTGAGCCTGTCACTTCCCCAGCCCTAGTGTGGACACATAACTTTGCTACCCCCAACCTCCAATTTTTTAAATGATAGACTTTTTCCATCCTTATTTAAACTGATACTGCCCTTCCCCATTAGAAAACTTTATTTCTCACAATCTTTTCCACATCAGTCTATTCTTTCTACTCTCCCCATTTATGGGAAATGGAAGTGGGGGAGGAAGGGTGTCACCTTCTTTCTCCCTACTTCTACACCCATTTAACAACATCTCTTAATTTCCTCAGTTGAAGCCTATGGGATCTATTTATATCACCCTCTTCCCATCCTTGTTGCTGTCATCTACAGACAGCTAGGAATACAAGACAGAAATGAAATGATTCCTGCCCTCAGGGAGCAGGAATTATACATCGATTAGGGGAGGAAGATGGGATAAGGGTACATAGATAAGTAGCTACAGAGTCATTTGAGTAATAGAGAAAGCACTAACAATTGATAGAAGAAAAGTGGTGGCAACTATACTAGGTCTTAAGTTAAAAATTCCAAGAGGCAGAAGAAAGAAGGGAGGGCATTACAGGCATGAAGTAAAGCCTGTGCAAAGGAACAGAGATGGGAGATGGAATGCCAAGGTTGAGAAACCTGCTCCTCCAGTAGCTTTGGAATACAGAGTGCACGAAGAGGCAGAATATTAAATGCCTGGAAAGGTAGGTCAGAGCTATGATTTTAAAGGTTTTAAATGCCAGACTGAGGAGCTGGCATTTTATCCTGGAGGTAATGAGAACCCGTGAAGGTTTTTGAGCAGTAGAATGGCATAGATAAGTCTGTGCCTTAGTAAGGTTGTTTGGGTGGGTGTGTGAAGGATGCAGGGAGATAAAATAAAAAGTTACAGCCACAGTCCAGATGAGAGATAAACCTGAACTAGAGTAGTAGTCAAGTGTGTATAGAGAAAGGGGATGAGGTGAGGAGATAAGTGAAGGTGAAAGAATCTGTCAGGAAGATAGTGCAACAGAATCACACAGGTCACACTGGATTATGGTTTGTGACTCCCAGGGCTCAGTCCTTTTCTCCCTCTATACTACTTCACTTGGTAATCTCTTCAGTTCACATGTATTCAATTATCTCTTTGCAGTTTCCCTCATATCTTATCCAACCCTAATCTTTCTGCTGACCTCCAGTCTCTCATTTCCAACTGCCCATAAGACAGTTGGAATGCCTCATAGACATCCTAAATTCAACATGTCCAAAATTGAATCCATTATCTTGGACCAAAAAATAACCCTTCCCACTTCCTAACTTCCTTAATATTGTCAAGGGCACCACCATCCTCCTACTTCCCAGGCTCACAACTTAGGTGTCAATCTTTGATATCCCACTCTCTCCCACCCCTCATATCCAATCTATTACCAAGGCCTGTCAATTTTCCTTTCATAATATCTTGCCTATATTCCCTTCCCTCCTCTGACCCTGCCACCACCTTGTCATGGGCTCATGTCACCTCATGCCTGGACTGTCACAGTAGTCTGCTGGTTGGTGTCCCTGCTTCAGATCTCTCCCAACCCCAGTTTATCTTTCACTCAGCTGTCAAGTTAGTCTTCTTATAGCACAGATCTAACTATGTCACACTGACCCCCAACCCCAGTGACTTCCTATCATCTCCATGATCAAATATAAAATCTTCTGTTTGGCATTTGGAGCCTTTTACAACCTGGTCCCCTCCTAACTTTCCACTCTTCTTACATGTTACTTACCTTCACATACTCTGGGATTCAGGGACACTGACCTCCTTTCTCTTCCTCACCCAAGACACTTCATCCTCCAGCTCTGTATTTTCCCTACCCTAAGAACTGCATTTTGCCTAGACAGATAAACTCTCCTCTCATTCCCACTTCCTGGCTTCTCTGGCTTCCTTCTAATGCCAGCCAAAATCCCATTTTCTACAAGATGACTTGCAGTTCACTTTGATGTGAGTGAAGGAGGGTTGTGCAAGGTTCTCCAGAGTCATCTGGGTCCAGCGGCCTGATATTCATTAGGACAACTAGAGATGGCCCAGTATGCCATGGGGCTGGTGTGACAGTGATTAAAAATGGCAGTCACATCTAAACCACTCCAGGGCTAGTGTATCCAGAAGAGGACATTACAGTGCCAGAAAATTAGCACACCCTAGATTGGTTCTATTGAGCCAAGATCAATCAACGGCAGTCTCTGTAATGATCTCTGGTTGTCATGCCAATAAAACTGGTACTTCCAAGCCTACATCTATACATGGTATTGGGAAAACACCTCTGACTCTGGAGTCAGAGGATATATCTCATCTCTGACACTACCCATGTGACCTTGAGCAGGTCATTTAATCTCCTGGGATTCATTTTCCTCAGCTGTAAAATGATGATCTTAGACTAAAGGGCTTCTGTATCTATAATATTATGACTTTTGCTAACATCTTCCCATAATAGAGCAAATGTATAATCCTTCTGCATTAAAGAGACTAGAATTAGTTGGATGCCAGGGCTAGAGCTCCTAAGAGATGTGAGAGGCAATGGAGGTCATTTAGGGATAAGTGTCACAAATGTTTAATATATGATTTAATTTCCTTTATTGACACTGCTATTCTGTTTAATTAAATTCCCTTTGCTTTGAATTAATGTATATCTGGCCTGGTATGATATAAGGAAGCATATTGGTAGGGGCTCAAAGCTGTTAATTAAAAGAAATAATTTCCCTCCAAGTACCACAAATCTGAGTCAAATAGGTTTGCTATTGCTGTAAGGTTGTGGGCAACAGACGTTTCTGGTCACCATCAATGAGTTAGGTCTGATGATTCATAAACCATAAGATACCCCCAACAAATGTAAAGTATCCTTTCTCAGGTTCTGAGGTGCCCAGCTACTGCATCATTCCCCGCATGTAGCTACTCTCTTAGGAGAATCTGACCCTTATTGCAGAGGAGTGATTTCATAGGAAATGATAGTGGTTCTCCTGTTTGTTGGCTTCAATGAAACCATAGTTTCATCTTAGTGAGACCTCTCTATACCAACACAGAGATCAGTTAGTGTGGTACTTCATTGAAAGTACTGAGAAGCTGCTGAAGGATGAGTTTCCCTGAATTTAGCTAAATTGATCCTTAAGTGACAGACACAACATCCATTAATAGGCCTATGCTCACAGCTTTTAGAGTTTGGCAGAAGCTGTCAAAACTTTGGTTGACTTCACTGACTTGGCTTCATGAACCCAAGATCACACCTAACATTAATGAGACATCAAAAGAAAGGAATTTAGGATACCTGACCCAGGGACTAGGTAGAGGTATTTGATTACTGACATTGTAAAATAGTATTCTTACAGAAACACTTGTGCACAACACAACATCAATGTGTTTCTAATAATCTCATTGAGTTAAATTTTATTCCATAACATCTCAGTAATACCCTTACTTAGAGCATTAAAGTTTCTCTAAATTATAGAATTTATTTTATCGGTTACATTAATTTCCTCTCAAAACATCTTAATATAAACTCAAAATTATTCACCAGAATCCTACCATTGCATTTAAATATATTAATAATCATAGGTAAACAAACCCAAGAATTAAATTGTCTGCAAAGAATGGGGAGCAGTCTGCAGAAGATTTAGAAACACAATGTAGAGTAATTATATGCTAAAACACTTAACCCCAAGAACATGCTGGAAATTCACAAAGATCATTTGCTCATAAAAAAGAAAACTCAATTTTCAATCAAATTACAGAGTGATACAGTAAATGGTTGGGCAAATTGATGGGAATTCCTTTGATGGCTCTGTCCTGATTTGATTAGTTGTGCTATTTTTATATCATTAGTAAACAGAGTTTGATTATACTGCTTTAGTTCCTTTTCTGAAGAAATATTATAAGCCTGTTGGTGGCTAAGAAGAGAAAAAAAGAAGCTTTCAGGATCCCATTTCTTAAAATGCTAACTAACTTCCTCACTCCCACCATCATCTGTGTCCAACTTCCTCTCCACTAAGTCTCCTTTCCTCTAATTTCCTCTATATTCATCTTCTGCCCAATTATCTAATCTTTTTTCCTACTCTCTACTTTCCACTTAGCCTCCTCTGCAAACAGCTTTTCCTGCCCCCCAATAACCTATCCTCCTTAAACCCAACATTTTCTACACACAACCTCTTTTCCCTTAAGCTTCTCTGAATCCAACTACCGTTTGTACTGGAAATCTCTAAACCAATCTCATCTGTAACAATCCCTTTCCTCCATTTCCTTCCACAAAGCCTCTTCTGCACCCAAATGTCTGTAACTCAAACCTTCTCTGCACCCAACTGGAGGTTGGGAATGCCTTAGAGGGGCTGAGATTGCCCCTTGGGCAAGCCTTGATTTGTAAGTGCATAAATAAATAGACTTATGGCCTAGTACAGATTGAATTGAAGATGTTTCAGGTTTCCCACTTGTTGTTCAGAATAGACACACAGAGATTTGGGGGTCAGGACAAAGATCTGCAGGTTGGGAACTATGTATTCCAGGGACTATATCCAGAGTTTCACATGCCATCCACCAAGGCTATTTCACCATCTGCCTGCCACCCACCATATAAGAACTGAGCCCTGGACCTCAAGCCTCCTGAATCTATGCCCCGATCCCTGGGGAAATTAACCCACTTCTTGTTGGAGCTCCCCACATTGGGGCCAACCAAGCTGATTGGTGAATAAAAGTATACCAGATAGCACACAGCACATTGTTATCTCCTGATTGGCCCTAGACAACAAACCATGCTCTTAGCTTCACATGGCAACGCTATCTATATGTATCTTTGGTCCCCATACCCTCTAATCTTCTGCAGCAGATTGCCAATGTCATCACTCTCTCCCTTCCTCCTCTCCTTTCCTTTCTCCTTTCCTCACCCCTCTCCATTTCCTCCTTTTCTCCCTTCTGTCCCTTTCTCCTTTCCTCTCCATCCTTCCTCTTTCCTTGCTTCCCTCCTTTTTCCCTTCCCTCTCTTCTCTCTCTTCTTCCCTCATCTCTTCCTCATCTTCAAATTTTCAATCTCTCCCTAGCTATTGGACCCTTTCCTGCTATCAACAAACATGCTCATATCTCTCTCCCTTCCTTAAAAAAGTCTTCATTTGATCATACCATCCCGACTAGCTATATCACATTGTATCTCTCCATTCTCCTTCATGGCTAAGTTCCTCTTCTCTCATTCAATTCCAAACCCTCTTTTGACTTCATCATTCAACTAAAACTTCCTTCTCCAATGTTACCACTGAACTCTTAATTGCCAAATCCAATGGTCTTTCCTGATCTTTATCCTTTGGACCCCTCTACAGCATTTGACACTATTGATCATATTTTTCTCCTGGGAATTTTAGGTTTTCATGGCACTGCACTCTTCTGACTCTACTCTTTCCTCTCTTTCTACCCTTTATCAGTCTCCTTTGCTGGTTATTTACCCATGCTATACCTTCTAACTGTAGGTGTACCTCAAAGTTCTGTGCTGGACCCTCTTCTTTTTTTACACTATTATGATCTCACTTGGTCATCTCATCAAATCCTGTAGATTCATTTATCATCTCTATACAAATGATTCTTAGATCTGTTTATCCAGCCCAAGTCTCTTGCCTCTGCCTGGGACCCAAATCACAAATGAAAGATCTCAAACTGGGCATCCTATGGGCATCTCAAGCTTAATGCGTCTAAAACAAAACTCACTATCTTTCTCCAAAAATCTCCTTTTCTGAAAGTCGCTATCACTGCTAAAGATACCACTATCCTCTCAGTCCTCCAGGTCTATTACACTAGTGCCATCCTCACTCTCACCCATCTCACATGGTTAATATTGTCATTTCTACCTCTACAACATTTCTTGAATAGATCCCCAACTTATCACTCTTACAACCACACCCTAATTCACACCCTCATCACTTCCCACTAATAGGTCTCCCTCCTTCAAATCTCTCTTAGATTTAATCCATTCCTCTCTCAGAAAACAATGTGATGTTTCTAATGCAAAGACTGTCAGACACACAACATGAAAGCCACAACACTCCCAGTTTGGCCAGAACCAGATTAAAATATAATTGGGAAATATTTAATAAAATTAATTAAAATATAATGAAATTTATATCACATCACATTTTAAAACTAAGTCACTCTGCAGCTGGCAGAGTTACTTAGAGAGTTCCACCTCTGCTATGTGAGTTAACACTGCACTAAAGTGCAGATTTGACCATGTGTCTCACATGTACACACACACACACACACACACACACACACACACACACACACACACACACACACTTCTTTGTGGCTCTCTATTACTTCCAGGATCAAACAAAAACTCTTCTCTTTGGCTTTTAAAGTTCATCTTAAACTGCCTCTTTCCTACCTTTCTAATCTTCTTACACCTTATTGTCTTCCCACTTAAACTTTCTGCTTCGTAGCTCTCACTCTACTGGTCACTTTGCTATCCCTCACACATGACACTCCATCCCCCATCTCCATGTCTTTGTATTGGCAGTTACTCATGCCTAGAATTCTGCCCCATTACCTCTGCTTCTTAATTTCTCTGGAATTCTTCAAGATTCAGCTCAAATTCATTCTATGCATCCTTTCCCACTTGCCCCAGTTGCTAACATCTTCCCCTGTCAAATTATCTCCCATCTACTTTGTAAATATCTTCCACACAGCTTATTATTTGCACGTTGTCTCTCCTATGTGAGTTCCTTGAAACAGGGGTTGTTTTTGTCTCAGAACTCAGCACAGTGCCTGGCACACTGTAACCCCTTCAGCAATGTTTGTTGACTGACTACTAGGTGCCAACAATGTTTGTTGACTGACAACTATGCACTATCTTCTACAGAAAGTAAAATGTACAGAAAATAGGTTTGGAGATTTAGAACAGGGTGGGATTTTGAGAATATTTGGGCATCCCACTGTGGGACAGGCTGAGACAGGTTCATAGGTGAACACTACAGAAAAGGGGCATCACAAAAGGCTAGTCTGGCTCTATCCCCATACTGAGTTGTTGAGATTACAAATACCTCAAGTTGCAAAAAAGTCATTACCTTCAAAGAGCATCCATTCTACTGGGGTAGACAACAAGCATACAAAAAAAAATCTGCAAAATAAATATGAGACAACTTTGGCAGGAGGGAGAAGGAAAGGGACACCAGCAGCTGAGGAGACCTAGAATGGCCTGGTAGAAGAGATGGCTTTTGAGCAACCTATAAAGGAAGCTATGGATTCTATGAGGCAGAGCTAAGGAGGAAATGCATTCCAGGGGTGAGGGAGAGCCTCCCTTGAAGATAATGCATGGTCCCCAGGAGCACAGAGCCAAGGAGAATAGCTCTTCCCCAGCATCAATCTTGGTTCAAGGCTATTATTCTCTTTCAAAATTATTTTAATTAAACTCAGAGATTACCAGAGCTGAAAAGGACCTTAAAGGTAAAGGACCTAGTAAAAATCTCTCACTTTAGAGATAAGAAAACTAATGCCCAGGGAAGGGAAATTTTTGCCCAAGTTCCCAATTACCTACCCTCTTTTCCCACAACCTGCTTTCTACTCAACCTCCTCTGCAAACAACGCTCCCTGCCTCCAATAACCCAACCTCCTCTAAGGACAACATTCTCTATTTTCCTTAAATCTTCTCTGAATCCAACTATCATCTGTACCTAGCAATCTCTAAACTAAAATCATCTATGACAATCTCTTTCCTCCATTTGCTCCCACAAAACCTCTTCTGTACCCACATGCCTCTAAACCCAACCTTCTCTGCACCCAACTGCAGGTCAGGAACCCCTTGGAGGGGCTGAGATTGCCCTTTGGGTAAGCAAGGCCAAGATTCAAACTCAAGTCCTGGGACTCTGTAAGTTTAGTGAATTTTCTACTACACCACAGGATAAATCATTTCCCTTGGAAATATTTTCTCAAGTTGGGAAGCAATTCTGGCTCATGTTTCATAAGGAATGGTGACATTTGCTGGCATTCACTTTTTTTCCTTCCAGGAAAAAATCTTTGCAAGAGCCATTTAGAAGGGTGTGGGTTATGACTTACGTATTTTATAAACTTGGCATTACATTCTATGCTCTTCACACACACACACACACACACACACACACACACACACACCACAGCAGTCCCATTGCATGGGATAATTCATGATTTTCTGGGATAAGCGAAATATAGATTTGGCAAAACACCAGGGGAAGCTTTATACAACTTCAAATCTTTCCCCTTTCATCTCTACCTGTGTGATTTCCTTGTTTTTAAGTAAGTCTTCTTGATACTTTCTGTTTCTGACATCACCATAGTTAACCCCTGTATCCCTCTTCCCACTCCTAGAGGTCCATCCATTATAACAAATGTGGGAGGGGGGTGAGGGGAGAGACAGTTAGAGGGAAAAAAGTCAGCCCAACTGATCAACACACTGAAAAAGTCTGAAAACATATCAATGTGTAACACTTATGGACCTCTCACCTCCATGAAGCAGTAGATTAGGGATGTCTTCCTCATATCTCTTAATCTGAATCCTGTTTTAGCTTTATAACATTGCTACATTTGCTTTGAATTGTGGGGTGCATTATTCTTTCCATTTACATTGTTACAGTCACTGTGAATATTGTTTTCTTGGCTCAGCTGACTTTGCTCTGCGTCAGTTCATATAGATCTTCCCATGCTTCTCTGTATACATCCCAGACATCATCTCTTACATCACAGTAATATTCCATTACATTCATGCACCACAATTTTTTTTCACCCTTTCCCAGTTGATGGGCATCCACTTTGTTTCCAATTTTTAGCTATCACAAAAAGCCTGTGTGATTGCAATCAGTTCCAGGAATGACTGAGATACTGAAGCTTGAGGAGGACGTGAGATCTGAGTGGCCCCAGAGCCTATGGCTCAGAATCCTCTCTTAGCAAAGATCTGGGGAATGACAGTGTGAGAAGAGGTTTTTTCAAGCCTCTGAACCTTGTTATCCCTTCCCAAGAACCTCAGGATCATAGCCTTCAGGAGTAAGTCATAGGCATCTAGGGATTTTGTCAAGCTATGGTGCCCAAAGCAGAGGCCAGCAATCTTCTCTCCTCCTTTGTTCTGCATACCATGCCTCTCCATGCCTCAGCTGAGATGGTGTTACTTTTCTAGCAATTCAATTGAATTAAACCAATTCAATAAATTCTGAGAAAATTAAATTCCAGTAGTCAGAACTTGGGAAGGATAGATGCAAAGATGAATAAGACCAGGTCCCTGGGATCAGGGAATGCATAATCCAGTAGGGGAGATAAAGTACACAAAATAACAAGTCATAAGATATTGTAATGATGGAAAGCTCAAAGTGCGGGAACTCCTTTGATGGGCTACCCATCATCTCATTCACCTCTCCCTACTTCCTTTGCCCTTCCCATCCATTCACAGATTCCAGGCTTTTCCACCTCATGCACTTCCTTATTTGTCTTAGAGAAGCACCTGAGAAATTGAAACATTAAATGATTTGATTACTATCACACAACCAGTATGTATCAGAGGCAAAGTTTGAACCCATATGTCCCACACACAAGTTAGGACGCCCTTGTCTACTACACCAGTCTGCCTCTCTATAATAGCATGTGATAAATGTAGCTGAGAGATACAAAAGTATCATGAGCCTGCCAAGGAAAGCACTTCTGGTTAGGGAAATCGGGGAATATTTTCTGGAGGAGTCTGGGCCTTGATGGGAGGGCAGGATTTCAGCTTGCCAAGGGGGGGCGGGAAGGGAGAGGAGGAAGAGTCCAAAAAAATCAACACCCCAAAAACCAATTCAGAAAGTAGGGTAGAGGTCACTCAGAGATGAATCTGAGCAAAACAGCTATCTGAGAGGTCAAAGGATTCCTAGGTAGCACCCAATACTGACCAGGAGCTCCAGAGCAGGAAAATGAGGAAATGAAACCAGATTGTTCTGACCAGGATCACTGTTCCCTTTGAGTCTCCTCGATCCCAAACATAAACAAACTGATTTGCAGAGGAAATTAGCATTGTCTTCTATAGAAAGTAAAATGTACAGAAAATCGAATCAGAGATTTAGAATGGGATGGGACCTTTGAGAACATTTGATCACCCCACTGTGGGACAGACTGAGAAGTTCATCAGTGAACACTGCAGAGAAGGAGCATCATGCAAGACCAGCCTGGCCCTATGCCCATACAGGGTGACTACCCCCAAAACAAAACAGCCTGTGGGCTCCTCTAAAGTCCTCTGGGATCCTCAGGGTGGCACATTGCTGGTCGGCTTTCTATTGATGCTCCTTCCTCTCCCTCTTGTGGTTCATGAGAAGATTACACCTCCTGCCTGCTCTGCAGATAATTTCTTTGCCTGCTGAATTCAGTTTGTAGACATAAAATGGAAAGGGTCTTCAGGGGGCTATCTACTCCCTTATTTTACAAAAGAGAAATCTGAAGCCTAAAGAGGATGCCTCTTTCCCAAAGTCACCCACGTGGTGGCAAGCAGCATGATTTGACAGTACTGTGGTACCATGGAAAGGGAACTGCCTCTGGATACAGAGGCCCTGGGTTCAAATTCCACCTCTGATATTGGCTGCCTGTGATACCTAACTATGACACAATGATCATTTCTATAGATAGACTGAGTCTATATATCTAGGGTTTGACACCCTAGGCTATATTAGCCTTATATAAATCATCATGTAAGTATGTGATACATAATAACATAGCATAGTAGACTCCCTACGGAGGATTTATGGGCAGATCTGAACCAGAGTAACCTGGAATTCGAGAGGATGCAGAAATTGCAATCTGTATTCATCCCAAAGACACGTATTACATGTGTACAAGTCCTATGTCCCTTGCAGAGGGTAAGCTCCATTAGCAAAGCTCTGTATCTCCCCCAATACTAGTCACAGTAGGTGTTTATCATATCTGTTTTTTTTTTAATTGAATTGAATTAAATAGAGAATACTGGAAGGAGCTCTGAATTAAGGAGGCAGAAGACCTGATATAAAGGTGGTTCTGCCACGAAATTACTATGTAACCTTGGACAAAACTCTCCATATCCAAGCTGCTGCCAAGGCCTGTCAATTTCCCCAATCTCTTCAGTATGCCCCATTCTGTCCTCTGATACTGCTGCCACCCTGCTCCAAGCTCTCATCATCACCTAATGATCTGATGACTACAATCACCTACTAGTGAGTCAGCTGCCTCAAGCCTCTCCCCACTCCCAGTTCATCCTCCATTCAGCCACTAAAGTGATTTTTCTAAAGTGTGGGTCTGATTGTATCACCACATCCCTGACTCAGTAAATTCCAGTGGTTTCCTATAACCTCTACGGACATACACAAAATCCCTTTTTTGGCATTCAAAACCCTTCATAACCTGGTTCCCTCCTACCTTTCCAAGACACTCTATCTCTTGGCTCTGGGCATTTTCTCTGGCTATCCCCAATGCCTACAACACTCTCTGCTCTCCACTCAGACTAATGCTCTCCCTGACTTCCTTTTAGTCCCAACTAAAATTTCACCTTTTACAGGAAGCCTTCCCCAACCCCTTTTAATTCCACTGCTTCCCCCATTCATTATTTCCCATTTATCCTATATATAGTTTGCTCTGTATATATCTGTTGGTCTCCCCCATTAAATTGTAAGCTCTTTCATGGGAGAGACTGTCTTTTGTCTCTTTTTGTATCCCTAGCACTTAGCACAGCATCTGTTGCATAGTACATGCTTAATAAATATTGATTGATTGATAGATTGAACGTCTCTGGGCCTCACTTTCTTTATCTGTAAAATATAAGAGTTGGATTTGGTTTATATATAGAAAGACTTTCAGAATGTTAGAGCTGGAAGAGACCCTTCCATCACCCATTCCAATTCCCCATGTATTATAGATGAGGGAATGGGACCTGCCCAAGGTCATACAGTGAGTTCATGGCCAAGTAATGACTAGAATCCAGATATCTGGACTTCTCATATGAGATGCTTTATCTACGAGCTCTAAAATTTCATGATTCTGCATTTCTAAACTGCTTCCTTGGCTCATAAGTGGCAAATGGTTCGATGTCATGTCTCCTGTTATTAGTCACAGGAATTGTTATTCCTCAGTGCTGATTTGTTTTGTTTTCCAGAAAAATCTTCCTAAAACCTATTAAGAGACAGCAAACATGTCAATCCCCATATGTGCCATCCAACACATGTCTCTTTAAAGGTCCCCATATCCTATGGAGCATACAAGAAAGATGAGTGGCCACAGATGGATGGAAGCCAATGTCTCCACGGTGACAGGCTAACTCTGATTGACAACTGGAGAGGGTTCCACCAGGGCTGGCTCCCACCAAACACAATACAGGGCCGGCCAAATGAGGGAAACAAAATTAGTTTGCAAGATTAAAACGTATTAACACAAGTCCGGTAACTGTCATGTCACAGCTCCCCACTCTAATGCTGATGGACAGCCACGGCTTTCTGATTGCGAGCAGGACGGGGCCCAGAGCAGCTGCGATCTGTCTCGCATGACATCCTGCAGGCTACACATCCTTCTTGCAAGACAAGACAGATTTCCTTGGGAAATGAGGTCTCAGGTCTCCCCAGGCAGGTCCCAGCCCCAAACCACCAAGAAAGGTAGAGCAGGAAAGAGTAAGACCTTGGATAACCCAGCAACAACCAACATTCTGAGTTGAGCTAGAGATGACGATAGCTTGAATTTGTCTTACTTTATGGTTTATAGAGCATCTGCCTCAACATAGAAGTGGAACAGAGGTCAGAGGAGCATAGCTCTAGAACCCAAAGAAGTCTTAGAGATCACCTAGCCCAGTTCCTCTGAAAGAGGAATGGCTTTGCTGGAGAGGAAAGAGGACTGACTTTGGAGTCGGGAGCCCTTGAGTTTGGGCTCCACTATTGGCTGCCTTTGTGACCTCACACATGTGGACCATCTTCTGTTTCTAGTTTTTGTTTTCCCTATTTTTAAAAAGAAAGGGATTGGATCATACAATCTCTAAATTCCAGAGCAATAATTAGGCAGAGTTCATTGCCCCAGGGCACAGACATGGTGTGAGAAATTATGGGATAATCTTCTTCCCCAGGAATGTGCACTTTCTTCCCAGAATGCCCATCATCCTTAAGTCACTCTACTGCACAACAGCTCAGAGCCCCCTCGCCATGGTCTCATGGCAGCCCTCTCACAGGTCTTGCTTGTCCCCTCAACCCTCACAGAGAAAAGGGTAGGACTTCACTCCCCTCTCTAGGCTCTGCTGCACCTCTGACCTTCCCTGCACTCAGAGGACATTATTCCTAGCTAGGGTTCTGCTGAGATCCATTCCAATTTTAATTATTTTTGATACTGTGACTTGTCCAAGGTCCTACAGTCAATAAGAAGCAGAATCTATACTAGAACCTAAGGGTTTTGAGAATAAGTTCAGCCCTACTCCCCACCTTTCTACTACTCCAGACTTGGCTTTTCAGCTTCATTTCATACTAGATTCCTATTAAGTACCCACCAAACTCCCAGCCCAACCCTGTGCTTGGCATCATGAGGAAGCCAGCAGCAGAAGAAGACACAGTCCTTATCTTCAAGGCAGTTGCCACATGGGAGGAAACATGCAAGGACACTGATCCCAAGGCCCCAGCTCTGAATTGATTTCCCATGGCACTTGGACCACAATTCTGCCCTAAGCATGGAAATCTGGCCAAAGGTTTGTTACCTCTTAGTCTAAGGACACCCAAGGAGCCAAGTCAAAGATGAAGTGACAACCCTAGAAGATATTAGGGCTTTTATAAGGGAAAAGAAAGGCAAAACCTGTCTCCATCATCACCCATCCTCTTTTAAAATTTCATTCTGAGAAGATGGAATAGTCTTTCCCCTGCCCAAGGCAAACTCTTCCACCCATGCTCATGTTTTCTGTCTTTTTCTGGATCTTCCTCCATCTATCTTTTCCCTTCTCTCATCTTCAATCTTTTCTTATGTACTGAACACCCACAAACTTACTCAGGTCTTTCTTGCCCTTAAAAAAGAGAAAAGAAAAACAATTTATGTCTCTCTTTCCATTCACAGCTAAACTTCTAGAATCTACACATAATGCCTCCATTTCCACACTACCCATTTGTTACCTAGACCTTGTAGGTTACCCTCCACCACTCTAATGAAATCATACTCAAACTATCCAGTGATCTCTTAATTACTGAATCCAATGGCCATTTTCCCATATTCATCCTTCTTTACCTTTCTCTAGCATTTGAAACAAAACTTTCTCGTTCCCACTCTCTCTTGCTCTGTACTTAGTAATATTGCTCTCTCCTAGCTCTACTTCTAAGTCATACCACCTTAGATCTCTACCTGTTCCAATCACTCAGCCAGAAAACACAGATAAGTTTTCTAATGTATAGGTCTGACCAGGTAATCCCCTGCTTGCTGAGTCCAGTGGCTTCTATTACCTCTGGAATCATATAACCAAGCACCTTCTTACCATTTCATCTTTTTATGTTTTTCTCTCCACCACATATTCTAGGAGATAGCTACATTGATCAAAAAAATGCTACAAATCACTAATAATTAGAGAAATGAAAATTAAGACACTTTGAAGTTCTATTTTACATCTATCAAACTGACAAATTTTTTTAAAAGGTACATGACTAATGTTAGCAGGACTGTAGGAAAACAGGCATTCTAATGCACTCTTGGTGGAGCTGTCGACTGGTGCACTCATTTTGGAAGGCAGTTTAGCACTATGACCAAAAACTAACTAAACTGGAGGGGGGGTAGCTCTATCCCCATAACCCATAAAATGCCTGTAAAAAATGACTTTACACAAATTTTAGAGCAGCAGAAGCCACAAAACGACAGAGTGAAAGAGATTCCAGTCCAAGGAAGGGAGACAGGAAAGGTCTATCGCACCAGGCTCAGAGTGGAGTGCAGCCAAGTCTTGACCATGCAGCATGGCAGGGACAGGATTGGAGCAGGCTTGAGAGCATGGAATCATGGGTAACAGCTACAGTTTGAAGATTTCTCAACCCAGAAACACCAAAGACAGCTTCAAAGGTCAGTGAGAAAGTTCTTTCACATGGGTGAGAAGGGAGCAGGGTCCAGCCCTAGCCCCAGCACCAGGGCATCAGTAGCCACTGAGGCAGCAGCATCCATTTTTTGAGCCCTCCACCTAAAGAACCTGTGGGAATTCAGTTGCTGATGTATATCTCAGACCTGAGTGGCAGTCTTGAGGTGAGAGGGAGTGCTGGCTCGGTAGAGCCAGTGGTGACTGAGGAGAAGGAATCCTACTCGCAGATCCTGGGCAGAAAAGCTTGTGGTTGCTCCCAGATCAGAGCACATGCCAGGAAAGGAATAACTCCTCTCTATTGATTGTGTCACCTTGGAGGAACTAAGAACTTACAGGTCCCTAGAGTAAACCCTCCATTTGACAAAGGACTCAGAAGTCCAAAAGCTGAGAAAATGCCCATAAAGGGGAAAAAAATAAGACTATGGAAGGTTACTTTCTTGGTGAAAGGGAATTTTCTTCCTTCCTTTTAGATGAGGAAGAACAAAGCATACCATCAGAAGAAGACATAAAAGTCAAGGCTTCTACATCCAAAACCTCCAAAATAAATATGCAATGGTCTCAAGTCATGGAAGAGTTCAGAAAGGATTTTGAAAATCAAGTAAGAGAGGTGAAGGAAAAATGGGAAGAGAAATGAGAGCAATGTAGGAAAATCATGAAAAGGGAGTCAACAGCTTGCTAAAGGAGACCCAAAAAATGCTGAAGAAAATAAAACCTTTAAAAATTAGACTAATCCAAATGGCAAAAGAGGTCCAAAAAAGTCAATGAGGAGAAGAATGGTTTAAAAAGCAGAATTAGCCAAATGGAAAAGGAGGTTCAAAAACTCACTGAAAATAACAGTTCTTTAAAAACAAGATGGTGGAGTGAGAGCAACTACTCACCTAAGCTCTTAGACAAACTCCTTCAGATACCTCTAAAAAGAGAATCTGAGCAAATTTTGGAGGTGCAGAATCCAATAGGAGACAAACTATGGCAGACTCACAGCCCAGGACAGACTGGAAGGTGGACAGGAAGGATCTATTCTGCTGAGGGGAGCTCACAGCACACAATGCAGCATGTCCAATGGCAGGAATCCCCTAGGGTGGCCTCAGGCAGTGGCAGCATGGCCAAACAGCAGAGTGGGAATGGGTGAGAGACTAGTGAGAGCCAAGCAAGTGACAGCCACTGAGCCCCAGGTTATCAGCTGCAGCTGCTCCTGAGATTTTCGGCCTGCAGATTAAACCTATGTAAGTCACCTACTTGAACTTCCAGGAGCCAAAATGGTGGAGTGATGGGTAAATGCTCTCTCTCCCTCCCCTTATTGACCTTGAAAGAACCATAAAATATTTCCCCAGAAAAATCCTGGATCAGTGAGATCAACAGAAGGGGCAAACAGTCTCAAAGCCCCTCAGGCTAGGAAAATCACTACAGAATATTCTTTTTACTGTGGCCAAAGCAAACTGGAAGGAGAGGAGCCCCAGGGGGGTGGAAACTCACACTAGGACCCAGGTGTGCCTAAGTGATCCAAGGGAAACAGGAAGACAATAGAGCAGGAGGGATCACCAAGAGCTGAGCTTGCCTTTGCTCTAGCTCATCTGAGGAGATCTCCTGTGACCAGACCACCCCTCCACCACACTTAACAAACAAGCGAGCCCCAGGGTTAATCCGAGGAAACACAAAACAAAAAGAAAAAAAGGCACCTGCCCTTTTCTATCACACACCAGCAGCTCAACACCAGGTTCTCCAGCTTCTAGCTGAAAGAACTAGAGGCCGGGGCAGAGCCAAGATGGCGGAGTAGAAAGACGCACATACACATAGCTCCGAACCCACAACCCATAGAACATCTGTATAAAGTAATTCACGATGAATTCTGGAGCAGTAGAGGCCACAGAACAGTGGAGCAAAGGAGATTTCTGTTCCAGAGGGACCTGCAAACCTCTCGCAAAAGGTCCATCGCTCTGCAGACGCGGAGCCCAGCCCAGCCCTGCCGCGGCTGCGGCACCGAGAGGAGAAGATCCGAGCAGGCTTCAGGGATGGGATCTCCAGCGGCTGCGCAGGTCCCTCCAGCCACAGGTGACAGGGGTCGGTGAGAGGGTCTCTTTGGCGGGTCGAGAGGGGAGTGGGGTGCCCCCATAACTCAGGCCCCCTCGAGAGGCAGAAGCTGAGGCAGGGGCAGACCAGGGCTCCCCAAGCAGGCAGGAGCCTGGATCCATTGTTGAAGGTCTGTGCATAAACCCCCTGAGGGAACTGAGCCTGAGAGGCGGCCCTGCCCCCACCTGAGCACCTGAACTTAATCTCACACTGAATAGCAGCCCTGCCCCCGCCAAAAGCCCTGAGGCAGGGAAAGAACATTTGAATCTCAGACCCCAAGCGCTGGCTGGGAGGATCTGGAGGCGAGGTGGGTGTGAGGAGAATATTCAGAGGTAAAGTCACTGGCTGGAAAAATGCCCAGAAAAGGGAAAAAAAATAAGACTATAGAAGGTTACTTTCTTGGTGAACAGGCATTTCCTCCCTTCCTTTCTGATGAGGAAGAACAATGCTTACCATCACGGAAAAAGGCAGAAGTCAAGGCTTCTGTATCCCAGCCCACTCAATGGGCTCAGGCCATGGAAGAGCTCAAAAAGAATTTTGAAAATCAAGTTAGAGAGGTGGAGGAAAAGCTGGGAAGAGAAATGAGAGACATGCAGTCAAAGCATGAACAGCAGGTCAGCACCCTGCTAAAGGAGACCCAAAAAAATGCTGAAGAAAATAACACCTTGAAAAATAGGCTAACTCAATTGGCAAAAGAGGTTCAAAAAGCCAATGAGGAGAAGAATGCTTTCAAAAGCAGAATTAGCCAAATGGAAAAGGAGATTCAAAAGCTCACTGAAGAAAATAGTTCTTTCAAAATTAGAATGGAACAGATAGAGGCTAATAACTTTATGAGAAGCCAAGAAATCACAAAACAAAACCAAAAGAATGAAAAAAATGGAAGATAATGTGAAATATCTCATTGGAAAAACAACTGACCTGGAAAATAGATCCAGGAGAGACAATTTAAAAATTATGGGACTACCTGAAAGCCATGATGAGAAAAAGAGCCTAGACATCATCTTTCATGAAATTATCAAGGAAAACTGCCCTGAGATTCTAGAACCAGAGGGCAAAATAAATATTCAAGGAATCTGCAGAACACCGCATGAAAGAGATCCAAAAAGAGAAACTCCTAGGAACATTGTGGCCAAATTCCAGAGTTCCCAGGTCAAGGAGAAAATATTGCAAGCAGCTAGAAAGAAACAATTCAAGTATTGTGGAAATACAATCAGGATAACACAAGATCTAGCAGCTTCTACATTAAGGGATCGAAGGGCATAGAATAGGATGTTCCAGAAGTCAAAGGAACTAGGACTAAAACCAAGAATCACCTACCCAGCAAAACTGAGTATAATACTTCAGGGGAAAAATTGGTCTTTCAATGCAATAGAGGACTTTCAAGCATTCTTGATGAAAAGACCAGAGCTGAAAAGAAAATTTGACTTTCAAACACAAGAATGAAGAGAAGCATGAAAAGGTGAACAGCAAAGAGAAGTCATAAGGGACTTACTAAAGTTGAACTGTTTACATTCCTACATGGAAAGACAATATTTGTAACTCTTGAAACTTTTCAGTATCTGGGTACTGGGTGGGATTACACACACACACACACACACACACACACACACACACACACACATAGAGACAGAGTGCACAGAGTGAATTGAAGAGGATGGGATCATATCTTAAAAAAATGAAATCAAGCAGTGAGAGAGAAATATATTGGGAGGAGAAAGGGAGAAATGGAATGGGGCAAATTATCTCTCATAAAAGAGGCAAGCAAAAGACTTATTAGTGGAGGGATAAAAAGGGGAGGTGAGAGAAAACCATGAAGTTTACTCTCATCACATTCCACTAAAGGAAAGAATAAAATGCACACTCATTTTGGTATGAAAATCTATCTTACAATACAGGAAAGTGGGGGATAAGGGGACAAGCAGGGTGGAGGGGATGATGGAAGGGAGGTCATGGGGAGGAGGGGGAGTAATTTGAGGTCAACACTCATGGGGAGGGACAGGAGCAAAAGAGAATAGAAGTAATGGGGGACAGGATAGGATGGAGGGAAATATAGTTAGTCTTATACAACACAACTATTATGGAAGTCATTTTCAAAACTACACAGATTTGGCCTATATTGAATTGCTTGCCTTCCAAAGGGAAGGGGTGGGGAGGGAGGGAGGTAAAGCAGTTGGAACTCAAAGTGTTAGGAACAACTGTTGAGTAATGTTCTTGCCACTAGGAAACAAGAAATACAGGTAAAGGGGTATAGAAAGTTATCTGGCCCTACAGGACAAAAGAGAAGATGGAGACAAGGGCAGAGAGGGATGATAGAAGAGAGAACAGATTGGTCATAGGGGCAATTAGAATGCTTGGTGTTTGGGGGGGGAGGGGAGAAAAGGGGAGAAAATTTGTAACCCAAAATTTTGTTAAAATGAATGTCAAAAAAAAAAAAAAGAAAGAAAGAACTAGAGGCCACAGCATACAAAATCTCACCATCATGAGCAAGAAGCAAGGGAGGAAGGAAAAGACCATAGAATTTTTCTATGGGGACAAGGACCAAAACACAAATACCAAAGAAGTCAGTATTGAGACTGTACTCTCATTTGAAACTTCAGAAGCGACTATGAACTACTTGCATGTACAAACAGCTCTCTTGGAACAGCTGAAGAAGGAAATAGAAGAAAAACTAGTCAATGATTTTAAAAGTATGAAAAAATAATTCTATGAAAAGAACCGCTTGTTAAAAAGGAAAATTGAACAAATGGAAAAGTACAAAAAATAACTGGAGAAAATAATTTCTTAAAAGAAATAATTGAACAGATGGAAAAGGAGATACAAAAGTTAACTGATGAAAACAATTTGATAAAAATTAGAATTGGTCAAGTAGAAACTAATGAGTCTATGAAACATGAAGAATCAGTCAAACAAAATCTAAAGAATGAAAAGATAGAAAAAATGTAAAATACCTAATTGGAAAAACAACTGACGTGGAAAATTGATCCAGGAGAGAAAATTTAAGAATTATTGGCCTACCAGAAAGCCATGATAAAAACACAGTCTGGACAATATTTTTCAAGAAAGCATCAAGGAAAACTGCCCAGAAGTGCGAGATCCAGAGGGCAAAATAGTGATCAAAAGAATCCAATGTTCACCTCTTGAATGGGATCCCAAACTGAAAACAGCAAGAAATATTGTTGCCAAATTCCAGAACTATCAGGTGAAGGAGAAAATACTACAGGCAGCCAGAAAGAAACCATTCAGATATTGAGGAGCTACAGTCAGAATCACACAGGACCTTGCAGCTTCTACATCAAAGGATCAAAGAAATTGGAATATGATATTCTATAAGGCAAAGGAGCTGGGACTACAACCAAGGATCAATTATCCAGCAAAGTTCACCATAACACTTCAGGCACAGAGATGGACATTCAAGGAAATAAGCGATTTCCAGGCCTTTCTGACAAAAATACCAGAACACAATAGAAAATTAGATCTTCAAACGCAGGTCTCAAGACAGGCATAAAAGGTAAACAGGGGGAAAGAAAAACTTGTTACTCAATTTGGGCAAACTGTTTACCTCCCTATAAAGGAAGATGATACTAGTTAATCTTGAGAATTGCACATTTATTATGAAATATAAAAGGGATATACGTAGATAGAGGGAAAAAGCATAAGGTAAATGATGTGATGATAAAAATGTGATTCAAGCATGTGAAGATATTGCAACAGGACATGTGAGAAGGAGGAAGCAGAAAATGATAAATTACATCACAGGAAGAAGTATAGAATTATATTATAGTAGAAGGAAAGAGGGGAGGGAGATAAGCATTGTTTGAGAGGTATTCTCATCTGATTTGGTTCAAGAAGGGAATAATAAACTTAATCAAGTATATAGATCTAACTAGTTCTATAGGCAGTAGGAGGAAAAGGGGGAAGAAAGAGGAGGAGAAGAAGTAGTAAGGGAGGGAAGAAGTAGTAAACGTAAAAGGGAGTTAAAGGGAGGGGGGCTAAGAGAAGGAAGGGAAGACTGTGGAAGGTGGTGATCAAAAGCGAAAACTCTATTGAGGAGGGGAAGGGAGATGGGAGAACTAAAAGCACAAATGGTGAGAAAGAGGATGAAGGGAAAGACACAGATGGTAAACATAACCGTGAATGTGAATGGAATGAACTCTCCCATAAGACAGAGATGGATAGCAAAATGGATTAAAAGTAACAATCCAACAATATGTTGTTTACAAGAAACATAGTTGAAATGGGGGAATACACACAGGGTAAAGATAAAAGGTTGGAGCAGAATATATTGTACCTCAGCTGATGTAAGAAAAGCAGGGATAGCAATCCTAATCTTACACAAAGCAAAAGCAGAAATAGATCTAATCAAAAGAGATAAAGAAAGAAAAAATATACTGCTAAAAGGCACCATAGACAATGAAGCAATATCATTACCAAACATGTATGCTCCAAGTGGCACAGCATCCAAATTCTTAGAGGAGAGGTTGGGGGAGTTGCAGGAAGAAATAGAAAGCAAACCTATGCTAGAAGGGGAAATCAACCTTCCCCTCTCTGAACTTGATAAATCTAACCTTAAAATAAACAAGAAGGAACTTAAGGGGGTGAATAAAACTCTGAATAAGGTAGATATGATCGATCTCTGGAGAAAATTGAATGGGGATAGAAAGGAATGTACATTTTTCTCAGCACTACATGGCACATATACAAAAATTGACCATGTTCTAGGGCATAAAAACCTAACAATCCAGTGCAGAAAGGCAGAGATAGTCAATGCATCCTTCTCAGATCATAATGCAATAAAAATTATATGTAATGAAAAGTCATGGAAATATAAAGCAAAACTTAATGGGAAACTAAATAATTTAATCATAAAGGAGGAGTGGGCTAAACAACAAATCATAGAAACAATCAACAATTTTATTCAAGAGAATGACAATAATAAGACAATCTACCAAATCTTATGGGATACTGCAAAAGCAGTTCTTAGGGGAAGTTTTATATCTTTGTATGCCTACATGAATAAAATAGAGAAAGAGGAGATCAATGACTTGGGCATGCAGCTGAAAAAGCTAGAAAAAGAACAAATTGAAAATACCCAAGTAAATATCAAATTAGAAATACTGAAAACCAAAGGAGAGATCAATAAAATTGAAATTAAGAAAACTTTTGAACTAATAAATAAGACTAATAGTTTGTTTTATGAAAAAACTAATAAAATTGATAAACTTTTGGTCAATATGATTTAAAAAAAGAAAGAATAAAAGCAAATTACCAATACAAAAAATGAAAGGGGTGACTTCACCTCCAACAAGGAGGAAATTAAAACAATAACTAGAAATTACTTTGCCCAACTTTATGCCCATAAATTTGACAATCTAAATGAGATGGATGAGTATTTTAAAAAATATAAATTGCCCAGATTAACAGAAGAGGAAGTTGACTACTTAAACAACCCCATCTCAGAAAAAGAAACTGAACAAGCCACCAACAAACTCCCTATGAAAAAAATCTCCAGGGCCAGATGGATTTACAAGTGAACTCTATCTAGTATTTAAAGAACAGTTCATTCCAATACAATATAGACTATTTAGGAAAATAGGGGAAGAAATAGTCCCCCCAAATTCTTTTTATGAAACAAATATGATTTTGATACCTAAACCAGGAAGAGACAAAACAGAGAAAGAAAATTATAGACCAATTTCTCTAATGAATATAGATGCAAAAATTTAAAATAAGATTTTAGCAAAAAGAATACAGCAATTTATCACCAGAATAATACATTATGATCAGGTAGAATCCATACCAAGAATGCAGGGGTGGTTTAATATTAGGAAAACTATTAGCATTATTGATTATATCAACAACAAAACTAACAGAAACCACATGATTATCTCAATAGATGCAGAAAAAGCTTTTGACAAAATACAACACCTATTCCTATTTAAAACACTGGAAAGCATAGGAATAAAGGGAACTTTCCATAAAATAATAAGCAGTATCTACCTAAAACCTCCAGCAAGAATTATATGCAATGAAGATAAGCTAGATATATTTCCAATAAGAAAAAGGGTGAAACAAAGATGTCCATTATCACCACTATTATTCAATATGGTACTAGAAATGTTAGCTGTAGCAATTAGACAAGATAAAGAAATTGAGGTAATTAGAACAGGAAGAGAAGAAACTAAGTTATCACTCTTTGCATATGATATGATGGTATACTTAGAGAATCCCAGGGATTCAAGTAAAAAACTTCCTGAAATAATAAACAACTCTGACAAAGTTGCAGGTTACTAAATAAATTCACATAAATTTTCTGCATTTCTATATATTAGTAACAAAGCCCTACAGCAAGAGATAGAAAGAGAAATCTCATTTAAAGCTAGGATAGACAATGTAAAATATTTGGGAATTTACCTGCCACAACAAACCCAGGGACTATATAAACACAATTACAAGACACTTTTTGCACAAATAAAGTCATATCTAAGTAAGTGGAAAAATATCAGTTGCTCATGGGTGGGCCCAGCCAATATAATAAAAATGACAATTCTACCTAAATTAATGTACTTATTTAGCTCCATACCAATCAAACTATCAGATAATTATTTTTTAGAACTGGAAAAATAATATCAAAATTCATTTGGAAGAAGAAGTTCAGAATATCAAGGCGACTAATGAAAAGAAATGCTAGGAAAGGTGGTCTAACACTACCAGATATCAAATTGTATTATAAATTAGCAATTATCAAAATCACTTGGTATTGGTTAAGAAACAGAAGGGTAGACAAGTGGAATATTCTAGGTACTCAAGACATAGTTGGTAATGAATATAGCAATCTACATTTGATAAACCCAAGAACCCCAGCTTCTGGGATAAGAACTCACTGTTTGACAAAAATTCCTGGGGAAACTGGATAACAGTGTAGCAGAAACTTGGCATAGACCAATGTCTGATACCATAGACAAGAATAAAGTCCAAGTGGATACACAATCTAGTTATAAAGATTGATATTATGGACAAATTGGTGGAGCAAGGAACAGTGTATCTATCAGATTTGTGGAGAAGGGAAGAATTTTTCACTAAAGAAGAGACTGAAAGCATTATGAAGTGCAAGATGGATAATTTCAATTACATCAAACTGAAAGGTTTTTGCACAACCAAACTCAATGCAACTAAGATTAGGAGGGAAGCAGAAAACTGGGAAAGAATTTTTGCAGCTAGTGTCTGTGATAAAGGCCTCATTTCTAGAATTTATAGAGAACTGAGTCAAATGTACAAGACTACATGTCATTCCCCAATTGATAAATGGTCAAAGGATATGAACAGGCAGTTGTCAGAGGAAGAAATTAAAGATATCCATAGTCATATGAAAAAATGTTCTAAATCACTACTAATTAGAGAAATGCAAATCAAAACAACTATGAGGTACCACGTCACACCTATCAGATTGACTAACATGACAGAACAGGAAGATGAAAAATGTTGGAGAGAATGTGGGAGAATTGGAACACTAATTCATTATTGGTGGAGTTGTGAGCTGATCCAACCATTCTGGAGGGCAGTTTGGAACTATGCCCAGAGGGCTACAAAAATATGCATGCCCTTTGACCCAGCAATATCACTTCTAGTACAGTATCCCCAAGAGATCGTAAAAATGGGAAAGGGTGCCACATGTACAAAAATATTTATAGCATCCTCTTTGTAGTTGCCCAAAACTGGAAATCAAGGGGATGCCCATCAATTGGGGAACAAATTGTAGTATATGAATATAATGGAATACTATTGCGCTATAAGGAATGATGAACTTATAGACTTCAGAGAGGCCTGGAAAGACTTATATAATCTAATGCTGAGCAAAAGGAGCAGAAACAGGAGAACTTTGTGCACAGCAACAACCACAGTGTGTGAGAGTTTTTTCTGGTAGACTTGGAACTTCATTGCAATGCAAGGACTTGAAAAAATTCCCAATGTTCTTTTAAGGTAAAATGCCTTCCACATCCAGAGAAAGAACTATGGAATTCAATCAAAGAATGTAGCAGATCATTTTCTTTTGTATTAAGTTTTGGTTTTTTATATGATTTCTCCCATTCATTTTAATTTTTCTATACAGCACGTCTATGGTGAAATGTATTTAATAGGAATGTATATGTAAAACTTACATAAAGTTGAATGCCATCTTGGAGAGGGAAGGGAGAGAGGGAGGGAGGGGGAAAAATCTAAGTTATGTGATAGTGATTGTAGAACACTGAAAATAAATAAAATTAATATAACAAAATAAAAATTAGAATGAAGCAGATGGAAGCAAATGGCTATATGATAAACCAAAAAATTACAAAAACAAAACCAAAAGAATGAAAAAATAGAAGACAATGTGAAATATCTCATTGAAAAAATAACTGATCTGGAAAATAGATCTAGGGGAGACAATTTAAAATTATGGGACTACCTGAAAGCCATGATCAAATAAAGAGCCTAGACATCATCTTTCATGAAATTATCAAGGAAAACTGCCCTGATATTCTAGAACCAGAATGTAAAATAAATATTGAAAGAATCCACCAATCATCTCCTGAAAGAGATCCAAAAAGAAAAACTCCCAGGAATACTGTAGCCAAATTCCAGAGTTCCCAGGTCAAGGAGAAAATGTTGCAAGAAGCCAGAAAGAAACAATTCAAGTGTTGTGGAAATACAATCAGTATAACACAATATCTAGCAGCTTCTTCACTGAGGGGTCAGATGGCTTGGAATATGATATTTCAGAAGCCAAAGGAACTAGAATTAAAACCAAGATTCATCTACTCAACAAAACTGAGTATGATACTTCAGGGGGGGAAAATGGTCATTCAATGAAATAGAGGACTTTCAAGCATTTTTGATGAAAAGACCAGAGCTGAATAGAAAATTTGACTTTCAAACACAAGAATCAGGGGGAAAGGAAAACAGAAAAGAGAAATCATAAAGGACTTACTAAAGTTGAACTGTTTACATTCTTACATGGAAAGATAATATCTGTAACTGTTAAGACTTTGCTCAGTATTTAGGTAGTTGGAGGGATTATATACATATAGACAGAGGGCACAGGGTGAGTTGAATAGGAAGGGATGCTATCTAAAAAAATATATTAAGGGGTGAGATAGGAATATATTGGGAGGAGAAAGGGAGAAATGAAATGGGGCAAATTATCTCTCACATAAAAGAGGCAAGAAAAAGCTTTTTCAATGGATGGGAAAAGGGGGAAGTTGAGAGGGAAAAAGTGAACCATATTCTCATCACATTTGGCTTAAGGAGAGTATAACATGCACACTCAATTTGGTATGAAAATCTGTCTTCCACTACAGGAAAGTAGGGGAGAAAGGGATAAATGGGGTGGCAGGGATGATAGAAGGGAGGGCAAATGGGAGAAGGGAGTAATTAGAAGTAAACACTTTTTGGGGAGGGACAAGGTCAAAAGAGAGAATAGAATAAATGAAGGGCAGGATAGGATGGAGGGAAATATAGTATTTCATAACCTTACAATTATGGAAGTCTTATGCATAATTACCCATGTATAGCCTATATTGAATTGCTTGTCTTCTCAGTGGGGATGGGTGGGGAGGGAGGAAGGGAGAGAAGTTGGAACTCATAGTTTTAGGAAGGAATGTTGAGAATTGTTTTTGCATGCAACTTGAAAATAAGAAATACAGGTAATGGGGTATGGAAATCCATCTTGCCCTACAGGAAAAGAGATAAGATGGGGATAAAGGAGAGGAGGGGTGTGATAGAAGGGAGGGAAGATTGGGAAAAGGGATAATCAGAATGCACGATGTCTTGGGTTGGGGGAGAGTAGAGATAGGGAAAAAATTCGGAACTCAAAATCTTGTGGAAATGAATGTTGAAAATTCTAAATAAATAAATAAATAAAATAATAATTAAAAAAACTAATGAAACTGTATGCACTCCTCCTAAGCTTGTACCCCAAAGAGACCAAAAAAGACAAAAGGAAACCATATATTCAAAAATATTCCCAGCAGCTCTTTTTATAGTGGCAAAGAAATGGAAATTAAGGAAGTGTCCGTAAGTTGGGTAATGGCTACATAAATTATGGCATGTAACTATACAGTGCTGTAAGAAATGGTGAAGGTAACAGTTTCAGAGAAACCTGAGAAGACCTGTATAAACTGATGTAGAGTGAAGTGAGCAGAACCAGGAGCATAATTTACACTATAATGACAACATTGTAAAACCTGAAAACTTCAAAAGGCATTGAACTCTAATCCAAACAATAGTCAACCACGATTCCAGAAGACCCATGATAAGACACACTACCCACCTCTGACAAAGAACCAATGGACTCAATACGCAGAATGTCACATATATTTGTGAACATGGCCAATGAGGGAATTTGTTTTGCTTCACTGTCAATATTTGTTACAAAGATTTTTTTTTTTAAGATGGGGATTGGTAACAAAAAAATAAATAAATACTTTTTAATTGAAAAAAATTAATAAAAATAAAATAAAATCCATATGCAACATGGATGATGTCTAAAACCAGAACACCTGATGCTTCAGGTTGAGAGTGTTTGTGGTAATTATAATGGTCTTTTCAGCCAAAATAACCACCTTCAAGAAGAAGGAGATAGCCCAGATCCCCCATACCTACTCCAGCAATAACTTGAAATTTACACCAGGTATAATAATACTCAAGAAATGCAATACTCAAGAAGGGCAATGTAAGAGGGAATTCCCCATATACACCAAAATATGTATAGTAGTATTTTTTTGTAATAGCAAAGAATTGGAGACAAAGTAGATGCCTGCAAATTGAGGAATGGTTAAACAAAATGGGGTACCTGAAAGCAATGAAATAGTAGTATAATGTAAGAAAGAATGACTATGAATAACTATGTTTAATATATTGATAACTGTATTTCACTGTTTTCCTTTGTAGTTTTTTGTAGTTTATTTTATGTATTCAAAAGCATTATTCTGAAAAGGGGTCTATGGGATTCGCCAGACTGTTCAAGGAGACTGCAATACACAAAAGTATTACTCCGTGGGCTAGAGGTACAAAATGAGACACATTTTAAGCCATGGACACTGTGAAATTGTCTTATTTGACTGTCCTACTTGATTAACAAGGAAGTGATTTTGTTTGGGAGAGGAAAGAGTTGGGGAAAGTGAGTAGGTGAAGCTAAAAAAGAAAAGAAAAAAGGCATTAATAAAGCATTTTAAAATACAGACAATAAAGCAAAGCAAAAATCAGAATGGGACACAGAAAAGCCAGGGGTGCTAATACTATCATGTTACATTTAATGTATATTACTAAAAGCTGGATATACTAGATTTACATACTATATTATTTCTGATATTTAATTATGGAAAAGTTCCTGTTTGTTTGCTTTTTGTTCAAAAGCATTTTAAAGAATATTTTAAAACAGGTGACAGAATTATTTTCAATTTCCTTACCTCCCAAAAAATCCCACAAAAATGAGTTCACCATTTCTTTTAGTCACCATTTCCCCCAAGGGTGAAAACTCCCAAGGAAATTCAATTCAAGCAAGGGTTATGGAACTATCCCTTCTTTTGAGGAATTGTTATCATCTAGAAAAGTCAGAAAGGTCTAAACTTTCTTCATTTAACAAAATATACTCCAGTCACACATTCTCCTCCTGCCTGCCACCACCTTCTCCTTTTTTCTTTGTTAGAACTCCCGTATCTGGAATCTTCTATGCCTAAAAACTTCTAGACTAAATAATTCTATTTTTCTAGATGTTTAGCCAAATCCCTGCCTAACTTTAGAGATGTAAAATCAATCATACTTCTCTTCTGGGAATGTCCAGGAATGAGTAAAGATGAACCCAAGCATCCCAGAGTTTGACATAATAGAATAGTCTCCTGAAGGGCCACTGTAACTCCTTCCTCTTTCCATGCTCTAAAGACAATCATGTATAAAATCAGTAAACCTGTAGGTCCGTAACAGTCCTGGTCCCTTGTCTGCCTTTCCCCATTTAGCTTTGAACGTGGTAATGCCAGCCTCCACTGTGGGAGATCAGCGAAATACCCTAGTTTGGAGGTGGTCACTCTTGCCCCATTGTAGGAAGGAAATGGTACTGGGCTTGGATGGGAAAGCAACTTTTGAGGGTTCAATAATCTTCTTTAATCACGTATACCAACAGAGAAAATATAAGAAGAGAAACAAAAATCAACAGGGCTTCTGTCTATTCATAAGAAATAAATATATCACAGATCAACAGACAGATCCAACTCTCTGACCATTATATACATACATAGTTACCAGAGAGAGAAGCACCAATATCTGGGTTTTCAAAGCTGGCTGGGGGGGGTGGGGGGGCGAGGGGAGAACTCCTTAAGGGCTACCCAGAGTCTCATCTGGCACAGGAACCTTCTTTCAAAGAGCAAGCCACAAAGCAAAACCTCACCTCAGAGTATATATAGACTTTTCAGAAGTGGAGGGCATCTCAACCTTTGTGACCCAATGCCTCATTAACAATTAACAAAAGGTGTGGGCCTTCCTACAAAACAAGCATCCCCTAATCAAGCTTCCCTTAATGGGCTCCACCTGAGGCCTATTAATGGGTGGGACAGATCTTTCATTAAAATTACAGATAGTGCCCTTTCTCCCTCTCTCTACTCGCTTGGGGATCTCAAGTTTAGCCACGGCTTTTCTTTAAATGTGCCAGATAAAGGATCTATTGAGTTCAGAGTAATATGGCTCCTGAATCTTCTCCTCTTCAGAACAAACATCCCCATTTGGCTTAAATGATTCTCATAAAGGCTAGAGTAATCTCCAGGTCCCTCACCATGTTCTCTAGACATTCTCCAGACTCAAATGTTTTTATTTGCCACCAGTTCCTCTGCTTGGTTTTAACTCCACCATCATCTTCATAATGTCCCCATGTGAGGAACCCTCTAGCATTTACACATGTGCACGCGTGCACATACACACACACATACATACATACATACACACACACACACACACACACACACATCCCTTTCCATCTTCCTCTTGTGTTTTGTCTTCCCCCATTAGAATGCAAGCTTCTTAAGGTACAAGGACTTTTCTTTTTCTTATTTGTTTCCCCAGCACAGTCCCTAGTACATAGTTGGTGCTTAATAAATTTCTATGTATCATATCATTCCTGAAATGCATAGTCAAAATTATTGTGTTCATCCTTAATTGCTGAAGAAGACCACGCCATCAGAGAAATGATGCCATGACTTGCACTTGACTTTGTTTTGAGTGAGGGAGGGCTGTGCAGGTCACCAGCCTCACTTCTCCTCCAGAGCCATCTGAATCCAGTGGCCAGATATTCATCAAGATGACTGGAGATGGCCCAGGATGCACTGGGAGACCTTGGCTAATACTCAACATGTGGTCTGACCAAGACAGTATATAACAGGGTTATCACCTGCCTCATTCTGGGCACTTGATCTCTTTTAATGCAGCGTAAGATTGAATTGTTTTTGTTGTTCTTTGTTGGGGTGGGGGGAGGTGTTATTTGTGTGGTTGGTTCATTGGTTGGTTTTTGCTGCTGAAACACTATTGAATCATATGGCTGATTTTTAATCTACCAAATAAAGAAAAGTAAAGAGAACAAGCAAACAGAGGTACAGAGGAAAGACAGTTTTGGACCTCAGTTTCCCTTTCTGTAAAATAAGAAAGTTGGAATGGATGATCTCTAAGCATCTAGGGAATGAGTCTTCACATACTGACCTGTTCAGGGACTGTGGTTCCTGATTTAAGACCAACTACAGAATTCAAAGAGGCCAGTAGATGTCAGCACAGCTTCTTAGGTGTGACTAAAATGAAAAAGGCAGTTTTGGCTGCTTAAACAAAGTCTTCTCCATTAAAATCCCTTCTCATTATGAAAAAGTTGTGACCTAATAATCCAACTCCTCCCCACCTCCCCACTGCACCCTGAGAGCACAATGAGTTTGACCCATACCTAACTAGGAATCTCCTCCACAGCATCCCTGACAAGTCGCCATCCAGTAGATCTTTGAATACCAGCAGTGATGGGGAGTCCACTGGCTCTTAAGGCAAGCTGGGGTCTTTTTGACAGCTCTAATTACTGGGAACTTTTTGTTTCTGTTGAGTTAAAACCTTCCCTGCCCCAGTTCCCATTCATTTCTTCTCTGTGAACTCAGAAGGCAAGCAAATAGAAGGAAGGAAGTAAAGAAAGGAAAGGAAAGAAGGAAGGAAGGAAGGAAGGAAGGAAGGAAGGAAGGAAGGAAGGAAGGAAGGAAGGAAGGAAGGAAGGAGGGAGGGAGGGAGGGAGGGAGGGAGGGAAGGAGGGAAGGAGGAAAGAAGGGAAGGAGGGAAAGAGGTAAAGAAGGAAGGGGAAGGGAAATAAGGGGGACAGAAGGAAGAAAGAAGGAAGGACTGAAACAGAGCAAAGAGATTCAGTCTATGTCTCTATCCCACTTAATGTGGGAATGCATAACAATAGTAATCATATTTACATGGTGCTCCAAGGACTATGAAGACATTTACAAGAAGAGACTTGCCCAGGGTCATAGCTTGAAAGTGCCTCGGGCTGGATTTAAAATTAGACCTGCCTTCCTGACTCCAAATCCACTCTATCCAAAAAGTCCTGGATTGTATATGAGATGGGAAATTTGAATTAGCTGCTCCATCACCAGGTCTCAGTCCTCAGGTGGCTCTCATGTGAGCATCTCACAGCAAGGAAGGTGATTTTAGACTTTCTTTGTCATGGTCCATTCAGTCTTCTTACTCAATTAGAGTTCCTCAGAGGAAGATCCTTGGATGGTCCTCCTAGACCTCCAGGTCAGCTAGAAGGCACATGTCGAGTGCCCTTTGCATTCTTTGTACCTTTTCTTGCTTCATAGGGGGAGCAGGGAAAAGAAAGAGGTAAGCAGTAATAAGATACTCTATAACATCACCATCTCATTTGCATGTGAATCACCTACAACATCAGCAAACTCCTATTAGTCACTGGAGTTTCTGCAAGATCAATTTCTCTTTGCTTTTGTTTTCTTCTGTTTAAATAGAAGCTCCAATTCAACTTGTCTCTTGAGTAAGACTTTAGTTAAGTAAGGTGAAAAATAACATTTACACTAGTTCCCATGGTTCATGTCCATCTCAGTTCTATCTGCCTTCCTGGAGACCCTCATCCCTTGCTAGCTCCCACTGTTGCTCCCTGAGATGAAAAGCTTACACTATGAGAAGCACTTGAGAACTGAGACCTACTGAGAGAATGGCAAATGCCCAACTGCACTTTATAGGCAATTTTAAGTTTTTCTCAGGGTAATTTTGACTATATTAGAATTTTAGTTTTTGTTATAATTTTCAATTGTATGTAACTCTCCATGACTCCATTTGGAGTTTTCTTGGCAAAAGTTCTGGAGTGTGTTGCTATTTCCTTCTCTATGTCATATTACAAATGAGGAAACTGAGGCAAACAGGGTTAAGTGAGTTGCCTGGGGTCACACAGCTAGTAAGTGTCTATGGCAGGATTTTAACTCAGGAAGATAAGTCTTCCTGACTCCAAGTCTTGTGCGCTATCTCCTATGCCACTTAGCTGCCCACTGCCCACCACTTAAGAAACAGAGCTGCATTGGTGGTCTCTAAGGACTGTAAGATTCTGTGATTCTCTGCTTCCATGGGATTCAATAGTTACAGGATTCTAATCCTCAAGTCACTGGGCTCCTGGAGGCGCTGAGTCAAGGAAGGATCCTTTCCATTCAGGACTGTTTCTAAGGATGTGTTTGGGTGTGAATTGAGAAAGTCCTAGGATTACAGAGATGTTCTGAGCCTTCTCCAACAGGACATTGAGAGAGCAAATCAGAGAGGGACCATTTGGACCAGGTCCCCTACTTTCAACAGTAGGAAGAAAAGTCCCTTGACTTTTGGTCTTCACTACCACAGCTGACTTGGCCAACCTCTGCCTGGATCCCGACAAGAGGAGCCTGAGCTTAAGACAAGGGACCCCTGATTTCTCTGAGGAGTGAAGCTTCTCTGAGACCTGCTCATGGAACATTGAGAGAGACGCTCCAGTTCTTCCTTAATTACTTTCTAATTGGAAATCTATTTTCAAATTTAGAGTTAAAAATTCAAGTGATTATTTTCCAGATCTGTTCAGCAGGGAAGTTGTGTGAGCACTCAGATCTGCCAGAAACAGTTAATTAATACCTAGCTGTAATAAACAAAGACTCCAGAGGTCATCAGTTCCCACAGCCCAAGAAGGGTGAAACCTGAAGGGTTGAGGAGCCTCTTGCTTGTGACTTGTTCCCAAGTAAGGGTTCTTGAAGGTAGAGGCCAGTATGAGCCACGTAAGAATCAAGCCACTCCTTATAACCAGAATTGATGACACACCATCCTTGAGGCTGGCCCGGGTGGTGAACCAAGCTGAAGAATCAAAGGTAGCCAACCAGATCAGAGTGTACGAGAAGGTAGCCAAGATCCGATGCTATGAACTGGACAGGGAGATAGAGGCCCTGCAGAAGTTTTTGGAGGAAGTGAAAATGACCACTGGCTATTTAAAAGACAGTTCCCTGGTAAATGTGTGGTGAGAACTGAGGGAGTAGGGTGGCATGGGGGAGGGGCATTTATAAAGGCCAGGCTCCACGTTTAGGCTGACAGCAGTCACCACCCAGAGGCACCAGCTACGGGACAGCAGCACCTTCCACTATGAGAGTCCAACACAGCCTTCATGGCTTACCAGAGTGGGCAAAGATTCTCCCACGCAGAACTAAGGGTTTACGGAGAGTTGGTGGCAACTCAAAGAATATAATTTGACTAATTCAACAAACCTCAGTGGAAAGCTTTTTTGGGGGGATGCCATTTTTGTCGCTGCTCCTCTAAGCCTAATTTCCAGGGCATGGTTGAATAAGCTCATCCATTATGGAGAATCTTGCTCCTATTCATATACTGAAACTTAAAGACCTTTTGACCCTGGTCTGGCATCTCTGATAAGTGACACCCCTAACCCATGAGGCAAAATTCCCAAATGGGTCAAAGAAAAGAATCAACGGGAAAGTTTGCCCTTGTGATCAAAGAAGGTCAAAGAGCTGCATCTGTCTTGCCTTTCTCCATTATTTTCATAGCCACGAATTCTCCATTCAAAGCCTTTTTCTTCCACTCTGTACTCTGGTGTTGGTAACATTCTGTTTCCTCCCCTTATCTGCCTCAGCCTCAGAGAGGAAACTTCTTTTAAAAAATCTACATATAGTATGCAAAAAACACATAGAAATAAAAAATATATAATAGAGTGCAATGTGTCTTATTTTATGTTAGAAAGATTAAATCTATTCATCTCAATATTTTTAACACATCCCCCAAAGGCAGTTTTGTGGTTGGTGGTTAAGTTTCTGCCTATACTACATATGAAGAAACAAAAGGAAAAAATAATAATAATAGCTAACCTTTTTATTGCACTGAAATTTACTAAGTGCTTTACAGAAGTTACCTCATATTAACTCATGACAGTCCCTATAGGGTAAGAATTGTGATTAGAGCAACATGGTCAGGCTTGTACTTCAGGAAAATCACCAAATGGATATATGATCTTAGTATTAAAGCTTATACTATAAAACATTAGAAGACAAGCAACTCACCTACTTCTCACAATTATGGATGGGAGATGTATTTTAAACTAAATAAGGAACAGAAGCAATTGTGAAAGATAAGGTAAATAACTGATCAAATGAAACTGAAAAACACACAAAATTAATGTACCTAGAATAAAAAGGGAAGTGGTCAAATTGGGAAAAATATTTGTATCAAATTTCTCCAATAAAGGCCTAGTATCCAAGATATATAAACAACTAAAAAATATGTACATGACTGATAACTGTTCTCTAATAGTTAAATGACCAAAGGACATGTACAAATGTTTCACAAAAGAAGAGCTAAAAGTATTAGAAAACACATAAAGGAACATTCTTAATAAGAAAAGAAATACAAATCAAAGCAATCTTAAGATTTCACTTCACACTGAAAATTGGCAAAGATAATAAAAATGGCCATAGTCAATGTTGTAGGGTTTGTAAGATTATAGACACACTAATGGTTGGTGGAGCTGTGGTTTGGTGCAACCACTTTGGAAAGTAATTTAAAATTATTCAAACAAAGTAATTAAAATATTTATACCCTTGCTTCAGAGATCTCATTCCTGGGCTCATATCCCAAGGAAGTCATTCATAAGAAAGTCACCATATACACTGAAATATTTATGGCAGCATTTTTTGTGATAGCAAAGAATTGGAAACAAAATAGATGTTCATCAATCGGGGAATGGCTAAACATACTGTGGTACATAAATGGAATGGAATACTACAGTGCTGTAAGAAATGTGTATATGATGAACATGGAGAAGCATGGAAAGATCTATAGAAACTGATGCAGGATGAAATAAGCAGAGCCAAGAACATAATATACACATTGCCTACAACAATGTAAATGAAAAGAACGATCATTCTCCCCAAAAAATCAAAGGTAAATGCAACAAAAATATAAATATCCAATGTGACTTAGAGGAAAAAATATAAGATATCCCAACCCATTTCTTCAAGGATGTAGGAGGCTCACAGGTATTACACATTACACATTTTCAGACTTTTTCAGTGGATCATTATGTTGTACTGATTATATTTCCTCTTTCTTTTTTTGTCTTTACTATTTGTTAGCAGTTGGTTAGTAATCCTAGTAGTAGGGTGGTCCTCTGGAAGGGAGAGGGATACTGAGGAAAACTATAATGATGTATAAAAATGAAAGGCTTCAATGACAACTTATTTTTAAAAGGAGACAAATTGGGAAATATAAAGGTAAAACTGACAAGATTTGGTAATTGATTGGATAAGTGGATGTGGAATGAGGGAAAAGTAAAGGGCTGATGATAACACTGATGTTTTGAGAATCTGGATGACTATAAGAATGGTGGTGACCCCACCATAAGTTGTCTGGAAGATGGCAGAAAGCTAAAGAAATGAGACGTGGGATCCACAACACAATCCATCCATGCTGACTCATACTGTGTGACTCACTCTGCCCTGCCCAAAATGAGAAAGGGGGTAGCAGGATTCATACTCACTGGTATCTGCCCCCAAGTGCAGAGCTAGTAAGCTAGATGCCAAGGGGTAGTGGCAGGATACTTCCAGAGCTACTGTAGAAGTTATAAATAAGGGACTCAGAAGGGGGAAATTTAAAAGTCTGCACAGAAGATAGAGGGGAAAATAAGAGTAGGAGTGGCTGTGTGAGAGTCAAGCCCTATGATTGTATTCAACTTGTCTTCCCATCCTCTTACTGATCACATAGATCTAAATCTGAGTCTTCAGTCCTAGTTGAACTGTGAGCCAGCCACTTAAGGTTATTGAGCCTTGACTTCCTCACCTGTAAAATAAGAATAACAAGGGGCCAAGAAGGTAGAGGACTAAATTTATGATCAAATTTACTACTTGTATTTGAATCCAACCTCAGATACATTAGCACTTTGATCCTGGAAAGTCACTTAAGATTGCTGAAGCCTCAGTTTTCTCCTTCTGTAAAATGGGGATGATAATAATTGCACCTAACTCAAAGGGTAAAGGAAGGATCAAACAAAAGCATACACACTAAATGTTTTGCAAACCACAAAGTGCTATATAAATGGTAGCTACTATTATCGATGCTCATAGTAGCTACCTCAAAATGCTTTGGAGAGAACCCACTGAAATCATATACATACAGCACTTTTACTAGATTGAATGAGCTCTTTAGAAATTTCAGCTAGTACTGTTCTGCAGTGGTGTAAGGAAGGGAAATGAAGGTGAGAGAACTCAGGATAACAAGTTTTAGTCATAGGTGACTCAGTCACTGCACTAAGGGGGACAAGCAATGAGCATGGGCCATATTGGGTCTGGACTGCTAATAAGATAGAAGACATAGACTGTACGAGCCCCAGCAAACTTTGTAGAAACAACATGAAGAAAGCCTGCTTTTAAATAGTTTTAAATAGTGTTGTGTGGGATGGCTCAGGTCCCTACATAAATCAATTACTCAGAGGCCTCTCAAAGTGATGACAGAAAAGTGATTTATTCGATTCTCAAGAAGCGGGGCTTACCTGTAGGAGTAAGAAAGCCGAAGACAAAGAACAGGACAGTGATTTATATAGACCCTAACTCAAGTCCCTCCTCCCCCCACTGACCATTATCCTCATTAGCTGAGAATATGGTCTTACATTCTAGACACGAAATCTAACCAATCCCTTTTGAAATGAAGACATCGAGGAATTATGTAAGTTTTGTCCAATCATTGAGACCCTAATACACTACACAGTTTTATATCCTTATATGGAACTATTCTATTCTAAAAATATTGTAACCTTGAGCCTTTAGGCCTTACCTCACCCCTGGGAGAAAAATTACAATCTGAGGAGTCTTCACTAAGTCTATCCCACTCAGTGTCTTCAGAGCTACCCTGATTTCTGTGATTTCCTTTGGAAGTTAATATCACTCTATTCTGCCTTTCTCATTTTCTCCCTCACTCTTGTTTGCTTTCCCTCTGTTTCCTTGCTCTTTCTCCTCTCCCCCTCACTCCCTTCTCTCCCTCCTTTCTTCCCCATCCCTCTTCTCCTCCTCCCTCTTCTGTTTCTCGTTCTGTCTCTCTCTCTCTTTCTCTCTCTGTCTCTCTCTCTGTCTCTGTCTCTGTCTCTCTCTGTCTCTCTGTGTCTCTCTATCTATCTATCTATCTATCTATCTATCTATCTATCTATCTCTCCCTGTCACAAAGAATGGAGAAACAGTATAGCAGTTAGTGTATGGTTGGATACAGGGATGGAAGATAGGAGATCTTTTATTTTCTCTGCAATGTGTGTGTATGTGTGTCTGTGTGTGTATATGTTCCAGCAGTCCTTCTTTGGTTTCCATGGCACTACGCTCTTCCAGTTCTCCATGTACTTGTCTGGCCAGTCTCCACTGCAGGGACATTGCCCCTCTCCCATCACTAACTGTGTAGTTCTCAGCCATGTGGACTAAAACCCTCCTCTCTCTTTTAGTACATAGTCACATGACGTCTCCCCAATGGACTATGAGTTCCTTGAGAAAGAAGACTATTTTTCCCTTTCTTCATTCACCCAGTGTTTGACATATGCCTAGCACATAGTAAGTACTTAATAAATACTCATTGACTTGACTAGGGATTCTTAACCTGGCGTTCATGAACTCTTTTTTAAAAAATATTGTGATAATTATATTTCAATATAATTGATTGACTTGTTCATTTTATGTATTCTACACACTGAAAAACATTAATCTGAGAGGCAACATCTATAGACTTCACCAGGCTGCCCAAGGCAACACTAGTTCAAAAAAATTAAGAAATTCTGCCTTATACTACCTCCAGTGGGGATCCCGTTGGCTCCCAAGGATTGAAGTGTCATCTCCATACAGATGATTCACAAATATACATGTTCAGGCTTAATTTATCCCCTACACTCCCGTACCACATTACCAACTGTCCACTGAATATCCATCTACCTGGATGTCCTATAGGCACCTCAAGATCCATTCTATTTTTCCCCAAATTCATACCTCCTCCAAACTTCTCTGTTTCTGTTAAGGGTCCATCCTTCTTTCAGTCACCCAAATTCACAATCTTGACTCTTCCCTCTTCCTCATCCCCACACCCCACATTTGATCAATTACCAAATACTGTCAGTTCTACTTCCACAAAATCTCTCCCTTCCCTCCCCCTCTCTATACTCATACAACCTCTCCTCTAGTTCAGAATCTCATCATCTCCTTTTTGAACAATTGCAATAACCTTGTGAGTAGCCTCCCTATTTCCAGGCTCTTCCTTCACCAATTCACACAGTTTTGACCAAGTCAACCAGCAGCAGTTCTCATCACTCACACAAGGACATTCAACAATCTCCATTGGCTTCCTATTGTTTCACAATACAATATAAACTTTTCATTCTGTCTTTTTAACCATCCACTCACATCTCCATCAGTTTTTATTGTTATCTTCCCTCACTTTCATTTCAATCAAGTGGATTTGGTAATAGTCCCACATACCCAACATTCTCTCTCTTACCATCGCTACCTTTGCATACTGGATCTCCCATGCCTGGAATGCTCTTCCTTCTCACTTATGTCCCTGAGGAATCCTAACTTCCTTCAAAGCTCAACTTAGATGCTGCCTCTTACACAAGGTTCTTCCTCATTCCCTTTGTCAAGTTGTCAGACTTCTGTCCCTCTTCAAATTCCTTTGTATTTATTTATCTGTGTTGTAGGTCATAGCCACTCCAGTACCACACACACACACACACACACACACACACACACACACACACACACACACACCCCATCTCGTAACATTTAGTAAGCTTCTTGAAGGTAACTGTTTCATTCTTGTCTCTGAAGCCCCACTGTGCCTAGCACAGCGTCTAGCAGACCCTGGTGCTCAATAATACTTTCATTGAATTGGGGAGGGTGGGTGGAGGTTGAATTATTCATCCACATCCTTAATCTGATTCAACTGACCCATGGAAGAAATGAAGCCGTCAATATTCACCCTAGGTTTGATGGCATCTTTTCATTCCTCTGTCAAAGTTTGTCCTTGCAAAGTTTCTTTCATAATAACCTTGATTTGAGGTGGGAGGGGAGTTGCAGGCAGGGTCAGCAAAAACTTTCATGTCTTTTGCTTGAGTCCCCTCTCCTGTTTTCAATTTCCTTTTCTTCCACCTCTTCTTTTGCTTGTTAACATAGCTTCCTATCCATGGAACACCATCTCTTCATGCCACATATTTTGAGTGTTACAAAGAGATATTGTTAAAAATGATGGTAATTATAGTTTGGTTTAATATAGCTCTAGACAAGACGAGATAGCTTCCCAGAAGACAATGTCTTCTATCAGAGGATCTCACAATGGGAGAATAGGCGTCATTTTTGCTCTCACTCTTTTGAATGGGCTTCTTAGATCTTCGCCTTCTGTTCTCTATCACATCTTACATTTCTTACCTTTACATTTGAAAAATGAACTGACTTCTTACAAGCAGACACATCTGTCTGCCGCCCCCAGCCTTTCCCAGCTGGGAGCAGAAAACCCAAAGGGCTCTGGAATTCGCCATGCTCCCTGTGACTTCGCTGACCTCCCATTTAGAGGATGCCACTCTGCCTGCTACTTTAGACCTGGCTTTAGAAGTCGTCACATGGCTTAAAAATAATTGGCTGACATTATCTCCTGCTAAATTTATATCCTTTTGACAGGTGGCATGATAGAGAGGAGAGCGGGAGAGAAAGAATGAGAGATTGAGAGAGAAGAAAGAGAAGGGAGGGAGGGAGGGGGAGAGAGAGATAGAGAAGAGGAGAGCAGAGGAAAGGAGAAGAGACGAGATGAGAGGAGACTAGAGGAGACAAGAAGAGAGGGGGAGGGAGCAAGGGAGGGAGAGGAGAGGAGGAGAGAACGAGGGAGGGAGAGGGAGGAGAGGGAGGAGAGATAGAGAGGAAGGGAGAAGGAGAAAGAGAGGGAGAAAGAGAGGGAGAGGGAGAGAGAACCAGAATTTCTAGGCTCACTCCTTTTTATCCTGGAAGTTCAACCCCAAGAAAAGGGTCAACATAGCCTCAGGGGCACCCTTCAATAAGCACCAAGAAACTTCTGCATGAAGCTTTTCCCAATCCCTCTTAATTCTAGTGCTTTCCACTCTATTTACTATTTCCTTTTTATCCTGTATATAACTTGCTTGTACATAGCTGTTTGTATGTTGTCTCCTCCATTAGACTGTGATTTTTTCATGGGCAGGGACTGTCTTTTTAAATTAATTTATTTATTTTTAGTTTTCAACATACATTTCCACAAGATTTTGAGTTCCAAATTTTCTCACCATCTCTCCCCTCCACCCACCCCAAGACACTGTGCATTCTGATTATCCCTTCCCCCAATGTGCCCTACCTTCTATCACACCTCTCCCTTCTCTCATTCCCTTCTTCTCTATTTTCTTGTAGGGAAAGATAAATGTCTATACCCCATTGCCTGTATATCTTATTTCCAAGCTGCATGTAAAAACAATTCTTAACATTCGTTTTTAACACTTTTGAGTTCCAGCTTCTCTCCCTTTCTCCCTCCCTACTCATCCCTACTGAGAAGGCAAGCAATTCAATATAGGTTATACATGTGTAGTTATGCAGAGCACTTCCATAAAAGTCATGTTGTGAAAGACTAACTATATTTCCCTCCATCCTACCCTGCCTCCTATTTATTGTATTCTCTCTTTTGACCCTATCCCTCCTCAAAAGTGTTTACTTCTAATTACCCCCTTCCTGTCATTTGCCCTCCCTTCTATCATCCCCCCATACCCTGCTTCTCCTCTTCTCTCCTACTTTCCTGTAGTGTAAGATAGATTTTCATATCAAATTGAGTGTGCATGTTATTCCCTCCTTAAGCCAAATGTGATGAAAGCAAGCTTCACTTTTTCCCTCTCACCTTCCCCCTCTTTCTCTCCATTGGAAAAGCTTTTCCTTGCCTCTTTTATGTGAGAGATAATTTGCCCCATTCTATTTCTCCCTTTCTCCTCCAAATATATTCCTCTCACCCCTTAATTTTATTTTGCTTAGATATCATCCCTTCCTCACCCTGTGCCCTCTGTCTATATACATATATATGTAATCCCTCCAACTACCCTAGTACTGAGAAAAGTCTCAAGAGTTATAAATATTGTCTTTCCATGTAAAAATGTAAACAGTTCAACTTTAGTAAGTCCGATATCTCTTTCCTGTTTACCTTTTCATACTTCTCTTGATTCTTGTATTTGAAAGTCAAATTTTCTATTCAATTCTGGTCTTTTCATCAAGAGTGCTTGAAAGTTGAATTGTCCATCTTTGGTCATTGAATGACCATTTTTTTTCTCCTGAAGTATTATACTAAGTTTTGCCGGGTAGGTGATTTTTGGTTTTAATCCTACCTCTTTTGTCTTCTGGAATATCATATTCCAAGCCCTCTGATGCCTTAATGTAGAAGTTGCTAGATCTTGTGTTATCCTGATTGTATTTCCACAATATTCAAATTTCTTTGTGCTGACTGTTTGCAATATTTTCTTCTTGACCTGGGAGCTATGAAATTTGGCTACAATATTCCTAGGAGTTTTCCTTTTGGGATCTCTTTCAGGAGACAATTGGTGAATTCTTTCAATATTTATTTTACCCTCTGGTTCTAGAATATCAGGGCAATTTTCCTTGATAATTTTTGGAAGATGATGTTTAGGTTTTTTTTGATTATGGCTATCAGGTAGTCCCATAATTTTTAAATTGTCTCTCCTGGATCTATTTTTCAGGTCAGTTGTTTTTCCAATGAGATATTTCACATTGTCTGCTACTTTTTCATTCCTTTGGTTTTATTTTATAATTTCTTGATTTTTTCATAAAGTCATTAGCTTCCATCTGCTGTGTCCTAATCTTTAAGGAATTATTTTCTTCAGTGAGCTTTTGGGCCTCCTTTTCCATCTGACAGATTCTGCTTTTTTAAGACATTCTTCTCATTGACTTTTTGGATCTCTTTTGCCATTTGGGTTAGTCTATTTTTTTAAAGCATTTTGGAGTCTCCTTTAGCAAGTAATTGACTCATTTTTACTGATTTTCTTACATCACTCTCATTTCACTTCCCAATTTTTGCTCTACTTCTCTTACTTGATTTTCAAAATCCTTTTTGAGCTCTTCCATGACCTGAGACCAATTCATATTTTTCTTGGAGACTTTGGATAGAGGAGCTTTGACTTTGTCTTCTGTTTGCATGTTTTGGTCTTCCTTGTCATCAAAGTAAGTTTCTATAGTCTGATTCTTTTTACGGTTTTTCCTCATTTCCCTAGCCATTTATTTGAATTTTCAGCTCTTTGTCAAGGTATTCTCTGCTTCCATTATGGGTGGGGTGTATATGGTCAGCTGTTCAATCCCCCCACAATCTGTGGGCCTAGAGCTCCAGAAATAGTGGCTGCAGCTGCCCCTGCTGCTGCTGTACCTGCTGTGGGTTCCTCTGCCCCCTCCTCTCACTGCTGCCCTGGGACAGCACCACTCTACTCTCTTACACAGGTCCCACAGAATTTTTCCACTGACCTTCCAATTTGTACTCAATGTTTTGGGGTCATGCAGTCTGGAAACCACCACAGGTGTGAGAGATTTAGTCCCTCCAAGGCCTACTCAGGTCCCCTCTGTGCCAGCACCACCCACACTGGACTGTGCTCCACTCCCAGCACATGCAGATAAACATTTCCCAGCCACCTTCCAGGCTGTCTTGGACTGGAGATTGGCTTCACTCCATCATTCTGTGGGTTCTACAGCTCCAGAATTTGTTTAGAGTCATTTTTACAGTATTTGACTGGGCTTCAGGGGAACACTCTAGAATGTCCATGCTGTTACTCTGCTATCTTGGCTCCACCCAGGGACTGTCTTTTGTCTTTCTTTGTGTTCCCAGCATTTAGTACACTGCCTGGCACATAGTAGGTGCTTAATAAATGTTTATTGAGTGACCTGTTATTGTCTTGGGTGATTGTGGTTCCAAACCCAAGACCCTGCTCTTGGGGAATCTTAGGAAAATTACCACCAATGTGACAAAACATAGTAACTGCTTTATAAATCCTTCCTTCCTACATGACGACATTAATGATCCTTCCAACTGCTATTGCCTTTGCTCTAGAGTATCTTGTATTTTTTGCATGTACTTTATGTGTTTGTATACACTTACATATGTATCTGTGTGTAGATGCAATACATGTTGTCAAAAAAAAGAGAGTCTTAATTTGGGATTCCTTAAACTTTTCTTTAAAAAAAAAGTATTATAGCAATATAATTATTAGCAGCTAGATGGCACAGTAGCTAGAATGTCTCACTTGGAATCAGGAAAATGTGAGTTCAAATCTGTCATCAGATACTTAGTAGCTGTGTGACCCTGGAAAAGTCACTTAACTTTTGTATCCTTCAGTTTTCTCATCTGTAAAATGGGGATAACAATAACCCCCACCTCTCAGACTTATAGTGAGAATCAAAGGAGATAACATTTGTACCTTCAAACTTTAAAATCCTGTATAAATGTTAACTATGTGTTTCTTTTTTCATAATAATAATAGCTAACGTTTATATGGTGTTTACTATCTGCTGCACTCTACAATTATTATCTCATATATTTTATTGTATACATTTGAAAACATTATTCCAGGAATGGATCTATAAGCTTCACTAGACCATCAAAGAGATCCACAACACAAAACTTATGAATTCTTGTTATAGAATGTCAGTGTCTTGAGGGCAGGTTCTCCAGCCTCTGGGACACCTTATACCCTCTTCTCTATCTCTTATAAGCAGATTTAACCCCCAACAAAACTGTAAAGTCCCCAGACCTTGTTTTGGAAGCCATTTACCTCCCTCTTTGTGTTCTATTCCCTTTGCAGTGAACTGTTTTCACCAGAGCTCACACTCATGATACCCTAGCTTCCCAGATCACCAAAGACCCAGATCTGATGGATGCATTTAGAATGAAGGTGCTGGGCACTGTAGCTAGGGTCTAGCTCTGCTCACAAGTGAAGTTTAACCAGCAGGTGGTGATAAAGGGTCACTTGGAGTATTACAGTCAGTGATTGGAGATACACAGAAAACCTGTGATGAGAACTAGTGCATCTAACAAATGAAGGTCAGCTTCCTAAAATGAGTCAGGGTAGGATCGGGATCAACGTGTACTGACCAAGGAGCATGCAGCCCCGGAGTGGGGAGAGTAGGCGGAAGTCAGTAATGGGAGTCCTATAGCTGACAGTGAGGCACGAGTCACACAAGATAAACACAAGTGGGTGAGAGCCTTTGAAAATGTTCCAGAAGTTTTCCTGACCTGTTCAGGTGGAGAGTATTGATCCAGCCTTAAAAAACTCTCAAGTTTTTTCTCCTTCAGGTAGACAGAGGCCTCCAGGTCAGTTTCATTCCCAAGAAGGGTGGCAATGACGGTCCACCTGGGCCACCCAAGACCCCCAGGGAAAACCCTAGAGTCTGGATTGGGGGAGACGGAGACATTCTGAATTTAGGGACCCAGAACCCATGACTCCTATCTACTAACCAGGAAACAGTCTGGAAAAGTCAACTATGTTCATGTTTGGAAAGAAAGTTCTTCACCTTAATGAATCCATTTCTTTTGGGGGTATTTTAGGCATCCATGGGGGATAGCTTTGCTGCCTTTCTGGTGCTTTTGAAATTAAATCATACAATGGATTACCTAATCTACTTACCCAGAAAATCCGAATTTAAGAGACATCTTCCTGCACTTGGGAAAAGTTCTGCTGTGAAGTTTGGGCAAAAATATGAACAGCTCTAGCTGTGGGTCATCCAGTGACTTTTTAACAGAACAGAGCAAGAAAACGGGGGAGAAGGTATAGGAGGGCAGACCACCTCAGAGTCTGAATGAAGAGCCAAAGATGGATCAGCATAGACTCACAGAATGTTCTAGCTTAAAGAATGTCTAGTCTGAGTCCTTTGGAAAACATGGAAAACAATGTTCAAAGAGATTTTTGTGAAACCAATTGAGCACAGAAAAGAGAAAAACTTTATGAACCTCTCTGCCTCTATCCCAAAGTCAAAGGTTCCACTTCCAGGCCACTGTCCTCCTCCTCCTCCAGTTTTATTTATCAATGGGTAGACAAATGTTTAACAATTAGCTCTCCAACACTTTTCAATTTAATATGAAATAACTGATATTTTATCCATTGCTTTCCTAAGTCTAGACAATGTACAATATAATAATCAAAACCTGAGTTGTAGCGTCTGCTGATTTCTGAACCATAAAACCATCACACTGAAAATTTAACAATCTGCTCTTGCTAGCCAGTATGAGCTACCTTGCATATATCCCACCAAACCCCATATGTATGCATGAGATCTGATCCTCTAAAATAACACCTGAGAGTGTGCTTCCTTCCCCCTCCTGAATGTTGGCTCAAGATTCTAGAAGTCCCAAGGAAAAAATAGATTTCTGTACTGGTTTTCAGGTATCATTCAGAGATCCATATATCTATTGCCTGGAAAAAATATACATATCCACAAAAACTAATGCACTCTAAGGTTGTCATGACACAGCTGTAGGTTAAGCAAGACCTTGATCCCAGAGAAGTGAAATGGAAGACTTTATATGTACCATAATCAGAAAATTCAAATTCAAAATTTCCATTTTCCATTTGAGATTTCCTCCTCAAACACCCCCACCTCCAGAACACTCAGTATTTAATTTAGTCTAAACAATGGCTACAGTTTTAGAAAGAGTACAATAAACTACCGAAATACCAGGTGGCAAAAATATTTGAGATCTACAGTATAAAAAATGTGGCAAGATTACATTGTAAATATCACAATTGCAGAATAAAGTGAAATTATCCACAGTCCTTTTTACCCTATTAAACATTTCGATGTCTTCATCCAAATAGTAATAGAAGTTTTAAAAAATGCTCCAGAGGGGAGGATGGGCATGCATTTATGTTATCTCTAGACTTAACCCACTGTCCTCCTGGTCAGATAATAACTTAGTATAAATAGTAAGCTGGGGGCTATAACAGAACATGTGTATATTTCGGAGGAGCGGGGATTGGAGGCTCCGTGATGCTAGTGGTATAGGAGGATGGCTGGTTGGTTTCTCTTCCTCTTCTCCCACCTCTCCCCTTCTCATACAAAGCTCTCTTCCATGTTCGCACACAGGAGGAAAGAGTCCACCAGTCGTGGCTTGACGAGTTGCTGGAAATCAGTGTCTGGGAGGCCTTCTGGGCAGACTGCTGCCAGGGTACGTAAGGCAGCCTTACAGAAAAGGAAAGAAAAAATTCAAGGCTGATGAGAGAGAGTTAGCAGTTAACTGTCCATTCTGATGGGTTATTTCTCCTAATTGCCATAAGCATCCCATAAGACTCCTGGGTTATCCCAGCTAGATGGGATTAGTATTTTTTGTTTTATCTACTGTGTGCCAGTACTGGGAACACAAAAGACAAAACGAAAAAAACATCCCTTATTCTCAAGGGGTTTGTATTCTACCGGGAGGAATCTGCATGTACAAAAGTAAGTAAAAACAAGATATATGCAAAGTAAATGCAAAATTGGCAGGGCAGCAAGGTGGCACAGTGGATAGAGCATCAGACCTGGAATCAGAAAGACATTTTGAATTCAAATCTGGCCTCAGATACTGTGTGGCACAGCTGTGTGACCTTGAGTAAGTCACTTAACCCTGTTTGCCTCAGTTTCTTCATATGTAAAATGACCTAGAGAAGGAAATGGCAAACCACTTCAGTATCTTTGAAAATATTGGGAGTCACAAAGAAATAAAGCCAAAATTATTTCAGAAGGATGGAGAGCACCCATAAGTGAACAGGAAATCAGGAAAGACCTTCAAGAGAAGGCACTTGAAATGGGCTTTAAAGAAAGCTAGAGATTCTATGAGGCAGAGGTGAGAAGGAAGAACCGTTGCGGGGGAGCATAACCTGTGCTAAGGTATGGAGATAAGAGGTGAGATATCATGAATGGGGAATATGAAATAGGTCTGTCCTATTAAGATGCAGTGTATATCAACAGGAGTAACATCTAAATAGTTTGGAAGCTAAATTAGAGCTAAATTCTGAAAGCACTTTAAGATCCAGACAGATGGCCCTGTATTTCACTCTAGTAATAAGGAGGGACCAAAGTTTCCTAGGCAGAGGAGGGACATGATCAGCCCTGGCACCATAGAATGAACACTGGCCTCGGAATCAGGAGACCTGGTTTTGGGTTCTGTTTCTAACACCAACTAGCTGGGAAACCTTGTGTGAAGCATTTCATCTCACCAGGCTTCAGTTTGCTCCTCTCTAAAATGAGAACAAGAATATTTTTGTCCCCAGCACTCAGTACAGTGTCTGACACACAATCAGTAAATACTGATTGATTGATTGCTGGATGGATGGGTGGATTACTTTCATCACTATTTCAAGGAAAGAATTCTATAAATCTTAAAAGGCTGCATCCCTGTGAGCTGTTTTTCCATCCCCTGGTTGGATTTTTGCCCATCTTTTAAGGCCCAGATCAAGAACACCTCCTCCATGAAGCATCCCTTGATTCCTACAGACCATTATGACCTCAATCCAAACACAGAGTTCAATTTTGCACCTCTTAATGAATTTAGCCTGTCACAAGCTACATAGTTCCATGCAGCTTATTTCTCTGTGCTTGGCCAGGAGTTCCATATATCCTCTCCAGAGTCTAGCTCAGTGATTTAACCACAGGAGGCAGTTAATCAACATTTGATGACTTCAGTGTCCTCACAAAAGGGAACTGAGGCAGGAGAAAAGGAGTCAAAATGGTCATTGAGGGCAGTAGCTGGAAAAAGGCCAGGCAGGTGCTTGGGGCAGGTCCTGGATCAGACAGGTAGTCCCCCGGTGGACGTTCATGCTGAGAAAACAGGCTCACCAGACCATGGGTGAGAAAAGCCGTTGATCATCATAATGACCCTGGGGTGGAGGGCGGTGCTGCTGAAAGGCAGCCTGGCATGGGGGTGGGCGAGGCCATGAACATAGAGTCAACAGACCTGGTTCTGTATCTCAGAGCTGCCACCTGTGTGGCAGAAACCAACTCCCTTCACATCGCTGAGCCTTAGTTTTACTCATCCAGAAAATAGAGATAATTACCTTCTCTTGGCCTCCCATCACCTGTCAGATGTATGCTAGTACAACCTGGTAAATATTAATGGTGCATCCACATGGTCACATAGGAGGACCGAGCAATGCAGGAGGTGATGGGGGTGAAAGGGGGTGCAAGGGTGCCTTCCAAGCACAGAGGACGGTCTGATGAATTGTGGAAAGGAGGAAAAGGAGGACTAGACCAAGGAGAAGTCCACCATCCAATGTGGCTCTAAGACTGACGACAGGAAGGGGGATAAATAGGTAATTAATAGCAACATCTCATTTGATCTTCACAATGACTTCTTAAGGTTATTGTTATTTTCTCCATTTTACAGAGGGGGAAGCAGAAAGGTTAATTCACATGCCCAAGATCACATAACTGAGGCTGGATTTAAATTCAGATCTTCCCAACTCCAAGTCCCATAGTCCATCCAACTGGGTCAAAGTCAGATTGTGGAAGGTCCCCCAGATCCCTAGAATGTAATTTAGCTGTTCTCCTTATACTATCATAGGGCAATATACTTAGACCTGGAAAGAACCTTAAAGGTTATTAAGTCTAAATGCAGACAAGGAAATGGGCACAGAGATAACTAGTGACTTAGCTAAGGTCACCCAACTAGTAAGTATCTGAAATAGGAGCTGAACCCAGGTCTTTCAAGTTTAATGCTCTATCCACTATAGGATGGGGAAAAGATGATACCCCTAAGAATGGGGACAAATGACGAAACCAAGGACCAGGGTTTTTTTAATGGGAGAAATTTCCATCTTCTCCCTCCCCCACCAAAAAAAGAAAACCAACACCAACCACCCTGTGCCCCTGAGAGTGGTAGCAAAGAGAAAAGTTGGATTCTTCATTTACATCTAACCATATAGCCCTATTAAGCAAAACAGGGAGAGATGGACAGACACGCAGAGAGAAAGAAAAAGAGAGAGAGAAACAGAGAGACAGAGAGATTGAGAAGCAAGCCCTGGGGATCCAGAGTCTTCAACTCAAGTGAGTGGAGAGAGCACCCCCTAATCCAATCTCAAAGCTTGCTAAAACCCTTTCTTCCTCCTGCCCCGCTACTTGACATTCAAGAGATTTTCTCTTCTGACGTCTAAAGAGCTGAAAGGATGTCACTGATGGCTCTGATTCTCAGGCTGAAAATACCAAGGTATCGAGCTGCCGAATCAGCCACCAAAGGCAGTCTTCATTAAGAAAAATCAATCCAGTCTGCTCAAGGTGACAGTACTTAGCCTGGCTAAGGAAGATGATATTTGAGAACGACAAAGATAAATTTCAGAACGGAAAAACAGAGGGAAGAGTTTAGCCAGCAAGACAGAGCCCGTGGCTGAGCCAAGCCTGATCCCCTCCCCTAGTCAAACCAGCCAACATTCATTCATTCCTTCAGCAACACTTACTAAGCACCCACAAAGGCAAGCCTCTGTTCTAGGCACTGAGGGGAGAAGGGGATGATGGTGAGCAAGAATCCCTCCCTCCAAAGATTCAGCATGTCCTTGCCTTCTTAACAGAGGCCATAGTTATGGAATCCTTTATGCAATGTGAGATTTGTTTAATGCATTGGTTAATTTTTATTATTTTTATGAGGGATAGCTCTCCAGGAGAAGTAGGAAAGAAGATTATTGGGAAATAAAGAGGTGAAAACAAAAGATGTAAACTTTTTCAAAGACTCAATCCTTGCCCTAAAGCATCCAAGGTACTAGGCAACAGGGATCCATCCATCCATCAATCAATACACATTTACGAAAAATTCAGTAAACAGGTTAGGACAGCAAAGAAAAAAGACACCCCAGTCCCGTACCAACAACATGTGGGGAAAGGGTAAGAGATATGATGGGTAAGAGACAGGTAGGGTTGATCTGAATACCCATTGGTTGGATAGACAATGCTAGGTTTAGGGAGAGCTATAGAGACGAATTTAAACAACACTCACCCAAGCCACAAGTGGAGATGAGAATACTAATAGGGCAGTTTAGCCATGAAGGTGACCAGTGAAAAGGGAGCCATGATAAAGTGATTTCTACAGAGTGAGCCTGACTCAGTCTCTAGGTTGGTTGCGGGGATGCAAAGGGCCCTTGAACACAGTAGCCTCAAGAGACTTGACAGCCACCTTCATCACCTCTCTCGTAGACTCCTTCAATCACACAGCAAGCCTTTATTAGGTGCCTACTATATACCAGTCTCTGCTCTAGATGCTGGAGATACAAGGACAATGATGAAATAGTCCCTTCCCTACCTTCTGTCAAGGGGATATGCCAAAAGCCACAAGAGGAGGGGACACACACAGTGCTCCTTGGGTTCTGATATATGGCCCCTTCATGCCAAAACATCCACAGTAACTCTCTTTGTAGTAACAAAGAACTAGAAACAAAGCCAATGCCCACTGAGTAGGGAAGGGCTGAAGAAATTGTGATAAAATGCTACTGTGCTATACGAAATGATAATTAAGAAGAACTCAGAGAATTATAGGAAACTAATATGCACAATAATATGACAACATAAATGGAAGGAAACTGAACTCGAATTAATTATAATGACCAAGATTGCCTTTGGAGAAGAGATAAGAAAATTTATCTCCCTCCCTTCTTTATCGAGGTAGAAGAGTATGGGTGTGGGATATCACCTATTCTATCAGACTTGGCTCAATTTCTTGAGCTGAGTTTTTGCTTAACTATTTTTTCCTTGTTCCTTTTTATTCTTTATTGCAAGGCATGATCCTCTGGGAAAGAAAAGGAGAGCTAAAATTTTTTTTCTAAAAGGAACATGAGTCTGGCAGCCTGTGTAGACTTGGTTGGAAAGGAGAACACTGGAAGTTCCTTCTCTTGACTGGAACAGCCCTCATCTTTTCTCATACTGGCTCCAGGCAGCTCCTACCAAAAGTGCTTTGCCTGGTGGGGTCATGGGCAGGGGACCCTGAAAGGGAGGATCCCCAGAGCACATAGTGAAGCTGTCTTTAAGAGGTAAGAAATCAACACCCCCCTCAAGAGCAAGCTACCTCAAAGGCCTCACTCCCTAGAAGCAGCCAGCTGAGAGGCTCTAACACCAAGGACAGAGGTAAAAAGGACAAACCCTCTGGACCTCAGTGAACATGGATCAGATCACTAAAATGTTCAGAATCTCAGAATGTCAGAACTAGGAGGAGTCTTTAAAATCAACTAGACCAAGCCTCTCATTTTAGCATCAAGGAAACAGAACCAGGGAACTTGCCAGATATCAGAAGTGGAGCTAATATTAGCTGATATTTACCTAAAGCTTTAAGGCTCACAAGGTATTTTATGAACACTGTCTCATATGATCTTCACAACAACCCTATGATGCAGGTGTTAGTACCACTTTCATTTTATAGATGAGAAAACTGAGGCTGAGGACAAGTTAAGTTATACACTCAGAGTCATGTAGGTAGGAAGTGTATAAGGTGGAATCTGAACTCAGGTCCTCATAATTCCCCATCCACTCCCTGTCCCTGCGGTCTCCGAACTAGACCCCAGATCTGCTGAGTCCCAGTTTTGAAAGTCCTACTATGTGTAAGAAGAGGTTTTTTTGTTGGTTTTTTTCCCTCATTCCTGAAGAAGTCTATGATATCAGAGAGGTGACACCATGACTGCAAGTTAATTGGATTTAATTGAAGCAGGGCTGTGCAAGGTCACCAGCCTCACTTTCTTCTCTGGAACATCTGGTTCAGTGGCCTATATAGATCAGGATGATTAGAGATGGCCATGGATGTAATGGGAGACCTTGACCTTTATAAGATAAGGTCTTTCCCAGGTCTCAGTCTGAATGAGACAATGGCCATTCAGTGATTAAGGCTAGGTAAGGAATGAGGCAAAGAATAGCCTTCTTTAACTTAGACAAAAAAAATCAGTCTAGGAAGTTCGTAGAATTAGAAGAAGAATTAGAAGAAACTTGAAAGGTTATCCAGTCCAACTCTTCAGTGTTACAGTGGAAGGATACTGATGATGAGAAAGAGCAGGGGACTGGCCCAAGGTGCAGCCTCTGAGCAGGAGGGGAGGATGAGGATCTGGAGTCTGGGAACTCACCAGACATGCCACAAGCACAGAGTCACTATTGTTCCTCTCAGCTGGGACCCAGCAAAGCTCCGTGAGACGAGGCATACCTGCAATCACAAGACACCTGTGAAGCCCAAAGGGCCATCCCAGTTCCTGTTGCCCAGTCCCTCTTTGTTCCCCTACTGACGTCTCTGAAGCTTCTCCAGAAGGAGCAGGGCTCTCTATGGGGATCTGGGCATGGGGGAGCTGATCCGGCAAATGAGCAGTGGCCAGCCAGACCCCTGAGCCGCAATTGTCCCCCATCCTCTCCAGAAAACTCCAACCAGGAGCATGTATAATCACAGACTCCCACAGTGTCAAAGATGGAAGAAGGTACTTTAGAAACCATCTAATTGTATACTATGTTATGGAAATTCTTGTTATATTCCATAAATTAAGAAGAAAAAAATTAAAAATTTAAAAATAAAAGAAGCCATCTATTCCATGGGGTTCTTTATGAGGGATAAAGAAGTTTGTTTTTTGGGTTTCTTTAACATTTGATAACTGCATTTCCCATATAATTGGCTTCCTTTGTAATCATAGGTATTTTATTTTATGCATTGACAAATACAATTCTGAAAAGCGGTCCATAGGCTTGATGAGGTGCTGCAAAGGGGACCCATGACTCAAAATGGTTAAGATCCTGGATTCAGTCCAACCCTCCTCATTTGACATTTGACTAGACTTGGGATCATACGACCTAGATTCTCCTCTCAACTTGGCCATTGACCTTCCTGGTGACTCCCTCCCCCACATGTCACTTTCCTCAGCTATTATGGGAAGGGGTCTCAGTTGTTCTCTGAAGTCTTCTTATTCTATGACAGATGGCAAAGCAGAAGTTTAGAGAAAAGAGAGAACTTTTCTAGGACCACATAACTATAAGAGACTGACTTGGGATTCAAATCCAGAACTTCTGACTAATGATATTAATAATAATAATAGTTATTATTATAGCTAATATTTATATAGTACCTACTATGTGCCCAGGCACTATGCTAAATGCTTTACAAATAGTATCACATTTGATCCTCACAACTACCTTGGGAAGTAGGTGCTATTATTACAGTAGGTGCCATTTTACGAATAAGGAAACCAAGGCAAACAGAAGTTAAATGACTTGCCGAGGGTCACACAGCTAGTAAGCATCTGAGGCTAGAATTGAATAGAGGTCTTCCTGACTCCAGGCCTAGAGATTCATCCATTGCCCCACCTAACTGTCCAAATGACTATTGACATACAAAGTCAATGCTCTTTCCCCTAGATACATTAATGAAATTACAAGGAACAGAGTAGAATTGTAAACTCTTAGGATTAGATGAATACTTAGGGATTGTCCACTCCAACCCCTGCATTTTACAGATCAGGGATACTGAGGCCCAGAAAGGAGAAGAGATTTGCCCAAGATCATGGAGCAAACAAGTAACAAAGGATCTCTGACTCCCAGCCTGGGAATTTTTCTTCCTTTCTACCACAATATCTTATTGCTGGTCCTTGAGTATACAAGGACATTTTTTTCCTTAAATATTAGTGATCTGTACATTGTAAATGGCTGTTGGATGGATGGATGAACATTGAACAACCAACAATTTGTCACTGATTCTTTCAATTCAAGGAGATGCCAGCAGACTCCCACCGTCTCCACTTGAAAGAGAAGTCATACTCAAGTAACAGTTTCATGAAAATCCAAACTGTATGTGTGAGATGATTCACTATTTCCTGATTAAACCTGCAGCATGAGGGATGGAAATTAGCCCTGAGAAAGGACTTTCCGACATCTGTTAACCTAAGCTATTTGTGAAAAATCAGGAAATTTGACTACAGGATAGCAAAGATGGCACAGTGCTCTAATTTACAGTGATTCTGCCTATAAATGCCTCAAAACTTTACTCAGGCTAGAAAAGAATCCTCTTGGAGAGGGAAAGATTCCTAACATATAACCCCAAGGACTGAGCCTCAAGTCAATGCAGTGTCTCCAGCCTAGAATCAGGAAGACCCATCTTCCTGAATTCAAATCTGGCTTCAGACACTTTCTAGCTACGTGACCCTGGGCAAGTCACTTCCCCCATCTGCCTCAGTTTCTTCATCTGTCAAATGGGCTGGAGAAAAAAAAAGGCAAACCGCTCCAGTATCTTTGCCAAGAAGACCCCAAATGGGGTCACGAAGAATCAGAGACGACTGAAAAATGACTTAATAACAAAGCATCACATAGTATGAAAAGCTTGAGGTTGGGCATTCAGACATCCGGGTCCTGGTGCCAGGCTTGCTCTATCTTGTGACTTTACACTTTAGACCAGTCCGTCCTTTCTTTGGGCCACAGTAGCACCATCTACAAAATGAGAAGACTAATCTAGATGATCTCCTAGGTTGCTTCCAGTTCTAAGGTTCTAGGATCCTGTATTCCTCAGTCTCTGTCAGTAGGGCTAGTCCTGGCCCATATCCCTAAGTGGACCAATTATGTGACTGTGAGACCATTAAGTACCCCCAGTCCCAGGCTTGAAAGGAAAAGCACTAAAATCTTTCCCATCTATAGCCTCCGACTTTCAGAACTTTTCAACTTTGAACTCACCCACCGAACCAACCAACTCACAGACTTTCAGCTTACAAACTCCTCAACTTACATCCAAGACGTATGGCTTCTCGGGCCACATCAGGGTCCCGGCTGAGGCGAGTTAGCGTCACGGCAGCTTTCTGCTGGACTCTCTCACAGGCAGCCACTTCAGCAGGGCTCCCAGACATCGGCTTCTCTGACAGCATCCCCAAGAGGAGCTGTAGCCCTAGGGTGGAAGCAGGGACAGAGTGGAGAGAAAGCCCAGGAGCCAAGCCTTTGGTGTAGGGCAAGGGCAAGGGCCATTCCTTTCTCACTCAGAAACCAGTTGCTTGCACCTGGTCACATCTCTTGATAAGGACCATGAATGGGGAGAACCAAGCTCCTTTCTACACATCTTCCTCTTAGGTATAGTAGAAAAAGGCCCTGCCTGGAATAAGAGGACCTATTCCTGGGCATAATCTTCCCAGGCCTTAGTTTACTCTTCTGTAAAATAAATGGGTTTAACTAGCTGGACTCTAAGGTCCCTTCCAGCTCCAAATCTGTGATCTTTCCCTCCTTGACTCAATTTTTGCCTCCATGGTTCCTTCAACCAAAAAAGAAAATCTTCCACATCCTTTTAGGCTCAGGTCAATTGTCACCTCCACCATTAAGCACTCCATGATCTCCCAGGCACAGGCATCACCCCTTCCTATGACACTGTATACAATAAAACCACAGGATTTAGAGTTCTGAAGGATCTTAGAAACTATCTAGTCCAACCTCCTCCTCCCATTTTACAGATGAGGAAATTAAGGCCAGAGAGAAAAAGCAGCTCAGCTAAGGTCCCACGAGGGTGGCCACAGTAGAGCTGGGACTGGAGCTCCCACCTCCTAGTTCATTTCTCCTCAGATTGTTCCTCCTGGCACCTACTGGCTTACGTTATCACCCATCTATTTCAGGTGTGTGAGTCATATCTTCCTAACAAGATTACTAAAGCTCTTTGAGGGTAGAAAGCAGGTCCCCTGCTCCTCTTCCATCTCCCACAGAACGTGGCAAGCCCAGAGCACTTCCTGTGTGAGAGCTGCCCGATTCAATTAAATAAGCTTTACTGAGTACCACTCAAGCCTTATTCTCATCTGAGACAGCACAGGATGATGCAGAGAGCTCTAGGTTAGGAACTGGGGAGCCCTGACACCAGCTAGGGTCATCTCTGAGTCTGCAACTGGCAGACATAGCCACTAGACTTGTAGAGGGGGTTCCAAAACTGCCTCTGATGCTAACTAGCTCCTGTGCCTTTATCCTAATGCCTGGTGGCAGAGGGGACCCCCACAAAATAGCAAGTATGCCCAAAAGCAAAAGTCATCTCTCTGGGGTAGTATGATGGGATCACTGGGGTCCTTCTGTTTCCCATACCCTCAGGATAGTATTACCACCGATTCTAAGAAACTAAAAGAAGAGCTCTCATCTGCCAAGAGCCCAGTGATATGGTGATGTTGGGACAGACAGTCAAGGCTAAAGTCTCTTGGCTGGAAAAAAAAAACTTCCTAACAACTATAACTGAGGGACTGCCTTGGTAGAGAGTGATCTCCCTGTCACTGGAGGAATTCCAGAAGGAGCTAGATGTATTCAAGCAGAGGTAGAATTCTACACTTCTATACTCCTCCCTAACCCAGAGACTAAGTGGGAGGGGATTTATGGGGTACATGCAGCATTGGGCTAGCAAATTCAACCTCGAGGTATCGGAGCAGAGGCTGACCACTTGGTGGGGACATTGCAGAGGGGATGACTGCTCAAGTAGGGATTAAACTAGATGCCATGTGAGGTCCTTTTCTACACTGGAATCCTATGATCCTACATTAGTTTGAAATGTTGTGATGGACCATCCTCCATAATGCTCAGTCCCTGGTGATGAGGAAGGAAAGGGGGAGGCTGGAGAAGAAAGTGAGGTGAGCAGGCCTTGGGGTACTAATCCCCCTGCCCAAAAGCAGCTGCCCCTCCATGTCTCCAACCTGCAATAGAATGAGAATGAATGGTTTCAAATCTTAGACTTAGAGCTACGAGAGACCTTCAAGCCATCAAGCCCCTCATTTTATAGATGAGGAAATTGTGCCCGCCCCACCCCGCACGACTGACTCATCAAAGAACACACATCTAGTGTTCTCCTAGATATTTCTAATCCATCACTGCTGGATTCTGGTCATCCTCCCACCCCTAGGACCTAGGGCTCTGAGAGGTGAGTTTTCAGCTGATTTTGATCAAGACCAGGCCACCCTAACCTTTCCTGGGATGACTGCTTCCCTGCCATGTTGCCTAATGTGGATCCCCCTTCCAGCTCCACTTTATCTTCTGACGTCCTCACTAGGCTTTGAGGACAAGAGGCTACCTTGCTTGCTTATAGCCATATCCCAGCTATTAGCAAGACTTAGTTATCCTCTGTATTAAATTGTATGCATTGTAAGATGTTATACAAAGAAATGGGTCCATGGGCTTCCCCAGAGAGCCAAAGGCATCTTTGGTTTTATCTGTCTGCCCAAGGGGTACTTAACGAATGCTCAAGCACACACACATACACATACACATATGTTCTTAAAATGGTCTAGTCCGTCTCCTCTACACACAGATGAGAAAAATGAAGCCCATGGAATGACTTGGCCAAGTTCACACAAGTATAAGCAGCAAGCAGTGCCAGGATCTGAATCCACTTCTGACTCCAAATCCAGTTTCTTCTCCTGGCCCACAATGCCTTCACCCCTCCCCCAACAACCCTATTTCCTGCCCATCCACAAAATCTGCAGTTTAATGAGATCCTGATGGAATACACCAGGATGGTAATGATTTACCATTGATCAAGGAGGCCCTTGGATCCAGAGCCACAGGAACCTAGAGCTGGAACAGAACTACAGAGATCCACATGGGCCAGCCCTTTGTCTTCAAGCATTCAAATGTCCAACATCAAAGGAGCTCTTGGCAGCTAGGTGGCACAGTGTATATCATGCCAGACCTGGAGACAGGAAGACTCATCTTCCTGAGTTCAAATCCTGCCTCAGACTCTTACTAGCTGTGTGATCTTGGGCAAGTTATTTCACACTGTTTGCCTCAGTTTCCTCATCTGTAAAATGAGCTGGAGAAGGAAATGGCAAACTACTCCAGTATCTTTGCCAAGAAAAGCCCAAATACAGTAGTCCCAAAGAGTCAGGCACAACTGAAATAAATGAACAGTAACAAAGGAAGGGACTCTGCCTCCTCCTTCTTTCGTATGTTTTTTGGGGGGTTGTCTTCCTGATGATCTAAACACAGAGCTCTTAACCTTTTTATCATGGACCCTTAGGCATCCTGGGGAAGCCTACTATTAAGGGGTCCCCAGAACTTGTCTTTTTGAGTTGCCATATTTGCCAGAAACACTGGACCCTGAGCATGCAGGAGACCCTGAACACGTCAAGAATGAAGCACCCCCTGAGCTGATGTAATTTATTGTTGCACCCCAAACTGGACTCCCTCTGAGCTCTTGGGAGGCAAGACAGGTGCCAGCCAATCTGCCAGGCCGGGACAAATCCCTTCTTAAAACAAGGTTTTTTAAAGCATATATAATAAAATACGTAGAATTATAAAACAATCAATTCTAGTGAAATACATTTATCAATTTTTTTTTAAAAACCAAGAGGAACATTAATGGTATCAATCATCCAGCCCACATTCCCATGCCTGGATCTGCTTCTAATTATTGAGAAGGCTTGCTCAAACAAATCATCATCCAGCCTCTGTGGGAATACTTCCTGTGACAGGCAGCTCACTACCTATTACTCGGATTGTTAGAAAGGTCTTGCTTATATTGAGCTGAAAGGTGCCTCTTTGTAATTTGAAAAATAATTGCCATCGCTCTTATATGTGAACACCCTTCAGATACTTGAAGTGACTGATCTTCTCTTTCCCCCAGTTCTTTCAACCAAACCTTGGATATGACATGGTTTCCAGTCCTCTCCCCACCCTGGCCATCTCCCCACCCCAGTGAGGGGCTTGATGGCTTGAAGGTCTCTCGTAGCTCTAAGTCTAGACTCCAAATGTGGTCTAAGGTAAGCAATAGAGAGCAACAGGACCATTCCAGATACTCTTGCTCCAGGTACAAAGCTGCCTGTGTTTGGACTAGCGTTTTTGAGAAATTGCTTTGATTTATAATTTTAGTATGGGTCCTATCTTCTCCAAGCTACTGATTTACCTTTCAAACCTTGATTTCTTTTTAGCTCTGGCTTCCCAGATACCTCTCTGGGCCCAGCCCTCATCCCATGGGGGAAGGCTTCACCCAGGTGTCCCTACCCTCCCAGCCCTCAGTACAGCCCCTCCAATCCCTCCCCCTCATTCTGGCCATAGACACAGAAAACACATACCATCTTCCTGTATGATGTCCGAGGCACACTGTTCCAGGACAGACATATTTGCCAATATTGTCACAATCTGGAAGAAAGAACATTGACTCAGAACGGGAACCACATAAGGCCAAAGTCCTTCCCACTCTGGATGAAAGGAAGATTCTTTTATCTAATATATGGTTCTGTGTTTACCACAAAAATGTTTCCTTCAATCAACATGGAATTTCATCCTCTCATAATGATAGATTTCCATTTAGGTCTAATTAATAGGTTTATATTTATTAAGAAGGAGATAGATTTCAATATTTAGGTTTATAAATATTCTTATAGTGTATTTAAGGTTTAGTAATAAAAAAATGCAAAAAAAATGAAGATATAATTATATAAGATCTATAGTACAGTGAAAAGAGGTCCTTGAACCAGTGACTATTAGAATCCCATAACCTCTGCCTTGGGCCAATAGGGAAAGATTTATTCATAAGATGGCATCAGGGATTCAGCCGTCACTGCCTTATGATACAATGACAGCATTACCTAGTCCTTGGATGCTCCCTGTGTCTAAGACCTCAGGCACAGCACAGCCCAAGGCTCAGAACTTTCTCAAGGAAACACCAGAGACAGTGGTACCCAAACACAGATATGCACAGAAAGCTGCACCCATTCCCCATGTATTCTAGAGTAAAGCTAGAGGCAATGCTCTCCTTAGGAACTGGGAGAGAAGGGATCACTGTTCTGGAGTCTACCTTGAGAGCCAGACCTGGAGATGAATGCTGAAAACTATGAGATAAGCCCTAGAGGTAATCCTGAGGGTTACGATAGATCAGAGAGTGCCCCTAACCCCAAGTGCCTTGTTCTTTCCCACTTCCATGTTTGGGGGGAGGGGTTGTCCTCATTCCTGGAATATCTTCCCTCCCTCTTTTTTCACCCACCAAACTCCTATCAAGGCCAAGTTGAATGCCTCCACCTACAGGAAGGCCTCTCTGATCTCACAGTCTTCTCTCTCAGACCCTATACCCTGCATTTACTGTTACCTGTGTATGTGTCCTGTCCCTGCACTAGACTCCAAGATGAGACGGATCACTGTTGGAGTGGATAGAGCACCTGGCTTTGTTGTTCAGTCATTTCAATTGTGTCTGCCTCTCTGTGACCCCTATTTGGGGTTTTTTTGGCAAAGGCATTGGAATGGTTCACCATTTCTTGAGACTATACTTGGTCCTCTGATCCATTTCAGTTCCCTTTCTGGATTAAAGTTTTGGGTGTTTTTTTATGTTCTCCAAGCCCTGCTGACCACTTCTCTCCTGGGATACAGGTTCCTGCTCTTCTCTGATTCTCATTGGGTCCTTCCAGGCTTGAGTACAAGCCATAACCTCCCAGACCTAGATCCTCCCTCTGACTAGCAGCTCTGATCCCTCAAGACCTATGGCTAATAAAGGCTGATGTCAAAGGGAGGGAAGGACAGGATGAAGCCAGGAAGATGAGACATCAACATGAGGGAGAATCAGGAGAAAACTGCACAGCAACAGAGCCACCTTATAAATTCAGGGACTGGTAAATTTAATATAATCCTGTAGTTAGGACACAAGGCCCCAACAGGGAACTGGAGAGTCCAAGTTATGGCCTCATGTTTCAAACAGCCAGGGCCCCATAGGAATAGTTTATTACCCCAGGGAGAAAGTATAGAAGAGAATTTTCCATTCAGTTATGGTGTTCTTTCCTATAAAAAGAGAATATAACAACTGATCATAGACAAGTGCCAATCGCCAATAACTGTATTTTAAATGATGATACACAGTTTGGAGCGAGGCTATAATCAATCTCCTATGAGACACAGGATCTTGAGTTAGGGAATCTAATAGTGCCCACATCTAATAGTCTCCTGAGGCCCCTTCAGCCACCAGTATGAAGTCTTGCAAGGGGCTCCTTAGGCAATGGAATGGCAAACTCTCAGTGTTGTAAAGGGCTTCTGGGGTCATCTGGCTCACTCCATGACAACCAGCAAACCTCTTGGCCACATCCCTCACGAGCAGACATCGAGCCTCTGCTTGAAGACCTTTCCACAGATGGAGAACTCACTACTTCTAGAGTCAACCCATTTAGTCTGAGGCAGTTCTAATTAGGAAGTTTGTTTTTTTCTTATAATAACCCCCCAAAATCTGCTTCATACAAATTCTCCTTATCTTTATTATCAAAATAATTAAATTTAAAATGTTGATATTAATAATAACAAATAGCATTTATTCAGTGCTGGATATAAGACATCTTATTTAATCCTCGCCACAACACTGGCACATAGATACTATGATCATTCCCATTTTACAGATGAAGAAACTGAGGCAGAGAGTGATGAAGTGACTCTCCCTGGGTCACACAGCTGAGTAAGTGTCTGAAGCAGCATTTGAACTCAGGTCTTCCTGATTCCAAGTCCAGTATTCTTAACTGCTACACCACCTGTCTGTCTTTAAGTAGCTCTTCATTCTGCCTTCTGGAACCAAGCAGAACAAATCAAACACCTCTTCCTCAAGACTTATAGGACATCCCCAAAGTCTTAACGTAATTTGAAACCTTAATATCTTAAATAGTTATCATATCATTATTATGATTATAGCTTAAATAACTATTAAAGTTTGAAACTGCACTATCAGATACTTGAAGACACCTACCACATCCCCAATCCCTTCTGTTACCCTTCCTGCTTCTACCTGTGACCCTGACTTGGACCCCCCACCTCACTGTCTACCATTCCAGATTGTGCAATAGACAAGTACCTCTCCTGCCTCAGCAAAACACCTGCAGGTACCATATTTTCAACTAAACCAGCTTTGCTTTTGATTAGATCTTAGGTATTTAAATCCATTTGCAGCCTATTGGGGAAGAAATAAGAGAAAATACCAAGCCATCCCCTCTGGTAAACAATGCTGGTTCCCAAGGCCCAGATTAGTTACTATTCATTTGGATTCCATTAGGCTGTTAAGAATGACAAGGTGACTCACTTCCCACAGCCTACTCACTGCACACAAGCCCTCTGCTCTCTATGTGTGACAGGGATCTTCTCTATGAGTCAACGTCTTTTGTCATATAAACCAAATGAGCGAGCAGTAGACAGTGATGGATTCAATTTCAAAATGGGAACTTCTTTTACAGTTCCACGTTCTCTCAGGTGGTGAGTATAATCAACCTTGGAGGCATCCACTGCTGAATTTCGTCAGATTGAATTAGATCTTGTTAATGAAAATCACTTCCACTTTGCAGAGACCATACCCCATGGGGATTTCTCAGGTCCAGGTGGAAAATTCAGTTCATCATAATACATACCATACCTCCCATCCCTGAATAACCATAAATCCTATCTCTGCTTTGATTTTGGTTTTCAAATGCCTAGTTTTATTTTTCTGACTTGGAAACCCTTCTATAGCTTGCAACTGAGACATTAGGAATCTACTATCCTAGACCTATGTCTGAGACAGCTTTGAGTTTTTTCTTGTGAACTGGGAAGGGCCAAGCAGAAAAGAGATTGGCTGGGAGCAAAGACAAGGAAAAGGATGGGGAAAAAAGGAAGGCACCACAGTCCATTGCTGATAATGGACACAAAATGAGACTCGGACGCCTTGCTGCCTACTCACTCCAGATCAGAAGCTCAATAAATCCTTGCTGGTTGACTCATTAATTGATCCCCTGAGGTAGAGGTCAACACATCTCCAGGTGTTGTTGTCATATCCTCAGCAATCTGTCCTTCTGACCCATCAGCACTGCTCACACCCTGTTTGTTCAGCTGGCTCTTAGAGGATGCAAAGGAACAGATGCAGGCAGACAGCAGCGGGAGATGAAACGATCAGATGGGGTGGAAAATGTCCTTGCAAACAATTCCTGACAGCCCAGAGCTTTGCTGGACCCTGATCCTAGCTATGTCCTCAGACATCAAGATTTTTGACCTGGCTTGGGAAGTATTGAATGAAATAGAAAAATCACTGAATTGGATATCTAGACTAGAGATTTGAATTCTGGTACTGCCACTAAATGCTCCATGACTCAGGAAAGTTGCTTCCCCTGTGTGGGTCTTTTTCCTTTCACAATGAGATAGTTGGACTAGCAAGACTTCCAAATTCCCTTCTGGACCTTATGATTTGTGATTTCTCTGATTCACTGAGTTTAAAACTATCGGGGACCTAGTCCTCCCCCCTTTGTTTGACAAAGGGGGAAACTGAGGTCCAGAGAGCTTAAAACAACTTGTCTGAGGTGTAATCACTAGTATGCAGCAAAGTTGGGATTCTCTCTGACTCCAGACCCAGGGCTTTTCCCACCATACCCCATCACTACCCCTGAACATGTATTCCCAGTATCCTCATAGGCATTAAATCTAGCTAGCCACGAGCTTTGGGTTTGATTTCTATTATCTTCTTTGCCCTTACCTAGGATCCAGATAGCCTTTTAGCCTGGGATTCTGGCTTGCCCTGAAGCCTTCATGAGTGACACCCCCAATCATTCACATAGAGCCACCAACAAACAGCTCACCATGCTACCTGGGCCACAGAGTGAGAACCTGAGCATCAGCGGAGTAGGTTTAGTCAGCCAAGGAAACTGACCTCAAAGCTGTTCTGACATGCATTGAAGTGATTGTTATCAGATCGGCTGGTCATGGGACTGAAGAATCCAAAACTATTTTTCAAGTTTTTTTTTTCTTTTTACTTTGTGAGTTTTCCTAGATCTAGAGTCAGTATCAATAACCTTCAGTACCAGGGTGTAGTATCGTTATTCATTATCACCAGCAGCATATCTGTTGGCATTTATATCACACATTAAAGTTTGCAAAGTATTTCCCATTTCTTATCTCATTTGATCCTCATAACAGCCCTGGGAGGCAGATGTTATTTTTTCCCCATTTTATGGATAAGGAAACTGAGTCAAAAAAAGATTACATGACTTGTCCAAGGTCACCCAGCTAGTAAATGTAGGAGGAAGGAATAAAACTGGGGTTACCTGATTCCATTCACCACCAACATAGTATGGAGAAGAGTTCTAGGCTGGGAACCCTAGGACCTGGCTTCTAAGTCAGATTCAGTATGTGCGCTTGTTCAGGGGCAAGGGATGGAATTCCCCAAAACAAGTTCTAGTTTGAAACACAAAGAGAGACAGACAAGACACAGAAAGAAACAGACAGACACAGAGAGAGACAGAGAGCACTACGGGTCACAAGACTGAGTCCCACTGGGGTAGAACAAGATCAAGAGGATATCTTCAGAGAATTCCTACAAACGGAAGACAGGGAAGAAACCCCTAGCCCTTGGTTCAATGTCGAGACAATAAATCCAGTAGAGTGTTCAAGGGGAAGGTATTTTATCCTCCCTGGAATAAAAAAAACGCTTCAAAGAAAGAAGCACCAAAATGGTAGAGACTCTGAGAGAAACTGAGGCAACTACCCAGTCCCACCCCACCCCCACCCCTGCCCAGCACCAAGTTTCCTCAGTCCCCGGGGGTGGGATAGTAAGGAAGCTTTGGGTAGGGGACACCAGCTCCACAGCCACAAAGGAGAAGTTGAACCAGCTGAGCTCCCTGCTCCTTCCAGCACTGACATCCTGTGATTCTGACTCAGACCGAATTCCCTTCATCATCCTAGAGCCCTCAAGGGAAATGGCCCCACCTGCTCTGGCTCTGGGGCAGGGAAGGACACTGATAAAAACTGGTGTGGGGAAGGGAGGGAGCAGCCTCTGAGTAGGAGAGCCCTCTGAAAAGAAGGAGTTTGAACAAGGATGAGGAATAATCCCAGTGCCCTGGTTCGAATAGTCCATGTTTCTATTGGGCTCTTGTGTTTCCAAAATGGCTTCCTTCATGCCTCAATAGGAGAGATGCTCATGTACATATAATAGGAGAGATGCTCACGTACATATAATAGGAGAGATGCTCATGTACATAATAGGAGAGATGCCCATATATATGTATATAGGAGAGAGTGCATGTGTCATTAATGCCATTTTGCAAAGGAGGAAATCGAGCCTCAGAGAAGTTAAATGTCTTGTCAAAGTCCCGCATAGAAGGGATTCAAACATAGGTCCTTTGACTCCAAGTCCAAGTGCCCTTTCACTCTGGTACTGAAGAAAGACAAGAGGAGAAAGGGCATGTGCAGAGATCAGCATCACTGGTCTGAAGGGCAGCTGCCAGAGTCCAGGCTGCTTTGAGTCTGTCCCTGAGCAGGGATCATTGTGGTGCTTAGAATACCAGGATGGCTATACACACACACGCACACACCTGCACGCACATGCACACTTACATGCATATGGACACCATGCCTCAAATACCAAGCAATAAACTATTTAAGGAATTTTAAGAGAAGCAGAGGATGGCAAGGAAGAGGGCAATGAAAAGAACCTGAACTTGGAGCCAAAAGACATAGACATGGCCCTGCCTTCATCAATTACTTTCTGAGTGACCTTGGGCAAGTCAATTTGCTTCATCATACTTCAGATTCCTCTACCAAACAGAAGTGAAACCTGCCTTGGCTACTGCAGAGGGTTGTTATGAGAACTAAAGAAGAGAATGGAAAGGGAAGGGCTTTGAAAAAGAGAAGGCTCTGTCTAGATGAAAGGGATTATTAGTGCTGCAGCAGACACTTCCTGCTCTGTTCCCATGGCAACCCATGGACCATGATATCATCAACATTCAGGACCCTGAGACAGCCCAACCCCTCCACCCCACCTCCAACAGAAGCAACTGAGAAAAGCCAAGTTTCTGGTTGTGTGGGGACATAACTGCTACTGGAGGAGGCTTTGAGGGCCATCCCTGGGTACAAAGGTCTGATCAGCCTTAGCAGAGCCAAGATAAGATCCTAGAACCACAGAATCTTAGAGGTGGGAATGACTTCAGAGAACAGGTGATCTGACTGCAATCTGAAGAGAAATCTCCTCTGTGATATCCTGAGCTTGTGTTCATCCAGCCCCTGCTCAGATTTCATTGCCTCCAGTGGCAGCCCCCTACCCTTCTTTCTAGCTGTGAGCTAAAATCTACCTTCTTGCACTTTTTTACGCACACACACATTTCTGCCCTCTGGGGTCAAGTAGAACAAATGCAACTGTTGACTGTGTGAACCTGCAAAGCCCATTATCTTATGGAATCCTCAATAAAATGAGAACATTGAATTAGATGATCTTCCAGTTCTAAATACTATGGGAGGACAGAGACTTTTTCTTGAGGGCTGAGGGGGAGGTGGGTAAAAGGAGACTATGTGTTCGAGGGTGTGCCTGGAATGTCATAAATTTTATGTATGACTGGTTAGTTTTGCTGAACTGCTTATTTTTTATTCATTGTTAAAACATAACTCTCTGAGTTAGGGAGGGAGGAGAGATATTTTGGAAAATGTAGGTGATATAAGAACAACAGATAAATACAAGTATGGGGTTTTTCTTAATGATTGGAGAAGGGAGTTAGCTCCAGACACATGGGATTTCCCAGATAATAGGGCAGAATTAGGAAAGGAGAGTTGAATCTTGATGGGTTTCCAGAAGATGAACTTTCTTTGTTCCCAGCATTCTACTGACCAAAGCTCTCTTTTAACTGGCCATTCTGTCCATCTACAATAAAATGATAACTGATGATTTAATTGAAAATTCTGAGTAATTCCAAGGCTCTAAACTGCCTTCTGAAGCATCCAGGGCAAAAAATTTGTGAAGTTCTCCAAGTTTTGTTGATATTTTTCAATCATGTCCAACTCTCCTTGACCCCATTTGGGGTTTTCTCAGCAGAGATACTGGAGTAGTTTGCCATTTCCTTCTCCAGCTCATTTTACAGATGAGGAAACTGAAGCAAACAGGGTTAAATGACTTGCCCAAGGTCACATAACTAGTAAGTGTCTGAGGCTGAATTTGAACTCACAAAGACAAGTCTTCTTGATTCCAAGCCCAGCACTCCACTGCGCCACCTAGCTGCCTTATATTTTATTGTATTTTATGAATGGGGAAAAAAAAACAACTTAGAAGCATCATTAGATCAAATGTTAGAAGGAATCTAGTATCAGCTAGTCCAACCCCTTTGTAACTGATCTATCTAGATGTAGATCTGGTCTCTCCACCTAGTTGAAAAAGATACTGAGATCCAGAGTAGGTAATGGTTTTCCCATGCTCACACAAGTGTATGTTGCAGCATTGGTTTTGGATCCATGCCCCTTTAAACACAGTGCATGTTACGTTGCTTCCCCAAGTCCTTCAAAGGTGGGAATCCCTACCTGGCACCATGGATAGTTCTCTGTTATCCAGGATTGTTGACGAAGCAGACCATTGCCCATACCCCTCAAAAAGGGAGAGGGGCAAAATTTATTGAGACATTTGAACTCTCCCTCAAATCCCCGCTCCTTACTCAAGACCACATAATTCTGCAGTTAGCCTTGACTTAGAATGGGCTAAAGTCCTGGCATGGCCTTTGTTTGCTGTCAAAGTGTCACCACTCCAGGTTGCCATTCTTGAGTATAGAGACCACTGGACCTTGGGGCTAGAAGATGCAAAGTGGAGTGTGGTCTCTGCCACTTAACTAATTCTGCACAAGTCTCAGTTTCCTCTTTTGTAAAAAAAAAAAAAAAAAAAAAGGAAAGAGCTAGACTAAAATAAACTCAATTTTTCTGTGACTCATCCTTTGGCAGTCTGGTTAAACATATGGAATTCTTCTCAGAATAATGTTTTTAAGTGTAAAAAATACACAAAATACATAGGATTCCAAAGGAAACCAATGCTATTGAAATTGTTGTCAAAACATTATATTTAAAACAAGTTCACAGAGGCAGCTAGGTGATTCAGTGGATGAAACATCAGCCCTGGGTTCAAATCCATACTCAGACATTTACTAACTGTGTGACTCTGGGTAAGTCATTTAACCCTGACTGCCTCAAAAAAATTTTTTTTAACCATAATTTTTTTTAAAAGTTTGCAGATCCCAGGTTAAAAACCTCTAGACCGGCTTACCTCTGATGGCCAGTCTGTGTTCTATCATCTGAAGATGCTCTAAACCCTGGCATCCTTTGATTTTCATCCTGTCATGGTGGAATCTCCTTCCTCTCATTCTGCCTTGGCCAGAATGCAGAGTGAAGAGGTCCCAGCCCCCACCCTCTTAGCCTGGTCCAATGTGTGTTCCCAAAGAGCCATCGATGACAGGTAAGAGGAGGCCCACCTGGAGGAGAGTCCCATTCATTTTGACTTGCAACCAGAGTATACAGATCCTTGCTGAGTAAGAGATTCATTGCCGAAGGCTCATGGGGTGTTTAATCTCTTAAGTGTCTGAGGGGACCGAAAAACCTTTGCCCTATAATTTATCTTCTTTGTCTTGTTCTGAGACTGCCCATGAGTGTGGTGACTGCTTGCTCTGTTGAACTGATTTCACATTTGTTTCCTTAATGGATGTACAGTCCCTAACCCAAGAGAAGGATAGCTATGGAAGAGAGAGAGAGAGAGAGAGAGAGAGAGAGAGAGAGAGAGAGAGAGAGAGAGAGAGAGAGAGAGAGAGAGAGAGAAGAGGAAGAGGAGGAGAGACAGGGAGGGAGAGGAAAAGAAAGAGGGAGAGGAAGGAAGGAGAGAAAAAGGAGGGAGAGAAGGAGAGGAGGAGAGAAGGGGAAGAAGAAAATAAGGAGGGAGAGGAGGGAAAGAGGGAAAGAAGGGAGAGAGGAAGAGAAGGAGAGACAGGGAGGGAGAGAGAGAAAAAGGAGGAGGGAGAAAGGAGGAGAAGAAAGGAAAGAGGGAATGAGAGAGGGAGAAAAGGAGGAAGAAAAGGAGGGATCCTTGTGCATGCCTGCTGCAGCTAAGATGATCTTTACAGCCAAAGGGGCCCTCATCATAATTTACCAATGGCCCATATCCCTACCCTACTAATGTTGCCATGTAGAATTCCCCGTAGAGTGAGTGACCTTCAGCTCTCTAGAATCTCCAGCCATGGCTGACCCTCTTCAAGCAACACCATTCACTTTAATGAACGTGATAAGACCTTTCACATTGTACCTCTCCCCAAAGTGAAAAAGCAGTGCTGTCTAGAGGAAAGAGTGCTGAATGTGGAGTCAGAAGCCTTATTTAAGTTCCAGTCCTGATGATTATGACACCATGAAAGTAGTCACCTCACATAGCCTCAGTTGCCCTCTCTGTAAAATGGAGATAAGGATCCTTGCACAGCCTACCTCTCCAAGCTGTTGTGACAAAAGTACTTTTAAACCTGAAAGAACTAGAGAAATGTCAGTTACTCATCTTAGGAGAACTGATTACATTCAGGAATATTGAAAATAGAGATGTGGAGAGTAAAGCAGGTGTTGACCTGGGGAAGATCTTAGATTTAGAGTCAGAAGCGTCCTCATAGGTCATCTAGTCCAATCCCCTCATTTTACAGCCAAGGAAACTGAGGCCCAAGAGGTTAAATCCCTTGCCCAAGATCATACAGCTACAATCCAGATGTTGTCTGTGGCCTCCCTTTGGGACCATTTCTCAATGTCAGATACTCTTGGCTCCCTGAATAACTTCTGTCTAGAAGGATTCTAGGAGAGTGTGAAGAAGATGGGCAAGGAATGGGAGCAAGGAGCAGAGAGAATGCCATTGGAGGAGGAAGCCACAGAATCATACATAAGTTATTGTATCCAAGGTGGAAACTCACCCGGGAGAATAAACACTGTCAGAAGGCAAAAACGCACCAAGCATCTGAAAGAAGGAAAAAGGTTCAGTCCTGAGGTCCAGCAAAGAGAGGAGCTATCTAGGAATGCAGATCCTCTTGGAGTAAGTGGTCAGAAGAGAGGGAAGAGGAGAGAGGAGAAGCAGGCATCTGTAAAGGAGAAGGAAAGAAAGCAGGGAAAGAAGGAGGAGAGAGACTTTCTAGGTGTTCTATACCCCCAAGACTGAAGAGACCCGGAGAATCCAGGCACCATCATTCCTGTATGCCTGGTCATTCACAACACAGTTTTATTGCACTTTACAGTTTGTATGTGATCATTTACATGGTTTCTTCATGTTCACTCCAAATAGCCAAAGCTCTACATTATAGGCAGACCACTAAGCACTGGGAATTCCTTTGTGAACTGCACATTATCAGTTGGTGTCGGTGATTCACAAACTCTCCTCTGTAGTTTAGACATGGTAATTTACAGAGCAATCTACAACACTTTGCAGTTGGTTCAGGATTACCCACAAAGTAGGCTGGGCCCTAGACTTTTCCTATAACTTCTGCTTTTCCAGTATAGGACATCAAAAATTGAGAACACTACTTAATCTAAGGGTTTTGTCTGCCATCAGCAAACCTATGCAGATGGACCCCAGCCAAATCACCTTCCAAAAACGAATAGTTTCTTGACCACTACCATCCCACCTCTGCCCTGCTCAGCTTCAGAAATTCACAGAATACCAAGGTTTAGAGCCTTCCCATCTCCAGCAATTGAGACAAGCCCATCTAGCTTGGTAATGACAGCCAAGGACAGCTTTCTATTCCCTCTTTGTATTCCCTCAGCATGTCCTAGTTGAATTAACCTTGAGCTAGAGGTCAGACCTGGGTTCTAGTCCTGGCTCTACCACTAATGTGCTGTGTGACACTGTTCCTCTCTAGCCTCAGTGTTGTCATCTGTAAAATGGTGGTACCAACACTAACACTTCCATAACAACTCCAGGGTTGTGAGGAAATCACTCTTTGAAGCTTCAGGAACCCTTGGAACATTAGCTGCTACCATCATCATTATTCTCATCATTATTACCTCTGATTTAGGCAAGATATTTAAATCTCTGAAGGCCTCAGTTTCCTCATCTGCTAAATGGGGAGAAGAAAATTAGATGATTCTTATGGTCTCCTACAGCTCCATATCCATGTTCTGTACTCTGATGTGCCAAATCTCCTTCCCAGTGCTGCATCAGAAATCAAAGGAAGTAAGGGGTAGAGAAGAGCTTCATAAACTGTGAGATGTTATACAGATGAACAGTCTCATCATACAAGATGGAAGCTCAGAGGCCAAACAAACAAAGGCTGTACAGGCAACGATGGGTTTCCATAGACAAGGGATGGAGGAAAGGAAGAGGGATGAGGCAATTTCCTCTTATAGCAACAGAGCCTGAAACTGTGACATTCTCCTTAACCCACTCCCTTCCTCACTGGCCCCATACACAGACAAAAGAACTAGTTGTTCTTTCAGTGAAGCTCTCTGAGTACCTTATGTCTCCTTTCCCCTAAGCACCAACCTATCCAAGGAGTTCTGAAATTCTGTTACCAGAGCTTCCCACCAATGATCTCATAGTTAGGAAGGTTTTTCTCTCCTCTCAAGCTGACATCTGCCTTGCAGCAACTTCCAACTCACTGATCCTACTTTGATCCATAGGATCAAGTAGAGTAACAGTGACACTCCTGCAAATTTCAGAAGGCAAAGGTAGCAGCTTCCCTACCTTCCCCCCACAGCTTTCCCTTCTCTGGGACAAACATCTTCACCTTCCTTCAATCTTGGGTCCTTCTCCTCTTGACACATACCAGGTGCTTGTTGGGGGGTTCTTCCTAAAACATGATGCCTATAATTAAACACAAGACTCCAGGTATGGTCAGACCAAGGCAGAGAACAGGACTGTCATATACTTCAGTCTGGACACTATACTTTCCTTGGTGAAGCCTAATATCATTACACCTTTTTTCCAGTACTGTGTCACACTACTCATCCCTATTGATCTTAAAGTTCATTGATAGAACCAGGTCTTTTTCATGGGAACTGTTATCTCCTGCCTTCTACAGAAAGCCTTTGCTGTTTCTCTTTAATGTTAGTGCCTTCCCTTGGCTAATCTTCTTATTTGTGTGTGTATACCTATTGACTTTTATACTTTATATTTATTTTAAATATTAGATATACCTATATACATACATATCTAGTGTAGATATGTATCTATATAGGTATATCTAATGTTTAATATCTAATTTAATACCTATATAAGTATATCTAATATTTAATATCTAATATTTATATTCACATACATATCTTATTTGTACGTAGCTGTTTGCACATTGTTTCCCACATTAGACTAAACCTTGAGCAGGGACTGTCTTTTGCTTTTCTTTGAATCTCCAGAGCTTAGGACAGTGCCTGGCACACAGTAGGTGCACAATAAATGTTTGTGGTTATTATTCCTGACCCTTTTCCCATCCTGTACTCCTGCAGTCGATGTCTTAAACCCAAATGTAGGACATTTTGACCCATCATTCTCATTCTCAATTTTATCATCCAATACATTAGCCCTCCCTTCCTGCCTTGTGGGAATTGGGTAACAGATGGAGTTTGGCACAGTCATCAGAAAACCCACTGGAGAACTGAATCCCAAGAGATGAGGTGAAGGATGGGCAAATCCAAATGGAGAAATGGACCTGAGAGGATGCGTCTTTGGCCTCACTGGGGCAAGACTTTGCAGGAGACAGTCTGGGGCATTGTGGCTAGAGCACGAGGACCATGGGCACTGGTAGGAGGGTAGAGGAAGAGAATGTATAGGGATAAGGTAACACTGAAGGTTGTAGGGGAGTCTACTTAATTACTTTGCTGGGGACTAGCCCTGATAGGCAGTCAAGAATATGTAGATAGATACATAGATAGACAGACAGATGGATGTGGAGATAGAGAGAGATAGAGAGATAGGTGGGAAGATGAAAGAAAGAAAGAAAGAAAGAAAGAAAGAAAGAAAGAAAGAAAGAAAGAAAGAAGGAAGGAAGGAAGAAGGAAGGAAGGAAGGAAGGAAGGAAGGAAGGAAGGAAGGAAGGAAGGAAGGAAAGAAAGAGAGGAAGGAAGGAAGGAAGGAAGGAAGGAAGGAAGGAAGGAAGGAAGGAAGGAAGGAAGGAAGGAAGAAAGGAAGGAAGAAAGGAAGGAAGAAAGGAAGGAAGGAAGGAAGGAAGAAAAGAAGGAAGGAAGGAAGGAAGAAAAGAAGGAAGGAAGGAAGGAAGGAAGGAGAAAGAAAGAAAGAAAGAAAGAAAGAAAGAAAGAAAGAAAGAAAGAAAGAAAGAAAGAAAGAAAGAAAGGAAGGAAGGAAGGAAGGAAGGAAGGAAGGAAGGAAGGAAGGAAGGAAGAAGGAAGAAAAAGAAGGAAGGAAGGAAGGAAGGAAGGAAGGAAGGAAGGAAGGAAGGAGAAAGAAAGAAAGAAAGAAGAAAGAAAGAAAGAAAGAAAAGAAAGAAAGAAAGGAAGGAAGGAAGGAAGGAAGGAAGGAAGGAAGGAAGGAAGGAAGGAAGGAAGGAAGGAAGAAAGGAAGGAAGGAAGGAAGGAAGAAAGGAAGGAAGGAAGGAAGGAAGAAAAGAAGGAAGGAAGAAGGAAGGAAGGAAGGAAGGAAGGAAGGAAGGAAGAAAGGAAGGAAGAAAGGAAGGAAGGAAGGAAGGAAGAAAAGAAGGAAGGAAGGAAGGAAGGAGAAAGAAAGAAAGAAAGAAAGAAAGAAAGAAAGAAAGAAAGAAAGAAAGAAAGAAAGAAAGAAAGAAAGAAAGAAAGAAAGAAAGAATGGATGGATAGATGGATGGATGGATGGACAATAGATATACTCTCCCCAACCAGACTTTAAACTTCTTGGGAATGAGGACTAATTTGGATATGCTTCTTTTCCCACCCCAAACAATAGCCCAATTCTTCCAGCGTCATGAACCCTTTACATGATCATTGTATGTTGTTGTTGAATTGATAAGATCACCAGCTGATCCCCAGAGCCATAGGACAGGCTATGGAGCTCCAACCCCTAATCATATTCAGGAAGTCCTTCTTGACCCATTAAGATTATTTCCAATTTCTTCTCCCACTTCCTCACTAACCAAGGAAAACTTCTTTCTGTAGACATGCTCACCTGGTCCCGGGTGTAGGGAGTGTCCACTCTCTGCTTATCAGCACAGGCTTCTAGGAGGATGCGCATGGCGTTCAGCTGCAGAAGCATCTCACAGGCCATAGTGTCAAAGAAAGTGATGTTGGCAAGGGCGGCTGAAGCCAATAGGAAGACTTCACCAGATGAGGCCTCTTGGCACAGTTCTGGGGGTAGAGATAGAGCTGGATTAGAAGAGGGAGACAGCATCACCCCCTGCAGCCTGACTCCCAAAAAGTCCCTCTAGTGATATGGGAGGAAGTACTTACAGGACCCCAAAACTCAAAGAGAAGTAGCACATGGCCAGAGAGTCCTGTGCCCAGGACTTGAGGGGTCCCGTCTACCCTTCTCACTGGTGTACCTCCCTCCATCTAGTTTCATTCACATGAATGACCTGCTGTCACCCACAGGTACTGAGCACCCAGATTGGCTCATGCCATAGCATATATGAGATTTCCTGGCTGAGGCAGGAGTTGCCTTTCTTCCAAGGTCTCCCTGTTGCTAGTATCTTATACCTGCTACTCTGTTTACCATGTTTTCGGACAGTGCTTTGCATACATCTTCAATATCTATGCATCCCCTGGCTCCAGATCGTCTTTTGACTGTGCTGAAATGACTCCAATTTAACCACAATGTTCTAGGGACTCCTTGGGTTTAGCTCACCTGGAAATGTGGGGTCATAATAATAAATGAGCATGCTGAAATAGAAGCAATTGAACAGGGAAGGAGCTATCCTCTGTGCCTTGGTGTCCCTAAACTCCCCAACATGGTTAGAACCTTAAAGCCTCTTCTCCTCCATGGTTTTTAACTTTTCTTCTAAGGGTCAGTCCCCACTCTCCTCCCTGCCCCACTGCACTCAGGTTCACCATGGTGGTGGGAGTATTCTGGACATTGTAGTACAGAGAAAAGAGACCTGAATTCTTTTGTTTGTTTGTTTTCAGAGGTACTTGAGGTTAAGTGACTTGCCCAGTGTCCCATATCTAGTAAGTGTCTGAGCTCAGATTTGAACTCAGGTCCTCCTGACTCCAAGACCAGTGCGCTATCCATTGCACCACCTAGCTTGCCCAAGACCTGAATTATGGTGCTAAATGGTGCTACCTAGATGACCATGAACAGGTTTTCCCCCACCCTCTGTGTGATGCAGTTTCCCCATTTGTAAAGGAAGGATTTGATTCAGATGGTTTCTAAGAGCTCTTCCAGCCCTGACATTCTCTGAGTTACCTTGACACAAGAGTACAGAGCTGAGTGAACTTTCCCTGAGTTAGTGGTCATCCTGCTCCACTGCCCAGAGAAATCAAGGGCTCAGACAATTCTATCTGGCATGAGGAGAGGGAGAGATATGCATCCATCCCCACACTCTACGACAACACTTCATAGTCGGCAAATCCATCCCCAGTCCCCTGACAACCTGGCTGCTGCCGACGCAGCAATTATTAACCCAACCATCTAAGTGCCTTTTAATTTTGGCCCTCATTTATTCTAACTATGGTCTGAGTCATCCAGCCATTTAATCTCACTGTGTGTTAAGAAGATTAAATAGAGCAATCTGATGACTCACTTATAAATGTTATAGAAGAAGTACAGAAAGAGAGAAAGTAAGAGAGAAAGAGAGAGAGAAAGAAGGAAGGAAAGAGGGAAGGAAGGAGGGAAGGAAGGAGGAAGGAAGGAAGGAAGAAAGGAAGGAAGGAAGGAAGGAAGGAAGGAAGGAAGGAAGGAAGGAAGGAAGGAAGGAAGGAAGGAAGGAAGGAAGGAAGGGAAAGAAGTTATATAACCCATCTTCTCCTGACTTTTTTTAGTTCTTCCCCTTCTACCTGATGCCCAACTCCCCCAAGAAATAGCCTGTCTCCTGGAGTAGAATTCACAGTGCTGTTCTCCCAGGGAAGTTTCTGTTAAGAAGTCAGGGCTGGACAGACCCTGGGGACTAGGGGAGGGAGACATAGGGAACGGGTGACAGAGGAAGAAGTAGACAAATAGCTCGATGTCTTGACCCAAGCATTTTTTTAACTTTGAACAAACTAGGAAGACTTCCCTTTATTCCCACCCAGGCCTGGTCTATGAGTGCCATAGCCTCCAGCAAAAGGAATCACTTATATTAATCTTAATCCTTCCCAGTTTCCTCAAGTCCATAAAATTCCAAGTCCTAGTTCAGTGACTCCCAGTTTCTGAAGGGATATCTCAAAATTCTCTAAAATTATGATATACACATATAAATTATATGTATACATATACATATATATATATTTATATACACATATTGAGATACAAACTGGACCTATAATTTTATTGATACAGAGAATTCTCAGATGAGGAAAAGTCACTTGGCACCATTGGCACCTGACAATTTAAGGTCTTAGAGAACTGACGAGACCCCAGAGAGGTTAGTGCCTTTACATAGAGTTACACAGTCAGGATGTGTCCTAAGTAGAACTGAACTGAGGTCTCCCTGACTTCCAGGCCTGCTTTCCACCTATTACATGGTCTTGTATATGTATGTATACATACACCTCATATGTCCATTTTTTTGGAGGCCAGAGGGAAGAGAGCTGGGGACAGGTGGCCTGACGAAGTAGAGATTGCCCAGAGATTCCCAAGGAAGTGGAATCCTAACCTTATATAAGACAGACATCCTAGGAAAGAGAAAGGGGAGTCCTGGATTTAGAATCAGAGGGTGTGGGGTTTGAATCCTGGATCTGGCACTTATTCATTGGTCATATCTGAGGCATTACCATTTGCTTTGTCAATGCATCCTAAAAACCATCTGAATTGAAGGGGAAACCTTCCATATGTGTTTACTTCCTCTTTAAAAGGTAAGATCCTTGAGGACAAGGCCTATCTTTCTTTGCTATTTATGTCCCTGGAGGTTAGTAGAGTGCTTCGTACATAGTACCTACTAAATACTCCATCTATACATCCAGTCATTCATTCATTCCTAGACTGACTTCACTTTTCTGGGCCTCAGTTTCCTTATATATAAAATGAGAGATTTAGATTTGATGGCCTCTAAGGTCCCTTCTAGTCCCAAACCTATGGTCTTATGGTTATTCCTAAGATGTTTCCCCTCTCAGGGTCTTGGTTTCCTCATCTGCAAAATGAGGGGTTTGGCTAGACAGCTCCAAGGTTCTTCTACTTCTAGGACCTTCGAGTCCTCTCTAGTAAAGTCGAGAAACAGGCTTTAATCATAACTTTGTCACCAACTTCCTGTATGACCTTAGTCAAGTCCCATCCCTCCTTAGCACTCAGTTTGAATAAGACAGTTTAAAGTCCCTTCTGACTCTGACAATCTATATTCTATTATTATGAAGTTGGAATCTTGACAATAAATAGGCTTTGAGACCACAACAGACAACTATCTACCAGTGGAATGACAGACTGTAAGAGATGTTTGGAATCACCAGGGCCTTCCTAGTGCCTCTTAAATAATCCTACATGGTTGGCCTTCTACACATGACTTTCCATAAGACCAGTCCTGAGGCTCGTCTGGAACCTATTCCTACTGATCCTCCCTAATGTCTACCCACAGTCACTCACTGATGAGGGCTGTCACGATCTCCTCCATGCTCTCCAGGAAGCTGCTGAGATGCTGGGTCACAGGCAGGTGTGGAGAGGTGATCTGGGCGACCACAGCAGCAGCCTCTGCTCGGGTGGCTTCTGAGTGGCTACTGTCGGTCAAGATGTCAGCCAAGCACAGAATGCCGTCCACCTGAAGATGATAGAAGATTTAGCCCCACTGCGAAACTTGGTCTTAGACTATGATACTCTCCTTACCTTCCTCTCCCTACCCCTCGCCCCCATCGGAAGCAATGTGACAAGACAGAATGTGTACCTTCAACAGAGGCATCAGCCCCACCCCAAACACGGCACTGACTTTTGAGTCAGAAGACCTGAGTTCCAGTCCTGAATCTGGACTGGAATTATTAAGGAATTTTATTACTAAGGAATTATGTAATAATAAATAATAATAATTTATTATGTATAATATTATTAAGGAATTAACTATTAAGGATGGGAATTATAAAGGCACCTTGTGCAGTCACCCTATCTTTCTGAGAGTTCCTTGGGATATGGCTTGCAACCTCATCACGTAACTGAAACTGCTAACTCCAAGGTTACCCACAATCCCATGGTCTTTATTCAATCCTTGTCCTCCTTGACCTCTCTGAAGTTTCTGACATCCCTGAATATCTCTTCTTCTTGGATATTTTCTTCTTCCTTGGATTCCACGATGATCTAATTTCCTGATTCTCCACTTATCCATCTGACTGCTCCTTCTTACGTTCCTTTGCTAGTTCATCATTCATCTGCTGCTCCCTAAGCAGCAGTCACACACACACACACACACACACACACACACACACACACACACACAGCTTTGCCCTAAACCCTCTTCTCTCTATAATCTCTATTCTCTCATTAACTTTATCCACTTTATGTGTTCAATTATCATCTGCATGTAGATCGCTTATAAATATACATAATCCCTCTCCTGGCCTTCATTATTTATACCTGTCTGCTGGACATTTCCACTTAGATATGCCCCTGGCATCAAAAAACTCAAGATTCCAAAACAGAACTTATTTTCCCCACTAACTCTGCTGTTTCCAGACTTATCTCTGTGTATTGAGGACCCAAATCTTTCAGTTACCTGGGTTCATAACTTAAAGTTTATACTTAACTTTTCTCTCTCTTTCCCCCAATCCCTCAAAGGCAAGTCTTATTAAGTCCATCTCCACAATGTTTCCTGCATCTACCTTCTTCTCTGCCCTCTTGCTAATTACTACCAATCTAGATCATCAACATCTGGACTATTGCAATAACCTCCTAGTCAGTATCCTTGCCTCCAGTCTTTCCCCCTTTCAATCCCTAATCAATCCTCCACACAGCTAATAAAACAACCTGCCTAAATCATAGGTCTGACCACGTCACCTGGGATTCAAATCTTGGCTCTGACATTTCTAAGCAAGACATGAGCTTGGTAAAAAATCCATCTTCCCTCTATATTTCCTCTACTGTGTAAAATTGGGGGTAAGGGTAGAATAAATGCCATGTAAGTTCTCTCTCAGCTATAAATCCTGAGATACTATAGGAATCAAGGGTGCCCCAACCCCTTTATCAAATGTTTTGATTCCTCTAAAAGGCAACCCTTGTGGGTAGAGAGGAAGTCAAAGCTGCAGTGGGCTCCCCACCCCGGTGTTCCTAATCCAACATGACCTTGAAGAAACCCCTCCCCTTCTCTAAGAATCAACTTCTTCCTCTAAAATGAGTAAGTTGGATTAGATCATAGGACTTAGAAAGGTATTAGATGTTACCAGGCACTAGGTATGATGGCAAGGGTGATGAATTCGGAATCAGAGGACCTGGGTTTAAAGTGCTCTCCCACTTAGTCTCTGCATGACTTTGGACAAATCACTTCACCTCTCAGGGATAGTTTTCTTCTCTGTAAAAGGAGCAAGTTGACCTCAATGGTCTCTAAGGTCACTTCCTGCTTTGATTCTATGACCCCATAATCTTAGGATGATATCTAATCCAACTTCTCACTTAGCAAACAGTGGGAGAATTAGCGGTACCTAACGTTCCCTTCCAGATCTCAATCCAATGAATTTGTGATCCGTCAATCAGTCAGTACTCAACAAACACTTACTGAGTGCCTACTATGAGACAGATACTGTGCTAAGGACTGAGAATTCAAAGAAAAGCATTTTCAAAAGTCTCTTTTCAGTAGCTCATAATCAAATCTGAAAATACAAAAGTTTCAGATCATAAAGAAGTATTGTTGGTTTTTTCCATCTATTCCCAGATTTATTTTCAATAGAGAAAAGGGAGAGAGGCCAGCTAAGGAACCCCAGCAATCACACAAGGTATAGCGGGAAGCATGGACAGAGGGGCTGCCTTCTCCCTCCAGTAAATCTGGGGTTGAAGGAAACCTTTCCCAAACTGACCTGGCTGGTCAGTTTGGTCTCCATTCCCACCTCAAAATCATCCCTTGCCCACATGAGTGTGATATTATAAGACCAATATCATTCAAGGAAAAGAGCATTGACCTTAGAGTCAGAGAATTTCTGACACTACCTGTACGATCTTGGGTGAGTCTTTACTTTACTCACATGCAAATGTGAGGGGTGCTCAGAGGATCTTTAAGTTTCCCTCTGGCTTTAAATTCTCTGCTCACAGATGTGCTGACCCTTTTCCACAGGGTCTTTTTTTTTTCCTGCTTTATTAGTTATCTTCTGCCCATTCCAATGTGGGAGCCAGGTGAACATTGATGGGGAGCTGAATGCTGGTCCCATCTGACCCTGACATTCCATGCTAGCCCCTCCCCATCTTCATTTCCTGCCACTCATCCTCAAGTGGCTCTTTAAAAGCTCCCACTCAGTAATTTATTAGAGTAGGATTTCACGTTAGCTCCATTAATGGTTCAGGATGGATATAAATTCCGTTGTTTGGTGAAGTGTTTGACAATGAGGGAATTAGAGAGACAGGCAAAGCCATCAGACCCTGGGGAGGCCAAAGGACTCTGTCTGGCATGAATCATGTGGATGGCTTCTTTGAGAAAGAATATGGATGCCCTGCTGGGTCCCTGACAGAGTATGAACACACTCTCAGCACTGATGGCTGTATCACATAGGTGGCCTCTAATTTGCTCAGGTCTCAAATAGAGGGACAAAGAGATAGTCTGTGCCCAGCAACAGGAAGCAAACGGTTGAGAGCTTTTCAAGCCTTCTCAAATGGGCCATTCTTGCTCCCTCCCGCCAAGTTCCACCTGCTCAGATTCATAGGCTTAGAGCCAGAACGGTATCTCAGAGGTCATGTAGTCCAGTTCCCTCAAATAAGGAAACTGGGGCCCAGAGAAGTCATAATAAAGTTGGAGGACAGAGATAATAGAGTTGGAAGAGACCCTAGAGGTCATCACATCCAATCCCCTGAGGAAACTAAAGCCCCAAAATGTCATAAAATGATAGATTTAGAGCTTGGAGGGGTCCTAGAAGTCTTCAGATCCAAACCTCTCATTTTACAGATGAAGAAACTGAGGTCTAGAGATTCAGGAGATAAGATTTAGAAACAACAAACGAAACAATATCCACTCAAAAGAACCTTGAATTCTAGCAGGAGAGTCAACATTCAAGGAACAATAAATTATCTGGTCTTAGTGAGGCAGAGGATGTATAAAGGGGGACTGGGAGCAAAAGGTTGATGGGAACCCAATTGGGGAAGACCTTCAATGCCAATGAAAGGACTGTGGACCTTGCTTAGTAGATGACAGGAGAAATGGAGAGATTCTAAGGCAGGGAGTGACATGGTCAGATTGCACTTTAAGAAAATTAGATGGGCAGGGGCATGAGGAATAAAATGGGAGAGCCTAGAGTCAAGAAGCAGAGGTAGTGGCTGGTGCAGTGGTCCAGGTAAGAGATAAGGATAGAAGAAGTGAAAGACTGAAAAGAAAGAGTGAAGAGAGAATTGACAAGACTTGGCAACCAAGTGAATGGAAGAGGGGAGGGGGAAAAGGAAGCAAGGAAGCATTTTATTAAGCACCTATATGTGCTAAGTAAGTCCTTTACAAATATGATCTCATTCGATCCTCAGAATAACCCTATAAGAAAGGTGCTATTATGATCCCTCATTTTACAGCTGAGGAAACTGGGGTAGACAGAAGTTAAAGGACTTGCCCAGGGTCAAACAGCTAGTAAATGTCTAAGGCTGGATCTGAATTAAGGTCTTCCTGATTCCAGGCCCAGGGCTCTAGTCACTTAGTTGGAGTGCAGATGGGAGGAGGGAGTAATGAGAAAGAGAAGAGGAAAGAGTGACAGATAACTCCAAGGTTGTGAGCCTGGGGCATTTAGGAGGAAAGTGACTATAATTCATAAAAAATAAGGAAGTTAGAGGGTCAAAGGCTACTATAGAACTGAAAGGAACCTCCATTTTGTCCAATGTCCCCATTTTAAGATGAGGAAAATTAAGGCCCAGAAAGATTAAATGATTTACCCAATGTCACATGTGTAATAAGTGCCTAAGGTAAGAGTTGAACCCAGGACATGTAATATGTTTCTTCCCAAGTCTGGATATTCTTTTGTCTAAAAATTCAGTGGTTTTTTTTTTTTTGTATTTTTTACCACACTTGCGTAAAGCTAAGATCGTGACAATATATCTGAGTCTGATTTCCCTCATTTATAAAATGAGATAGATACATATATACAGAACTATTTATAGGAACACTTTGTAACAGCCAAGAACAGGTTCACAGGGTTCCCTGCCAACTTTAAAAATTCAGACTCAGCACTATCCATTCATAGCCCAAAGTATCCACCCACTCTCCAGAGCCTGGACAGTTTCTTGAGACTTCTGTCATTGGACCCAACTTCAGACAACTGGAGCAACCTCAACCTTTTGTGTGAAAGGGCAGCAAAGGCCAGCGACTGATCTACAAGGTTCTGTCCCATTTCTAACCTCAATTCTATGTGACATCACTCAATTATAACAGTTATCTCTTCCCCATCAAAAGGATTAAGGGGTTGGTGCCTCATAATCTGGAAAATTTGTGTAAAATTTTTGACCCTCCCTTCATACCAGAGAACACGTCTGATTTTTTTTTTATTTTTCTTTTATGGGGTTCTTACAGTACCTTATTGTGAAATTTGGTTTAAATATTTGGTCATAGGCTCTATGTTGTCTTCTGGTCTTCATGTGTCATCTGTGGCTTCTGCAAAACTCCCTACAAATTCCCATTTAACTTCTTATGCCAGACTACAACATATCAGAACCGTGATGTGGAAAGTCAAGATGTACACAGAATGTTCTGCTACTATTCCAGAAGTTCTATCTACTAGCCTGGGAGAGAGAGAGCAAAATAGAATGACAGGTAGAAAGAAGAGAAAGAAAAAGGACGGATGCTAAACAATCAGTCAACAAGTAGCTATTAAGTACCAACTACATGCCAGGACCAATGCAAAGAATTAAACAATCTCTACTCTCAAGGAGTTTATAGAGGAAAAGATGAACCCGAGAAATATCAAAGATTTCTAATCCACCATTCTCATTTTCAGATAAGGACACTGAGGCCCAAGGAGGGCAATCAGTCAGTCAGCAATGAACATTTATTAAATACCTATCATGTGCCAGGCACTTGCTAAGAGACATAAGATAGTCCCTGCCTTCAAGGAACTCACATTCTATTGGGGGAGACAACATGCAAACATCCATGTTGGACAAATAACTGACCCAGAATCACAAAGAGAAGGAGGAGGAAGAGGAGGAGGGGAAAGAGAAGGAGAAAGAGAAGAAGAAGAAGAAGAAGAAGAAGAAGAAGAAGAAGAAGAAGAAGAAGAAGAAGAAGAAGAAGAGGAGGAGGAGGAGGAAGAAGAGCAGGAAAAGGAGGAGGAAGAGAAGTAGAAGAAGAAGAAAGGAGGAAGAGGAGGAAGAAGAAAAAGAAGAAAGGAGGAGAGGGAAGGGAAGGAAGTGGAACAGAAGAAGGGGGGAAGGAGTGTGTGAAGGGTTTGGGTGAGCCAAGAAATGTTCCACACAGCCCCTGATGACACAGTGTGACATGAGAAACAGCCCCCACTGACTGCCCTTGCCTGGCTCTGGCCCCATCTTGGAGAGGCAGGCATTAGCAGTGTGCCATCAGCAGGCTCCCCCTCCTCAGCAATAAATTTAAAGATGACAGGAAGATAATCTACTAAAAAGCCCTTCCATGTGCCTAAAGAAATTGCTGCTCAAAGCACTTACAAGATTAGCTCTTTCCGTGAGAGGGGACCTGGACCACTGCCCTGCCTTTGGCTGCTTGGAGAGGGGTGGGGAGACAGGGTATGAGCAAGCTTGATTGTTACCCTTACTGAGCAGCAAAAGCAAAGAGGTCATGTAGATAATAGGCACAAAAAAAGCTCTGTGGGCACAGAGAACCACTCTCTGTAGACCAGAGACGGCCACATACATCTATGAGGAAGACAAAGATATGTCATAAACCCTTTGTCAGATTTACCAACAATAACCTCCCATTGATCATTGAAAAAAGCATCAAGCTTTGGCTTTTATGTAAATATCTAAGGAGTCCAGAGCCCTACTTACAAAACCTAATCCTATTTAATGAAAGCCAGTCTGGCCTCTCCAGCTTGTTGGGTGACTTCTGCCTGTGTGAGTGGGTTGGGGGCACAGAGAAGGGAGGACTGCTATGTAATTACAGTGGTCTCATTATCACTGGTGACTAGATGCCGCCACAGGGAGAGGACCACTTAAAGAAATGGGCTTTTCATGTGCCTCATTGTCTGACAGAGTGGAGCATCACAGGTCTCCAGGTAAAATGACTGAGATCAGCTTGGCATCTGGAAGAGACCAACACCCACTCCAAACTCATGTATATTATGTATGTGTCTTGTTATTGAGGAAAAGAGCCTCCTTGTATAGGTAAATGTGAATATTGATGTTTACCATAGTATAGGATGGAGAACAATGGGTGGAAAGGGTTCTAGGTCAGGGGATGGGGTGGTCGTGGGGAGCAGGGGAGGCAGATAGAACTGTATGACCAGCAAAAAAATAACGGATAGATCTGACACAGAATGTTAGGATTCTCTTCACTAAAAATGGGAAGATAGGAAAAATTCTTGAACAGATTAAGATTTTAAAAAGACAGAGTCATTAGAAAGAAGCAAGAGTTCATGAAGTACACGTCATGTTGAATCCATTATACAGTCAGAGAGAATTCCATAGACCATTTGATAAAAATCTCCTAATGTATCCTCGGACATAAAGTGAGAAAGAACATAAGTTTGCCTATTCCCTACTCTTTAAGTTTTCTCCATTAATCAAATGGCCATATCCAAAGATCATTAATTAATGGACCAATGCCAGCCTAGAAAGTTAGACTATCCCAGCTAAGTTCAAGGAATTTTATCACTGGGTTAGACTGTGACTTCCTTAAGAACGGAGACTGGTTTGTTTGGTTTTTTTTGTCTTTCTGTGTATTCTAGCTTTTGGCACAGTGCCTAGCATATAGTAGGTGGTTAATAAATGCTTTGCCTTGTTTACCTTAACTTGCTGGCTTCACCTGGTTGAGAAGCAAATGAGTTTTTCAGCTGTAATATTTTTTATAAAGATCATCTACTGAAGCACAGAGCAAGGCTCTTAATCTCTTTGTATCATGAACCCCTGAGTGTAAATCTGACCTCAGATACTTATTAGCTGTGTTACCCTAGGCAAGTCACTTAACCCTGTTCGCCTCAGTTTCCTCATTTGTAAAATGAGCTGGAGAAGGAAATGGCAAAACACTCTAGTATCTTTGCTAAGAAAACCCTAAATGGGGTCACAAAGAGTTGGACAGGATTGAAACAACTAAACAAAAAGTCAAAAACCCCTTTGGCAATCTGGAGCACCCTTCTCAGAATACTGTTTTTCAATATATAAAATGCATAGGATTACAAAGGAAATTAATTATATTGAAAAACAACTGTCAAAATGTATATTTTTTAAAGCCAATTTCATGTCCCCCAGGTTAAGAACCCCTGTTATAGAGGGATTACAATCTTCATCCATGAAGGGAATACCCAAATGAAATTACAGATCCTGAAAATATTGAAGAAGTCATTCCAGAAAGAGGTCTATAGTACTTCAGGGCTATCAGAGACTCAATCTTGACCCACATTTTTTTAAACAAGTTTTTTTTTCAACTCTTTTATTTTTATTTTTTACATCACCATAGTATTCCCTGGAATCCCTTCATCTTCCCTTTCAATAGAGCTATTGCATATAACAAATAGTATTAAAAAGAAAGAAAAAGGAAGGAAGGAAGGAAGGAAGGAAGGAAGGAAGGAAGGAAGGAAGGAAGGAAGGAAGGAAGGAAGGAAGGAAGGAAGAAAGGAAGGAAGGAAGGAAAAGTCAGCATATCTGATCAATACATTGAAAAAATCTGAAAATATATGTAATATACAATGCTTGTGGAACTCCCTTGTCTACCAAGGGATGGGGCTGGGATGTCTTCTCATGTCTCTTCTTTTAGGCCCAGCTTGTTCTACATAATTTTGCAGCATTCGTGCTAATTTGTTATTCTTTCCATTTACATTTTTGAACAATTGTGAATGTTTTTTTCTAGATCAAGATTTTTATGAGCAGGAGAAAAGAAGTGTCTTTGATGTCCTAACCTAGGTCTTCTTGACCCCGAGTCTTGCATCTTCCTCACCATGCTATAGTGCCTTGGAGGCTTGAGTCTTGGAAGATACCCATAGGTGTGGAAGGAAGAAGAGGAACCACTACTCTTGTTGAGTTGTTTCAGTCATGTCCAACTCTTCATGACCCCATTTGGGGTTTTCTTGGCAAAGACACTGGAGTGGTTTGCCATTTCCTTCTCCAGCTCATTTTGCAGATAAGGTTACTGAGGCAAAAGTTAGCTAGGGTCACCCAGCTACTAAGTGGCTGAGGACAGATTTGAACTCAGAAAGATGAGTCTTCCTGTCTCCAGGCCTGGCACCACCTGAATGACAAAGGCAGAATCCAAAAGGATTTTGACAGTCTGGAGCATTGCGCCAAATCTAATAAGGCAAAATCCAGCAGGAACTTATGCCTAAGTCTTGTATCCAGGCACAAAAACTCAATTTCATATGTGTAAAATGAGGGTAACCTGATTACACAGAAGTTGTTCAGAAAAAAAGATTGGGGGGGGCTTAGTGAACAACAAGCCCAAAATGAGTCATCAGTGTAATGGAGAAGCCAATGAGAGCTACCAGGCTGCATTAGAAGGGGAATAGCTGGCAAGAGTAAGGAGGTGAGCATCCCACCCTCATTGGAATGCACTTGGAGCCCTGTGTTGTTATAAACAAGACAGCTTCAATAGAACATCGCTAAGCTGGAGGGCAGCCAGGATGGTCAAGGACCTTGAGTCCACATCACATGAGGATCAGGTGAAGGACCTGGGGCTGTGTAGACTAGAGGAGACTTGGGGGGCACATGACAGCTGCCTTCAGATGCTGGAAGGGCTTCTGGAAGAGGAAATGGGACTTGGGAACACGGAGCATTGGGAGGAAGTCACAAAAAGGAAAATTCCAACCTGATATCAGGAAAACCTTCCCAAAATTAGAGCTACCCAAAGTTCAGTGAATGGCCCTCCCAAGGGGAGCGTTGCTCCTCTGCGGATGTCTCTGAGTAGAAGCCGGATAACCATTTGTTGGGTATCTTATGGGGGAGAGCAGCCATGAAGTCTCTCTTAAATCTCAAATTCTGCTATCCTGTGACACTCATCAAACTTCAGGTGTTTTAGCTGTTCCCAGAGCCTGAAATATTCTCTTCAGTCCCCAATCCTTCATTTTCCTCATATGATAGTTTTCTGTGAAAAAGTTGTATCTCCTCCAGAGAGAATGTAAACACTTTAAGTGTAAGGACCTTATCATTTTTGTCTTTGAATCCCCAGCACCTAACATTGAGCTTGGTACGTAGTAAGTGCTTAATAAATGTTTGTTGAATTGAATTGGGATCCTAAATATTCTATAAGGTTTTGCTCCAAGGCCACCACCTCCAGGACGTCTTTTCTAATCAACCCCTCTCTCCACATGCATCAGTAATATCTTCTCCCCTCAGCACTAGACCATCATACATGTCATGAACTTCTCGTGTGTGCTTAGCATGCAGCATTCCGTATTATAATTTTGGAGAATCTTCACAACCGCCCTTGGTTGCAAGTGTCCCCCCTTCCCAAATCACCTTTAAGATATACTACGTATACTTTCACAGTGTGTGTACCTCTTGTCTTCCCCAGTTAGAAGGTAAGTTTCTACATTCTCGCTTGAGACTTTGAGTCCCCAGCACTTGGCATAGCACCTTGACATACGACAGGTGTTTGACAAATGTTCATTGATTGCTTCAGCATCATCTCCGCTGTAAGTTTTATAGCAATTTGTCATTTACAAATCCTTTTCTTTAGTTCCTATGCCCATTTTACAGATCAGAGGATTATAGGAATTGGAACTTAAAAGATATCTCAGAGATTATCTTCTCCAATAACCAATTTGCCCATACTCACACAGCTAGTTAAAATTTGAACCCAGAACTACTAGTTCTTCTGATGCCAGGTTCAGTGCTCTCTGTCCACTCATATTCACCCATCACATCAGAACCACTTTCTAGACAGTGAGTGTACTGACAAGAGCCTTTAGGAAACCTGGGTTTGAATACTGGTTGCCATCTCTTTGAGATCATGGAGAATTCATTTCTGTTTTGGTTGATCTCAGTCTCTCCCTCTGTAAAATGGGGAAGGAGGTTCTCAGACTCTGTTCTCTGAGGTTCTTCCCATCTGAGTTTTCATTATACCTCTGGTTTGCTGTAGGTAGTTGTTCTTGGAGTTTACTAAATGCCCCACTGGAGGTCACTGTTGCATCACACACAGGGGCACCCCGTAAAAAACTTCATTTTGTCTTCTGTCCACAGGTTAGACTGCATCCAGGCAAAGGACCCAGAGCCACAACCAGGGTGGGGTAATGGGGATTTTGTTCCAGGATGCTGAATTTTAAGGGGTGCTAACAGCATCTGTACTCTTCAATCTACACTCTACGGTCTAGTCAGGCTTTATTGCCTTTCCTCACCCAAGACACTCCCATCTCCTGTCTCCATGCTTTTGCTAAATAATTCCCCCATGCCTGGAATGCACTCCCTCCCCATATTTGCCTTTCGAAGTCCGTAGTTTCTTTTAAAGCTCACCTCAGTCACGTTTCCTGACCTTCACACCCCAAATGGTAGAGGCTTATTCCACAACCACCACCTCTAAAAATATCCTAGTTTATTTAAGGAGACAGAATGACCTGGTGGGAAGGGCTGGCCTTGAAGCCAAAAAGACTTAGGTTCATGTCTTGATTCTGACACATACTGGCTGTGTACTCCTGAACAAGTCACTTAATCTTTCATTGTTTTAGAATAGAAGTACCAAACCCTCAGTCCCCTGGCTTCAAGTGAGCATCAAAACTCCTAAATATAGAACCAGATCAAAATGTAATTAGGAAATATCTAACAAAGTAAATAAAAATTCAATATGACAGACAATGTTAATTTGGGATTTCCTAAGTCAACGTACAGCATCAAGGACCCGTTTCTATTTGAGTTTGAAACTACTGATCTAAGATAAGGGTATACGCATGGACCCTTCAGCTTGTCTGACAAAGCATATGGACCCCTTCTCAAATAATGCTCCTAAATGAATAAGACACTTAATATTTCAAAGATAACCAATTATATTGAAATTAGAAATGTAATTTTTGCTCCAAGTTCACTGATCCTCCTGAAATCTATCAATGGACTCTTTAAGGGACTGTGGACTCCAGGATTATCCAAGACTATAAATTGCAGATAAGATCACCACTCTTATCTTAAAAGGTATCTACAACTTAAAATATCTGCATTGGAACTGGGAATTTCCTCATCAGGACATTCCCTATATCAATAAAATTTCAGGCTCCCTGCCTATTCTCTATATATTACACATACTTGTGCAGCAAAATGGGCATTCATTGCAAGTATCCTAATACAATTATTTACTGTTGACTCCCCTAATAGAATGTAAGCCACTTATGGGCAGGAATTGTTTCATATTTGTCTTTGTATCCCCTGTGCCTAGCTGTGTGTGTGTGTGTGTGTGTGTGTGTGTGTGTGTGTGTGTGTGTGTGTGTGTGTGTGTGTGATGTATAGTAGGTGCTTAATAAATCCTTGCTGATTGATGGGCATCTCCTCCCTCTTCAACTTAATTTATATTAAAAGGTTAATTTCAGAGTTCATTTATTTTTTTGTGCTGCTTGGCCCAAACACCAAAACTGCTAGCTACTACTCTGCTTCCTTCATGCTTATGTGAAAAGGACTAAAAAAGAGTGAGAAACTAAGAAAATGGAAAAGCTTTCCCCCAAACCCATACCCTGGGGGCTTTATTCAAGCTCCCAATAAATCCCTATACCGTGCACCACCAGGGAATAGCAGAGCATGTGTGAATTCCCTTTCCCTTCTTTTCAAAATATCTTTCATTTTTGAACCCCTCTTCCACTAGGAAGGTCCCAAAGGGAGGAGGAAAGGTTGCCAGAATAAAACTGCCTTCAACTCAGAGCCAAGAAGCAAGCAAGAACCTAACATGGGAGAATCTCCCACAAGGGGGAACCACGGAGCTCCTAATTTTACAGACAATCTCGATTTTGCAGAACAAGAAATTCTCACAGCATCCTTTGGGGTGGGAAGATTGGGACCATTCTTTGTATTTTAAAGAGAAAGAAACAAGATCGGAGTGGGGAAAACTTTGCCCAAGATCACACAGTGAATCAAGAACCAGACAACAAGGTCCCAATTCACAGCCTAGGGCTTTTTCTATTATAATCCCAATTAAACCTGTAAAATAAGTATGTTGAACTAGATTATTTCTAAGATTCTTTTCTGTTCTGACATTCTACATTCCACATCCTAAAGTTCCCCTCTAGTTCGAACATTCTGTGTTCCATGTCCTGGAGGCCTTCCCAGGTCTGACAACCAATTTTCTATGTCCTAAAGGCCCTCCCAGGTCCGACAATCAGAGTTCTGCATCCTAAAGTCCCTCCAACTCTGACATTCTCTTCTCTAAGATTTTCCCCAGCTCTGACGTTCTATAATACCAAGACTTAACAGCATCTCTAAGGGTACTACTAAGTGTAATAGTATGATGACTAACCCCCCACAAAAGACTTTCTCCCACAGACTCATTTCCTGCCTAAGGCACTTTCCAAATGCCCATAACTCCTATAAGGTCCTTGAAAACAGATGGATGGTTCCTCAAGAGATTCCCTGAACAACACCTATATAGAAGCAGGGGGTGTTATGACTGTGCTGGGGGAGCAAACTCTAGAGATCAGAGATTTCTAAAGAGCTGGGTGGACTTTGCCTCAGTTTCCTCATTTGTAAAATGAGCTGGAAAAGGAAATGGCAAATCACTCCAGTAACTTTGCCAATAAAACCCCAAATGGGGTCATGGAGAGTTGGATACAATTGAAATAACAGCATGCTAGCTCCCTTCCGCTTCAGGAAAGTGGCTTTATCTCCCCGGAGAGTCATCCTGCCTCCTGCACGCCCAGCCCTCCTCCTTGGGTAGCAGTGAGGATTCACTGTGAGAGATAAAAAGGTGGATGTGAAATCACTTCTCCATCCGCCCAATAAATGAAAGCTAGTGTTTTGGCTGGCTTAGAGAATGGGCTGGACCCACCCTGGCTGCCTACCTCGTCCTCCAGCCCAAGGGGCCCTGGGTGACTCAAGAACTCCAAATGCCTCTCCCGTCTCTGAACAATCATCCCCCTCCCCCTCCCCTGCAGCCCCAAGGCCCTCCCTCCCCTGTTCTCTCCTTCCTCCATGCTTGTGCACATCTGCACCATGTCACTGCAAATCTGTCCTGGGGATGCTGATCTGAAAAGGGGCAGCTTCTGGGAAATCAGCCAAGTCCTTCATCCCCCAGTCTCTACCTCCAGTCCCCATCATCCTCCATCCCGTCCATTCCTCCCAACTCCCTACTGTAGCAGCCCATTTCTCCCCTCCCCCTCCAATCCTCCCTTTGCTCTTATTTTTTAATTTTTCCATCAATTTTCATTAAACTTTTGCCGTGGCTCACTGGCTGGAAAAAAAAAAAGGAAAGAGAAAGCAATAGCAGTCTTTCCCCCTTGCTCTCTGTCCCCCTCCCCATCTAGTCTGCAGGAACAGATGTACAGAAATGTGAGCTGGAAGGAGCCTGGCCATTATGGCTGAAATATCTTACTACCCTCTTCCTGCCTTCCACCTTGGACATGACTTAGGGTTAAGATTCTGGCTCCCAGCCAAGTCTCTACTGAGTTCAGTAGAGACAGTTCTGTAGAGACCCAACCCTTCCCTGGCCTCTTATAGAGTCTTAGGGAGTTATAAATTGGATGCCTTCATTTTACAGATGAAACTAAGGCCCTGAAAAGAAAAGAGCTTCTCCCGGAGAGCCTGATAGTCGTCTCCCTGACTTCTAGGCCAGTGTTCTATCTAAAACCCCCAGAGCAGCAAACAGAATTGCCCAACCAATCTGGCTGCCAATCTGTCTGGTCTGTCCCAGGCTTGACTCAAATGGGGAAAAGGGAACTGGGGGTGGGGTATGGGTGTAAGAGGTAAAGGCTAAGGAACTCCTGGTCTCTTTGGACTACCCCAGAGTACTACAGTCTCCTTAGGGCAGGAATTCCTTCCCTGTCCCTTCATCTTCCACATCCACATCTTCTCTGCTCTGCCTTAGTGTGACCAAGATTTTTTTTTGGGGGGGGGGGGGGTGTCTTGGGCTCTCCTGCCTACCACTCACAAAAAGTAAGCATTGGAAAAAGGACATCTTGTCCAACCCCTTCATCTTCCAGATGAAGAAACTGAGGCCCCACAAAGGAGGAACAGAACCCAGACCAGAAGGGTGAAAAGAGCGCAGTGCACCTGGAGTGAAGACCCCTGAGTTCAGACCTAGATTCTGATCAGCCCTTCCCAGCTTTCTGCCTTTGGACATGTCCCTCCACCTCCATGAGTCCCAGTATCTATTTTGTTCAGTGGAGATAAAAGCCTTTGAACCACCCACCTCCCTCCCTCCCAGACTTCATAGGAGAATCATCTAAGATAATAATACAGGTCTGAAAGCCCTAAAGCCTAGATAAATGTCAGTGATTATTGTCACCTAAGAGGAAAAGCTTTGCCTGTGCATGCAATGAGACATGCGCTGTCTCCCCCATTATGACATGAGATCCTTAAGAAGGATTGTCTAGCCTTTTCTCTTTGTACCACCAAATGCTTAGAACAGTACTTTGCACATAGTAGGAGTTTAATAACTGCCTTTTCATTCATTCATATCCCACAAACTCACAGAATATGAGATCTAGAAAGAATTCAGGTCATTTCCAATGGTGTCAAACTCAGATAGAAACCAGTGCCCATGAAACCTTACATAGGGATCTTGACTGGCCACATATTGACTTAGAAAACCACAAAACAGCATTATCTATGTTGCATTGCATTTTTGTTTGTGTTATTATTGTTATGTTGTCTTATTTTATTGAATTTTCATGTTGTTTATATTGTATTTTACTTATATATGTTGTTATATTTCTTATACTGTTAAACATTTCTCAACCATATTTTCATCTAGTTCAGGCTGTACTATAGAGTGCAGTGGGCTGCATGAAGAATAGAAGTCACATGTCTGACACTCTTTTTTTATAGGTGAGTAAACTGAGTTCCAGAAGGTGGAAGTAACTTGCCTAAACATTAAACATCAAGTTAGTGTCTGATCCAAGACCAGAACCCAGGTCTCCTACTTGCCAGACCATGGACTCCTTCCTTTACAGCCCTCTTTTCTCATTTCCCCCTCTCTCTCCTTCTTACCTATAAAACCCTCTTCATCCCTCTTTTCTCCTCTCCACTACCTCCTCAAAACTCTTCAGGGTCGGTCCTCAGTGAAGTGTTCATGAGATGAAAGCTATTGATACTATGGTGTGAATGCCAGATAGGCTCCGTATTGCTCAGAGTGGGTCTTTGTGTTCCCCAAAGAGAAGTTCATTAACCCAAAGAGCCTTCAATTGCTGGAATGTGTGAGGAGAGATTTTTTCCAACCAAGAGGTGATGTGGGGAGTGAATAGATTTTCCCCACCACAAAGACTCTTTTCCTGTGTTCATACAAAGATCCAGTCTTTCAAGGTCTAAGACACAAGGCATCCATATGGACCTATAGCCTGCAGCACTATCCTTCCCAACATGTCTCTTTCTGATCTACTCAAACCAGAGCCACCCTTGGGGATATGGGGAAGGGATGAAAGGGTGTGTGTGAAGTGGGATGGCTCTGAGGCTACTGGAAACTTGCAGTGGTGAATCTCACACCTCGGATTTCCCCTTTGCTGACCCCTAGTGGTGGATAGATGAACCTTTTAGGTGTGGCAACAGATGTCATTTGCCAAATCCAGTGCATTTTTCACTACCAGTTAATTAAGAGACATTTTATGGAGAAGCCCAGGTCAAAAAATCCAACTGGGGAGTCTGGAACTTCCCATTATCTAATTGTGCCATGAACTCCAGCTCTCAAAATCTGCAAAGGCACCTTTGGGTACCACTTCTCCTCTTTATCCTTCATTCTTGCCTCATAATCTCACTAGTCACTCACCTCCTCGACCCTCCCTATTAAACACTGGCAACTGCAGGCTGTTTCCCGGTCACTGATGGGGTGCGATGCACAGTGGTCAGCCAGATCCTAAGCCAACTGTTAGAAGGAAGTCTTCCTCCTTTCTCTGTCCAGGTTTAAATGAGCCAAGAAGGGGATGAAAAGGAGGAAGACAAGTCGGGATTAGAGGCCCACAGGGAGGGTTTTTTCAGACGGTCTCATAGCAGACATCACTGTCACCCTTCCAAAGATGGAGGGTTAGATGGGGTCTCCCATCTTCATCCTGGGCTATCACCCCTTTCCCCCTCATGCCAGGCCACTTTCTGGGACCAAGATGAGAGTAAGTTCCAGCTCTCTCTAAGATGGGAAACTTGAGAAGATGAAATGAGGGTGGAGGGAGAAAGAGTGGGACGTGTGTGAGAGATGACTAACTGTCTTCCGATAAATGTTCTCTAAGATGGGAAATAACTATCATCGTTAAGATGATGATAATTAAAGTACTGTGTTAATACTAAGAGTCATTTTATGGCATTAACATTTACATAGACATTTAGGTTTACAAAGCATTTTAAATAGGCTAAAATTATGATCCTCATAACCACCCTGTAAAGTAGGTGCAATTATTATCTCTATTTTTACAAATGAGGAAACTGAGACACAGAGAAGTCAAGTGATTTGTCCAGGGTCACACAGTAAGTATTTGAGAGAAGATTTTAACCCACATCTTCCTCGGTCCAAGTTTTTCACTCTATGCAAGCCCCAACTTAACTATTAACTGATACTAGGAAAGAAGGAAAATGTTGGAAAGGGAGGTGGAATGGAGGAAGGGAAGGGAAATAAGCCATGGTTGTGTGACTTCTCCAAAGCAACAGCAAAGCAAAGACAGTCAGGTATGGTGGTAGGTAGAGGCTAGACCTAGATGCAGAAAGATCTGAGTTGAGTTCAAATCTTGCCTCAGACACTTACTAGCTATAAGTCTCTGGGCAAGTCACATAATCTTGCTCAACCTCAATTTGCCCATCGGAAAATGAGGAGAACACCTACTTCATAGGATTGTGTAGACAGATCAAATGGAAAGCACTTTGCCAACCTTGAAGTACTATACAAATGTAGTCCTGTCTCACTCTTCACGATCCCATTTGGAGTTTTCTTGGCAAAGATACTGGAGTGGTTGGCCATTTCCTTCTCCAGCTCATTTGACAGATGAGGAAACTGAGGCAAACAGGGTTAAGTGACTTGCCCAGAGTCACATAGGTTTGAAGCCAGATTTGAACCCACAAAGATAAATCTTTCTGACTCCAGGCTCTGTGCTCTATCCACTGCACCATCTAGTTGCCCAATTGTTTTATCATTATCATTAATAATAATCATCCCAGAGGTAGGGCATTAAAAGAAGCAGGAGCAACACTGAAGTGCCCAAAGTGGGCCTGGAGGAGACAAAATATGAAGTGCTGAATTTGGAAACTGAGGACCTTGGACTCTGAACTTGCTACTATGGAAACCTGGGCAGGTTGCCACCTCCCTGTTTCCTTCTAAGTCTGAAGGAGCTATATGGAGTGATTTTGAAGGTCCCTTCCAGCATTAAATCTGTGACCCTCTGCTGGTCCAGCAGGCTCCAGATGGGAACTGGCTAAGGATGAAAGCACAGGAATAGGCGATGTGTGTGAGTGTATGGCATGAGGGGGCGGGGGATGACAGCCCAAGATGGAGAGATGACTCAATTCCTTTGGGCCAAGAAGATGAAAAGCAATTGACCTTTCTGAATTCCCTTCATCTCTCTCAGTTTCCCTATCTGTACAATAAGGGTGCTGGTATAGTCACCCTATGAGGATTCTTCAAGCCCTAGATGTCCCAGTCTATTATCCTGTGATTTTCTCAGCAGCACCTTGAAAGCTGTGTGCATTCATTAGCCCTCCTTCTACCTGGTAGGGTACGCTTTGGGTAGCTGGGCAGAACATCTGGCAGAGCGAAGCTACACTAATGTGTTCTGGCTCTTGGACACCATCTGGGAGGTAGATGGAGAAACAGCTCCCTCCCCTCTGCAATAGCACAGACTTTTAGCTTTATTTTTTTCTCTCTTTTTCCTAGCAAAAGCAGCCCCTGGTACTCTCTGAATTCTCCAAAGGCAGCCAGTTCCTTACAGAGTGTCACAGAGAGTCAGAGGACTTAGTTTTGAGGAGATCATGTAGTCCAAGCCATAACAACCAGGAAAGCATCCCCAAAAAGCAATCATCTAGCTTCTGTTGGAACATATCCAGTGATGAGAGCCCACTTCCTCCAGAGGCAGTTGGGATGACTTTGCAGACAGCTCTGATGAGAAGAAAGCTTTTCCTGACCAAGAACCTGCATTGGCATCTCTGTGGCTCTTACTCCCTCTGGGACCAAGAGGAATGTTTCTAATCAGTCTCCTGTCAAATACTCATCATCATCATTTGATTCTAGAGCCTATCTGGCCACCTTCTTACAGCTCTGGCCTGTTCCCCACCTGATGAAGGCTACTCTAGAGCACATCAACTTAGCAATCCACTCCCTCACTCCCTGCACTTTATTTCTATCGACTATCTTGGCAAACAGGCTTCCTGGAGGATGAGGAGGAGATGATGGCTCAAAGTATAATGTGATTGTTCACAGCATCACAGTACAGCAGACCTGGAAGGACTCTTGGAAATAATCTTGTCTAAGGGTCATTAACTGAGAGTCCATGCGTAGATTTCAAAGGGTCAAACGAACTTGGATGGGAAAAAATAATTACATCATCATTTTGTCATAACTGGATTCCTTTGCAAATCTGGCTTGTATTTTATGCATTTAAAAACATCACTCAGAGAAGGTATCCATTAGCTTTACCAGACTGCCAAGGGATCTGTCATACACACACACATACACACACACACACACACACATACACACATACATACACACACACACACACACACACACACACACACACACACACACACACACACATACAGAATGAAGACTCCCTGGTCTACTGATGAGATTCTAGCCAGCCCACTCTTTATATGAAAGAGGAAAATGGTGCCCAGACAGGACCAGCTAGATGATTTAGTGGATAGAGAGGGACCTGGAGTCAGGAAAAACTTCCTATTTATGTGACCCTGGGCAAGTCACTTAACCTCTGTTTGCCTCAATTGGCTAACTTGTAAAATGAAGATAATAAAAACACCTACCTCCCAGGGTTATTTGTAAGGCTTAAATAATATAATAATAATAAAGCACTTAGCATAGTGCCCGACCCAATAAGCACTATATCATTGTCAGCTATTATTATAGGGAAAGGGGCTCAGCACATTGCCTGCCACATAGTAAACATTTAATAAATACTGGTTGATCAGTTGACTGACTTACCCAAGGTTTCAGATCTAGCAAGTGGCACAAATGGTAGAATCTTGGTTAATGGATCGTAGGACTTAGAGCTGTTCATGATCACATTGATGATCAAAGGCCTCAAGACGATGGCAGGTTTAGGAGCATCTGATTAGCCTGGGAATGAAGGGTGTGTAGCCCAGTAAAGAGAAGCCTCAAGGTGGGAAGTTTTAAGGATCTTCAAGTGAAGGAAAAGACCATCCTGGAGACAGTGAATCAGGTTTTGGCCCCCAGAAGGAGGCCAGAACTGCGCAAGAGCCCCAAAAAGGTCAATTTGGGCTCTGGGCAAGGAAAACCTCTAACAATCAGAGCCATCTCAAAGTGGAACTGGCCTCCTCTAGGTGTGGCATACTCTACCTTACCGGATGTCTCCAAGCTGTTGGGGAGGATGGACTAGGGATTCATCTAGTCCATTCAGAGGATATCAGTGAGATAAGATGTCTATGGTCCTGTCCAACTCTCTTCATCTTAGAGACCATAGAGTTAGAGGTGGAAGGGACCTTGTAGGCCATCTGAGTCAAACCCTTAATTTTACAGATGAAAAAACTGAGGCCAGGGAAGATGAAGGGACTTGCCCAAAGTCATATGGATAATCTGATGCCTCCACCTCCCAATGCAGCTTCTCTGAAGCTAGATCCCCTGAACACACAATTTGACTTAATTCAATTTGGTGTACAAGGCAAGGGAAGTCATCTACACCCATAAAGTAGCCTTCTCAGCCTTGTCCTGCCCTGATGGGGATCGCAAGTGGGGTGAAAGGATGGAGAGGATCCTAATAGCTTCCTGAGCCAGGGCCAGGCTCCCTCTAATTAACCAAAGTAACAGTATCCGTAGGTAATGAACATGAGTGAGAGGGAACCAATTCTTTAAATATTAATTTCATTGCCTATTAAAGACTCAGAGGGTCCAATTAGTGAGAAGTAGAGGATGGTGAAGTGCTTTGTCACTGGTATGAGAGCACACTGCCTGCCTCCAGCTGGCAAGAAGGCAGAGAGTGGGTGGGCACAGGCACCAAACACTCCAGAATTGCACAGGGGGAAATGCCTTGATTCAAGGTCCAAAATAAAGAAGGAAAAGTTGGGACTCAGGAACACTGATCTTGGTATCCTGCCTTTTGTTAGCACTCATATGGCTCCTTTGGGGCAGCTAGGTGGATAGAGCACTGGTCCTGGAGTCAAGAAGACCTAAGTTCAAATCTGACCTTAGACATTTGCTAGCTGTGTGACCCTGGGCTAGTCACTTAGCCCTCTTAGCCTCAGTTTCCCTACCTGTAAAATAAGCTGGAGAAGGACATGGCATTCCAGTATCTTTGCCAAGAAAACCCCAAATGGGGTCATGAAGAGTTGGACATGACTGAAACAACTCAACAACAAAAATAGTGGCTTCTCTCATTACTTCCACACCTATGGGCATCTTCCAAGACTCAAGCCTCCAAGGCACTGTGGCATGGTGAGTAATATGCAAGACTTGGGGTCAAGAAGACCTTGATTAAGACATCGAAGACATTTACTAGCCATGTAACCTCAGGCAAGTCACTTAATCTAGGCCTCAGTCTCCTCATCTGTCCAAATAGGGGATCTCACCCATTGACCTCTAGAGTCTCTTTCACATCTAGAGATATAATGTTATGGACTTCCCTCTCCTCTGTCTGTGGTCCATTCCTCTGATGCATCAAATTATTTTTAATGTCTTGCTAAACTTCTTTTTTTACATCACTCTCACTTTCCAATTGATACGTCAAATTTAGCACCATTATTTCCCTTCCTCATCTTTTCTACCAGCCCATAATCTATTCCCTTATGACTCATTCTCAGAATTGTAATAATGACAATAATAACACTAACACTTATATAGTGCTTTAAGGTTTGCAAAGTGCTTGACCTGTTACCTCATTTGATCTTCACAACAGTCTCATGAAGTAAATACTACTAATTATCCCCATTTTACCAACAAGGAAACTGAGGCAGAGTAGATCACAAAGCTAGTAGTTTAAGGTAAGGTTAAAATCAAGGCTTTAATGAATCCCTCACTGATATATCTTAGTCCTCCATAATTCACCCCCACTACACCCAGAACCCCCAGGGAATTCCCTCTGCATTTCTGGAAATGTCTATCCCATGTCATCACATGTTTGGAGATCTCTGTTGCCTTAGCATTATTTTCCAACTGTTTCATACATGGATGCTCCATCTCACCAGCTCCAATACGAACTCCATGCAGATGAAGGGAGCCATATCTCTGCATCTCCGTCTCTGATCTTCATCCTCCTTCTCCAGTGTAAAATAGACTTCAGAAAACACTCTGAGAGGATGCTCCCTGCCCTCCCCCCCCCCCCCCACCAAGGCCTCTTGGTTTTCTCCTCCAAAGACCATCCTATATCACGGCTTTCCAATATTTGAAGAGCGACCAAGTGGAAAAAATGACCAAGCAACAAGTGAAAATTGTAAAGACACAACTTTGAGTGGAATATGACTAAATACTTCCTGACTATTAGAACTGTCCAAAGGTTGAATGGACTGCCTCCAAAAGTGGAGAGTCTCTATTTACTGAGAGAGAGGCAGGGGAAAGTCTTTCACCAGAGGATAAATGGCCACTTGTCACTGAACAGCAGCTCTATTCAAGCACAGGTGAACTATGTGCCTTCTGGGGGTCCTTTCCAGCTCTGAGATTCTATAACTCAATGAGATTTGCTCCATTACTTGTCCCTGGAACCCCTCCTCTGAAGGGATGAGAACTGAGGGTTAGGGTGGCCAGGGCAGTTTTATAACCCTAGCCAGGGAACCTTCACGGTGCTGTGGAAAGAAGACTGTTCTTAGAATCAAAAGACAAAGGCTCAAGGTGAGGCTCTGCAATGGCCAGGTGTGTGGCCTTGGGCAAGTCATTTTAACTCCCCAGACCTCAGTCTTCTTATCTGTAAAGTGAAAAAGCTGTTCCAGATGATCACTATGCTGGATTGTCATGAGATAGAAAATAGGAATGGGAATCATATAAGCTTCGGTCAACATGACCTGGTGACCCAGGAGTTGGGCTACAAGCAGTACCCAAGATAGAATTTGGCATACAGTAGGTGCTTAAAAAACATTTGATGGATTGTAGAACTAAAGGATGGGAGAGGTAAAGGCACAAAGCCAAGAAGGAAAGGGAGAAGAGAGGGTGATAGCGTCTAAGCTGGCAGCGACCTCCAAGATGAGATCATAGTATCACAGAATATCAGAACCAGAAGGAATCTTGACTTCCTCCTCTTATGGGGTCCCAGGATTTATAGCTAGAAATACTTAGGGTTAAGAATGAAATCAGGACTAGAAACAGTTAAGAATTAGTCCATCTCCTTCATTCCACAGAGGAGGAACCTGAAACCCAAGGAGTGCAAAGTAACATGCTCAAGGTCATACAAGGAATCAAAATGGCAACTCAAGTCTTGAAATCAGGTCTCTTGATCCCAGATGTAGCATTCTTTTCTAACTTATCAAATTTGCTTCAAGAGTTACTCATTTTATACTTTATCATGATGGGTCAGTTCTCCCTGTCTTGAAACTAGGACCATGATTCAGCCCTGGGATGATGATTTATCTGTGCTCCCCCAATGTTAGCACTGACTCTAAGCTCATCCCCTACCTCTCAGAACACCAGGGAACAAGTAAGCAGTCTGCAGGAAGATTTTTCCAATGGTCTGATAAGGGAGAAAAAGGACAAGGAGGAATGAGAGGAGAGCCTTAGCCCTCCTAGTGCCAAGAGAGGGAGGAAGGGAGATGTTAGGGGGAAGCCAGGGGCTCCAGGAACCTTAGCCCCAGGGGAGGGAAGAAGGGAGAAGGAAGGAGCAGAGAAGGCATAGGGGGCTCTACAAGCTTTACATTTGGATGATAAGACCTCAGGGGCCCAGGAAACCCCAGCTCTTGTGAACTCCACCTTTTAATGAGTGCAGGGCATCATATACTATAAGAATTAAACTGAACAAGGAATCAGGGGAACTAGTCACCCAAATTCTGCTTAGAGATACCAGCAAATGAACGGAGGAAAGGAAAACAATTACAACTTGTCTTGGCTGCTATAAAGCTAATCCTAATTACAGTCATTTATCAGGACTGCTCCGTATTTAGGGCTAATTGCCACATACACAATAACTCAGGCATAGCATTAATATGCATCAGATTAATTCCATTTTATTTGATTCCAACACTGAGTGATCTCTAGCCACTCAGTCTGGGGTGAGATCTCAGACACTAGAAGGAACATTACTGATGATATCCATCATGTGTTCACAGAGATCTCCTCTTCTGAGGGGGGCAGGCCTGGCTCTGCATCCCATCTGTCCCCTGCAGTGCCATGTTAGGGCCTGCAGGAAAAATAGAGGGAGGTAGCAAGAGCTAGAACCAAAGCTATGGTGTCCTAAGACCAAGAGGACCCCATATTTTAGCATGGAATATGAGAGAATGGCAGGAGAAAGCAGCTACGTGGTGCTGAGGATAGAAGACCAGGTTTGCAATCAGGAAGACTCATCTTACTGAATTCAAAATTAGTGTTAGACATTTACTAGCTGGGCAAGTTACTTAACCATGTTTGCCTCTGTTTCCCCATCTGTAAAATGAGCCAGAGAAGGAAAAGCCAAACCACTCCAGTACCTTTGCCAAGAAAATCCCGAATGGGGTCACAAAGAGTTGCACATAACTAAAAAATAACAACAAATAAGAAGATGGAAGAGTGAAGAGCTTAGAAGCTTTATATCTGCCCAGTACAGGGCACTGGACAAGCACAACCATCCATCAACGCACTGTCCTGCCTCTATAGATAGTGACTTCCCCACAATAGGGTGTTCAAGGATGATGCCTGTCTATGATGCCAAAGAGGGGATTCTGGAAGTTGGTAGGCTGGTCTAAATGAAACTTAGAGTATTTCATTCGGAAGAGACCTCAAGGACCATCTGGTCTAAATCTCTTCATTTTAGAGAAGAGAACACATCTCCAGAGCAGACAAGGGATTTTCCCAAGTTCATACAAACATATTAGTAGCAACATTTGAACTCAAGCTGAGGTCCTCCAAGGCTCTTTTCATTGCACCACACTGCCTAAAAAGGAAGCAGGGAGGCATCCTAGGGAAAGAGCATCAGATTTTAGGTCAGATTGTAGGCTCTGCTAGTTGTGTGACCTAAGGGAAATCATTCAGTTTTTCTGAACCTCAGTCTTCTCATCTCTAAAATGAGATATTTGGACTACAGATTTCTAAGATCTCTTCTAGTTCCAGATGTAGGATTCTCTGAGATGAGGCAGCCGGCGCACTGCCCCTCCACGGTACTCAGTCACCAGCTTCCTGCCCAGATCTTCCTTCTTAATACTCCCTGTGATCCAGGGATCCTCTCATCCCCCTGCAGACTAGATACTGCAGACTGCTGAGCTCTCCTCCACCCCAACAATCCCCCACAGTCTGGTAGAGGGGAGGAAGGGACGAAGAATCAGGTACCAAAACTTGAGGAAGACAAACGCCACCGGTGAGGGGAGAGATGGAGAGAGCAGAACCGAAACCTGGTCTTCCTAGAACATTCTCTGTGGGGCCTCCTGATTGCGGTCACAGATGTATAGCTGCTGTTTCTTAACTCAAATGTAGGACTTTACATTTATTCTTATTAGATTTTTTCTTACTAGATTCAGCCATTGGCCCCAGCCCAACAGTATTCTGACATCCACAAATTGCATAAGTAGGCCATCTATGCCTTCATCTGAGCCATTAATAAATATGTCACATTGCAGAGCTGTAAAGACAGTCCTACAGCCCACCAGAGGTCTCTCATCAGATTATATCCATCTACTATTTACCATACTTTGAATTTGGTTGTTCAATTAATCCCAAATTCACCTAAACACATCATAATCTAGTCCATATCCCCCCATCTTGTCCATGAGAATATTGGAAGAAATGTTAATATTCCTACCCAGCCCATGAAAAAATAAGGTCCTAGAGGAGTCAGGAGGTAAAATGAAAAGTCTTCAAGGTTTTCTCCCAGACACCATGTCAAAAAAGCCATAGATCATAGCAGCAACAGAGGCCTGCCCCAACCTCCCACTTTTCTCCTAAATGCCTGTTTCTGTACAGCAATGCTCAGAAAGAGGGTACCTTCTCAAGCTGGTGAATACCTTCCTCTACACAGCAGATGGAAGCAAGAGTACGTAACGTCTGGGGATACAGGCACCGGAAACAGTCCTGCCGGCAGATCTTGAAGAGGGCCACGACACCCCCCTCCTGCAATGAGATGGGAAGGGGAGAGACCCAGTTAGCACAGGAGGTTTCATATTCATGGTACACACACACACACACACACACACACACACACACACACACGCACGCACACACACACACACGCTAGCAAACAACTCCAGGTGTGTAAGGTACCTTCTGGCTGTAAATCCTCTGAGAAAGGAAGTAACTGTCCAAGGACACACAGAGATTAAATAGTAGAGTCAGACTCTGTAACTCCAAACCCTGCTTTCTTTCTACTGTGCAATCTTATGCTCTAGAAGGCACAGTAAAGTGAAGGATGGAAGCCAGGCAAGGCAACCTTCACAAAACACACTGGGGATAAACAACACAGAATATGTCAAATCAATATTTCTCAGACAAATATTGATATGTGGGAAGAAAGACAAGGAGACAGATAAAGCCATTCTGTTGGAGAGGGGATCACGTGGGATGTCATAGTCAAGGTAAGTCATCATCTGGTAGTTTCCTATTCTGACTAATTACGCCTGCTAACTAGGTACTAAGTTTAGTTGTATCTATGCTGCTAAAGGAACCTCAAGTATTGTCAGCACCCTTTATATGTTATCACCCTGACACAAAGCTCTTATGACCCAACCTTAGTTATGGCATCGGTGGAGAAGGCTGAGGGTCAGCCATTAAAATGTTGGTGGAGGAGAAAGAAACATTTCATGGTCAGCATGGTAGACATAATGGCAGCGTCCCAAGAAATAAGATCATCTTCTATAATTGATCAAACGACACGATATTCATAAATAGTTCCTGGAACACAGTAAGCACTTAATAAATGTTTGTTTCTTTCTCTCTCTCCTCTTGTCACAAATATATACATTATAATTAAAATCTTAATAGACTTGGGTCATATATGGCAATATTTCCCAGGACTAAACAAAACTCATGGTTCACACCAGTTACAACATCCAAGTCAGAAAGACAGAGTGTGCAGAGAGAGCCCTGGACTGTGATTTAGTTGACCTGAGGGGACAAGTCTTGGCTCCACTGCTATATGACCTTGGCACATCATTTCCTCTGTCCTTCAGCTGACTCTGAGGTAAGAGATGAGGGTTAGATGAGAAGGACTCCAAGTGCTCATCCAGTTTTGATAATCTACGATGAAATTTAGACTTCAAAGGAGCAGCAAAGGTTAAGGAAGGCATTGCCTTCTCTCCCCTCCAATCCTTAAAACAGGCTTAGCCAGGTTCTCTTAGCCAGATCACTGCTGAGAGACTTTGACCCACAATCATACAACCTATAAAACAGACTGTTTTATAGGCAAAGCAATGAACAGCAGCTCCTCCATATCTTAGAGCTGCCAAGCCTGATTATAGCCCAGGGAGTCAGGATCATAAATCATCATAACTCCCTGTCAGCTTCTCCCTATTTCTGCCTGGAGTTCCAGAGTAAGAGTGGAGATATGAGGGGTACAAAGATGTGTTTTCAAGGGATCTCCAGCCTAACCCAGCCCAATCTGACTCAGCCCACCTGAATTTCACTCTAGCTCAGGGAGAACAGAAAAGGTAACTGATGAACCCTTAGACAGCAAGAAAAAGCCAGGGAGGCATCATGATGTAGCAGAAATGGACAAGGTCTAGGAGTGAGAAGAGTTGGGCTTCACTCTGTTCTGAAGCTAATCATGCTTGTGGACTCAGCCAAGTTCTTTCCACTCTCTTTGATCTTTTGCAAGATAAGGGGGCTCTTTAAGGTACTGAAGATGTAGAGATGAAACAGAGCTTACAGATCACTTCCTTCAACCACCTCATGTTTTTTTTTTTTAGAGAAATAGCTGAGACTGAGAGACCCTAGGTCACACAGAAAGTAGGGAGCAGAGCCAGAATTTGAGCCTAGCTCTTGACTCCAAACTAGCCCTCTTTGGTTCTACAAGTCTACAATTCTCTGAGTCTAATAATTATAACAAATGGCATTTCTCAAAGGTTTCCAAAATGGTTCCCTCACAACAACTCTGTGAGATAGGAAATGCAAGTATTATTAGTCTTCTTTTATAGAAGAGAGAAACAAGGCTTAGATGGGGCAAGTGATTTGTCCAAGACTATGTAGCTCTCAAGCATTTAGCACCATGATTTGAACTCATGTCTTCAGGCACCAATTTCAGCCCTTTTTTATGCTATGCCAAACTGCCTTTCAAGCAATGCCAACCCCTCAGCTTGATCTCCTTCCAAACCTTCTTACACCATTGGCTTCAAGGTTCCTTGAAGCTTCCTTGACTGGGCCTAGAATAGACTTCAGATGAGACCATCAGATCAGAATCAGTTTCCTAGATGAGACCATCCAACCTCTCACCACCTCACATGGAGTCCCCCATCCTTATTCCCTGCAATAGGAATCCAGGGAGGTCTCCTGACTTTCATTCCTTTCCATCATGCCATACTTCCATTATCCAAAGGCACAAATGTTCAATGTTCTCTTCCTGCTTCAGAAGATAACTACAATTATCTTCTAAAAATCCATTACCTGTCCACCTCGTTGACCAAGACCAGACAGGCCAATGTGTGGGTACTCCAAGAAAACTCAATTATTAACTTAATTATTAACCTTTTGTCAAGGCCCACCTAGAATAGGGATAGTGACCAATCCCAGACTTCACAGGCAGCTGACTGACATAGTAGAGAGACTGCTGGGCTGGGAATGAGGATGCCTGCTTGCCTTAGTTTCACCTTCTGTAAAATGGGCATAATAACAACACTTACCTTACAATATTGTTGCGAGAATTCAAAGAGATAATATTTAAAAAGCACTTAGCATAGTTAGTACTGTATAAATGCTAACTCTTATTGTTGGTGGTGATGATGGCAGTGGTAGTGGTGTTAAATGCTGGGTCAGGAGTCTCAGGAAGACCTGAGTTCAAATCCAGACTCAGACACTTACTAGTTGTATGACCTTGGAGAAGTTATTTAACCTCACTTGGCCTCAGTTTCCTCATCTATAAAATTGGGATAATAATAGCACCTCCCTTCCAGGGTTGTTGTGAGCACCAAATGAAATTTATAAAGCATTTTTGCACAGTGATTGGCACACAGTAAGCACTTAATAAATCCTTGTTCCCTTCTCTCTCTTCCCTACATGTGGGATCCATAACAAAATGCAGGCTCATTAAATACTTAAGTAGGCATAATGTACCATGGGAAAGGTATGATGGCTTCTATGAAGGGAAAGTGAATCTCACTAATAATACCAGAGCTCTTTAAGGAGACAAATGAACCAACAGACAGATTTTGCTTTCACTGAGTCACAGCAATATTCCCCAGAAGGTGAATTCCAGAGAAATGGTTTTGTCATTGGTAGAGAGCTGCTTAATACTGGGGAAGGTTTTGGTTCTGGTTGGTAAGATTCTGGATAAAGAAGTACCAATAGCAAGGGTCCTCCAGGATTGGGACTGTTACTAGTCTTAGGCACCATTTTTCCAAAGGGATCTGTAAGAGTCAGAGCCCAAGAAGGACAAGTTTGGTGCTGACCCTGACACCATTTCAGGGAACAAAATACTGAGCCCATGGAGAGAAAGCACAGGGGAAAACCATGTAAATTTGATATAAAAGTGGCAGGCTGACTTCAGTGTAAGCAACCACCAAGGCACACTCTTAGAGTAAAATAACCTGATTTTTCCATTTATGCCACAAACTCTGAGTTATGAAAAAGGAAACACATCTTAGGGTAAAGATGGCAGCACGATAGGATCCAAATAAAATCAGCTCTTTCTAGGCTGCTAGGTGGCACAGTGGATAGAGGGTTGGATTTTGGAGACTTCTTGTTATCACAACTCTTCGTGATTCCCTTTGAGATTTTCTTGGCAAAGATCCTGGCATAGTTTGTTATTTCTTCTCCAGCTCATTTTACAGATGAGAAAACTGAGATAAACATAATTAAGTGATTTGTCCAGCATCATACAGCTAGTAAGTACCTGAGGCCAGATTTGAACTCATGAAGATGAGTCTCCCTGAATTTCAAGCCCAGCACTCTATCCACTGATCCACCTAGCTTCCCACAACTGTCCCTACCCCCAATTCATCTCTTAGTGCTGTAGTCGTAGGCTTCCTCCTGAGCTGCAGGCATCCTAAAGGAGATTTCTTGCTGCTGCTTCTCCTTCCTTCCTTGACTGGGTTTCTCTCCCATCTTCCCTTCCAACATTATATCTTCCCTTAGACTATGAATGAGGTCACTTTCCTCTGTTTCGACCCAAGTAACTGAGGAACCGTCTGGGAAAAGAAGGGCCTTGCCAACCACCTTTCTGATCATTAACTCTGATGTTCTGAGGCATCCCTGGTGGGGGTGGGGGGGCTTCTTGAGCCTATGGCATGTGGTTGGGATAATTGTAAAGTTGAAGACAGCTGGAACACCCTCTCTGAAAGCCCTGTGCTACTGGGATGACAGGAAGGTTCAAAGAGAGGGTAATTAGTGTCACCTACCTAGGTTTCTTGGTTAAGCAATTGGATCAGTTAGTTAAGGAATAGGAGAGAAGGGGAGGAAAGAAGATTCAAGGGCAAAGGAAACATGATAGGGCTTGTTCTGTTTTCTAGAGGTCAGGGAAAGAAGGGGATGACCAGCAGCGTGGGAGGAGGCTGTAAGAAGCATTAGAGCAGCCAAAACTGTGGGGAAATCAAATTACTTAGGACAGAAGTGCTCCCTAATTGGCATAAGGTCACACTGGTCACACTCTGACCTTAGCAAGAGAAAATCTCCCCACAGAATATTGGAATCAGATCCTATGAAGCCCAAGGTACCAATTAAATAATAAAATGATTCATTTTCTAGAAGGAAGGGCTAGTTATGATGTAATGGGAAGGAAAATAGTGAATTTTAATCTGAGGACCCAAACTCTGTTTCTGGTCCTGTCACACACTATGTGACTTTGGGAAAGTTCCCTGACCGCTTTGTGCCTCAGTTTCCCCTACTATAACATGAGGGAATTGTATAGCTCTTTAAAGTCCCCTTCAGTTTTATATATGTCAATCAACCATTTAATGAGCCTTTATTAAACACCTACTGTATGCCAGCAACTGTGACAGATGCTGAGGATACAATTACGAAGAACAAAACTATCCCTACTCACAAGAAGTTTACATTCTAATGTGGGAGACAACATATGCATATATAAATGCATACAGTATAAATATAAAATGAATATATACATATATATATGAGGTAGTTAAATATAAGGCAGTTTGGAAGAGAGGGCACTAGTTGGTGAGTACATCAGGGAAGTCTGTGTGCAAAAGATGGTGCTTCAGTTTCATCTTAAAGGAAAAGAGGTAAAAAGGGATGGCATTCCTGGTGTAGGGTACAGCCAATGAGAAGGCACAGAGATGGAGTGTTTGTGCACAGAGAAAAGGTCTCCATGTGTGAGAGAAGGATCTTTAACTGTCCAATGATCCTGGAAAGATAGGTTTGAGCTAGGTCATGAAGGGCTTCGAACACTAAGCAGAGTTCATCTTTTCTTTTGCTTTGGTTTGGCTTTTAATACTAAAGGAAATAAGGAATTGATGGAATAGCAGAGTCAGATGGTCAGATTTGTACTTGAAGAAAATTACTTTGGCAGCCATATGTAGGGTTGATGGTAGAGTTGTGAGTCCTGAGACACAAAAACCAGTTAGGAGTCCATTTTAATAGACCAGGAAAGAGATGATAAAGACCTGAACTAAGATGGTGACTGTGTAAGTGGAGAGAAGGGTCAGATGTAAGAAATGTTGTGGAGGTTAAAATAGAAAGATCTGGTAATAAATTAGATATTTGGGGCAAGGGAGAATGAGCAGAGCCAAAGACAACACCATTTTGTAAATCTGGGAGACTGGAAAAATGGTGGAGCCATCAATAGGAAAAGAGAAGTTTGGAAGAGGGGATGAGGAAGGAAACTGAGACTGGAAAGATCCTACCTTACCCAGGCCCAGGACCGGAATTCAGGTCTACTGACTTCAAGTTCACTTAGAATCTATCACATCAGGCTGGGTGCTCTCTTCAATTATTTTCCACAGAAGCCACTGCAACAAACTATCAGAGATAAATGACGGAAAGGGATTGGCCACTAGAGGCTCTGAAGGAAAACAATTATTTGTGTACCACCCCAAGATACCTAAGCATGCTCTTTTACTCTTTCCTGTTAAGAGACAAATGGGATAGATTTCTGGTCTGAGTCCATTGACCCTAGTCCCAAATAACTAAAATTCTGAGGACTGTACCTCATATAGAGTAGGTACCAAATAAACAGGGATCTCTTACCAACTGTAGACTCCTCGAGGGAAGGAACAATGCTATTTTTCATCTGTTTATTCCCAGTAAGGAGAAAAGAAACCTAAACGTAATGGGTGCTTAAATAAATAGCTGTTGCCCATTCCCCAACTGATTAAATGGTCAAAAGATATGAAGTCAGTTTTCAGATGAAATGATCAAAGCTATCTATAGTCAAATAAAAATGCTCTAAATCACTATCGACTACAGAAATTTAAATTAGAACAACTATGAGCTACCACCCTACATGTGTTAGATTGGTTAATATGACAGAAAAGGAAAATGACATATACTGGAAGGGATGTGGGAAAATTGAGACATTAATGCACTGTTGGTGAAGTTGTATACTGATTCAACTATTCTGTAGAACAATCTGGAACTATGCCCAAAAGGTTATGAAGACATGCATAACCTTTGACCAAACAATACCACTACTAACTGTGTACCCCAAAGATTAAAAAAAAAGGAAAAGGACTTATTTGTGCAAAATTATTTGAAGAAGCTCTTTTAATGCTCGCAAAGAAATGGAAATTGAGGGGATGCCCATCAATTGGGGAATGACTGAGCAAGCTATATATGATTGTGATGGAATACTATTGTGATATAAGAAATGACAAATAGGATGCCCTCAGAAAAACCTGGAAAAACTTACATGAGCTGATGCAAAGTGTAATGAGTAGAGCCAGGAGAACAGCAATATTATAAGATGATCAGCTGTGAATGACTTAGCTATTCTCAGCAATACAATGATGCAAGACAATTCTGAAGGACTCATGACAAAAAATGCTATCCACCTCCAGAGAAAGAACTATTGAAGCCTGAATACAGATCAAAGCATATCTTTTCTTTACCTTCTTTGTTTTTCTTTGGATTATTTCCTATGCTTTCTTTCACAATATGACTAACATGTTAATATGTTTTACATGAATGTACATGTATAACTATATCAAATGACTTACCTTCTCAATAAGGGAAGGAAAAAGGGGAGAGAGGGAGGTAGAGAATTTGGAAAACCTTTAAAAGAAGGTTTAAAATTGTTTTTACATGTAATTAAGGAAAATAAAATATTTTTTTTAAAAAAATGCATAGCTGTTGAATTGAACTGAATGTTTGTTGATCTGCTGACAGAAAGACGAGCAGAGAGAAAGAGAACTCCTATGCCCTTAACTCTGTATGAGGAGGAAGTCAGGTGAGACATTTAACATCTCTCATTCTCCCCTAACAACTCCCTTCCATCTTCCTTCTTGACTTTCCAGGTATTTCTGAGCCAGCTAATGAGCCAATATAGAAACTACTCTACAGAAAAAATTCAGGTACAAGAATGGAAGTAGTTTGCCATGCCCAAAGTGAGCCCAGGGACAGAAGCAAGGAGAAAAGATGATTTCTGAGTCCCTTCCAGCCAACCTTATCTGTAAGGAGTGCCTGACTGGCTATTTATCACCTTCTTTCAAAAAAAGATAATATATTTGGGATAGATAATGAACCAAGCTTTGCCAAGGTTCAGAAGGCATAGACATCATTCATGTGAGAGCATCTCTTTGGCTCAGGAGCTGCTTAGCCCAGCATAATAAAAGCTAAGTGTTGGAATGAACTTGGCATTGGATTCCAATTACATTCTTCACCAAGATGATCAGAAATGATCTTGCCACTAGCATTTCCAGCTACTACATTCCTTATGACATCTCTGTGCCCCTAAGTCCAAGGGGGGTTGGCCTTAGGACAACTCCCCACTCCTTGAAACAAAGAACTGCAGTCCAAGAGTGACAGCACCTCTTCCCCCGGGCAAGGTCCCGCTCAGTTAAAATCAAGGATCTTCCTGTCTCCAACATGGAGGAGGGTGGGGAAGGGGACAGGGTGTTACTAAGTAAAGACAGTCACATAGGAATGGGGCTGGGAATTTCCCTGAAACAGCAGAATACAACCCTTGGCAATGGCACATTTAATTATATAGAAAGCTCGCTCCAGGCCCAGAGTCAAATGATATGAGTTACTTAGCCGAAGTCAAGATGAGCTGACATGAACATGGGAAGGGGCCTTCTCTAGGGCTTGTATGCCAGCAACAGATGGGAGGTAGGAGAAGGGAGGAAGAATTCTATGGAAACCCAAGAGAAGAATGAACCAGAAGAATCTCAACCGTACTTAGGAAGGGGTAGAGTTTACAGGCTTCCAAACCCTAGGGAGGCCACATAATACAGTGGAGAAAATCCTGGATAGGGATTCTGTTTGTAGTGTTTATGCCACTTACTAGCTGTGTTTTCTTGAAGTGGTCATTTCATCAGCAAGCAGTCTGAGTGCGACGAAAAGTAATTCATAAAAATAATGACTTTCCTTTACTTAGGTGATGATGGGCAGGTCATAGAACCTCTCTTGGCTTCAGTTTCCTCATTTATAAAATGAAGGTCTGACCTAGATGGCCTCTGAGACCTCTTCCAGTTTTAAGCCTATGGCCTCTCTTGTTCTCATTTTCCTTATCTGTAAAGTAGGAATAGCATTACTCCTGCTACAATTTCACAGGGTTCAAATGAAAGTGCTTCGTAAACTGTAGTTGTTATAGAATATTGTTATAATCTGACCACTCCTTCTGTGTCTCCTTTGCTAGCTCTTCAACCACATCATGCCCACTAACCATAGAGGTCCCTCATAATACATGAGGCTATTTGGTCCTAACATTTATAACCCTTATTTATACATCACTAACTTAAACTTAATTCTGCTCTGCTTAATTCACTAATACAATCAACCAAATCACAATAAACTGAGTAAATGCTGATTAATCTGAGTAAGGGGTATCAAAATGATCACCACATGTAAACCTCTATTCTAGGCCTTCTTCCTTTTTCTCTGTGTACTATTTCACTTGACGATCTCATCAGCTGCCATGGTTTCAGTTATCATCTCTATGCGGCTGGCTCACAGATCTACTTGTCTAACCCTAACTTTTCTCTTGACCTCCAGGCTTACATCTCCGACTCAATGTCCCATGGACATCTTAAACTCACCGAGCACTTCCTTGCACTTAAATTCTATGCAAAGAAAGTGACTAAACCAGGAGTGGGGAACCTGCAGCCTCAAGGTCCCATGTGACCCTCTAGGTCCTCAAGTGCGGCCCTTTGACTGAATCCAAACTTCACAGAACAAATCACCTTAATAAAAAGATTTGCTCTATAAAACTTGGACTCAGTCAAAGGACCACATCCAAGGACCAAGAAGGCCACATGTGGCCCCTGGACTAAACTATTCATACCTTTTGACTTAGAGATCCAAATCTGGGACATATACATATACCCAAGGAAGTCAACAATGGAATAAGGTCTGAACTACCTAACTTCCCTATTACTGTTCAAGGAACAACCCTCCTCCCAGTAACTCAAGCTCCCAATCTAAGGGTCTCAACTCCCCACTCTCTCTCACCTTCCATTTCTAATCAGTGGTCATCTTGTCATTTTTCCCTTTGTGATATCTCTCATATATGCCTCCTTCTCTCCTCTGATGCTACAACCAGCCTGGTGCAAGCCTTCATCACTTCACAACTGGATTATTATAATAACCTATCGGGTGCCCACCCTCCCACAAGTCTCTCACCATTCCAATCCATCCTCCACTCAGTGGCCAAATTGATTTTCCTAAAACATAAATCTGACCACATTATTTCCTTTATTCAATTATTTTGATAAGTCCTGTTATCTCCAGGTTACAATATAAATTCTCTGATTGACATTTATAACCTGGCCCATTCCTACAATAGCACAGGATCTGATCTTCTTACACTTGACCCCTCTCACCTCCATATACTCTGTCATTCAAATGACACTGACTTCCTTGCTGTTCCTCTATCTCTCAGCATTGGCTGGCTCTCCCATATCTGGAATTCTCCCCTTCCGTAGTTCTACCTCTTGGCTTCTCCTTGAAGTCTCAGACCTGCCTTCTGCAAGAAGCCTTTGCCAGTCTTGGCACCTTCCCATTGAAATAAGTACATATGCATACATACATATATACATATATATATATATGTATGTATGTATGTATGTATGTATGTATGTATGTATGTATGTATAGTTTATGCAGAGTTGTGGTTTGCACGTTGCCTCCTCCATGGGACTGTGGGCTCCTTGAGGGCAGATTTTTGCCTTGATAGCTCTCCAGCATTTAGTTCAGTGCCCAACAACAGTATCACTTAATAAATGCTAATTGACTTAGCTTGAGTAGAAGTATCAGCTGTGATCAGTGAAAGAATTGAGTTCTGATTCTGACTGCTTATATTGCTGCCTCCACCATCCAGAGAGCCCAAATTGCCAAAGAAATATTTATTCCCCAGGTGTCTCAGCCATTCTCCCAAAATCTCTGAATGGGAAACAGCCCAATTACATCACAAGGAGGAGAAACTTGACATGATCTGATTAGTCAACCAACAGGTACCAAGACCAAAAAAAAGAAAAAAAAGAGCCTTATTAGCAATGGGAAAGCCTGGAATCTAAGGTAAGATAGGGAAAAGGATAAAATGAGTAACTGTTGGTTAAGGGGGAAATCATTACATTCGATATCTCTGATAAGGTCTGTTATCCAAGAACCTTTTCCCTGTAGACATGTAGTTGAAGAATTTGAACAGTTCTCAAAAAATTGCAACCTGTTACCAATTATAATATTTCAAATAATTATTAGAAATGATACTTCAAACATTTTCATTTTCAACTTCATTTTCAACTCACACCCAAAACATTGGCAAAAAAAATAACCAAAAAACAAAGCCAGTTCAAATTAGAGGGAATGTGAGAATATAGGCACACCAACAGAGATATCAATTGTGGCCAGAATGTAGGTTGATTCAGCCATTCTGGAAAACAGTTTGGAATTATACAAGGGAAGTGACTAAACTATTCATACCTCTTGACTTAGAGATCCAGCTCTGGGAAATACCCAGAGGAAGTCAACCCAAGGAAGTCAACAATGGAATAAGGTCTGATAAATGACAAAATATTCAGAGTGATACTTTTTGTATTTGAAAACTGGAAACTAAGTGTATGTCCATCAGTTGAGTTATAACTAAATAAATTGTGGAGTGTGGATGCAGGAGAGTTACATTGTCACTGGGAATATTACAGATTCACAATGAAATATGACAAATACAAAGAACTCAGAATCTTGGGAAGACGTAATAATGCAGAATGAAGAAGGCAGAAAAAAATTAATCATTACATCAATGTAAAAAAAAAAAGAATAAAATGAAGTTGAAAATTGCATCATTTGAACAGGCAGTCTTGGTCTTGGAGATGAGACAAGGAAAGAAGGTACTTATTTCCTTTTACTAGAGAAATAAGAAGATATGGCTGCGCAATGTCACGTATACTATCAGATGTGATAGATATCTTAGTTGGTTTTGCTTACTTGGTTTTTTATTTGTCATAAAGGAAACCTTATATACTGTGATATAAAAATGAAAAACATAAATAAAACTTTTAAAAAACAAAAATGTTTAGCACAACCTGGCACATGAATTCGTGTTCATTCATTGATTGATTAAAATGATGAAATGCTCCTATTAAAATTTTTTAATTAATAAGTGTTTACTGTGTACAAGGTTCTGTTCAATGAGCTGGGGATAAGAAGATACATTTAATTGCCAATGAATGATAAGGACCAAGTGCTGGCAATCCTTTAGTGACCCTCTGCCCCTACCCCAAGTCAAGTTCTCCAGCTGATACCAGAGGGTGCTAGGGTATGCCATGCTTTCTATGGCTTTCAACGAGCTAACTTTCTCTAGTCTCAGCCCTCCTGTGGGTGATAACCATCTTCACTGTTCTTAGTCTAAAAGTATGATACAATTGAATTTATCCAACCAAACTGTGGTTCCCCATGAGACGATTTCTAATCATCTCAAGAATCTACCCTCTTCCTAAAGCTTATCAGAGCCTTTCTCAAGTATGGGTCCAAGAACCCAACACCAAACTCCAGATGTAAGCTGAGCAAGGCAGAGGACAAGGAGGTGTCACCTATCTCCCGATCTCTAGACTTCTGTTTACATAGCCAAATTTTACATAGATCTCATTTCAATTTGACCTTTCAGCTTGTTACAACTCCAAATTCTCATGAATTGTTTCCTAGCTAGGTCTCCCCAGTCTGGTAGTTCATACATTTGATTTTTTTTACCCTTGGTGCAAGATTTTACATTCATCTTTACTAACTCATCTTGTTAACTTCTGTCTATGATTCTAATCTGCCATGACTTTTTTGAAGACTGATTCTGTACTGGCAAACATTAGCTATTTTCCCATCTAGTCATCATCCGCAGAAGGGGAATTGTCCTAATTCACCCCTTGACATCTCACAGAATTCCTCCCACACTCTGGAAAGAGATAGTAGGTACCCCAGGGCACACCCTCTCTCCTCCAGCAACACTCTTGCCACAGTCTGTATTCAGATTCAGAGAAGCTCTGGTTTCTAAGAACTCTACACCCCAGATATGGAATGAGTGTTTTTTCAACTCTAGGACTTGCTGTAGCCTGATAGGAACTGGAAACATTCAGTTTGAAACTGAAAATATTTAATTTGGAAATTTCATCCCTGACCCTGGGCTCACCACAGACCCTGAAGGAGTTTAGGAAAAAGGAAGTTGGATTATCTCTCTCTGGATGACATCATTGGGAATGATTCATTCCCTTGCTCATTCACTCATCCCTGGCCCTACCAGGTCCATCTTATGCTGTTCAGAAGAGAGCAGCTGTTCTCAATATGTGCATAGTTATTGACAGCTTCGCATGCGTCAGAAATCAAATATCATTCCCAAAATTCACCCAAACCCTTGTGGTACAGGTGTAATTCTGGCTGCCAAAGGCTAATATCTCTATTTGCACTTACAAACAGGCCGTCTCTCCAATAAAAAAAAAAAAAAAAGGTGATGTCTCTGTCTCCTTCTCCCTCTCTCAATGAAATGGACTTGATATTCCCAAATATTTCCTATGATTCCACTTCCTAGATGCATGACCCTAGGCAAGTCACTTAGCATCTCTTTGCCTCAGCTTTCCTCAAATGTAAAACAAAAATATAACAGCACCGACTTCCCAATGTTCTTAGGAGGCTCAAATGAGATAACATTTGTAAAGCACTTAGCTCAATGCCTGACACATAGTAAGTAGGTACTTAATAAATACATATTTCCTTCCTTCCTTTCCTTCTTCCTCCCTTCTTTCCTTCCTTCTTGCCTCTCTTCCTCCCTCTCTTCCTTTTTCTTTCCTTCTCTATTTCCTTTCTTCCTTTCTCCCTCCTTTCCTTCCTTTTTCCTTCCTTTCTTCCTTCTTACTATAAGGATCCTTGCCTGCAATGTTAATGGCAACCACTGGATTATAGAATGTTCCATCTAAAAAGAAATTTAGATGACATCTGGTACAATGCCAAAATTCTTCTGAAAAAACTGAGACCCAGAGACTTGAAGTGATTTACCGCATGTCACTATAAATGTTAGGTGGTGGATATTAGACTAGAAACCACAGAACCATAGGATGTCTGAGTTGAAAGTAACTTTTGAGAGAATATAGTTCAACCTCTTGATTTTACAGATGAGGAAAGTGGCAGAAGGAGAAAGAAGGTCCCAGAGTCATCCAACTAGTAAGTATCTGAATCAAGTTTTGAGCCCAGGTTGCCAGCCTTTGAATCTGGTGCTCTTCTATACCATATGTCCTATTACAAGACTACACACCCGAGTTCAGGAACACATAACAAAGGGGTGACTACTCCTCAGGAGAAGAAGGAAACCACTCCAGTATTTTTTTCCTATGAAGATGTTGTATTTAATTCTTTCTCTCCCTAACCTACTCTTTCTCTATGGAACAGAGGTTTGGGAAGCCTCTCCTCCTTAAGGCAGATGCTATAGAGGTAACAGTACTGAAGCCAAACACAAGGCAACTTCAACAACAAGGCAACTTCATGAACCAAGTCAAAACTAGCCACAAATTGATGACCAAGAAACATTGATTTGTGGATAGTTTTGAGTTCATGACAGGAGAGAGATGACCTTTGGATGCCATTGTGCCCTAGGAATCAGGAGATGCCAACCCCGGGAGGTTGACACAGACACTGTACCATCCCTGAGTTTATGTGCTCTTTGGTCCAGGCCATAAGACTTTAGAGCTCAAAAGACCTTAGAGGTCATCTGGTCCTACCTCCTCATTGTGCAGATGAGGAAACTGAGGCACAGAGAAGTTGAATGACTTGCCCAAAGTCACACAAGAAGTAACAGAGCTTAGATTCAAGCCCAAGTCTCACAATTCCAAATGCAGCATTCTTTTAACTCTATTAGACTGACATCTCCAGACTCCATAGACTCATAGAACTTAAGAACTGGAAGGCCTGTCAGAGATCAATACCCTCGTTTTGCAGAGAGGGGATCTGAGGACCATACAAGGGAAATTAATTACCCAAGGTCACAGAAAACTTGTGCTCATGCCAGAATTAGAAACCAGTTAAAGGCACTCCCCAGATGTGTAGGTTTTTTATACTGCCTCATCCCTTACCCATTGTTCCCATTCACTTCACCTCCATATCTTCACTGTTTCCACCAACAATCACCTGCCAGTCTCACCTTTGCTATGATACGGCATAAAGGGGCACCCTCCTGGGTCAGGCTGAACAGGTTCCCTGTGGTAGACTCTGCAGTGTAAAGGTTATCTGAAGCGTCAATCTTTCTCACCAGCACCTGAGCACCAAAAACAGAAAAGAGAACATGCCAATTATTCATTTCCTGAGAAAGCAATGTAACCCAATTTAGAGTTCACTTCCCTTCCTCAAACTCACAGATATTGTCCTAGAAAAGGTAGAGGACCACAGGGCATTGACTGGCTGGGATAAAATGAATGTACGCATAAGAGATACTCTAAGTTTCTAGTTTCAGGGGCCTTAAGAGGGATTTACTGCTAGGGATCATGAAAAACATTTAAAAAATTGGTTTTGATGAAGTTTTCTTTTTTTTATAATTTCTTATTACAAAGAAGTACTCCATGGGGAGACAAAGAGAATAATACATTTAGAAATGAAGGTGATATAAAAATATCAATAAATTTTCATGTTAAAAATAGAAAAGAAAAAGAAAATTCCAGGTAATCAGTAAAGAAAATAAATGAGATGATTAATAGCTATAATAAAATAGAAAGATACAAAATAATTCCACAAAAATTATCACTGCTTCTATATAGCAATAATAAAAACCTAAAAGAAAATAATAGGAAGAGAAATGTCATTTTAAATAATCACAAAAATTACATATGTGAGAGTCAACCTATCTAGATAGACTCGTGGCATATAAATACAAATATAAAATACTCTATAATAATAAAAGAAAACAAATAACCAGAAGGGTATCAATTGCTCGTGGTTAGGTCATGCCAAAAATAATAAAAAGAATGATAATAGCTAAATTCTTTCACAGATTTAGCACCATACCAAATAACTATGGGATTATTTTATAAAATTAGACAAAATAAAACATAGAAATGTTTTGACAGAAATAATTTTTAAAGTGGAATGAAAGGAGCACATGCAAACTATATCTAGAGTTCAAAGTATACTACAAAATAATTTTTAAATGAATAAATAAGTGGAATAGACTAGAAAAGCAAGAATCACAAACAATTGTGGTTGACACACCCACAGAAACATTTGACCCCTCTGAGTCCCATTGGGAACATCATGTCATGCACTAGCATGAGGGGGTATGGATATATCTGAACAAACCATCAAGTGGCTTTCTGTGTTTGAGCTGCACCTGTTCAGTCAATTGGGAATGTGCAAACACACCTGGCTTTCCATGCAGCCTCTATGAGCTCACTACCAGGTGGCCAAGCTCAGACCCACCTCAGCCTTCCTTAGCTCCATGTTATAAGACTAAAAGTATACAGCCCTTCCAGAAATAAATCAAGTTTCTTCCAGCTCATGCCCTCAGTCTCTTTTATCTCATCATCACCACCCCAAAGAAATCACTCACCTAGCATTTAGACTAAACTATACAGGGCATCAGACAAGTCTTGGTATAGTTTTAAACATTAATAGATCAAGTTTAATCTTTGATAACTTTAAGATGCACTAAGACATTTTGGACATACTGTATATGTTGCCTTGGAAATGAAAGTAAATTATAAAAGCCTAAATATCTGAGTGGCAGGAGTGACGCCAATAGCCTCTAGTCAAGAAAGAGTTTTCATCTCCCACAGCCCTTTGCTACATCATGCCTCTGAACTATCAGGGAAGAGAGAAAAAGGCATACCTAAATGCCCATTGCTGAGGGGCACCATCTCATCCTCAGAAGGAAGGGAAAATTGTTTCCACAATCTTTCCTTCCATAGGAACTGCACTCACCTCCTATCCAGATGCCAATTTCACTGCCCCTTTCCTCAAGTTTCTGGAGTCTAATGCTGTGAAGGCTACACCAAGAATATATACAACTGAGGGAAAGATTTTCTGTTCAATAAAAGTGTGGGGAAAACTGGAAGTCAGCATGGCAGAAAATAGGTTTCAACCAGCATCAAACACCATATATGTAATAATCAACATGAGACCTGTCTGTCTGTGTTCTTCCTTTGTTTTTGAAGACCATGACATCAGAGAATGACTTGCACTTGACTTTGTTTTGAGTGAGGGAGGGCTGTGAAAGGTCTCTATATTATAAAAGGCAACATGATAAACAAATTAAAGAGGAATAGAAGGAAATACTTTTATGGATAGGAGATATTTTTAACCAAAGGACAAGAGGTGGTCAACATGTGCACAATAATGGGATCACTGGATCAGAGGACATGGACAGTCTAGTCACCTTGTTTGTGTAATTCCAAATTGCGTAATTCCAGAAAGATCAAACCATTTCAGAGCTCCTCCCACAATGCCTTAGCCTGTCTTCCCACAGACCCTCCAAGATTGAATATTTGAATTTTTGTACCTTCTTTGTCAATTTATCTGGTTTGAAGTGAAAGTTAAGAGTTCTTTCAAGTTGCATTTCTCTTACTAGTAGTTATTGGAAGCATATTTTCAAATGGTTATTTATAGTTTTATTTATTTATTTATAGTTTCGAATGGTTATTTGTAGTATAGCAATTCTTTCCAAAGTTATTTGGTTATATCCTTTGATCCCTTATATATTGGAGAATGGGTCATGACATTATATTTCTTTCTAATCCCTCCATATGTTGAATACCTGTTACCAGTAATAATTGATGCCATTTTCTCCTGTTCTACTATTTCCTTTCTAATTCTATCAATTGGAAAGAGTTCTGATCCTGGAGTCAAAGGATCTGAGTTCAAATCACCACCTGACACTACTATATGAACTTGTTCAAGTCATTCAGCCTTGAAGAGAAAGAGGAAGAGGAGGAGAAGGAGGAGGAGAAGGGAGAGAGGGAGAGAGAGAGAAAGAGAGAAAGAGAGAGAGAGAGAGAGAGAAAGAGAGAGAGATCTATGGTTCTAGATTCTGCAAAAATTCTGCAAAAAGCAGAATTAATAAAGCAGGTCTGTCATTACAAATCTTTGTCATGTACTCAATTCTTAGATCCATTTTCATCACTACTGCAAGCAACCACGCATGCCATATTAACCCTTTTGCATTAAAATGCAGGTTTTGTCTATAATTGTCCTGAGCCCAAATGAGAATTATCTGATGTCCTTGATCCCTGTTTGCACTTATTTCAAATTACCGTCACCTTAAACAATCCAACCCCAATGTCTTTTTCAAACATCCACTCATATTAAGGTATTTATAGGAGAGATGATGATTTCATGTTAATATTTTTTCATACAGACTATAATTACACACTAGAGAGGAATGATGATTACAGTTACTAGTAAGGACCTTATATATTGAAGGTCCTTTTCTCAAACATACACTTGGGAAGGCTCAGGCAGTTTAGTTTTTCCATTTCCTCAGCCCCAGTAGTAAAATTATTGAAGTGACTTAATCCCTTGCTAGAGAAAACTTCTAAAAACCAGCTGGTCCATTCTCCAGTCTTTAGGCAGGAAGACATCTGAACTTGCCCAGGGAAAAATACTCCCCATCTCTTGGCAATCTCTTTCAGGAAGGAATGCCCTTAAAGTCATCAAGTTCTTCAATGCTAGCTTAAATCTCTTTAACTGTGGTATTTAGAGTATTTTTAAAAGTAGAATATTAAAGGGTCAAATGTATAAGTAAAATAGAATTAAAGGGTTTTAATCCTATAACTGAAATACATAGGCTACTAAGTTAAGCCAGTAGCTAGCTACTGAAGACAAGACTAATTAATTACCTACCAATAGACTCAAATATATTAAAGTATTTGAGCATGTTCCAGATACATATTTCTCCCATTTTAATAATTTTTGAGTTATTTGAATCTATGCAGTTTGTCATACCTTTCTCTCATCCTGGAATTCCTGAAGCTGTATTACCAACTAGTTATTATTTCACACCCCAAATGTGTCTTTGGTTTGTTTTCCTTTTGTCTGTGATATCAGGCTGAATTTAACAAATTCCAGAGGGTCTGTGATTTGGGGAAATTGGGGAGGGGGAAGGAAATTTTCTCTAACTGAAATTTAGCATTTCCTTCAATTATTTAGAGATATGATTATGAGAAGGGGCCCACAGGCATCACCAGATTGCCAAAGGGGTTCAGGATGCAAAAAAGATTAAGAACTCCTATGTTAAACAGATAATCCATTCTTGAGCTGCAAATATAATTCAAGGCATATAACTACATGTAACTTTCTACAATTCTCTGGAAGCTTCTTGCAAAGACACTGCAAACCCTCCAAATTTCTTTGTTATTAGTACCTACCTGGAGGAGAATCCATTCTAGTCAACCTAGATTCACCCCTCCTTATGCAACCATCTGCCCCACCCTTCCAACCTCCCATATTTCAGGGATTGCCATATTGGTGCCAGACTTGGTGAAGACTATCCTACTACAATTCAGAAGACTTCGATAATCACCAGTCTCAGTTTCCCCAAAAGTAGGGACAAGCTGTGCCACGAAACCTGGCTCCCATTCACTTATTAACCCCAAATTTTTCAAACTGTGGTACATGAGGTTGGGAGTTGGGGGAAGTGGAAAGTATAGATAAGGCAATGGGGAAAGATCACTGGATATTTTAAATAATAACTTTCTTGTAAATGCATCATCCACTTTTTCAACTAAAACAATGTTCACATCTGTATGTGTTCTAGCATTTAAATTAGAAGTACAAAAATTTTAAAGGTTTTTTATCAACAAATTGAAATCTGTGTGTTGCACTGTTCTATTATATTTTTAAGATTTATCTGTGTGAGTCAAAATATGCTCAAGACACAGATAAGATGTGTCAAACAAGTTGCTTGCTACCTTTAACTGTGATTTGTATGAAATCAAATTTAATATTTGTATGAAAGTGAAAAGTACCACAATATTTGTTATACTTCTCAACCACATTCCTTTAAGTAAATATAAAAGAATAAGCTGGGTTTTCCCAAAACTGCATTTTTTTAAAATTGAAATAACTCACAAAAACCTAATATAATCTTTTGAAATATGCAACCATTATATACCAATTACCTTAAATTTTGTCTCTTTATAAAGTGAAATAACATTCCTTTGTGATGAGTAAAAGAAAATTCAAAGAGAAAAACCCACTAGAGTAACCAAAATTAACACAATCTAGGACAACAGAGACATTTTAAGTAATGGTAATACAGAAACACAAAATAAAAAGCGCAAATCTAAAAAGTACAATCCACTATGTTTATCTTTGGAATTCACGAATACATTATTGGTGGAGAGGAAAGACCACTTTATTTTTGCTTTTAAAGGTAGCTCGAAAACACAGTAGACAGAACACTGGTCTGGTAGATTCAGGAAGATCTGAGTTAAAATCTGACCCCAGATATTTACAGCTGTGAGACACTGGGCAACTCACTTAACCTCAATCTTCTCAGGTTCCCCAAGTGTAAAGTGGGGATAATAATGGCACCCATGTTGCAAGATTGTTCTGAGAATCAAATGATATCATATAAAAAAAATACTTCAGCATAACTGGAGTTTCTTCTCCTGTCTCTACTTTTTGAGTTTTATCGGTACTACATAGAAATGCTGATGATTTCTGTGGATTTATTTTATATACTGCAAGTTTGCTGAAGTTATTGTTTCCAATAATTTCTTAGTCGATTCAATAAGTACTCCTCGTATCATCTGCTAAAGGGTTAATTTTGTCTCTGCTTCACTTACGTTTATTTCTTCAATTTCTTTTTTTTTGTCATATTGCTACAGTCAACTATTTTAGTACTATGTCAGATAGAAGAGGTGACAATGAATAGCCTTGTTTAATCACTGATTTTATAGGGAAGGATTCTCATTTATCTCTATTGTATTTAGTGGTAGCTCTTGGTTTTAGATACACATGGCAAAAAATATATAGATAGTCAAGAAAACAAATTCTTCCATTTGCTATATAACATAAACATGTTTGCATGTATGTATCATGCATATATATGTATATATATATTTAGTTTGTATATATGTGTGTGCTATTCATATTTGATTCATAAAAATAAAATAACTGTATTTATGAAAAAGGTAGAGAAGAATATTTTAAAAAGCAGAATTAGCCAAATGGAAAAGGTGGTTCAAAAGCTCACTGAAGAAAATAGTTCTTTAAAAATTAGAATGGAGCAGATGGAAGCTAATGACTTTATGAGAAACCAAGATATTACAGAACAAAACCAAAAGAATTAAAAAATAGAAGATAATGTGAAATATCTCATTGGAAAAACAACTGACCAGGAAAATAGAACCAGGAGAGATGATTTAAAAATTATGGGACTACCTGAAAGCCATGATCTAAAAAGACCCTAGACATCATCTTTCATAAAATTACCAAGGAAAACTGCCCTGATATTGTAGAACCAGAGGGCAAAATAAATATTGACACAATTCACTAATCACCTCCTGAAAGAGATCCAAAAAGAGAAACTCCTAGGAATTTTGTAGCCAAATTCCAGCGTTCCCAGGTCAAGGAGAAAATGTTGCAAGCAACTAGAAAGAAACAATTTGAGTATTATGGAAATGCAATCAGGATAACACAAGATCTAGCAGCTTCTACATTAAGAGACTGAAGAACTTAGAATATGATATTCCAGAAGTCAAAGGAACTAGGATTAAAACCAAGAATCACCTACTCAGCAAAACTGAGTAAAATACTTCAGGGAGAAAAGTGGTCATTCAATGAAATATATATATGAAAAATATATATGAAATATATATACAGACAGAGAGCACAGGGTGAGTTGAATAAGAAGGAATGATATCTAAAAAAAATGGAATTAAGGGGTGAGAGAGGAATATATTGGGAGGAGAAAGGGAGAAATGAAATGGAGCAAATTATCTCTCATAAAAGAGTCAAGAAAAAGCTTTTTCAATGGAGGAGAAAAGGGAGGAGGTGACGGAAAAAGTGAAGCTTACTTTCATCACATTTGGCTTAGGCGGGGAATAACATGCTTACTCAATTTACTATGAAAATCTATCTTACACTACGGGAAAGTAGGAGAAGGGGACAAGTGGGGGGGATGACAGAAGGGAAGGCAAATTGGAGGAGCGAGTAATTAGAAGTAAACATTTTTGGGGAGGGAAAAGGTCAAAAGAGGGAATAGAATAAATGGGGAGCAGGATAGGATGGAGGGAAATATAGTTAGTCTTACACAACATGACTATTATGGAAGTCTTTTGCAAAATTACACATATATAGCCTATATTGAATTGCTTGCCTTCTCAGTATGGATGGGTGGGGAGAGAGAAAGGGAGAGAAGCTGGAACTCAAAGTTTTAGGAATGAAAGTTGAGAATTGTTTTTGCATACAACTAAGAAATAAGAAATACAGGTAATGGGGTATAGAAATCTATCTTGCCCTATAAGAAAATAGAGAAGATGGGGATAAGGGAAGGGAGGGGTGTGATAGAAGGGAGGGCATATTGAGGGAAGGGGTAATCACAATGCAAGGCATTAAGGGAGGGGGAGAAGAAAGATAGGGAGAAATTTTGAACTCAAAATTTTGTGGAAATGAATGTTGAAAACTAAAAATAAATGAATAAACATTAAAAAAAGAAAAAGGTAGAGCCACAGATAATAAATTTACAAAAATGCTATTTTGCTTCCTAATTTTAAAAATACCTGCCCTACAAATGAAATAGTAGAAAGTAAAGATCTGCTTATTAAGCATAACCTGTCTTACAAACGCAATTTTCCTATTATTTTAAAGAACTAAATCTTTCTAAATATAAATGACTAAGGAATTCACTTGCCATGAACTGATGTGATACATTTGATCTTATTCTTCTGAACAACAAAAATTATTTTGTCTTATGACGATACCTGAAAATAAACCTTTAAACATGAAAAAATCTTATTATTTTTTGGCGATAGGTGAATGAAATGCTCTCTAATTTTGAACAAAATGATACAAATTATACTACCATTCCTAATATCATGTTTGAGTGAAATGAGATTTTTCTGGTATAGCTGTTATAAAGTAACAGTTTCCATTAGTGTAAAAATAATTTAATAGCAATGTCATCAGTGACACAATGTTTTGAGAAACTGCTTAGAAAACAGCTCCCTAATTATTATTATTAAAAATAACCATATGGTTCTTTTAATATTGTGGTTATATTGTGGTATGAAAGTTTTAAAGGATCTTATGTCTGTGGCATGTTACATTATTTTATTACATGTTTAAGATATGTTGGGAAATTACTTAAAATGATTAATTTTATTTGAATAAAAACAAGCTGAGAAAAGGATTTTCATAAACTTATGGAAAAAAATGACTAGCATGACAATTTCTTTGACAAAAGAGGGTCATCACTATGTGAAATTTACCAAAAAAAACCCTAAAGCTAAAAGCTATCTTAACATTTCATCCTGGTTTATGATCTTATAAGTCATCTAAACCTTTTCTCTCCTAAGAGAGTAATGATGTCTCAGTAGTTAAAGCAGACAGTTTTTTCCTTCTTCACTCCTCTGCAACATTTGACACTATTAATCATCCCTTTTCCCTCTCCCTCTCTCTCTCCCTCCCTCTCTTTCTCTCTTATCTCTCTCTGACTCGCCTTTCCTCTGTTCCTCTCTCTCAGTCTCTCTCCCTCTTTTCTCTCTCCCTCTCTGTCTCTGTTTTTCTCTCCCTTTCTCTTTTTCTCTCTCCTCTCTCTTTCTCTCTCTTCTTTCTCTCCCTCTCTCATTTCTGTCTCTCCTCTTTCTCTCTGTTTGTCTCTGTCTCCCTCCCTCTCTCTCCTCTCTCTATCTCCTTCTCTTTTTTCTCCATCTCCCTTCCTTCTATCTCTCTGTGCCTCTGTATCTCTGTCTAGAGTCTCTCTCCCCTATTTCATCTCCCATGGTGTCAATATCATCTCTATATAGAGGACTCCCAAATCTATATATCCAGTCCTAATCCCTCTCTTGACTTCCAGTCCTATATTACTCCCTTTTTTGACATTTCCAACAGCTATCTTCTAAGTATCTCAAAATCAGCATATCCAAAACATTATCTTCCTCCATTATTTTCCTTCCTCCCAACCCACCTCTCCTCAAAATTTCCTATTTCTATTGAAGGCATAGGAAAATATGAATAGGACTTTTAGTCTTTTTTTAATCTTGGATAAATTTCTATCTTGTCCATTCAGTATGGGTATTCTTATCACCTAGTCCTCTCTATCCTTTTTTTTCAATCATGGAATTTAGAGCAAGAAAAGAATTCAAAAGTCACTTGGTCTATACCCCTCATTTTACAGTGGAGGAAATTGAGAATCCTAGAGGGGTAGGACTTTCCCAAGGTCACACAAGTAATAAATATTACTTTAGTTATTCCAACCAAGATCCTCCAACTTCAAATACATCATTTTTTCCGCTATAGCTTGCTTTGTCTAGACCAATCTTCAACTCAATTATGTCCTTGCAAATTGTATGGAGAATTTGATTCATCAAGCATGTATTTATCTATTTAACAGGCCAGATGTTAAATGAAAACAGCCCCTACCTTCAAGAAGCTTACACAATACCCAGGGAAAATCGTATATGTATACAAAGAACAAATATTAACTGAATAAAAAGTAGATACAAAATAATTGGAACAAAATTGCTGATCACTGGGAAAATTATAAAGGTTTTCTGCAGGAGGTAGCCTTAAATCGAACCTTGAATACAACCAATAATGAATTCCCAGAGATTGAAGTGAGAAGATAGAGAATTCCAGAAATAACAGCCATCCTTAGGAAAGGTGTGGAGGCTGGAGATGGAATATCATTCATGGGGAATGGCAGGTGGGTCAGTTTGACTGGAATAAGGGATGCATGAGAGAGACTAAAGGGAAATCAGTCTAGAGAGAGAGAAGCAAATGACCAGGATATGTTTTTCTTATCCTTCTTTCACTAACTCTGTTTACTTTTCTGTAAAATGAAAGGGTTGGAACAAAATGGTTTCTAAAAGCACTTCCAGCTCTGCTTGCCTTTCGACTCTCGCACTGCTCACAGCATCCGGAGCTGAACCAGTAATATGAAGACACTCAATAAATCTCTGATTGATTGATTGATTGATTGATGAACTCAGTATCAGAGGCTAGTCAGGGACTGATGACTAACAATGTTGTACTTTGGCAGCTTTGTGGTGGGTGACTCAGCTTGGGCACCCCTAGCACCTGAGTACGGTGAGTGTGGTCAGAGTAGCACTGACTCTCTAGAAGAATGAGCCTCAGAGACCTCACTCACTCATCAAACCCCCACACATCCCTCTCTCCCTTCGCAGGGAATCTGGTTACAAAATCAAACTTACTAACAAGGAGAGTGGCAAATCTGGAATATATCATTAGGAAAAGTCAAAAGCTGGGATGGTTGCTTTTCAAAAGGAAAGGCTCCCAGGCTCTAGCTTTATGACCTCAGAGTCCTTCAGGTTCTAAAAATTCTCCTTCTCCAGCTATTCTCCATCTGAGATGTAGAATTCAATTTAACAGACAATTACAAGGTGCCTGTTATATACAAATTACTGTGACATTTAAAATCCTTCACAGTCTGACTAACATATCTTTCCAAATAGGTTCCCCATCACTTTCATCATGGTTTCTCCATTTGGCCAATCTGGCCTCTTCTCCATACACAATATTTTATGTCCCACCTCCATGACTTTAGGCTGATCACTACCCCACCCCACCCCCACAGGAATGCACATTCTCTTTCCTCACTTCCACCTCTTAGAATTCCTAACTCTCTCCAAGGCTCAACTTATGGCACTTCCTACGGAAGACCTTTTCTCAGTCTCCCTAGTTGTCACCTTCCCCCCAAAATGACTTTGTATAAATGTTATATTTGTCTACGTTTAGGTTGTTTTCCTCAGTAGACAATTCCATGGAACATGATGGAGCTGAGCCTGCACCCTGACCACTTTCCCAAGAGTCTTGTGCTTTGATCTCCTACTAAAGAGTATGCACAATCAAAGGCTCCTGGTTGCTCCTTTAGCCCCATTAATGGGGGGGGGGGGTACCCAAGAGGATTGCTCCATTCAGTAGAATTTAAGATGAAGGACTTCTCTGTGCTTCTTTCTCTCACTTCCTATCTTTCTGTCTCTTTCCTCTCTTTTTTCTTTTTTCCTTTCTTCTCTTCTACTCTCTTCTGTCTCTTCCTTTCTCCTTTCCTTTCCTCCTCTCTTCTCCTTTCTCACTCCCTTTCCTCTTCTATCTCCCCCTCTTTCCCCTTCTCCTTTCCTGTCCAATCTTCCTCTTTTCTCTTCTTTTCTGTCAAGTGCAAGCAGTGACCATGGCTATCAGAGGTGCCCCATGAGTGGGGCCATGATATTATAATTGTTTTCTATGTCTTCTTTCTCTTACTAGACTGGAAGTTCTTTTATGACAAGGACTGCCTTATGTCATCTCCCTCTGCTTCATCTTTGTCTCTTTCTCCACCTCCAGAGTCCAGTAGAAGTCCTTGCGGTTCAAAGCAGTTCAGGAAACATTTGTTTGTTAATGAATGAACTAATGAATATTTATTCAGCACCTATTATGTATCACCCATAGTGCCAAATGCTAGAGCTACAAAGCAGAGAAAGGATCAAATCGGAATCCACTCCATGGAATATATGTGGGGATGGGCCTGAAGGGCCAGCTTCTCCCTCTAATTTTTATTTCAATGGAGAGGAATCCTATCTGGGGAAATGAGAGATCTCTGTCAGCCCAGCTCATTCATCTCCCTCTCCCAGTCTCCAGGATCCAATGAGTATTTGTACTGACCTGTATCTCCTGTGTCAGAGCCAATTCCAGTAACTGGCTAAAGTACCGGCCCACAGCACTCAGGGTCTCATTCACACAGGGCTTCATGGACTTCAGGACCTGCTCATCATCAATGTGGAGACACCTAGAAAACCAGATAGGCCAAGAGCTGGGCCATAGCAACAGGGCCCTCCCTGGCAGGGGTTTCCAGAGGGGTCTTAGAAAGTAAGGAGACTGGCAGATGTGATCATTCAACTGAATGATCATTTCAAAAATGGTGAGGGGATGTGTGTTAGCTACTAAACTGTGAGGAGGTCAGAGCAAAGGAGGGTGGTGGAACCTACCTCTCAGTGACGGCTGTAAGCTCAGAGCACTTCTCCATTAGGAGCTTCTGAAACTACAGAACAAAAAAAAAAGGAAATAAAGAAAAGGAAAAAGGAAGGGAAAGTATATGATTTTTTTAATGCTGCTGGACTTTCAACTTTAACAATGATGTTCCAGTCAGAGAAGACTTAGCGGACAGATTCCCACCTTTCTGTTCCCAGCAGCTATGATTCATTTGCTAAAGATCCTGGTAAGGGGTCATGAGGTTGGGGGATGTTGTTATGTTGATAAAAGCTGCCTTATTCGGCCTTCCCTGCCAGGAAATGGACAGTGGATATGATGATAGTAGTGAACCTAGAGGTAAGGTCCTAAGCTCATAGCTTTGTTTTTGTAGGGGAAATGATTTATTTAATTTCTAATGACAGTTTGTGAATCTATTACTAGTCATGCTGCTCCAAGTCCAGGGATCTTTCCACTAGCAGCATGACTAGTAATAGACCCACAAACTGTGACTAAAAATCAAATAAATCAAACCCCTTATTTTATAGATAATGAATCTGAAAATCAGAGTGTTAAATGAGTTACCCAAATTCACTCACTGAGTCATTGTCAGAATGGCAATTTGAATCTGGGCTCTGGACTCCCAGTTCAGCATTCTTTACATTGCATCATGACCATTGCCTGCACTCACCAGACAATTCTCTTTTCTATATGGAAAACACACCCATGGAGAAGTATGCCTGTCCCCATTTAGCCTTTATACAACATCCCACAAGTCCTTGTTTGAAGTCTACTCCTTTCATATATGACCAGTTTGGTTGCTGAAAGGGGCAAAGTGAACTTTTGTACAAGGAAAAATTATGAAATTGACTTGTGAAGGATTTAAATTCTTACCCTTTTCATATGTGATAAGTTTGGTTGTGAAAAGAGACAAAAAAAAATTTTGTTTAAAAAAATTTTTAATATCCAAATGTCAATGAAATTTTGAGATAAAATGTGACAGGATAGGTTATAAGACTAAGTAGAGAACCTAGAAGACATGACTAAGAACAGAGAAATAGCAGAGGGTGCAGGGCATTGTGGTCTCTCAGCTCATTTGCATGTAACTATTTTTCAATTTTGAGAGGTTTAAATTCACAATATTAAAAATCAAATAACTCTTTAGGGACCATAATACAACTGAATTAGGACTCTGTTTCATAACTAACAGAGTCATGGGTTTTGTGAGTTTTACTTTATGAAGTAAACAGAAGTGGTAAGGTAAGCTTTGCAGCTGCTTTAAGAAATTTAAAGCAGGACAATATAGCATCTTCTAGTGAAGAGCTGGCTGGGCTTGTCTGCATTACCCAGATAGCTAGTCTAAGGGGCTCTGCACTTCTCAGCTTAAGGGGAATTCTTCATAATTATAACAAGTGATCCCTTTTAAGGGTGATTGTGAATTAAAACAGCTTGTCAATGCTTTGACAATCTGAAATCAGAAGAGCAGATCTGTTCAGCAGAAAAGTAGTGAAGACCAGAAGGGGAACAGTTAGCAAAGAAACAGTTTAACATGGTACAGATTATTTCTGAAGGGGTTGTTAGTCCAAGACTTGCAGTCCAGTTATAAACTACTTCAACCAAATGCATAGTCCTCAATCATATGATTGTTTTAGGTTTCTGTAACCTTGTTCCTATTCTCTCTCATATATACTATGTGCATTGGTGGGAGGGTGGAACTGAGGTTTATGGACTAACTGTGATGTATTGATTAGGGACAGCTAAATGGCACGGTGGATACAGCACTGGTCTTGAATCAGGAAGGCATATCTTCCTGAATTCAAATCTGTAATCAGACACTAGCCATGTGACCCTGGGCAAGTCACTTAACCCTGTTTACCTCAGTTCCTCATCTATAAAATGAGCTGGAGAAGGAAATGGCAAATCACTCCAGCATCTTTGCCAAGAAAACCTCAAATAGGGTCACAGCTGAACAAAGAAAGCCTTGTATTAACAGCTTTAATGGATTATTTATTGTTGCTTTTGCCTTATCATTAAGTAATTATTTTATGTTTTAGAGTTAATGGTACCATCATTGTAACAAAATGATTTTGTATAATTGGGAAGCACACTGGTAGCTCTTTGGAAGAGTATGGATGTATATATGTATGTACATATGTATGCACATACATATATACACATACATGTGTATAGCTACACAGATACCTCCTCTCTTCAAAAGGGCTGTCCTTAACACCCTGAGAGAGTTTGAGATGTAGCCAATGGTCGTGATCCTGAAGACCCAGACCTATTCATGTGATCCATCCCAGAAGGAGTGTGTACACAGTGTCCTGTCTAGAGATGGTGACCTACGTTGTTGGCATGTACACAGGTCATCTCATGTATCTTTTACAATGGTCATTTAAACCATTGCTCTGCCCTTACCCCAAAGCATCTGCATCCCAGTTCCTCCATCTACCATTAATACCTAAGCCACTGACCTGCTCCATCTCCTCTGAAGTACCTCTGCTGAAGATGCTGTATTCATTGATCATGGAACGTGCATGACAGGTGAGCCGGACACTCAGACTGTGTACCCGCCCCCACCGTTCCCGGTCCAACTTCTGCCCAATCCTTCCCAGCTCAGTGCTAATGATCCAGGCTCGCTTCAACAGCAGCTGCAGGTGGTCACAGGGGCCATGCTGTGAGGATGGGATCAGCTCACTCTGGGCATCATCCTCTAGACTAATGGGCTTCGACTGGAGGATACACATGCACTCACAATCTGTCATCAACTTTAGGTCTTCCATCCATCGCTGAACAGAATCCACCTGAATCAGGGGCAACCTGAGAAGGGGGCAATATCAAGATAGTCATTCATTGAACTAGGGAGAGGAACAGCATGGAGCCAATCAGCCTTTAAAACAGTGGGACAACACCAAAGCAGTCATTAAAAGCGATGAAAATACCACCAACATCCAATCTAACTTTACAAGTTACGAGACAGTAACCATCACACATAAGAAACAAATTTCCTCCTGAAAATGGCAACTTGAAGTGGGTCTTAAAGAACAAGAAAGATTCAGAAGACTAGCAGAGGTCAGTGTGGAGGCATGGCATGAGTAGAATGGGTCATAGGTGACCCAGGTGGGAAAGGGTTCTAGCTTCCACAGCTTCCCTCTTTCTCTAAGGTTCTCCCCCTTTATCTACCCTAGCTCTCAAATTATTCTAGTCAGTGCCAACACTATATTCGGTTGCCTGGAACATGGGAAACTCTTCTTCCTTGATTATAATAATCTTTGGCCATTTTTTCTAACAGTTTTTACAATTACAAAAGGTTTTCTCTCTATCATATTGGACCTTCATGTTGACCTTAGGAAGAGGAGAGGGCAAAGTGATATTTTCCATAGAAAGAAGCCAGTACTGCTTCTAGGTCTGGATCCCAAAGAGATCATAAAAATGAGAAAAGGACCTACATGTAAAAAAATATTTATCACAGCTCTTCTTGTGGTGACAAAAATATTGGAAATTGAGGGGATGCTCATCAACTCAAGAATGGTTAAACAAGTTATAGATTATGATTCTGATAGAATATTATTGTTCCATAAGAAATGGTGAGCTGGCAGATTTCAGAAAAACCTGGAAAGACTTACATGAACTGATGAGTGAAGTGAGCAGAACCAGGAGATCGTTGTACACAGTAACAGCAGCATTGTACAATGATCAACTTGGATAGACTTGGCTTTTGTCAACAATGCAATGATCTAAGACAATTCCAAAAGACTCACAAGGGAAAATGCTATCCATCCAGAAAAGGAACCATGGAGTCTGACTGCAGATCAAAGCAGATGATTTTCTCTTTTTTTGCTGTTTCTTTTTTTTTTCTTTCTCATGGTTTTTCCCTTTTATTCTGATTCTTCTTTCACAACATGTCTAATGTAGAAATAGATTTCATATGATGGTATATGTATAGCCTATATCAGATTGCATACTGTCTTGGGGAGGGTAGAGGGGAAAATTTAGAATTCAGTCTTATAAAAGTGTTGAAAACTAAAAGTAAATTAAAAAATATATATATTTCACAGATTATCCATAGCAGAGTCAGGATCTGAATCCAGGTCTTCAGACTCCAAATCTAATGCTGTCTGTGACTCATCACACTCTCTGGCATCCCTCAGCCTCGGGGCTTCCTCCTAGGCTGAAGGAACACAGTTCAGAGTCATAGACCTTGTGGCATGAGTTTCAGAAACTCATCCTTCTGTTAAAAGCCTGGAACATCTGCCAGCTGTGCTGGGAAGAGCAGCCCCCTGGGGCCTGGATTGTTGCCTATAGCAACACTGTATCCCTTGGAAACCGACCTCTCACCCATCCCCCAGCCTCGGTATAGCTGCCTCTCAGCAGCCATGGACACAATCAAAAGCCTCCTGCTGTGCCCCCTGGAACATTTTATTATACTAATGCTGGAGATTGCTACTGAGACCCCTGCCCTCCTCTCAGGGTCTCTGTTCCCCCTGGAGTCTCAGCTAAAGTGCCAGCAATCACGATCCCTGTTAACTGTGATGGAACCACAATGTCACTTCTAATAGAGAGAGACCATTCTTCCCTAATGTCCTCATTTTAGAAATAGAGAAACTGAGCCTCAGAGAAAAGAAAAAGAATTGCCTAAAATCACAGTGGGACCGAGACTAGAATCTGGATGTCCTCATTCAGAGAGAGACACACAAACAGATAAACACACACACACACACACACACATACACACAGAAATAGAGACTGAGGGTTAGGGGAGCGAGGGAGGGAGAGAAGGAGAGAGAGAGAGAGAGAGAGAGAGAGAGAGAGAGAGAGAGAGAGAGAGAGAGAGAGAGAGAGAGAGAGAGAGAGAGAGAAACAGGAGCAGGGGTTGGGGTGGAGGGAAGGCTACTAGAGAGAAGGTAAAGTCCAGAGAGTATGGGGCAAAGCTGAGGGTGAAGTGGGTATGACCTGGTGCTTGATGAAATGTTGCTCTTGGCCAGAGACTCACCAATTAAACAGAAGAGAGGGCAGCAGGGTGGAAGACAGAAAAATCCAGAAAGTGGAAGTTTCAAGACCTTGGATTTGGCTTGTCTTTTCTAGGTCAGAGTTTCTTAATTTATAAAATCAAAGTCTCTTCTCTGATCTTTGAGCTCCCAGGGGATGGCTGCTCTGAGTCAGGGTCTCCTACCTGCCTAACTGCCCCATTAATCATACCTTTCTGGCTATAGCATCAGATCTTCACTAGGTATACTGACATTTTAGAAACAATTCCTGGTACCTCTGAATACAACTTTTCATTCACTTTTTTTATCTCGTGCTAGTGCCTTGTCACAAACAGCTCCACATCTCTGACTGAGGGGTTTCCTACCAATCCACAGTTATCTTATCTTGTAACAGTCTTCAGCCAAAGAGAACTTGCAATGATGCTGCAGAAAATTGCCTGGACCCAGAGCCAGAGGACCTTGGTTCAAATCCTGCCTCTGACCCCATACTATCTCTGTGACCCTTCTCACGGCATCTGGTCCCTCCTCTGTCTAAAGCAGGGCTTCTTAAACTTTGTCCATTTGTGACCTCTATTTGACAGATTTTGATGGCATTGTGTGGCTAGGGGCATGTACGGTGCAAAGTGCTCATGCTTTGTGTTCAGAACCAAGACCTCAGTGAAGCTGTGCAATACAACACAGTCAAGTGCCACCAGAAACACCTTAAATTCATTATGCTTTTGATTTTTTAATTAATTTTTAGTTGATGCAGTTTCAGAAATCTTTCATTGTTGCCAAATTTTTCTCCATCCCCTATGGGGTTGGGACCCGCAGTTTAAGAAACACTCATCTAAAAGATATCTAAATGGTCTCAGGTGGAAGGAATCACTAGTGGGTTTATGCATTCCCCAAAACTTGAGAGGAGAGGAACTCAGTGTCTGTCTGTCACCCACCGGTAGTCCAGTGATCTTTCTCAGGCACAAACCCTACTCATAACAACGTAGACCTGTTCCAAAACTAGTCCTGTTTGGGGCCAGATGAGCTGAACTCCAAGGAGTGTCAAAGGTCACTCTCCATAGCGAAGAAATCTCAGAGGCAGCTAATGGGCCTCCATGAAGCTGGGAGGCAATCATCACTGTATGATCATTAGCTGATTCACTAAGAAGAAGTGATGCAGACCTCATTCATCTACCTAGGAGGTGTCATCACAGCTCCTGCTGGAACACTGAAGGGAGCTTTTGTCCAAGAGGGAGTGAGTTCTCAGGGTCACAGTTTTGCAGGTAGTATTGAAATGAAGAAAAACCTCCTTCTAATGGGGCTGGCTGTGTGCTGATTGGAAAAGTGAGATTGCTGCCTTTTCTTTTTAAAAGTTACTCAAAGGCATTTCAATAACTAAAAGTAATTTAAGCAGAGGAAAAAAGAAATCTCTGATGCCTACTGAGCACCAAGAAAATATCTGTGGCTAAGGGTTGGAGGAAGGTGGAAGGAAAGAGATCCTGGAAGGAAGATTGTGAAGGCTATAAGATTGTTGCAGTGTTACCTAGGTCCCACCCAGAAGATACTGGTAGCTCTCAGTGTGTGTGTATGTCTGTGTCTGCATGTGTCTGTGTGTGTATGTCTGTGTCTGTGTGTCTGTGTCTGTGTCTGTGTCTGTGTGTCTGTGCGTCTGGGTGTGTCTGTGTCTGTATGTGTGTCAGTGTGTGTGTGGATCCCTAGAATGTGTCAGGATAGACCATGCCAGCAAGTGATTTCCCATGATATACCCATGTGGGTCCCCATGGTATGGTCCATGTGGATTCTCATTTGGGCTCCTGGGGCACATCAGTGAGATTTCCTATAATGTTTCTATGAAGTGGGACTTTATAGAGAACATAAAGGTTTACCAAGCATTTACCATGTTATCTTTCTTACTTATTATCTCATCTAATTTTTTACACCTTCACTCTGTGAGGTAGTAGTAGTAGAAGTAGTAGTAGTAGTAGTAGTAGTAGTAGTAGTAGTAGTAGTAGTAGTAATAGCTAACATTTCTCATGTTCATCTTTCATTGCTGAAGAAGACCATGCCATCAGAGAAATGATGACATGACTTGCACTTGACTTTGTTTTGAGGGAGGGAGGGCTGTGCAGGTCACCAGCCTCACCTCTCCTCCAGAGCCATCCGAATCCAGTGACCAGATATTCCTCAGGATGACTGGAGATGGCCCAGGATGCACTGGGAGACCTTGGGCCCTTTAGGCCTAATCTTTTAGCTAACATTTCTATAGCAACCTACTAAGCACTTTACAATTATTATCTCATTTGACCTTCACAACAATCCTGGGAGGTAGATGTTATTGTTATCCCCATGTTACAGATGAGGACACTGAGATAAACAGAGGTCCAGGATCACATAACTGGCATGTGTTTGAGGTATTACTTGACCTCACCTTGACTCCCAGATCAGGGCTCTACCAACCACACCACCTAGCTAAATGAAAGAATATGTGTGAAGGTCCCTGTAGTATGTTCATGAGTTATATAGTAGGTCCATAGGTTCGTATACATTTCTAGCATATATCTGCAGGTTCCTGTGGCAGATCAAGGTGGTTTGGGGCTATCAAATCAAAGGTTCCATAAAAAGAAAAGGATCTTCCAAAAAGCTAAAACTATCATTGTAAGAAAATGAAACATAATTGAATCAATATTGCCACGCAGGAGTGTGTGTGTGTTCACATGCATACATATCCTCCCCTATGGCTCCACTCACCATCCTTACACCTTGCCAAAACAAAATACCTTTCTCTGACCACTGCTCCCCTTTGCCCATTAGACATAAGCACCTTAAGGGCAAAGGATTGTTTTCTGTTTTGTACCTGTGTCACCAGTACCTACCACAGTGGTAGGTACCACAACTACCTAGCAAGCACTTAATCAAAGTCTTTTCCTTCGTTTAAACTTGACATTCTCCTCCCATTAGCTTCCTGCAGAGTCATGCCAAGATCTACCCATGACTTCCTGGGTTACCAGAGTGGAAGGTTACAGATGACACATATTCTTCCAAAAGTGCCTCCCTGGAGAGCTCAGAGATGTTTCATGCATAGACATTCCTTCACCACCAACACCACCACCACTAGCACTTATAGATCAAGCAAATCACTTAAGGAAGAGACATTTTTTTAGAAAAAGGCAATAATCTTTTTAAAAAGCTGCATCCATCCTAGACAGCACAGATCTTCCTTAGGGAGGGAGTGGGCCATCTCTTCCCTAATGGCTCTCCCTCAATGTTGGTAAATGACAGGGGTTGGGGATGAGCATAACATGCACTTGTAAACATCACTGTACACTGTGTGTATATTCTTATCAATGAGGATGCCAGGGAAACATTCTGGGATAGATGAAATCAGCCTGATACCTGTGGAGAGACCCCCGGATATCTCTGTTTAAAATCCTTACTGTGGCATGCTGAAATGCCTTTTTAAACTGGAATCATAGATTGTTAAAGCTGGAAAGGATCTTTCTTTCTAGTCCAATCCTTTCCCATTTAACAGTTGGAAAAACTGAGGTTCAAAAAAGTGAAAGAACTTGTTTAAAAGACCTGCATCACCACTAGGTCTTATTTCTCCTGATTCCTAGACTGAATTAAACACACACATGTACTTTCCCTCTCTGTCTCTCTTTCTCTCTCTCTGTCTCTCTCTGTCTCTCTGTCTCTCTCTCTTTCTCTCTCATTCATGTATACATAAATCATGTATACTCACACATACATATCTGCATATATCACCAACACATACACACTCACACATATGAACATCACGTTACATAGAAAGTACATAGACAGACAATACATTAACATACGGTAGTCAGAGGTAACTGAAAACACAATTTGACAGAAAGAATGATAGGCTAGGAGTCAGAAAACCTGGGTACTAATACTGAGTTCTGAAACTTCCCACCTGTGACTGTCAGCTCCTTGTGGGCAGGGACTACCTTTTGCCTTTCATTGTATCCCACTTAGCACAGTGCCTAGCATGCTTAATAAATGCTTGTTGACTCCCTTTGACTTTGTAATCTTGGTTTGACAATTTGTTGCTGCTCCCTGGGACTGTTTCTCTATCTGCAAATGAGGTATACAGACTAGGGGATCATAGAATCTCAGATTTAGAGCTAGAAGGGACATTAGAGGTCATCTTCTCCAAGACCCTCATTTAAAGGTGAAAGGCTTAAGGTCCAGAGAGGGGAAGTGACTTATCCAAAGTCATCCAGGTAGAAGGTGATGGAACCATGAATCAAATCAAGGTCCTCTGACTTCAAATCCAGCATCCCTTTTATCAAGCTAGCGAAAATTCTTCTGTTCCTTCCTTTTCTTATCCTTTTGAGGGCAGGACCAGCTGGAGGGGGAGGGAGAGAACATAACTGACGTGGAAATTCATATTGTATGACTGTATGTATTTGTAATAGATTTTATTTTTCTTATTTCCTCATTCCAAAGAGAATTTGGAATTTTAAGAAAAAATACTAAAAAGTACGCTAAGAAACAAAAAGAGGGAGGGGGAGGGAGTGGAGAGAGAGGGGTGAAAGAAAGAGAGAGAAAGGAAGGAAGGAAGGAAGGAAGGAAGGAAGGAAGGAAGGAAGGAAGGAAGGAAGGAAGGAAGGAAGGAAGGAAGAGATAGGGAGAAAGGCAGAGAGATGCTGCAAGAGAGACAGAGAGAGACAGAGAGAAGGTGAGAGAGAGAGAAAACCCCACTAAAACAAAAAAATATCAAAATGGTCCTTCCGTTTCTGAATCCTATGACCCCACATCTCATATAGTATCTTATAGTGTTGTCTTACTTAATTGCTTGCTTACTTACATTATAGTGTTGTCTTCCCAAGCAGACTATAAGCCTGTGAGAAGCAGTAAGAGGCAGAGGTCGCCTTTGGTAAATGGGGTACCCCAATGCCATGGCAAAGATATTTCAGAATGTGTCTGACACCTTCCCAGAATATAAACTGAGCCAACATCCCAAGGAAACTCCAAATTTCGTAGCACCCTCCTGAAGGGAAGGCCAGAGAACAGATTCACAGCTACTCCTCACCTTCTCCTTTCTTTATGGATGATCTAACTCAGACCAAATCAGAAAAATATTTCCAAGCATTCTCCCCTCCCATGCCCACCTTCTATCCGCATATGCACAAATTCTAAGGCAGAGAAAAAAATCTAAGGATAATAGATTTAGAAATGGAAAATAACTTAAAATCCAGCTACTCCAATCTCTTCAGTTTTACAGATAAGGAAACTGAGGCCCAACAGTATAGTAGAGAGCACAAACTGCTGGGCTTCAGGTCAGAAAGCTTTGAGTTTAAATCTCACCTCTGACTCTTATTAGCTGTGTTACCCCAGATAAGTCACTAAACCTCAATTTCCTCCTCGGAAAAAAAATAATAGGTCGAGGGAAGGGGTTAAATGGTTTCTAAGGTCCCTCTAAGCTCCAAATCTCTAATCAATAGTGTTAAGTGACTTGCACAAGAGTCATAACTTCACGCTGCCCCTTTTCATTTCTGGGTTCCTAGAGCTATGAGCCGCCGTGTGCATCCAGTAACAACTTCGGAAGACTCTATCAGCCCGCTGCCTTGTTTAGATTGCATTGAATGCAGCTGCTTTAGACATTCTCTGAAAGAAGAGGGATGTGTCCAGAACCCAACCCTCTCCCCTTTTTCTTAGCTCAAATGACTGCTTTCGCTAGCAAATAAATATGTGTAGGAGTCTTCATGCATACAGGCTTGTAGGCACCCTCCCTCACATACCACCTTCTGAGTCTTTTCTTAAACCCCCCAGGGTCCTCCTTCCCACCTGCGTTCCAGAAGAGTTTGTAATGTTTCATGGAGTTCTGAAATGTTTAATTATGTTTTTTCAATATTCAGTTCATTCAGTTGTGAAGTGTATGGTCATTTCCTCCTCATTCGTCTCCTTGCATTAACAAGCACACTTCCATTTTCAAAAGGTCGACCTGTATCTCAGGAAAATTAGCGGTGCTGATTTCTCAATTATCATGCTGCCACCTCCAAATGGCTGTTTGAAAACCTCAAAAGGGAGGAGGCACTCACTGGCCTAAAATAACCACTGGTTGTTTTCAAGTATCCATTATCCATAACGACCAGGACTCAACAGATAATCAATTCATTTCCACCATCTCTTCCCCTTATTCCTTGCTCCCTCTCACCTTAGGAACTCCAACAGGATTCTATTTTTTTCCACTATCAGACAGGAAGTGAAGAGCAGTTTCTAAAAAGTAAACTTCTGGGGCCTTGACTCCCTTCTCATGTTGTCAGAAAATATAGCACCAAGTCTTGGATCACCACAGGACAGAGCTGGACAGAAAAGGTAAAAGAGACTCTAGACTGAAGTTCTAAAGATCTGAAATTTTATTCCAGATTTTAAGTAGTGGTGTGACTTCAAGTGTCTTCCTATCTCTGGGTCTCAACTTATCTGTAAGTGAATACGTAAGCTTCTTGAGGTCAGGACATCCCCAATTTCTAGTATAATGCCTAATGCACAATTGGTTTTTAATAAATGCTTGTTGAATTAAATCTGTAGGCCCTCCCTACCTCAAAATCATAGCATCCTAAGAGGACTGGATCATTAGACCAGAAATCTCTGACAGATATTGGGGCTCATGATAAAAAGGTCGACTAGGGATGGGTGCACAGGTATCCTCAGTCCAGCGGGGGTATTAGAATCTAGAGCCTGAGCACAGGAACAGCAGGAAAGAGTAGGTTCAAATAGAGGTAAACCTAAATATTAAGGTATTCAGGAAACACTAGGAAATACTAGTCAATGACAATCTTGTTTAGGGGGATGAGAAGGGGATATAATAATACAGCTAATAATAGCTAACATTTATGAGTCATTTCTAAGCACCAGACATCATGCTAAAGTACTTGATCATTATTGTCTCACTTGATCCTCACAATAACTCTGGGAGGTAGGTGCTATCATTATCACCTACCAAGTAGACGCAGACCTTTACCACTGACTCAGACAACCAGGTGTTCCTCAGATTTGACACTGAGGCGAATTGACCATTCCTAACATTGGACATGAATGCAAATGGCACCCTCAGTGTTTCTGCTGTGGATAAGAGTATATAGGCAAGGAGCCTATGATCACCACCACCACCAATGACAAAGGTCATCTGACAAAGAAGACATTGAGCATAGGGTCCTGGGCATTGAGAAATACAGAACTGTAGATGAGAAGCAGAGACAAGGTATCTTTCTCTCGAATCTTAAGCTTTCATCATGGAAGCTACAGTAGAGGATGAGAAACTCCAAGAAAATTTGGCAATGAAGACAAATGGAAGATTCTTGATAAATGCAACAAAAGAATAGACTGGCTGGGTAAAAACCAGACCACTGAGTAGGAAGAATTTGGGCATCAGAAGAAAGAATTGGAGGTGTGCAACCCCATTATTAGCAAGCTGTACCAGAGTGGACAAGTAGGGGCACTAGCTCTAGAGCAGCTAGATGGCATCATGAATAGAGCACCAGGCTGGAGTTGGAAAGATCCGAGTTCAAATGCACACTCAGATACTCACTAGCTGTGTAACCCTTGCATATCATATAACCCCTATTTGCCTCTTTTCCTTATCCATAAAATAGGAACACATTGGGAAAAGAAATGTCAAAGCATTCCAGTATGTTGGCCCAGAAAACCAAGTTGGACATGAACGAATGGCAGGGCAGTCAGAGTGGACGGGGTATGCCTGGGAGGGTTTCTAGGGGGTGGAACAGTACCACCTGGAGATGCTTTGGGAGGCCAACTAAATGAACTAGAAGAAAGTTTTCCACACAACTGCCCAGAAATTGAAGGACTCCAATTTGTAACCAAGGCAGTGGTAGTTTAAAAGTAATCCTTAAGCTACTATGTAAATCTGGGCACTTTTTAAATGCCTGAATGTGTGCAAAGGGAGAGAACTGAACAACATTGCAATTACATCAGTTCTGTAAACAAGTAAAAATGCAATTCTTGTCCTGGAGAATAAAATATTTTAAATTGGCTCCCAATAAAAAAAGAATTCTTTGCTCACACAGGGCAGAAACAAGGCCCCGTGTTACCCATTCAAGTTCCCCCATCCTCCCTGAACCCCAGGCAGCCGGTCTAATTCAAGCCAGTGGCTGCCATGACGCCACATAATAAGCTACTAGTCTTAATTTCAGAGTCTAGGGATGATATCTCGTTAGGCTGTTGATTATCCTCATCTTTGGATGTGGCATAGTAGCTTGCAACTGACCTGCCTCTATTAGTCTCCTCATTCCCTGGTACTGCTCTTGGCTTTATTGAATTTGCAAACAGATTCCCCCACCCCTACCCCAAATCAAGTGCCTAGGAAACAGGGGAGATGGTCCCTGCAGGACTGCCTTGAAAGCACCATGACTTCCTCATGCGGTCAGATTCATTTCCCATGGACTGGAGCTTGAAACTGCTTTTTTTTTTCTATAAGTAGAACAAGGGCCTTAATCACAGGGGAGAGGTCTTAGGCTGGTGACCCGTCTATGGCAGCCAGGGAGGAGTCATCCAGAATGTCTGCCCTGAGGCACAGAAACCCATGGGGATGTGACCATGCCACTGAAGCAGCCTAACTGTGGTAAGGGGAATGCCCAGCCCTATGCACCCAAAAGTTTGGATTCAATCAAAGGGTCGCACCTGAGGACCTAGAGGGCCACATATGGCTTCAAGGCTGCAGGTTCCCCGCCCCTGGTCTACACAGTGATAACAAAGTTCCTTTCCTGAAGCACCAGATCAATTCTCATATTATCATACTTGGAACAGACAAGAGACTTTCAGAGCTTTTTCATGATCCCTGAAGCCTGATCTAATCCCAGAGAGATGTTAAACTATGCCTATTAAGTAATAGTAGTGGGGATATTCTCTGAAGATAGAAGGTGTTTGGGTGAGAGAAAAAGAAAGAAAGAAAGAAAGAAAGAAAGAAAGAAAGAAAGAAAGAAAGAAAGAAAGAAAGAAAGAAAGAAAGAAAGAAAGAAAGAAAGAAAGAAAGAAAGAAAGGAAGAAAGGAAGAAAGGAAGGAAGGAAGGAAGGAAGGAAGGAAGGAAGGAAGGAAGGAAGGAAGGAAGAAAGAAAGAAAGAAAGAAAGAAAGAAAGAAAGAAAGAAAGAAAGAAAGAAAGAAAGAAAGGAAGGAAGAAAGAAAGAAAGGAAGAAAGGAAGGAAGAAAGAGAGAGAGAGAAAGAAAGAAAAAGAAAGAAAGAAAGAAAGGAAGGAAGGAAGGAAGGAAGGAAGGAAGGAAGGAAGGAAGGAAGGAAGGAAGGGAGAAGGAAGGAAGGAAGAGAGAGAAAGAGAGAGACAGAAAGAAAGAAACAGATAACAGATATGGAGAGATGGATGATGAGTGGACAACTGGATGAATGAGAAGACAGAGCATTTATTAAGCTCTCAGTAAGTGCTGGCTTTGGAGCAGACTGAAGTGGGGGAGAGGTCTGAGATCCCCTACAAGACAAGGCAAGAGTTGACTATCCGGGTCAAGAAACCCAGGCTAGATGGTGGGGAGTTGACGGTCCAAGGAGATGTAGCACAGTGGGGGGTTACATTGAGACTCAAGCTTTGGTCTGGACTGGGTGAAAGGGTACATAAGCTCCAAGTAAGTCCTATCCTTCCCCCTCTGTGTACTCTTCCCACTCTCTAGGCCCCACATTCCCACCCCTTCCCAGTCTCTCTTCCAGTTTGCTAGGAGGGCTGCCAATCACTCTGTAGGAGCCACTCTCCCTCTCTTAGTTTTAGGGAATAGAATGAGAAGTGGACTAGAAGATGAAAGAAACAAGGAGTTTTAAGAGGCACAGGGAGCAGGACAAGATGAGAGGGCCAAGGAAAGGTTCCAGGCTACAGGGAGAGGGAGAGAGCGGCCCCTCCCTCCTGCCTGGCTTCCCAGAAGGAGAAGGAGCCCAATATCCACCTTCTTGTTAAGAGAATATAAACAGTAGCTCGGTAATAGAGGGATGGAGATCACCTCGTTCCCACCTTCATTTCAAGAATTGTGAGAGGAGAAAAGACCTACCCTTGATTTACCCAGAAAATTAATGGACAAGGGGGATTAGAACCCAGGTGGCCTGATTCCCAATCCCAGGATTTCTCCATTACACCAAAGTTCTCCTTTTCAACTTTAGATTCCCTGCCCAACATGGCAAGTCCCAAAGCGAGGAATACACACCTAGTGCAAAGTGTTTTGTTAGGATCCACATTAGAAAAAAACTGTAGAGTGACCGCTATTCCCCAAATCTTATGGGTGTCTAGGACCCCAAAAGCAATGCAGGTGGGGGTCTCCTTTGAGACTCTCAGCTCAACTCTACCCCATGGAAAGACCATCTCCATGATACTAGCCCTTAGGTTTGTGATGATGCATTTGATACGAGGCCATCAATTTCTCCTGGAGAGTTAAAGTATGATGAATGAGAGACTCAAACAGTTCTACCCAAGACAGACATCTGTCTTACTCCCCTTGCTTCATTACTTCTTACATCATACTCCCCTACATCACCAATGAAAAATAAGCTTAAGTGGGAGCAGAAAGGACTCAGGTAAGATGTTAGGAAGGAACTTTTGACTGGGCTACACTGAGGCAGTGTCTGGGGTGGGATGGAGTGTCTCTGGACACTGAACTGTTTTCCAAGGGAAAGAAGACAATCTCCCACACTATCTTTGATACAAGGTTCCTCAAACGCAGGAGAATGACTCGTTTGCTCTCTGGAGAGCACTTCCAGTCTGAAGATTCTATGATTCAGTGATTATTTCTCCTGTAGTTTGTATGTACAAACTACTCAATTTTAGCCAAACTACAGTTTATCACAGAACAAGGTAGCTTGTATCTAATATCCTGCTTGAAAAGCTAAATCACACAGGATATGAGAACTCTGGAGTGGTGGCCAAGCTTTTAGCATTCTGACTCACATGTTATATACTAACATTACTGTCGTCAAGCAGGCCCCACAGCCTTGCCCTTCCAGTGAGTACCCAACTCCATTAGTGCCCTCAGCCCATCATCATTCGCAGAAAGTAATTAGGCCTGTGGCTTCCAGGGACAAGAGAATGAATTGTTCAAAATGTAACTCAGACACACTCAACTTGCTAGTTCCTCTCCTTCAGCCCTCCCTGCCTACACGTTATAAATGAAGCTGGGTGTGCCTTGATCTCCTCAATAGCTGTGCCCTTGCCCATCTATGTGTGAAAAGAATTTTAACATGTACCACCTGGATACACCCCCCACTCACACACAGGCCCCACAAAAAAACTAACCCAGGTTCAAAGTGCTCTGTGGGTCCGCATCCACATAAACCTCTCTCTCACCAGCCCCAACCAATGTATTTATTTTGTTATTTAACGAGAAGACAATTCTTCAAGACAAAGGCATTTGCTAATGTAGAATTGGGGGTGAGGAAAAGTAGCAGTAGAACTTACCTCCCCCAAACATGAGTACATTCTACTGTGAACACACACACCTACCACCATCATCATCATCATCATCAGTACAAAGAATAGACCTGCCCAGGAAACATACGTGAAGGATCTTACACATGTGGCCAGGGCATTATGGAGAGACAACTCCTATTCCAATGCTATAGGACCACCAATGTCTTCTTTTGTGGCCATAGTGCCTTCCCTTACTGAGTGTGCTTCCTGCTGGATCAGCTTCCTGCTAGCTACTCCATCCTATTTAATCTCTTTTGCTGTCATCTGTTGCATGGGCATCCCAAGCTTCTGTCCCCTTCTGAAGGTGCTATCTCTTCCCCACAGGAGCAGAAGTAGGGCTCTGCCATCTCTCTTTCAAGACAATCTAGAACTATGGTTCATTGCATCTCAAGAGAAAGGCAAATCCTTCACATATCCAGTCACTGGGCTATGAAAAATCCTCAGTGGTTTCTCTTTTCGTAAGAGGGAGACAAATCAGCTCCCAAGTTATTAGCTTGTATGACATTATTTTCACCATCTATTCCCAGAGTCTTAGCTTCCATGAGCTAAACACTTTTAGAGCTATCTAAATGGCTAATTAAAGCCCTCAGACATTTAATTTGTCTTTGAACCTTTCCCTCTTGCTAGCAAGATCCAAATCCATATCCCAAGTCTCTATCCGTCTTATGGTTAGAAAATCCTTATAACCCCAATTTCATTAATAACTACCTATCTGCATGCCCTCAAATTACCTAAGGGGCTGCCATCTAAAAAATCAAGTCAACAGGCATTTATTAAGTACTTACTATGTTCCAGGCACTGAGCTAAGAGGTAGGAATATAAAAAAGACAAAGGTTCCTTCCCTTAATTAGCTTCCAGTCTGATAAGGAAGACAACATGCAAAGTCATATAGATGTTGACTAAGTCAATGCTACCAGGTTTGAGTCCTATGTGTAAATCAAATACTTCTTCCTCACCAGCTTACATTATCTTAGATCTGCTTTCTAGAATTATTGAATGGGAAGGGCCTTTAGAAACAAGTTGATTCAATGCCCTCACCTCAGAGAAGAGGAAAGTGAGGCTCAGAGAGGTTCTCCAGGTTACCCGGTAAGTTAGTCCCAGAGCTGGTCCTCCATCTAAACAGGGTTCTTTCATCTATAATAAGTGTCTTCCTTATTACAGTTCTTCAGAAACCCAAGCCCTGCTGATCAGACTCCAGGACTGACATTTTCCGAAGCTTCCTCAGAATGAGAATCAATAATCAAGTTGCTCCCTGCCCCTGGAAAGTGAGACCAGGATTCCAACCTAAAATGCCATGTTAATCACATCTTGGTAGGACTATTCTGTAAGGAGAGGCTTGCTGCCACATTGGCTATGATTTGAGGGTCTCCAGAAGCACTGGCTATCTATCCTAGCTTTCCCTGGGGTTCTTAAAATATTAGACAGAGCACATGTGTAGGGTTCTACTCATTTCTGATGTGACAGAGCTGGCAGGGGCCCCTAGCCCAACCTCCCAGCAAGAGCAAGAACCCTTCCTGCAGCATCCTCTCAAGTTAGTTATCCAGCTTGTACTTGGATCCCTCCAGGAACAAGGAACACAGTTTGGAAGGATGAATTCACTACTGCATCCTATTTTGTCCTGAGTCTCTTCTCCTGCAGCCATTACCCAATCCAGCAAAGGAGGGTTTCACCATCCCATCTTGAGGATTCTTAAAACTAAGTTAAGAGCACCCTGAGCATTGTCAAGTCCAACCCTCATTTTGCAAGGCAGGAAAGTAAAGCTCAGAGAGAAGGAGCTTGTCCAAAATTACTCAATCAGCTAGAAAGCAATGGAGTCAGGGCTGGCCTCTGGGTCTTCTCCTTCCTAAGTCAGAACTCTTCCCACTCAACTCCACCACCTCCCAGGCATGCCAGTTTTAAATGAGAAACTTTCTTCCAATGACCTTTGGAACCAATGACTATAATTCCTTCTGGCTCAACATTCTCTGGAAGACAAGAGTTGCTACTAACTCTCTGGCTCCCTCTACCAATTAAATCCTTGGCTTCCTTTCAGAGAGATTATTTAAACTAATCAAGATAAGATTCTATCTTAATCTTTCCCCTAAATAGCCATTCCTTACTGAAGGAGCATGTATATGTTTCCCAAAAATATACTAGAGCATCTGAGAAGAGCTAAAAACACTGCAGTTTCCTCATCCCAATACAGTCACCATTCAATTAACCAGCAACAATTATACACCCATATTAGCATTAAGTACACACCTACCATGTGCCAGGCGATGTGCTAGACAGTGGGGTACTGAAAAGGTCCCCACCCTCATGAAACTTATATTCTATAGGGGGAAATATCAGATACACAAATAAGTACACCCAAAAAGATATACAGAATAAATGCCCGGAAAATTTGGCAGGGGGAGGCAACTAGGGGGAATCAGGAAAGCCTCATGCAGGAGGGAATATGTGAGCTGAACTTTGAAGACAGCCAGGCAGTCTAAAAGGTGAAAGTGAGGAAGGGATGCTTTCCAGGTAAGGGGTAACACCTGTTCAAATCACAGAGTCAGTAGATGGAATGTCAGTAGCCATGAATAACTACAAGACCAGTTTGGCTGGACCACAGAGGACATAAAGGGATTTTCTATATAATAAATAATGGAAAAGTAGGTTGGAATCAGGTTGTGAAGGGCTTTGGATACCAAGCAGGGGAATTTGCATTTTATCCTAAGATAATAGGAAGCCTTTGAAATTTGTTGAGCAGAGAAGTAACCTGGACAAACTGAGTGCTTCAGAAACACCACTTGGGTGAATGTGGGAAGGATGAAGTAGAAAGAGGAAGAAGCTGAAGCAGGGAGATAGATTAGGAAGCTATGGTAATAATCACCCTCAGATGGGTGGCAAGAGGGACATCCAGGTGGAGAAGCATGACGTTTACTAGCATCATATCAACTTAGAGGTATCAAAAGGCAGCCTTGGCCCAGGGCTAGGAAAACTCAAACTTGGTCACTCTTTTCTGTTAAAGAATAAAAGTCACATAAAAGCTTCCGGGGGGAGGAGCCAAGATGGCAGAGTAGAAAGATACACATATACTAGCTCATAACCCACAGGCCATAAAATACCTATGAAGAAGAACTCCCAACAAATTCTGGAGCAGCAGAAGCCACAGAACAACAGAGTGGAGGAGATGTCTGTTCCAGAGAGACCTGAAAAACTGACCCAAAAGGTCAGTCGTGCACCGGATCCAGAGCAGAGCCCAGCCCTGCCTTGGCCACTTGGCACCGAGAGGAGCAGATCTGAGCAGGCTTCAGGGACAGAATCTCCAGCCACAGCACAGGTCCCTCCACCCACAGGCGCCAAAGGTCAGTGAGAGGGTCTTTTCAGCTTGTGGAGAGGGGAGTGGGGTGTCTCCATAACTCAGGCCCCCTTGGGAGGCAGCAGCAGAGGCAGCAGCAGACAGGGGCTCCCAAAGCAGGCAGGAGCCCAGATCCATTGTAGATCCATTGTTGAAGATCACCGTGTAAACCCCCCCCCCCCCCCCCCCCCGATGGAACTAAGCCCTGCCCCCACCTGAGCACTTGAACTTAATCTCACACTGAATAGCAGCCCGCCCCCCCCCCAAAGCCCTGCTGCTGGGAAGTAGCATTTGCCCAAGTGCTAGCTGAGTGGAACTGGAGGTGAGGTGGGTGTGGAGAGGAAACTCAGAAGTCAAGTAACTGGCTGGGAAAATGTCCAGAAAAGGGAAAAAAAATAAGACCATAGAAGGTTACTTTCTTGGTGAACAGATATCTCCTGCCATCCTTTCAGATGAGGAAGAACAAAACTTACCATCAGGGAAAGACATAGAAGTCAAGGCTTCTGTATCCCAAACATCCAAAATAAATATTCAATGGGCTCAGGCCATGGAAGAGCTCAAAAAGGAATTTGAAAATCAAGTTAGAGAGGTGGAGGAAAAACTGGGAAGAGAAATGAGAGAGATGAAAGAAAAGCATGAAAAGCAGGTCAACACCTTGCTAAAGGAGACCCAAAAAAATGCTGAAGAAAATAACACCTTGAAAAATAGGCTAACTCAATTGGCAAAAGAGGTTCATAAAGCCAATGAGGAGAAGAATGCTTTCAAAAGCAGAATTAGCCAAATGGAAAAGGAGGTCCAAAAGCTCACTGAAGAAAATAGTTCTTTCAAAATTAGAATGGAACAGATGGAGGCTAATGACTTTATGAGAAACCAAGAAATAACAAAACAAAACCAAAAGAATGAAAAAATGGAAGATAATGTGAAATGTCTCATTGGAAAAACAACTGACCTGGAAAATAGATCCAGGAGAGACAATTTAAAAATTATGGGACTACCTGAAAGCCATGATGAGAAAAAGAGCCTAGACATCATCTTTCATGAAATTATCAAGGAAAACTGTCCTGATATTCTAGAACCAGAGGGCAAAATAAATATTGAAATAATCCACCAATTATCTCCTGAAAGAGATCCAAAAAAAGAAACTCCTAGGAACATTGTGGCCAAATTCCAGAGTTCCCTGGTCAAGGAGAAAATATTGCAAGCAGCTAGAAAGAAACCATTCAAGTATTGTGGAAATACAATCAGAATAACACAAGATCTAGCAGCTTCTACATTAAGGGATCAAAGGGTGTGGAATAGGATATTCCAGAAGTCAAAGGAACTAGGACTAAAACCAAGAATCACCTACCCAGCAAAACTGAGTATAATACTTCAGGGGAAAAAATGGTATTTCAATGAAATAGAGGACTTTCAAGCATTCTTGATGAAAAGACTACAGCTGAAAAGAAAATTTGACTTTCAAACACAAGAATGAAGAGAAGCATGAAAAGGTAAACAGCAAAGAGAAGTCATAAAGGACTTAAACATAAAGTTGAACTCTTTACATTCCTACATGGAAAGATAATATTGAAACTCTTGAAACTTTTCAGTATCTGGGTACTGGGTGGGATTACACACACACACACACACACACACACACACACACGCACACACACAAAGAGAGACAGAGAGCACAGAGTGAATTGAAGAGGATGGGATCATATCTTAAAAAAATGAAATCAAGCAGTGAGAGAAATATATTGGGAGGAGAAAGGGAGAAATGGAATGGGGCAAATTATCTCTCATAAAAGAGGTAAGCAAAAGACTTTTTAGTGGAGGGAAAAAGAGGGGAGGTGAGAGAAAAACATGAAGTTTACTCTCATCACATTTGACTAAAGGAAGGAATAAAATGCACACTCCTTTTGGTATGAAAACCTATCTTACAATACAGGAAAGTGGGGGAGAAGGGGATAAGCAGGGTGGGGGGGATGATGGAAGGGAGGGCAATGGGAGGAGGGAGCAATTTGAAGTCAACACTCTTGGGGAGGGACAGGATCAAAAGACAGAATAGAAGCAATGGGGGGCCAGATAGGAAGGAGGGAGATATAGTTAGTCTTACACAACATGACTATTATGGAAGTCATTTGCAAAACTACACAGATATGGCTTATATTGAATTGCTTGCCTTCCAAAGAGAATGGGTGGGGAGGGAGGGATGAAGAGAAGTTGGAACTCAAAGTTATAGGAACAACTGTCGAGTACTGTTCTTGCTACTAGGAAATAAGAAATACAGGTAATGGGGTATAGAACGTTATCCGGCCCTACAGGACAAAAGAGAAGATGGGGACAAGGGAAGGAAGGGATGATAGAAGAGAGGGCAGATTGGTGATATGGGCAATTAGAATGCTTGGTGTTTTGGGGTGGAGGAGGGGACAAATGGGGAGAAAATTTGGAACCCAAAATTTTGTGAAAATGAATGTTAAAAGTTAAATAAATTTAAAATAAAAAAAAGAAAAAAGAATAAAAGTCACAGAATCCTAGGAGTTCAAACACAGAAGGAAACTTAGAAACTGCCTAATCTAACTTCCTAACAAGTAAAAAAATCCTTCCTACAGCTTCCCCTAAGGCTGGTTATCTATCTTATTCATGTATCCCTCCAGTGACACAGAGCTCCTTAACCTTCTGGGTCAGTCCATCTTACTGCTGGACAGCTCCAGTTATTAGAAAGTTTGTCCTTAATGGTATACAAAAATCTGCCTACTTTTAACCCGTCTATGGGGGTTCTGCCTCTAGGGGTAAGCAAAACTATGCTAATCATCTAGTTTTCCTATACAGGATAGAGACAATGATTGTGTCCTCTCTCCTCCAGGTTAAATGTCCTCATTTCCTTCAGCATGTGGTAAGATTTCCAGTCATTATCTCTCACTGTGGTCATTACCCTCCTCTCATCCAAGAGGCTTCTCAATGGAGACAGTTCTGGCACAGTAGAAAGAAAGCCCGTTGGGGGGGTGAAGAAACCAGGCATCCAGCCCTGGTTCTGTTATTAAGCTACCGGTGCAAGCTGGGTCATTTTTCTTAGCCTCCTTTGCCTTCCTCATCAGCAAAATCAAGGATTTCGATTTCTAAGATCTCATAATTTCTGAAGGGATGGCAATTCTAGACATGACACAGGAATTCATCAAGACATCTTCTGTTCGAAAGGGGGAAAATGTTGAATCGTTGTTTCCCCCCGTTTTAGTGAGGTCACCTCCTGTTTTCTTGTGGATTTATTTTTGGGAGATGAAACAAGAGAAAGAGTTTTTACTGGCATTGCAACTTAAACAGCAGAAAAATATCCAGTTATCTAATTGGCATTTACTGTCTGCACATTTCACCGCATGCTTAGAAAATAGCAGTGCAGCAGAAAGCAAGCTAACCACAGTTCAAGAGAGCACATATGCAAGCTATTATCTGACCAAGAGACAGTCTCACATTCAGCCACCCCAAAATGATCACTGGAGAGCTCAGGAAAAACCTCCTTCCTCACAGGGGCCCAGAGGAAGATCAGAGAGAGTGGGCTCTGTCCCTTTAACCCTAGGCACCAGCTTTCTCAGGAAGTCCTTAGTTCCTGAGTCTGTCCTCTCAGATCCAGGCCCAGAGAATTCATTTGTGAAACTGATTTAATGCTCTGTCAAGAACCTCAATCGATATACCATGACATTTAAATAAATAATACGAATGGTAGTTTCCATTTCTCTACCATTTAGTTTTCTAGTGAGAGGTGGAAGCCTGGAATAGTGGATACTGGGCTGGTTTCAGAAACCAGAAAACCTCAGTTAAAGTCCTACCTTGAACTCAGGCTGCTTTGTATGGCCATGAGCAATGGAGAATCTCTGAGACTCTAAGTTGAAGAGTAAGTGGCAACCAGCATTGGTAAAAAACAGTTTCCTCTTCTGAGAGTTCAATATAGGCTGTAATGAAATCATAGGTCCAGGCTTTATCTCTTAATTTTAAAACTGCTTTCCCCACATTTGGGGCAAGTAAGTGACCCATTGAATAGAGGACAGGGCAGATGAGAAAGACTCATCCTCCTGAGTTCAAATCTGACCTCAGACAGTTACTAGCTGTGTGACCCTGGGCAAGTCATTTCACCCAGTTTGCCTCAGTTTCCTTATCTGTAAAATGAACTAGAGAAAAAAATGGCAAACCACTCCATTTCTCTGTCAAAAAATTCCTAAATGGGCTCTTTCTGACTCCAGGTCCAGCTACCTAGCTGCCTTGTTCCCAAGGTCACACACACGATCAGTATTGGAGCCAGGATTCTAGAAAAGCTATAGATTCACATTCAGAATCTGGTTTAAAACTGAAAGAGACACATGAGACTGTCTAAATTCCTCATTTTACAATAGAAATTGAAGCCTAGAAAGATAAATTGATCTGTCCAAGGACACAAAAGAACTTAAATATCAAAGCTAGGATTCTAAGTGAGGTCCTGACTCCAAATTCAGTCTTCCTTCCTCTATACCATGCAAGGTTGGCCTAGACAAGGTCTGCCTTCATGAAGTTTATAATCTAGTAAGATGATAAGATAGAAACACAGGTCTTCAAACTCCCCACCCATAAACCCCTTAAATTTCACACAGAACCAGCTCCATACCCATCCTCCTCAGACTCACCTAACATCCCACAGACCTGGCACAATGTCCAGGCCAGCCTCAGGCAGGAACCCACAAGACCATGACTGGGGAGGAATTTCCTTGTGCTGTTAAAACTGCTTGCTGAGTGTTTGCCCCCTAGCACCGGCCTCTGGCTGCCCAAGGTACCCTATGGTGTCATCCATCAAGGGTGTGCCATGGCATTGCTCTCATTGGACCTGCCCTGCTTCCTCAGGTGCTCAGGCCATACTCTGGGCTTCTTCCTTCTCCCCTTTCTTCAAGCTAGGGTTTTGGTTTTATTTCTTTTCCCTGACACTCACAATCATTTGTTTATTTGTTTCTCAAGGCCGACACCCTAAAGGTCTTGAGTTCAAATCAGCTTGATTAGGAAAGAATTTCCAACTAGAATGGGCACAACAGGATATTTTTCTTTTCATATTAAAGGGAACAATGAAGCTGTGCAGGAAAATTCTGTTCCAGTGAAACAGAGCAGAAAAAAGTCAATTATGCTCCATTAATTATTTACCAGCTGACAATAACCCTGGGTGTTAGTCCCTGTGAAAGGGACCTAGGGAAAGGAGAGCCAGAGGAAAGAGACAGGCCAGTAGCAATACTGAATCAGGCTCAACAAATTAACCCCTCAGACATGCTGGCAAAAAAGAAATTGGTATTTTCTACGAACAGAGCATGTTCACATTCCCCCACCATCACCATCACCAAAGGGATGTAATTAACAGGATAGTGTCCCTGGGATTCTGTTCACCAGACTCTTTCCAAAGAATAAATTAAATATGGAACTGTAGGCTGATTCCACACCAGGAAACATTTGGTAGTCCTAAATCACCCATGCCAACACCTGTCCCAGTCTCTCAGCAGCAGAACTGACCATTAATAGTCAAAGGGAATATTTTAATATTGATTTTAAGGCTTTTCTCCAACAACAAAAAAACATATTCATGTTATCTTGTGATTTATTTTACCCTCAAAGTCAATTTCATTATGTTGTAAGCTCCTTGAGGGCAGGGACTGTCTTCTGCCTCTTTTTGTATCCCCAAAATTTGACATGGTTCCTGGCACATAGTAGGTGCTTAATAAATATTGATTTATTAATGATTGAAAGTACCTAATGAATATGTCAGCAAATAATCACACACACACACACACGCACACACACACACACGCACACACACACCAACACACATTGTCCTGCCACAGAGAAGAAATGTTTATTTCCAAAGCACTTTCATATTTATGTCTCTCTCCTCTTATCATCTAAATAACCCTATGATATTAGATTATAGGATCATAGGACTTAAAGAAGGAAAGCAGCTTAGAGATTAAATCAATCTCCCCACTCCCTACTGCCTCTTTTTAAGATGGGGGGGGTGAGAAAATCAAGGCCCACAGAAACAAAAAGACTTGCCCAAGGTCACATAGATAGTAAGTCAGAGTGAGGATTTGAACTGAGATCTTTTAACTCCAAATTAAGTGCACGCTCCACTCTGCTGTGGGTGGAAAAGCTGGAACAAAAATAAGCCTGGCCTCCCGTCTTGTTACAGATGGAAGTATCTGCCTTTCTCTCTTGAACTACCCTCTCTACTCCCACAAGGTTCCCTGTATACTATCTCCCTGGCAGGATTCACCAGCTCATCCCTCTATCTCTTTGCGTGGACTACACCCTGAAGAAACCCTTTCCCAACAGGATACATGATCAGGGATTCTTAACAGTCAGAAGTGATACAGGAACAACTGTCAAGGGCTCTCTGGAGAACTTTGGAATCATGGGAGACACTGCCACAGAACCGGCCAGCATGGCGTGCCCACATCAAAGAAGGCACTGTGCTCTATGAGCAAAGCAGAATTGCAGTAGCTTGTATTGGTCTGTTCAGTCACCGTCAGACACACTGTACTTTGACTCCAACATCATGAGGTCAAAATTTTGGTCTTTTTCAAGCACTACAACCAACCCAGGTTCTCCTGATAGAACCCAACCATCAACTCAAGATTCGTGGTGTCATGGATATTATCTCACCTTTGTAAAAAATTTCAGAGGTCACTTAATCCAATACCCTTTAAGATAGAAATTCTCTCTACAGTATGCCCAATGAGCAAATTATCCAGTCTTTGCCTGAAGAGTTTCAGTAAGGAAAAAAATCACTGCTTCCCAGAGGAACCTAGTCTGGATAAATCTAGCTCTTCAAAAGGTTTTTATTTGTTTGTATGGAGCCAAAAATAATAATGAGTAGTAGCGGCAGAGGCAACATCTGACATCTATCTATATAGTACTCTACACAATTGACCTCAGTTTACCCTCACAACAATTGCACATGGTTTGTTACACAGATTTTAATAGGCAGATTTTGCAGGAAACTGAGACTAGGAAGCTTAAGCTGTCCATAGTAACACAGCCAGTAAGTATCAAGCAAACATAGTTGATTCTGGGCTTCCCCTGACTCTGAGTCCAGTGCCCTCTCTATACCAACAGATCTCAAACTTTTTGGTCTCAAGATCCCTTTATACCCTTAAAAACTATTGAGGACCCCTCTCCCAAAGAGCTTTTATTTATAAACCACTAGGTCATAGTCAGTGGTCTGCTGGTAAATGTTTAACAACCAGCCCCGGGGGAAGGAGGGGAGAGCACACACCACACACTTTTAAGATTAACCTGCATTATTAACATTTTCCCCCATCACTTTCTTAAGTCTGAACAATAAATAAATAAACAATAAATCAACTCCTGCTTTGTGTCATTTGTCTATTTCCAAGGTGTAAATGCTCACATTGAAATTTACCAATCAGCTTTTGCCAGCTGGTTTGAGCTGACTCCAGTAAATCCCTGGCTATATCTATCAATATCTGCCATATTAGACTATCTTAGTATTATGAGAAAATATTTCTGACCTCCGTTATTCACTGAAATGATCTCAGCAATTACTAGGGCTCCCCAGATCGTACTTTGAGAACCTCTACTCCATACACTACTTCATTCCATCCTTTCTCCTTTATGTTTAGCACAGTACCTGACACATAGTAAGAGCTTAGATGAATGCTTATCTTCTTCCTTCCTTCCTCTAAGACTAAATAAAACAAATATAATTCCTCTCCCTCACAAAAGATTTTCAAATAGTTACTAACAGTTGTGACATTCCCCTTAAATCTTCTCTTTTCCTGGTGAAAGATCCATCTACAACTGGTCATACAACTTGACCTGCCTATGGAATGGTCTTCAAACTCCTTACTGTCCTGGCTGTCCTTCTCTGAAGGTAACATTTTTCCTAAATTATAGTACTCAGACTTGAACACACTATTCCAAATGGACTCTGACCCAGGTAGACAACAAACAAGATTACCTATCCCTCTTCCCGGACACCATGATTATGTTAGTGAAGCCTGAGATTGCATTAGCTGTCCTGGTTGTAAAATCATGCTGTTTTTAGTTGAATGAAACACCCCAGATCTTTTTTCAGAAAAACAGTGATCTATCTGTGCATTTCTCCCCGTCCCATACTTGAACAATTGATTTTTTGAATCCCTACATAGGACTTTACATTTAATGCTATTAAGCATGCCCTTATTAAGTTCAGTTCATTATTACAGTCTGCTAAGATTTTTCTAGTTCCTAACTCTGTTACCCAATGCATTATTTATGCTTTCCAGGAATGTGTTACCTGAGAATTCAAAAAAAGCATGCCATCTATGACTTAATACAAGTAAATGATGAAAATATTAACAAAATATAGCCAAGATCAGGGGGTCCTTAATGAGAAATATCCCTCCAGGTTGGCATCAATTCTTCTCCTTATCTTTTTACATTCTCCCACTTGGTGATCATAGATAGATAGATAGATAGATAGATAGATAGATAGATAGATAGATAGATAGATAGATAGATAGACAGATAGACATAGAGATAGATAGATAGACATAGAGATAGGGAGACATAGAGATAGACAGATAGACATAGAGATAGATAGACATAGAGACAGATAGACATAGAGATAGATGGATGGATGAATGGATGGATGGATGGATGGATGGATGGATGGATGGATGGATGGATGGAAGGATAGATAGAAAGATAGATAGACAGACAGACAGACAGACAGATAGACAGATAGACAGATAGACAGATAGACAGATAGACAGATAGACAGATAGACAGATAGATAGATAGATAGATAGATAGATAGATAGATAGATAGATAGATAGATAGATAGATAGAAAGATAGAAAGATAGATAGATAGATAGATAGATAGATAGATAGATAGATAGATAGATAGATAGATAGATAGATAGATAGATAGATAGGTAGGTAGGTAGGTAGATAGGTCAGTAGGTAGGTAGGTAGAGATAGATACACACATACAAACATACATGCATACAAGCATGCATGCACATGTGTATATATATATATATATATACACATATATATGCATGTAGCTTCCATAGATTTAATTTCCATCCCTACGCAGAGTTCCTTAGAAGAAGGAATGCTTCAAAATGGAATGTAGATATGAGTAAGAGTGAAAAGTTGAGGACAACAGCAAGCCGTCACTCTAAGCAGCAGGAAAAATGGTGGTGCCCTCACAGAACAGGGGATGTTCAGATGCCCCAGAAGCTACTCAACTGCATACCCTTTGGCCCAGTTATATCATCACTGAGCCTATACCCCCAAAGAGATCAAAGAAGGAGGAAACGGTCCTTTATGAGTAAAAATATTTGTAGCAGACCTCTAATGTCTCACAACAAGAAGTTCACCTCCTGAGGCAGCCCATCTTTAAACAGCTCAGCTCTAAGCTGTATTTCCTTACACCGAGGCAAACTCTACTTCTCTGTAGGCTACACCTATTGGTCTTACTTCTCCCCTTTGGAGCCCTGTGGAATAACCAGGAAATCAAATTCCAAGTTAGATTACTTCTGCCTCCACATCTCTCTCATTAATCCCCCATTTCCTCATTCGACACTCACCTGGACTATTGCAATAGCCTCTTAGTTAGTCTCCTTGATCCTCTACGTCTCCCTTCTCCAATCCTTCCTCCACATAGTTATCTTATTAATATTCCTAAAATATCGATCTGACCACACCTCCACAGACATGCATGCTCAAAAATCCTCAGTGCCTCCCTATTGCTTCTAGAAAAAAAATACTAAATTCTCAGCCTAGTGTTTAAAAAACTCTACAGTATGGCTCACATCCACCTTTTCAGTCCTATTTCATATTATACCCCTTTGGAAATGGCTCCATTCCAGACAAATTGACTGGCTAGCTATTCCTCATATGTGACATTTCAGTAAAGACTGGATGACCACCTGCCAGGTATGATATAATGAGTATCCCTTTCAAGTGTGGGTTGAGCCAGATGAATACTAAGATCCTTTCCAATTCTAAGATCTTTTGTTTGGATTTCTGCCTCCATACTCTTGCACAAGTACCACCTCCTAGCCCCACCATGTATGGAGGCACATACCTGTAATCCCTTCCACTACAGAAGTTGAGGATGGTGGATCTCTTGAGCTCATTAAGTTCTGAGTTACAACGGGCTAAGCCACATTAAATTCAGCATTAACATGGCAAGTTCTCTAGAGTGGGGGACCATGAGGTTGCCTAAGAAAAGGAAAAACAGCCCAAGTGGAAAATGGAGCAGGTCAAAGTTCCTGTGCTTATCAGAATGGGAGCAGGTTTGCAAATAACCCTTGCACTTCCAGCCTGGGCAAGAGAGGGTGATCCAGTCAAATAGATAAATAGATTGAGAGACAGATAGATAAATAAATAAATTTTAAAAATGAGTGAATAAGTGAATGAATGAGTGAATAAGTAAATAGACAAGGAATGAATAAATAGGTGACTAGATAGATGAATAGAGAAATAAAAAAACAAATATTTATTAAGAACCTACTATGTTCCAGGCACTGGGCTAAGTACATTACAAACTTTATCTTATTGATAAACCATCTTATTGATGGTCACAATAACCCTGAGATAGGTGTTTTTATTTTTCCCATTTTTTATTGTTGAGGAAACTGAGGTAGACAGAGGGTAAGTGACTTGCCAAGGACCACACAGCTGGATTCGCATCATACCAACACAAATGGAAGGCAAAAGAATGTTTCTAGAGGACAAGTTTGTTTGGCTCTGCCCCCTCTTGTGTATATAAGGTAGAGATGGCATTTGTTTAAACAGATAGCATCTCATCCAAATAATCTCCAATCTATTCCACACATATCAATTGGTAGCCAGTATTTAAAGTCTAGTCATGAACTGTGTATATCCTTTCCCACACACATACCAGCTGGGGAACAAGGTCAGGGATTAAAGATTAAAGGCCATCAGGCGAGCTGTTTTCTTTGAAAAGCCTAGAAACTCTCTTTTCTCCTTTTCCTGTCCAATTTCTTAGCCTCAGACCATGGAGTAGGAAGATTCATGAACAGATCTCCCAATGTCAGAAGGTGTGTATCTCAGAAGGAATTTCAAGTGAGTGGTAAGTCCAGACCACTCCTAGGGATTCATGTTCATATGTCCACATGTGTGAATGTATGTGTATATATACATATATATGGTGTATATACATACGTGTGTGAGCGCATATATATCTAAATATGCCACCCTACTCAGATCTTCTGTCTGCAAGCCAGTGGCATAACCAAAGAAGTATAATTACAGGTACGCAATGGAAGAGTTTCAAATATAATTGGAGAATACAGAGTCAGAGTCAGAGAATGTTAAGCAGTTGGGAATCATGTACAACATGTGGAACATAGTTTACAGAAAAGAGACATCTTTTCACTTACTATCTTCATCTTCTTAATCTTAATCTTTATCTAACCAAACTAAATAAATTGGTGCCAATTTATTTGATTTCAAAGTGCACCAAGCAACCTCTCTCTTCTCCTTCCCTTCCCTTCCACTCTTTCATTTTCCAGGGACAAGGGGCCTGCCAGGTTTCCTTATCCCAAGGATGTAGGAAAATAAGCTCTTCACACTATTTTAATGATAATGGTAAGAACTCAGAATCCTTTACATTCATGGCCTCATTTTTCCTTCCAACATTCCTAAGGAGCAAAAAATGTTTTCCCCATTTCCTAGACAAGGAAACTTAGGGGCTTAGAGGGTAAATAATTCCTACCCAAGCTCACTGGAGATAGATTCCAATTTTTCACACCCCTAATCTGGTTTCACTTCCCAGAACTTGGTATGCCCAGGAATGGTCATTTCCAGACTCAAAATCTTAAGACTGGAGTTCAACAGCATTCAGAATGAGGAATGGGGAGAAGGAGAAAGGGAAGATTCAGAGACTGTCGGTCAGTTCTTAAAGGGGTGTCACTACACTTACCCCTGACCAGGCAATGGGATAGAGTCCAAGTGGCTAACCCCTGGAAATGCCATCATGTTTATCCCAATCTGGAGCAAGGCTTGGTCACAACTGTCTGGTCCCTAGAAGGAAAAGAGAACATGGTTATTGGTGATAGCCTAGACCAGGAGCACAGAGCTAGGTCAAGAAATCAATGACATTGAACGTTAGGGACTTGGAGACTGTATAATTCAATCCTCTCTTTTTACAGATGACAAAGAAAGGCCTTTAAGGTCACTCAGAGAGTTAAAGGCAAAGACAGAATTTCAGCCCACGACATCTGACTATCTTGGGCACTGTCTTGACCTGTAAACTTTTGTTATGACATCTTCTTCCTTGTTGAGTCAGAAACTGACCCTCTCCTCAGCCATAATTTCTAGTTTGGACCACCCATTAAGATCTTAAGAGCCCAGCCAAGTCAAGACTTGTGTGAGCCAAGAGAAGGGATATGTTATGAGGTAGCCTGCTCTCCTCCCAGAATCCTCACCCTGACACTAACTGGATGTGGCCCCCCGGGGGCCAAGTGAGTCAGAGTCTTCACGCTGTCATCTGTATAGTGGGGGATGTTCCCCTTGCCCACCACATGGGGCTGCGTTGAGGTTTAGGTAAAACTAAACAGTGCAAAATAACTCTCAGACCAGAAGATCCTGAGTGTTCTCTTTCTGGAATAACCTTACCACAAGACTTCACACATGCATTAGTGCTCAGACATAATTCCCACTGAGATAACAATTGGCCCATAGTAATGCACTCGGGGAGAGAGTCCCCATCCAGTTGAAATCATCCTGCTCCCTGGAGATGGTTGGAGAGAACCTGTAATGCATTTCTTTCTTCTTAATGGAAAATTCCCAAGATTTCCCCTACCATTTTCTCTTTAGAGAACGTGATTTGAAAAGATGAAAGATGTTCCTCAGGACTCATTTGTGAGACAAGCTGGGTTTTCCCTTTACCCAAGTGTATAAATTGCTGGGAGCCTGATCCTTGTTACATTTGATCTCAGAAGTTACAAGAAATGGTTTTTCTCCCAGAATGTATCCTACAGATTTAGAACTAGGGACCTTCACCAAATTATCTCATTTATAGGTCCAGTAAGTGACTTATCCAAGATCTTGTGTTAATTAATTAATGGTAGATCTGCGACTGAAACTCTACATGTTCCTCCTCCCAAGCCAGCCCTCACTGCATTCTTCAAGGTGCACCTTCCAAAGAGATGGCCCAGTCCGAGGTAGGGCCCCATGAATTTAGACTCTCCTACCCCACAACAGGGAATTAAAAAGTTCAGCCTCTTCCTGACTCTCAAGGGGGTCAGCTCCCCACAAGACAATCACCTAGAACCTCTCCAACTATGGTGCCCATACACTGTTCTGTCTCTTAGATTTCTTATTTCAGCTAATCCTTTTATTAAGGGGATTTGTTCTGTGAATCTTGGATCAGTCAAAGGGCCATACTTGAAGACCTAGAGGGCTACACATGGCCTCGAGGTTGCAGGTTCCCCACTCTTGATCCAGGCTCTTCATTAGCCCTCAGTAACCTTAGCTAATAGGTCCACTATCAATACTACTAAATTAATATGTCCCCCACTGCCTATGGAATTTAAGTCATTCAAGCTTTCATTAAGTACCTACTATGCACCACAAACGGTGCTAAGAGATGAAGTTACAAACACAAAAATAAAGAAGTCCCTGCCCTCTAGAGAAACAGCAAGTACATGGATGATATGATAATAATAGCTGACATTTATATAATGCTGACCCTGTGCCTCATACAAGGCTAAGTGCTTTACAAATATTATCTTATTTGATCCTTGTGGCAGCCTTGGGAAGTAGGTGTAATTATTATTCCCATTTTACAAATGAGAAAGCTGAGGCTAACAGAGATTAAATAATTTACCCAGGGTCACACAGCTAGTAAGTATCTGAAGTCAAATTTGAACTCAGGCCTTGCTCATCCCAGAACCTCAAGCAATTTTGTGAAATATACAAACCTGTTGTTCTTCAGTCATTTTTCCATCATGTCTGACTCTTCAATGACCCAGTTTGGGGTTTTCTTGGCAAGATACCAGAGTGGTTTGCTATTTTCTTCTCCAATTCATTTTACAGAAGAGGAACTGAGGCAAACAGGGTTAAGTGACTTGCCCAGGGTCACACAGGCTGACTTTGAACTCAGGAAGATAAGTCTTCCTGACTCCAGGCCAGGCGCTCTATCTACCATACCCCCTAGCTGCCCATAGTATATGTTGAAAAAGGCTTAAAAATCCATTTTCCTCTCTTCTTCGCAAAGATGGGGTATTACGGACATGAAATATTGAATATGCTGCTACTTCCGTTGAGGTTTTGGTTCATTTTGTTTAACTGCTTTTCTCTCTTTTTTTAATCTTGCCTACTAGGCTTGGTGGGTAAGGTGGAGGGGGGACAGAGATATGACAGATATATAAAAACAGAAGACATCCATAACAATTTAACATCCTCAAAGAAAAAGTTGGTTGTGCTACCATGTACCCTGGTATTGCTGACAGAATGCAGAAAGAAATCACAGCCCTGGCACCTAGCACAATGAAAATTAAGATCATTGCTCCCCCTGAACGTAAATATTCCATCTGGATTGGTGGCTCAATTCTGGCCTCTCTGTCCACCTTCCAGCAGATGTGGATCAGCAAGCAGGAATATGATGAATCTGGTCCATCCACTGTCCATTGCAAATGCTTCTAAATGGACTGCTAGCAGATGCGTAGCATTTGCTGCATGAGTATTCACAAAGTAAAAATTTGCCCTGGCAAATATACACCTCATGTTAGCCTCATGAAACTGGAATAAGCCTTCTTTGAAAAGAAACTTGTCCTTGGGGAAGTTTGTATCTGATATTAGACAAATATCAGCACTTTTTAGATTGTTGAACCATTACTGATTTGACCTCGTATTCAAGTGAACAGTTGTTCCCTTAGTGTACATTTTAGCATACCTTGTACATATCTTTGATCTAAACCCTGATACAGGTCACTTCATTTTGACAGGTAAGGCTAGGAGTTAAGTTCAATAGAGAATTGACCTGATAATATGGCAGTATAGTAGCTAGCTGGTTGACATTCAACAGCTGTACAGTTTAGTTCTATAAAGCATCAGTTCTGTACAGGGTATCTAAAGGTCAGATTTCCAGCATCTAAAAGAGCTGACTTGCAGAATTTCTCTCCTAAGGCTGGCAAGAGTTTATTAAATGTGTGTTGCATCTTGCCACCATCCTAGCAGGAATACATATTGAATCCAAGTCTTAGGAACCAGTTTTTTTTTTCTTAACCCACTGTTTCCCCGCAGTGTCATGGGGCTAAGTTACTCAACCTCGAGTTGCAAAAAAGTTTGCATTTACAACCTGTAAATTTGTGCATCTAGTTAATTTATGTAAGATTTTTGTACCTTGCCTTAATGTTCTCACATGACAGTAGAATACCAAAATTTGTAAGTCATCCTAAGAGTTGAGAATTGTAATGCCCAACACGTCATTGTGTAAGGAAAAATAAAAGTGCTGCAAGTAAAAAAAAAATAAAAAAATAAAAAACATTCAGCTTCCTCTCCATAAAAGGAAAAGGTTAGACTACATAGCTTCTAAGGTTCTTCCCAGTTGTAAGTCTATGGTCCTATGATGCTGCCCAGCAACCTGAAAGGTCAGGATGAAAAATTCTTTCCTGTGGCCATTGACTTGGGATGGGGGCGGGGCAGAGTGAGAGATGGAAAGAATGGGGAGAAGTGAGAGAGAGAGAGAGAGAGAGAGAGAGAGAGAGAGAGAGAGAGAGAGAGAGAGAGAGAGAGAGAGAGAGAGAGAGAAGTTCCCCAACCCAAGCAATTTCCAAGTCAGGAATGCCAGGAGACCTGTCCTACATCATTCGGAGTCCAGGCATGGAAACAGAGAGCTATATTTCATCCACGTTCTTCTCCAAGTGGTGGGAGAGAGGCGGGGGAGTCTGCTTGTAATTTACAAGAAGGACTTGAAATTCTAAGTGCTTATGACTTAATTCAGCCGCCGATATTGATGGCTCCATTTAGATCATTCCATTTTATCCTACCCAATACATTAAAAGCCAAACTTACTCACCTCCATTTGGCTAATGAGGCTCCGTGGCTTTGACAGTGAATGACAGCTATTTACAGTAAATTATTCAATTAGAGCAGAGGAAAGTGAAAATTCTGTCTGGTATGGTTGGATGAGACTGAATCTGAATCCCAGCCAGAAGCCAGGCTTGGCCACCGAGGTTCAATTGTTTAATCTTTAGAAGGGGGTTTCAGGGAGTCCATTATGACTATGTCAGGGTGGGGGTAGGGAGGGGGAGGATGTAAAGGATCAATATTCTGGAAGGTAGTTAAAGTGCTGTGGTCTGGGTAGCTACTTTATCCCAAGCCATTCTCAGCTTTAGGGCAAATATAAACTTCTTCAGGTCAGGATATCTAAGTCTTAAGACAAAGTACCTCTTTATAGGATCATTGATTTAATGATAATAATAGCTAAATTTTCACATGGTGTTTTTAAGATTTTCAAAGTACTATAAAAAAAATCTCAAGTTTATCTTCACAACAACCCTGTGAGTTAAATACTATTATTATGCCTATTCTGCAGATGAGGAAACTGAGACACTGAGCAGTTTAGTGACTTGTTCAGGGTCACCCTACCAGAAAGTGTCTGGGGCGGGATTTATTCCAAATACAGTGCTCTAAATTTGGATCCTTGGAGGTCAGCTAGTCCAATCCCCTCTTTTGATACAGGGGGAAACTGAGGCCCAAAGAGGTTAATTAAGTGAATACTACATAAGATCTTTTCTGGTCCTCCCTATTGCTAGCATATCTTCTCCCCACAAATTACATTGTATTTAGATCATCCATATCTAAAGGCACATATTGTCTACCCTTGAGGGAATCCCTTTTGTCGTTGTGTCTGTCACAGAGTAATAAATTAACAAATGCTCACTGAGTCATTGAGGGACTCACTAATAGCCCAAAGTCACACAAGTTTCCAGTGGCACAGAGCTGGGATTTGAACCCTGGCCTTCTTCCAGTCCCAGAATCACTTCTTACCAGCCCTGTTACCATGTCATGGACAAATCCCTTTGCCTCTCTGGGCCTCTACTTCTCCATCTGTAAAATGGACCTAATAACCTTCATCCTGACTCTTGAAGAGCTGCCATAAGACAGAATAGATATGAAAGTGTTTTACAGAGTAGAGCTCTGGGTGTCTATCAGGGGTCCCAGAAAGAGAAGCAGTTGGAGCCCCATGCAATCTGGTCACTTAGTGCTTTTTTCTATGATCTGTCTCTTCTCTCCATCTCATGGAGCCTTATAAGAAATCACAATGGAATTTAATCTGGAAAGGGAGGAAGGGAGAGTGGTTTCCCTCTCATTCCACCCAACTCAAAGGAGACCACCCCCTTCTACCTCCCCCTGTCCTGACTGGGCAGCTTCTGGTGTCAGGAATTTCCCAGAGATCCTTGTTACAGTCAGTCTCCTATTGCAAGACATCAGAGTTTTCCAGTACAAGCCACACTTCACCCTTATTTTCCCCCACCCTTACCTTTCCATCTCTGAACTAATCAATAAGCCAACTGTCTGCTGTCATGATGAATTACCCCCTAAAGAGCTTAAACCACCACCTCCTAGTCATGCCCTCAGCCTTAATTAATCCAAAAGGAACTCCCAGTTCTAAACGGAGTGACTCAGTCTCATCAGCTACCTATCATTCCATACCACACACACACACACACACACACACACACACACACACACACACACACACACACACGCCCCACCAACACCACACCCACTGCCCCCACCACCATTCACCCAGTCCTAGACCCCTTCTATAACTCAGACAGCCACAGCCACAGCCCACCTAATTAGCACCTAAGCTAAATGAGCCATTCTAGCTCCATTTAAACTCTAGGTCTTTTGAAACTTAAATGTAAATTTATTTTTAATCGTTCATAGGATACCAGTGGAGAAAACAGAAGAGGAAACATGGCTCCCTCCTTTCTGTACAGTCAGGTGACTAGGCCATTGGTAACATTGTCAGAGAAGGTCTCAGAATCATAGGATCACAGACTGGGCGTTGGAAGGGACCTTAGAGGTCACCTAGTCCTTTCCCCTCCTTTTGCAGATAAGGAGGCTAAAGGGGAGGAGTAGAAATTGGAAAGAGGTGGTGAAGAAACTTCCCAAAGCGCAGACATAGTGAGTTAAGTGGGATTTGAACACAGATCTCCTGCCCAAAGGCCAGGACTCTTTCTACTAACACAGCCTCAGATCTTTTTGCTTAAAGATTTTTCTATGTTTGAAGGAAGAGTTCAATTTTGAGGAGGGTAAGATCTCTAAAAATGATTGTAATACATAAACAAAAGGTATCTTTGTTACTTGTTCAATTCAGAATAAGAATAACAATTTCTAAAAAGCACCATTTTTTAAAAAAACTTAAAAGTTTATGGTGTTCCAACAATGCAGGATTGGTTTTGGATTGGGGAGGGTTTTGACTCTGCGTATTTGTTACAAAAGTTTTGTTTTTCTTCATTTTTTCCAGGAGTGAAGGAAAAGTTGGTGAAAAAGAAAATAATATTTTATTAATTGAAAAAATTTTAATAAAATTCTCCCCAAAAGTTAACAGTATCCCAACCTCTCATACTAATAAACCCATTCCCACATGGCTTCCCCTTCAGGAGTCCCATTAAAATGACAAAGCATAATAAAATAGAGCTTTAAAGTTTTCAAAGAGCTTTATAAATATGATTTCATTTCACCCTCACAACGACACCGGGAGGTAGGTACTATTATTATCCCCATTTCACAAATGAGAAAACTGAGGCAGACAGAGGTGAAGTGACTGGCTCCAGATCCATAAGCCTCCTTCACCGTGATGAAACCATAAACAAGGATAGTAGGGCTTCTCCATGGAGAAAGGAATGGATGATTCCAATTCCTGGGATGTGGTTGGCAGCCTCAGGGTCCTAGAATGAACGAAGGGCATTCCCCATATACACATTTTAGGATAAACCAAAATGATGCCTGATAAATGCATAAGAAAGTTACCAACCAAGCGCGACTGGGGCCTGGAAGAAAGTCATTCAGCTCTCCCTCTGAAAATAATTTTGCATTACGTTGCATATGCTTTGCATTTATTTATTTATTTGCCTGCATATTTCTCCAGTTCAAAGTTTGTTCCTTGAGGCAAATACAATTTGTCTTTGTATCCCTGTTGCCTAGCACACAGGGTGTCTTTGAAAACATTAGGAGCTTAATAAACGTTGGTTAAATGAAATTGAATTACTGGGGGTGAGGAGGGAGCCAATGAGTCAAGGAAGAAGGAAATGAGGAGGGTTTAGTGGAGTGATTGTCATTTGAGAAGCATCCTCAGGAGGCAATATGGATTCAGAGTCAGAGGATCCCAATTTCAAGACCTTGGGCCACCATTTAACGTCTCTATGCCTCAGTTTCCTCTCACCACATGCAGTTTTTGTGAGGGGAAAATGGAATACTTATTTAGACACTTCTTAAACTTTGAAATGCTACATAAATATGTTTGCTTGCTTTATGGATAATGCAAGTTTCAACAGGTACAAATTTAGAATGAGGATGAGGAGAAGGAGGTCCACACAGAGAAGATGGTTCTATGGGAACAAGGGACATTCATGGGGGCAGAGAGAGAAAGCAGGTAGGGAGAATGCAAAGTACTTCATTTTAGCTGGAATATGTGGGAAAGGCAGATATAAAGGTGTGAAGTAGACAGCGAACACAGACATACTTGGGGAATGGGGAAAGAGAGAAGCCTAGGTCTATTTAACAAGCATAAAAATCCCTGATACTGCATGGCATGGGTAGATAGGCTTTGGCATCAATAAGATTTGGATTCGAATCCTTCTCTCTGTTATATATTAGCTACATAAAAATAAACAAATCCCTTAACCTCTAAGAACCCTAATACCAACTGCCAACCTACATCAGACATAAAGTTTCTGTAGTGTCAGTTCCCAACATCAATGAAATCACAGATTGTTGGGGTTTTTTTAATAAATGCTTACAAATAGGGTACTTATTTTAAACAATCTTCCTGTAAGCATTTATGAAAATGAGATGACCAGGGTGCTAAGAGGTCTGGAAACTACATCATGTCAAAAGAAATTAGGAACCTTTAACAATCAGACTGCTGCTATTCAGTCTTTTCATTCGTTTCTGACTCTTCATGATACCATTTGGGGTTTTCCTGGCAAATATACTGGAGTGGTTTGCCATTTCTTTCTCCAACTCATTTTCCAGATGAGGAAACTGGAGACAAACAGGTGTAAGTGACTTACCCAGGGTCACACAAGTGTCTAAGGCCAGATTTGAACTTGGGAAGATGAGTCTTCCTGATTCCTGATATACACACATATCCCCCCAGGATCTCTACAAGCAACTCCTATAACACTGAAATGAATATACACTCCAGATGTCAATCAATAAATATATACTAGAACTCCCAAGCATCTATTTGGAGTTCAGCGAAGAGCTCCCAGAGGTGGGGGGGAGAGGGGGTCTTGTTGGCTTTCTTAAGAGACTACTCCCAGTCTAACTGAGGTATTTCCCTTCAAAGTGGTAATTCTGGGAGTCCGTAGAATAATGGAGCCCCTGATGGAATCATTTTCTCCTAAGAAACCCAACCATCACAGAGTTTGCCATCCAATTCTTTCCTTTCCAGTTTCTGTGGTCTAATATTTCTCTTCCCAATGCCATCTGTGATCAGAGGATCAAATGTAATGATATTTGTAAAGCTAAAAGCATGGTGCCTGCCATGCTGTAGACACAATAAATATCTTCTTTTCCTTCCCTATCCTTATCCAGTCTCGTGTCCTGATTCAGGAGATGAATTTCTGGTCCACTGTGTTGGATTCCTACCATCTATGTGTCTTTGTGAAGTGTAATAGGATCTGAGCCTGGTTCTAGACTGGTCAGAACACCAAAGGCTGGTCTCAGCTAACATAACAGATGCATTGCTGTGGCCCACCTGCCTTCAACCACAAGAAAAAGCAAATCTTGGAGGCAAAATCCCCCATGCATTGTTTATGCTGTTGACCCAGCAACCTAATAATATCAGTTACTTGCTCATGCCCTGTCTATAGAGGGAACTTCTAAGTTCTTTGAAAGAGCCTTAGTACTTTCCAGCACCAGCATCAGCACTCCACTTGGAAGTGCTCCTTAAATCCTAGCAGACAGATTGGTAGTGGTGAAAAAGGGAACCATTGGATTATCAAGAGCTCTCAGGTACTTCCCCTTTGATTGGTCCTGATATCCAGCCGCAGCAGAAAGACCTTGAGTAGTATTCACCAAAGGACCTGAATGACCTTGGTCAATTCCAGGGCTACAATGACTTTCTCTTCTCCTCCAAATCCATCCAACCCACAAATATCCATCCCAGGCCAGCTGACCAATGAATGGCACCCAATCTTATGAGTTGTAGGTGCCTCATTCTCCCCCTATCAGAAATTGAGTCTCTTTGCCTTCTCACAGGGCTTCAGAGAGGCCCAGAAACAGGCTCTTTTCTCTGGGGTCTTCCCATTTCCTTCTTCATGCCCTGGAGAATGGGGCAAAAATGGGATTAAGAGATTCAGTTCTTTATAAAGTGGGTGTCCTTAGGAAATCTGACTTTCATCCTCTCTTTGGAGGAAATTTGACATAGAAGACTGTTGCACATATAATGAGTTCTCTTATTCAGGTCTAGCCATAGTTGTCCATCAATTAAATATGGAAAAGTGGTAAGAATGCTAGGTTGGATGTCACAGTAGCTGAGTATCTTCATGACCTTAGATGAGTCACTTGCCTTGTAAGCCTCCCTCATTTCCCTTACCTGTAAAATGAAGGATTTGTACTAGACAAATTCTAAGATCTCTCCCAGCTCTAAATCCTGGACTTGGAAAATATATCAGAAAGTGTCTAAGAGCACCTAGTTCAACCCCTATCTGAGGCATGAATCCCCTCTTCCAGTGTATTTATGTAATAACCTGGAATGTCATCCAGTCCGGATAAGGAGAGAGAATGTTTTTTGGTTTTTTTTTTAAGAGGGGAACACAAAGTTGACTACAAATCTATCAGGCCACCCAGTGACAATAATAGAAAGAATATCGACTCTTGCGTCAAAGAACCTGTGTTCAAATCTTACCTCAGATACAACTACATTTGTGGCCTTGGGGAAGTCTTTAATATCCCTGGGACTTAATTTCCTCAATTATAAAATTAAGGATTTGGATTAGATGGTCTGTGAGGTCCCTTCTTCTAGATCTATGAGACGTTGAGAGCCTGGTGAGCCACAGCTATGTTCTACATGGCCATCTCATTCCCTGAGGATTTCTATCTTCTAACCATGTCTGAAACAACTCTCATGTTACTTCTGTGAACTGTAACCCTTAGATAGAAGACAGTCAGCTGCCCATGTGAAGGGGCACCAGGGAGAGGTTCTCTGCCCTGAGCTCTCTCCCACCAACTATCGATGACAAAAATTCCAGCATAGGAAATTAACTCCTCTATATCTTGATCACTCTCCATCTTACCAATTCATATTTTAAAAGTATATAAGTAAGGTTTTACTAATTAATACCTTAGTGGGGTAGAATGTGACAGCATCTACAACCCAAGCCCTTTGGGACCTGGAGCATGAACTAGGACCTGGGGTGAGAATGGACAGGAAGCAGATATACTGGGGCCGGGGAAAGAAGAGCTATAAAGGGAGGGAATGGCTTGTAACAGAGTAGCAGCCTGATGGAGAGTAATTAATGCTATATACTGTTTTCATCTGCTTCATAAATTCCAGCGGTTCCCTGTTATGTGTAGGATCAAATATAAACTCCTGTTATAAATATATACACATATATGTATATGTGTGTATATATATATATCTCAAGCCTCTCTTAGCCTACCTCCTGCCTACCTTTCCAGCCTTCTCTCCAGGTCTTTTCCATGCTTTTATCCCCAGCCCAACTGGCCTTCTTCCTGTCCCTCACATCTGTCATTCCATCCCTTGTCCCATGCATTTGCACAGGGTACCTTCCCCCTCCTCTTGCCTGGATTGTATGCCCTCCTCACTTTCTCTCAGAGAACTCCTAGCCTCCCCCAAAGCAAGTCTCCTACATGAGACTTTTCCAGATTCTCCCTCCATCTGAATTGCTTTGAGTTTATTGTATGTAGACTTAGGAGCAGACATAGGAGGCTGAATGTAATGACGGGGTGCTGGACCTGCAGTAGAGAAGACAAGGGTTCAAATCATACCTTACATACTTACTAGCTTCATAACCCTGGAAAAATCATAATCTCTCTGTGCCTCAGTTTCCCCATATGGAAAATGAGCAGGTTGGACTTGTTACTCTCTGAGGTGTCTTCCAGTTCTAAATATGAGGAATCTATTTTGTCTCCACCCAAAGACTATAAGCTCTTTTGGGGCAGGAACTGACTGTTTTTGCATTTGTATCCCTAGAACCTAGCATAGCAACCAGTCTACAACTGGTGCTTAATAATTGTTTATTTACCAATTGATTTTTGGAGTAAGATGTATACAAGAGGAAAAAACGCACACATGGAAGAACATAGTAATCCATAGAAACTAGATAACTCAAAACGTGATTCTTCATTGTGCCAGTGTCCGAGAGAGACAGAAAGATAGACAGAGAGACAAAGAGATAGATGGGAAGAGAGACACGGAGAGAGAGAAGGAGAGAGACAGAGAAAGAGACAGACAAATAGACAGAGAGGAGAGAGAGAGAGAGAAAGGGAGAAAGAGAGAAAGGAGGTGGGGAGAGAGAGAAAGAAGCAGGCAGAGAGAGGCAGACAGAAAGACAGAGAAAGTGAGGGGCAGAGAAAGATAGGGAGAAAGGAGAGATGGGGAGGGGAGGGGAGGGATGGAGAAAGAAGGGGAGAAGGGGGAAGGGGAGAGGGGAGGAGAGGGGAAGGAAGGGCAAGGTAGAAGGAAAGGGAGGGTAGGGGAGGGGAAAGGCACTAATGCCAGACTCCCTAGGCAGACACTCAGATTGCTACAGAAGGATCCAAGTCCCCACCCAGCCCTCAGGGGAAGGCACTGGATGAGATCCAGCCAGGTGCCTCATGACAGAACTGGAGGCTCATGAAAGATTCAAGGTGTGTGCTCTCTCTCCTGTGGAAGAGGAAAGGCTTCATGACTGTCCCTCACAGCTGCTAGGCACTTGGAGCCAGGAGCCAATTGGCAAAAGGCCTCTGGGGCCCTGAAGAGCTAAACCTCTTGGCCTCTACTTTACCTAAATGAAGTGTAACCAAAGTGCCTGCTAGGGTTGTCTATTGGGTTAGTTAGTGACCAAGGACTCCTGCTCCTTCCTGAATCCCACATCCCCCACCCTCAAACATCAGGAATTCCCTGAAATACAAATAGTATTTCCCTAAGTCCTGGATAGGGGCTGCTAGGTAGTGCACTGGATAGATTAATAAGCCTGGAATCAGGAAGAAGCATTTTCATGAATTCAAAACTGACACTTAGTAGCTATGTGACCCTGGGCAAGTCACCTGACCTTGTTTGCCTCAGTTTCCTCATCTGTAAAAATGATCTAGAAAAGGAAATGGCAGACCGCTCCAGTATTTTTACTAGGAATAGCCCAAATGGGGTCACAAAGAGTCAGACACAAGCAAAAAACAAATAAAAAACCTTCACTCATTCAACATTTCTTCCAGTCTTTTCTACTTGCTGCTTTCCCATGCCCAACAATCTCCCCCATCTCTGTGTCTGCAGTGCCTGTCCTTTTCCACCACACCTGTTGGAACCCCTGCCCCTTCATGTCTCAGCACAATTACCGGTTGTTAGTGCTATTTGTCTATATTTTATATTGTGTATATTTTTATATTGTGTGTACTGCTCCCTCCCTCCTCCGACAGTAGCATGGGAGGTACTTTGAGTTCAGGGACTGTTTCATTTTTGTCTTTGTATTGAAAGCACCTAGCATAGTATTTGGCACATAGGATGTGGTTAATAGATGTGTAATGTATTAAATTGAATTTCCAAGATCTCTTCCAACTCTAAATCTGTGATGTAGTGGAAAAATCCCCAACTCAAAGAAAATTTAAAAAAAGAAAAATCCCTGACCTGGAAATAAGGATGCTTGGATTTGCACTTAGCTCACTCATCATGCTACCTTGTCAGTCAACTCTTCTCTCTGGGTCTCAATTTCCCCTTCTGTAAAACAGAGCTAATTATCCCTGCATTGCCCCCCCATACACACACACACACACACACACACACACACACACACACACACACACACACACACACACACACACACACCTCTGCCTTTCATAAGGCTCAGCTGCCACTGGGGATGGGAGGGCACTCTGAAAAAACAGAGGGCTCAGCCAAGATCTTTATTAATGATGTCAGTATCTGGCCAAAGCCTGGGAGATAGTGCTGACATCCAAATGCCCATTTCCCCCAAGCACCCAGCCCAAGCCAGCATCTGCTGCTTCTAAGCTGAGCAAACCATCTGCCTCTTATTACTTGATGATTCATGCTTCCAGTTAGCCAGCTGTAATTCTTTTCACACAATGGGAGTCTCCAAGCCCGAATGCAATCCATCAGGCAAGTTCCCCTCCAAGGAGACTACTGAGAGCCCCCAACGCCAGAGGGAAAGCCAGAGCCACAGGAACTGGAGACGAGAACCTGCAAGGCTCTATCTCAGAGTTCACTTCAGCTCAGTCGAAACCTTTTTGGGTTTGGCCGCAAAGACAGGAGGAAAATGTTCCCTTCTTTGCAGAGATGGAAGACTACAGCCATGGGCTGCATGTACAGGGTGTCACAAGTCTGAAGCTTAAAATTCCACAAAAAATTAACTGCTAACCTATACTGTCAGACCAGTTGAAATGCTGGTTAATTTTGATGCTGAACTAACTCTCTGTCTCTTTGTCTGTGTGTGCGTATATCTGTCTCTCTCTCTGTTACAAGGGATGACTCTAGGGAGTAGAAAAGGATGGAATATATTTGGAAACGAATGTGATATAAAAATGTAAATAAAAATTTAAAAAGTAAGATCTGGGGGACTGGCTAAGATCTATTTCTGATGCAGGTATATGTAGTTATCCTCATTTCACAGTTAGACAGTGCTTACTTAGCAAAGTACCTAGCACGTAGTAGGTGCCTAATAAATACTTATTGACTTGATTTGTTGACTTGAGTGAGGGTATATGAGGTGGGGTTCCCTATGGGAAATTTGCCAAGTAAAATCATCTATCATTGACCTATAACTTGTGTGACCTTAGGCAAATCCCTTCTCATTTCTGAGCCTGTAGTCCCTAAGGGGGCATTGACAGAGCAGCTGGGTCTTCTGGCTTCCTTGTCCCTGCTCCCCTTCTCTCCTTTATTATTTTTATACTTGAACAGGACTTTCCACTGGTTAGACTCAGACTTCAAATGAAAGCTCACTTCCATAGGGATCTCTATAAATTACAATATTTCCTTTTCATAAAAAATTGATTAAAACCCTTCCTACAATATTAAAAACAGTAAAGCTGTGATGTTTCTAATGCTGGTGGAGGGTTTTAATCTGTATGTATGTATTTGTGTGCGTGTGCGTCTGTGTATCTGTGTGTGTGTGTGTGTGTGTATGACAGAGAGAAGTGGGGAGACAGAGGTAGAGATGGACAGAGATAGAGAAAGAGAGACAGATAGAAACAAAAAAATTAACAGAGCACGGAGAAATAAAACTGCGTGGTTCCCATTCCATCCACCTGAAACTTGCAGAAGGAAAATATAAAGGGGGGAGGGGGAAGTGTAAAGGAAAGAGAAAAATAAAAAGATGTCACCAATGGTACCTGGTGAATGATTTGTTCCACTCCCTGGGGCAGCTGGCCGGGCTGACAAATCAGTTTGAAGGGTGGAGGGAATGGTACAGAATTCCAGAGACAGGGCTGTTGGATGGATGTCTTTGTGAGAATAGCCATACTTGAATCAACTGACCTGTTCTCATACAAACTGTGCCACTAACTTACTGTGTGACCTTAGTTAGCTCCCTTCTTCCTCTCTGGGCCTCATTTTCCTTCTTTATAAAATGAGTATATTGGATTTGGTGATCTGTAAAGTCTTTTCCAGCTCAGTATCCTATCAGCACTCTCCAGGTCCTGGCAGTGGTGATTATTTCCTGTTCATAATGTCCTAGCAGTTCGTGCTAACAGGCTGGGTGACCTTTACATGCTGGAATCAACTTCTTTGCTACTGAGCCCAAAAGGAGGATTCTGAAGGGCTCATTCTTCCTATCCCCAGTGGAAAAGGATGTAAGAAAAACTTTCTTCCTCAGGGATATTTGTGCCCTGAATTTATCTCTTGCTGCAGACAGGAGAGTACTCCTTGTACATGTGCTATAGACTACCTGAGTTTATTTCTGCTCCAGAGTTATAAGGTTAAGTGTACAGAGTGATGGGTGTTAAGGATGTAATCTGGAGATTTATCAGGCTAAAATTGTCAAGGACCAAGACAAAGGAGGAAAGGCAAGGGGGGACCCAGCTGTGTAGGCTGAAAAAGAATGCCAGGAAAAGGAGAGAACTAGGTGAATCAGGTTAAGGGGAGAAATCAGAGAGGCCAGGGACTTGGGAGAATTGAAGCTGGGATGACTATTTAACCCAAGGAAAAAGGAAGAAATCCAAATTTCTCATCTGAAATGTAAAGACTTCCATGAACTGACTGAAACCTACATTCCCAGTTGTCTGGATCAATAATTCCCCACCCCTGTGACTCCCTGATTCCACAGAGGATCCCTTCCCTAGCTACCATGCTCACGTATTCATTGTTTCCCTCTATTAGAGTATAAAGTCCTTGAAGGCATATGCCATTTCACTTTTATTTTTGAACCCCAAGGGAAATAACTGTGGGAAGATACCAGGGTGTTAGGTATATTATGCCCTAAAAGACTCCAGGTTCTCTAGCATCATCCCAGTAGATCTCTAAAAATGTCTCATAAAGATCAATAATAAAGAAAATAAAAAAGAATGAGCTATAAACTCTTCCATACAGTCCAGGACTATACAAAAAAAGACTGCTAGAATACAATACAAACAGGGAGAAGAGAAAATCTAGAGTAAGTGAAAAAAATGTAATGTGTCCCAGTCTCCCATGGAAGAGTGACCCAGTGCTTCTGCTGAAGCACAGTAGAAAAGGCCAGAAAATTCCAGGAGAAGGCAGGGTCTAAACTCAGGATCAAGCCAAACTCACACGTTCCAGGATGACAGAAGCAGAGTTTGTCCCAAGCACAAGCTCCTAATCCAGAAACCCAAGCTGAAAATAAAATAAAAGAAGAAAGTCTCAAACCAAAAAGTCCAAAACCAAGCTGAACCTCAGAAAATAGTGTCCTGGTCACAAGGAATAGGAGAACAGCTGAAAGAAATGGAACAAAAGGTGAAAAACTGAATAGCTAATGATTAAACGAAATAGTAAGAAGAATAAATACTTTAGAAAAGGCAGAAGTAAACCTTATCCAAGAATTGAACTTCCTGAAAAATCTAATGAGCCAAACAGAAAACATTGACTGCATGAGAAAACAAGAAATATTCAAATAAAATCAAAGATTAGAGGGGAAGAAAATGTAAGGTAAATCGTATTAAAAAAAAAACTTGACATGTTAAAAAATGTGTCAAGAAGAAATTATCCTTAAAAAAAAAAGAATCAAAGAGTCTTTAGACTACATGAAAATTTTAACCAAAAAAACTTGTATGCTTTATTTCAAGAAACCATAAATGAAAACAGCTCTTAGAACCACAAGACAAAGTAAAAATAGAAAGAATTCACCAATCACCTTCTGAAAAAAAAAACTCTAAAATGAGAACTCCCAGGAATTCCATAAGCAAAATCTGGACCTCTTAGGCCAAAGGAAAAAAAAACAAAACTACAGGTTGTCAAAAAGAAAAAGTTCAGGTACCAAGGAGCTACAGTCAAGATCGCAAAAGACTTGGCAGCTATTGCTCAAAGGAGAGGAAAGCTTATAAAATGATATTCCAAAGTCAAAAACCTAAGGCTTACAACTAAGAATAGCCTGTCTTGTCGAATCGAAAATGATCCTATAAGAGAAAAAAATGGATTTTTAATCAAATAAAGGAGTTCTAAGTATCCCTGATTTTTTTAAAGTCCAGAACTGAGTTAGATACTCTGAAATGGAAACACAAATCATGAGAAAAATTCAAATATATTCCTTGAGAAATTGGATGGAAAAGAACTATGCAAGGATGGATTGTTTATATGCTAATTGGGAAAAAAGAAACAAGTGTCCTTTCAGAGGCCTAATAATCTTCAACGTTCACAGGGAAAGTTAAATAAAACTGGCAGAGAGTTGGGGGTAGTATTTTTATTCTGTTTGATGGCCTAAGGAAAATAAGGAAAAGAGAAGTATTTGAGGACTACTTGGAGAAGAAAGGAGGAAGAAAAGGAAGGAACTCATCTCACACGTAAAGGGTGCATGAAATGAAAAGTACATAAACGTGGAAGAAGGGCAGACCATTGGACAAAGAATGGCAGGACATACACAAACATATATACAGCATAGTGTGGAGATACAATATGCTCAATGAAGAAATAGGAGACAAAGAGGAGAATTGGATTTAAGAGGGAAGGTAAAATAGGTGAAGGAGCAAAATAAAACCAAACCAGAAATAAGCAAAAAAAAGAAAAAGGAAGAAGTCTTCCTGTTCATCATTTCTCATAGCACAGTAGTATTCCATTACATTCATATTTCACAACTTGTTCAGCCATTCCCCAATTGATGGGCATCTCCTCAATTTTCAGTTCTTGGTCACCGCAAAGAGAGCTGCTATAAATTTTTTTGTACATGTGGGACCCTTTCCCATTTTTATGATCTCTTGGGGATACAGTTCTAGAAGCGATATTGCTGGGTCAAAGGGTATACACATTTTTGTAGCCCTTTGGGCATAGTTCCAAATTGCTCTCCAGAATGGTTGGATCAGCTCACAGCTCCACCAACAATGAATTAGTGTTCCAGCTCTCCCACGTCTTCTCCAATATTTATCATCTTCCTGTTTTTTCATGTTAGCCAATCTGATAGGTATGATGTGGCACCTCAGAGTTGTTTTGATTTGCATCTCTCTAATCAATCGTATTTTAGAGCATTTTTTCATATGACTATAGATAGCTTTAGTTTCTTCCTCTGAAAACTGCCTGTTGATATCCTTTGATTGTTTATCAGTGGGGGAGAAAAAGGAAGAGGGATGGAAAACTATTTTCTAGCAAAAGTCACCAATCCACCAAAAATCCCCCCACTAGGGGCCTCACTTAAATAAAAATCCATTTAATTCAGTTGTATTCCTTTCTGTTAAAAGTAATAAACTCACACACACACACACACACACACACACACACGCACGCACACACCCTTACTAGACTCTGAGTTCTATTAAACTATTTTGTTTAATCCTTCTTATTATTTAACTTTTGTATTTTTGCCATCTGATTACTTAGCAAAATGTTCTGCACATGGTAGGCACATGATAAATATTAACCTTAAAGTTGAAATTAAGAACAGGCAGTAAAGATGTTTAATAAATCCAATGACTATTTTGAAACATACTTTAATTCCACATCCTGGCAAGTTAAGAGAGAAAGATGAGGAAGCTGAGGAAGGAACAGAGGAGGGGAGAGAAAGAAAAAAAGGAAGAAAAAAAAGAAGAAGAGAAGGGGATGGTAGGCAGGGCTTGGAGCTGCAGAGACAAGCATTCTCAGAGAGGAAGAGGAAAAATCAATGATAGATATAGAGACTAAGAGAGAAACTGAGGCAGACTCAGAGGTTCTGAAATGAAATAACTAATTCTTATGCTTGGACTGTGCATTATGGGGTTGCAGTATTGTCATTTGTTGCCACTCCCTTTGAAATGATAATTAATTGCTAACTACTGCTCACACTTTTAACTACTTAATACGTTAGAGTTCAGCTTTGAAAGGGATCAGTGAAACTGTGCTGCTGTAAGAGCAAGGGAAAGTGGGGGGGAGGGATCAGTCAATGAGACATCCTGAGCAGCATCCCCCCAACTATTCCCTGAAGAGAATGATAAGTAACTTAAGACCAAACATGTTGGCCCCACCCCACCCTAGACATTTTCCTACTTGGCCTTGGGGAGAACTCTAACTGGTAGCTAGGTTGCACAATACTTAGAGCACTGGACCTGGAGTCAAGAAGACCTGAGTTCAAATGCAACCACTGACACTCACTAGCTGTGTGATCCTGAGCAAGTCATTTGACCTCTGCCTCGTTTTCCTCACCTCTAAAATGGGGTGACAATAGCACCTCTCTCCCAGGGTTGTTATGAGATGCTAGTAAAATTTGTAAAATACTTATCATAGTGTCTACCACATGGAAGCATTTAATAAATACTTATTTCCTTCCTTCCTTCCTCGAATGTTAGATGACGCACAGGCTTCTCAGCAGAGTGGTAGAGTTGGGTAGAGGTAAGCTAGTTCTAGAAAACTTTTACATAACTGGTAGACTGGACCTAGTTGGATTCACATTCCATCTCTGCTTTCTGTAATAGCTTCTCTGTCTGGTAGAGGTCACCCAGAAGTTAAAAGTTGTTGAACAGCAGGAAACTTGCCTTCAAATTTGGTCTCAGATACTTGTTAGCTGGGAAAGTCATCTAACTTTCATTTGCCTCCATTTCCTCATCTGTAAAATGCAGGTAATAGTAACACCTCCCTCCTAGGGTTTTTGTGAGGCCCAGATGAGGTATTGGTAAAGTGCTTTGAGAACTAGTTAAATAAATGCTGGCTACTAACATTTTGTTTAGTTTATTAATTAAAATATGACTTGGGTTAAGACAGCTGGGAAGCATAGTCAGGAAGGCCTGAGTTCAAATTCTTCCCTCAGATACTTACTAACTAATCTAATTGTGTGACCCTGGGTAAGTCACAGCTTCTCTCAGTTTCTGTATCTATTAAAAAGGAGGGAGGGAAGCTGAACTTGATGGTATCTTTAAAATCATCAGTCTATGATGATGGGTCCCAAGCAGAGGTCAGAGGCTGCCAGGGGTGGGGAACCTGCAGACTTGAGGTCACACGTGGTCTTCTAGGTCCTCAAATGAAGCCTTTTGATTGAGTTCAAGTTTTACAGAAGAAATCTTTTTATTACAGGAATTTGTTCTGTGAAGTTTGGATTTAAAGGGCTGCACTCAAGGACCTAGAGGATCACATGTAGCCTCGAGGCTGCAGGTTCCCCACCCCTGGTCCATTAGTCCCAGGATTTAAAAAAATGGTTAGGAAAATGAAGGTAGGAAAAGACATGAGGGAATGACATTTGTTGGCCATAGAAATCACCCTCCCCAAAAGACTCCAACTGCAGACATGTTAAGAAGCAAGTTGCTTCTTAATTCCCACTAGGAGACCCATCAGAACTCCCTAAGAACAAGGGGCATCATTTCCAAGGGTAACCAGTGGAAGGAAGTTGTGATCTGGGAAATTGCAATCTGTCAGCTGTAATATGAGGTGCTGTAATGACCAAAGGTTTTGGCATCTGAGAAGTGGTTGATAAGAAGTATTTTAAAAGGAGAGCTAGACTGAAGACATCTTTTTTCCAATGTACCTCCATTAATGACCAATAATTACTGACCTTTAAAGTTTCCAAAGCACTTTCCATAAGCAGTACAATCATCCTGGGAGGTAGGTACCACATCATCCACATTTTTCAGGTGAAGAAACTGCAGTTTAGAGATTTGCCAGTGAGCATATCACTATGGAGTGCCAGAGGTTGGATTTAAACCTGGTCTTCCTGACTCCAAGGTGAACACTCTATCCAATTGGCCACACTTTCCCCTCAAGGAAAAAAGATACTCTATCGGGCTGATACAAGTGTCCACAGACCTTGACAGGTGTTCTCTACAGCAGATCAAGGTTAATTGTCTGCCTGTACCACAGCCTAGATGAAACATCCTATCAGACTTTGATTCCAGGCTTCCCAAGCAGTGTTCTGTTGAGTAATTTGGTTCCCATGGTACCTTGATACCCGGAAATGGACATGTGCTCTGGAGCTTAGGCATGAATATTCCGGTTACTGGAAAGGGTTCTCCTCCTCTTCTCGAAGTTAATAAATTGGTGTCTGGCTTGCAAATTAGCCTCTCCTGAGTCTGATTAGAGGGAATTGAGTACTTAGAGCCAGATTACCCCTAAGAAAACTGATGAAATAGAGTTCCTGAACCTGCAGAAAGGTAGTCCAGACCAGCCTGAGGATCAGTGATCCAACAAGGGTGTAACAAGCATGGGAGGCCAGCTCAGGTCTACTCAGCTCCCAGTTTTCCATTTTTATTAGTTCCAAGAGGTGAAGAAATTCTATGGGACAGAATCATGCAAAGCAATTGCCAAACAAATTTGACCTGCAAACCAAAATACCCATGTACTCATGGCCATTGTAGAACAGGTTTTTCTAGTGACCAGATATTCTAACATAGTATATAACAAAGAGTGTAGGAACATTTTTGTTGGAGAAATGGAGAACTGTGGGTATGAAAAGCTGAAGGCACACTCAAACTTGGTTGATATGTCGCGGTTGCTTTTACTTCTTTTTCTTTGCTATAAGAGGATGTTGGGGAGCAGGTTAAGGAAATGATATAGCCTGTAGTAACTGATTTTTTTAAATATCCATAAAACTTTTAAAAATTAAGTCTGGGGCCTACAATCAGGAGAAACTCAGGTTGGAATCTTGCCTCTAGTACTTAATCGCTATGCGACTTTTGGCAAATAATTTAATCTTTTTGAACCTCACTTTCCCCATCTGTAAAATGTGATTGGTCCTATCCAAGGGTTTTTATGAGGATTAAATGGGATCATATAAATGAAGTACTGTGTACTATACAAAGTTAGTTATATGTCATCCTCTATCCAGTCACACTAGAATCACCCTTCTATGAGACTGGCCTCTGCCCTTATAGATTACAAGAATTTCTCGAAGTTCAATGACCTGTCTGCAAACGCAGGGGGTGGGGCAAAGCAGAAGCATGGCATATCGTCAAGTGATGATGTTTGTCCTCCATACCTAGCATCTTTCTCCTCCTTCTCCTTTGCTGCTCTGTGCTCTAAGGGCTACCCAGTTCTAATCCACACCCTACAAAAGGAAAGTTCTGGGGACTCCCATGAAGCTTTGCGTTCACTCTAGTACAAGCTGTTCGTTTTTTTTCCAAACTCTCCTAAGGCTTCGTCCTTCAGTTCCATCTTTCGTTGACTTGAAGGACAGTCATCTGCTAGAATCCATTTCAGCTTAGACTGGTAAAATCCACAGACCCCTCTTCCTAGGCCCAGGTCTCTTGGGGCTAAAAATAACAATCAGTTTATACCAAGCTGACAACTTACAGGTTTTTTTTCCCATGAATAGACATAACTCTCCAAGAGAAACCATTAAAGCAAATTGAATAGCTCTAAAGCAGTAAAAATTTGGATAAATCATGTTTCACAAATCACATGCATAAGTCATACTTGGCAAGCTATTTCCCAAAGTGAGCACAGATGGGTACCCAGACTAGAAGAGTCTCCCAAATATTGGCAATAGGGATAAAGGAAGGATGCTTAGAAACTTCAACTTTGTAAAGACTTACAAGTAATTTCCCCCTCTGCTTAGCTTTTTTTTAGCCTTTGGGTGAGATGAGAAGTAAGTTAGGTCTCCAGCTGTGGAGGAAGTGAAATTTCATAATTCACAATTCCAAACCTACTTTCTAAGCACCCAGTCCTGGGCCAGTAGACAGCCCACACAGGAAACAACAGGTTACAAGACAGCATAGAGTAGAAGGCCAAATTAGGGACCAGACTACAAGGGCTGAATTTATTGTATTTATGCCTTTTTGTATATACTCATATGTATATCTGAGCTCCTTAAGAGAAGAGCTTCACAGGGACAGCTAGGTGGTGCAGTAGACAGAGTACCAGCGCTAGAGTCAGAAGGACCTGATTTAAGTCTGGCCTCAGACACTTGACACACTTTCTGGCTGTGTGACCCTGGGCAACTCACTTAACCCCCATTTCCTTGTAAGAGAGACACAGAGAGAGAGACAGAGACAGAGACAGAGACAGAGAGAGAGAGAGGAGATTCATTTTTATTTTGCAAGTTTCTAGCACAGTACCTGGCACACAGTAGGCATCTAATACATGCTTATTAATTGATTAAAGGCACATTTTCCTGCACTTGGTAAGTATTAAGTAAATATTGAGTCTATAGAATTGAATTGATATCTGGAACAGTCAAAGAAAATCTTGGGAGACGAACTGAGAAAGGAAAAAAAGGTGGAATTCATAAAGGCTGAGTGTTTTTCACAGAAATCATGTCAGGGAGCAGTGGAAAATGAAGTTGTATAAAGTTTTCTGTGAATACACATATATAATTATTCTTGACAGTTAATGATGTGAAGAATCCTGATTTTACTTGAGAATCATTAGGTGGTCAATTCATTCATATAAACAAATAGAATAAGCATTACTTTCAAACAGCCATGCTAATTTCTAGGTTCTGTCCAGAAACTCTGAGAGTCTCCCCCTCAGATTCTTTTATGAAAGCCAATGAGGTCATTTTTTGCCTCAATTCTTACCTAGCCCTAGTCACTGAGTGGGTGTTGCCTCAGACAAAATCAGACCTGGGGAAGACCTTAGCTTAAAAAGACCAAGGTCTCCCACTGCCTCAGGGGCCATCACCAGTCATCCTGACCTATGTCTTGCCACTGGATTCTGATGACTCGGGAGGTAAGAGTGAGGCTGATGACTGTGCCTCACTTAAATCCAATTCACTTTCAAGTCAATACATCATCCCGTTGATGTCCTTGGTGCTCTTTGAGAACAAAGGACAAATAACAACCTGTTTCTAATATTTCTCTTAACTATTGTTAATTTTTAGCATCCATCCATTCCCCTTCAGTACTGATATAAAGGAACAGGGCTCAGAAAAGGGAACATGAGGACACAGGAAATTCAACCATCTTGACAACTGTCCCAGGAGTCCACTAATACCCTTGACTTTCAACTGTGTAGGACAAAGAAGAATGTTGTTGTAGGCACTGGAGATCCTGCCGCAGCAAACATAGGCCCAGTTGAGAGAGAACATTACTGATGGAAACTTTTAAATGAGTTTACCCTCCACCTTAGTGGTTTGCCACCAAACAGACCAACCTACATGATTTTTCCCATTCTCGGTGTTTTCCAGAGAAGGAGATTCTACAACAACCCCCCCCCCCCCGCCCCCCGCACTACCCAGTCACCTATTAGGATAGTATGGATACCTTCTTCCATGGATGGCATTGTAAAGACAACCACACTGGCCTACCCAGGATGACTACTAACACAGGTTCTTGAATCTGCTTTACTAGGAAAGATGGCTTCTTAAGGGTTCAACAATCCTTTTAAATTACATCCAGAAAATACAAGCAGAGAAAATATAAGCAGAGAAACAAAGACCAATGGACAGGGCTTCCAACTGTCTGACCATAAGTAATACATACATCACAGAACAACAGACAGTTCCAACTCTCCGACAATTACATACACACATAGTTACCAGAGAGAGAAGCACCAACATCTGGGTCTTCAAAGCCAAGAGTCTCCTTATCAGCTACCCAGAGTCTCATCTGGTATATAAAGTTACTTCCAAAGAGTGAGCCCCAAAGCAAAACCTCACCTCAGAGCATATAACAGAGGAGACTGAGCCTTCAGATGCTCACAATTTAGCCTGATCCTGGGAAACTGAACTCCAAAAAGAAAAACAACAAAAATCTCACTTTGCTTGCTGTTACAGGCATCCACAGAAAAACTCTATGGAAGGTCTTCCTAGAATCTAACTTGAAACTTTATTGATACAAATCTGATGTTTGGTTTGTCCAGAGCAAGAAGCATCAGCTCCTATGAACTTCTCACCTTGCTCTGCTCTTGGGTATTTATGGCCTCTAAATCTTTAAGGGTTGACTTTCTTATTTTCTGAACTCAATTCTTGTTTAATGTGCATTTTGCTGCTCTGGTTCTCCTGGGACCAATGTTAGAAGGAAGCACTCTGGGTGAATTCGTTTAAAGTCAAGTATGAATGATTGATGGGCCTAGACATTTGCATTTTTAAAATACATTTTAAAATGTTATTCATCTTTTAATCCAAATGAATCTCTAATGGAAACTATTAGGGGTATTGCACCCCTGCAGATCAATGAATCAATAAACATTAAGTGTCTGCAATGTGGCAGGCACCGTGCTAAGTACTGGGAATACAAAAAGAAGGAAAAACCAATCCCTGTCTTCAAAGAACTTACAGTCTAATGGGGGAGACAGTACTTGAACAAATATATAGAAAGCAAGCTATCTACAGAATAAATAGGAAATAATAAAGAAAGGGAAGACACTGGAATTAAGAGGGTATGGGGAAGTTGGGATTATAATTGGGATTTAAAGGAAGTCAGAAATAAAACTTGATATGTCTCTCTATTTTAAAACTGTTATATTTCTCTTTGAGAGAGAGAGAGAGAGAGAGAGAGAGAGAGAGAGAGAGAGTGTTCAGCCTTAGTTGATGAAGAAGACCATGCCATCAGAGAAATGACAACATGACTTGCACTTGACTTTTTTTTTTTTTTGAGTGAGGGAGGGCTGTGTAGATCACCAGTGTCACTTCTTCTCCACAGCCATCTGAATTCAGTGACCAGATATTCATCAGGATGACTGGAGATGACCCAGGATGAGGCAATCAGGGTTAAGTGACTTGCCCAAGGTCACACAGCTAGTGAGTGTCAAGTGTCTGAAGTGAGATTTGAATTCAGGTCCTTCTGACTCCTGCACTGGTGCTCTATCCAGTACACTACCTAGCTGCCCCGTGTGTGTGTGAAAAGAAAGAAAGAAAGAAAGAAAGAAAGAAAGAAAGAAAGAAAGAAAGAAAGAAAGAAAGAAAGAAAGAAAGAAAGAAAGAAAGAAAGAAAGAGAGAAAGAGAGAAAGAGAGAAAGAGAGAAAGAGAGAAAGAGAGGGAGGGAGGGAGGAAGGAAGGAAGGAAGGAAGGAAGGAAGGAAGGAAGGAAGGAAGGAAGGAAGGAAGGAAGGAAGGAAGGAAGGAAGTTGTCCACCTCCCCCCAATCAGAGACGGAAAATGAGTGGGGACAAAAGAACAAGCTGTAGGATTTGTGTGCTGTTTCCTTGTCCCTGGCTTTCGTTTTTCTCTCTTTTTTTTATTTTTTTTGCTCCTTTCTGATATATTCTGGGGATTTTATAACTAGGACTTTCATCAGAAAACAGTAGGACATACTCCAACGGCTCCTTCTCGCCTCCACCACGGAGTATAGACTTCACAGCATTAAAATCCATCGTCTTGCTGCAGCCTACTTTGGCAATCTTACTACTCTCCACATTATTCCTCTTCATGTCTACACTCTATGTTCCAGCTCACCTACTTGTCCTCTATACACATTCCATCTCTCACCCCTATGCTTTCACCCTGGCTAGACCCACATCTGAAATGCTTTCTGCCTGGTAGAATCCCGAGCTTCCTTCAGGAGTTAACTCCAGAGCTCGCTCCTACTTGAAGCCTCTCCATTCCCTGACCCTCATCCCCAGTTATTAGCTCTCTTCCCTTGGGAACGACTGTCTACTTCGTATTTATTTTACATTTAACTTTCCCTGTACATTTCTTTTCCCTTCAATGGAATATAATCTCCTTGTGGGCAGGGACCATTTCACTTCGTCTTTGTATCAGAGCACCTCTCCTAGATTTTAACACATAACAGGACTTCGTGAATGCTTGTTGAATGAAATAAGTAAGTAAATAAGAGAATTGTTGAGGATGAAGCTGATGGCAAAGGGCAAAAAACTATTTAAGAAAAGAGATAGTGACTTCACGTTGATGAAGCAAAAAGAAATTACAGATTTTTCAGGAGACGTTATCTAGCTTTGCATTTTTTTTTCTTTTTCAGTTATTGAAAGTAAATGAAGAGAGAGGGCAGAAGAGTGGTTCCTTTGACAAGATCTAATCTAGAAAATAGAATTTTCTGAGCCCCCACACCAAATTGAAAAGGTGGGAGAAAGAGTTAAAATGTTGGGTATAAGACCCAGAACCATAAATTCTGTGAGTATCTAACTCCAAGAAAATCTCAAGTTAAATTGGAAGGTTGTAATGTTTCCCAAGTCTGATGGAAAATCAGCAATAAGATATATTGATTCAGAAGGACCAGGTGTATGCTTTTAAAAAAGTTTTCTTTATAATTTTACTATAATTTGCTATGATTCTCCTATGGGGTGAATGCATTTTAAATGCAAATAATCACAAACAGATATAATTTTACTTCAAAATAAAAATTTTGATTCTATCACTATTTTTTCTTCATGAAAAAAATGCACTAATTTCTAGAAATATACCAAAAAATAGCAATTCTCATCCTACAAAAGACGCAGCTTGAGCTTTCAAGATATTCTTAAATTCTGGTCCATCTAGTATCAATAATAGCTAAAGATGAATGACAGAGGTACTGACATACACAGGCTTTATTTTTTTTCTTTGAACTCAGCACTACATTGTACCCCACATTTTTATTGTAATGATTTTATCAATTCTAGTTAATATCTATGCTGATGTTTTACTTATGTTACTTTTTTACAGAAAAATCCTAATTAAGTAAAAAAGTGTACTGCTCTCTCTATCTCTGTTAACTATGCCTCTAAGAAATCTAGTCGCCCAAACGAGGAAGCACCAGGACTTAATTGTAGCCATTATATCCTAAATATAGGCAAAGCATCTGGGAAGAAATAGCCTAAGTGAAAAAAAAAATAGCCTAAGTGGCTTGCAAACACAAAGTTTTGAGTTGAAGATGCCCATATTGGAATAGGGGCAGCTAGGTGCACAACTAGTGCCACCCTGGAATCAGGAGTTCAAATCCCATCTCAGATACTAGCTGTATGACCCTGCGCAAGTCACTTAACCCTGTTTGCCTCCGTTTCCTCATCTGTAAAATAAGGTGGAGAAGGAAATGGCAAACCATTCCAGTATCTTTGCCAAAAAAAAAAAAAAAAAGCAAATGGCGTCACGAAGAGTCTGACACAACTGAATTATACTGACAACCATCTTCGAATATAGTACAATAATCAATCCTCTTGGACTGACCTCATTAAGAAGAATTAGGGAGTATACTACGCCTCTTAAAATTTTTCTTCTTTGCTTAATAAACTCATCAGATTAAATTCAAGGCCATTAGCATTCAAGGTTATTCTGGACAGACGCAGCCTACTAGATCAAGAAGATAAGTCTTCTTAGGTCCCATGAAAGTTTCTGCTTTGACATAAAGCATGAAGATTTAAAAGGATATTTATACCCCAGACAGGTAGCGGAAATTATTTATAGCCTCTGGGTTTGGCTTGGTCTTGGAGACTGAACGTCCTTGTTCTGAATACCTTCTTCAAGCCTCCAGAGTCTATTCTACTCTCAGGTCAAAGTCCCCTTGCCATTCTCCCTCAGCTACCTACATTTTTTGTCACTCAGTCCAGACTGAGACCCCTCCCCCATCTTCAGAAGAGAACTGTTACCTTCCCTGAATTTAAGGCTTCTACTAAATTCAACCCTTTCCTCTTTCTCTAACCTGCTCCTGGAAAGAAACTTGGGTAGCCCCAAGACCACTTGTTCTCTCGTGGAAGAGAGAGAGAGAGAGAGAGAGAGAGAGAGAGAGAGAGAGAGAGAGAGAGAGAGAGAGAGAGAGAGAGAGAGAGAGAGAGAGACCTCCTTTATGTACTCAGTCACATACAACAAGCATTCCAATGATTTCTCACACAGAAGCAAGGGCTTAATCGGACTCATAGGACTGAGTCTTAGAATATTAGAAAGCACCTAGTTCATTCCTCTCACTTTAAAGAAGAGAAAACTGTGGTCCAGAAAGGAAAAGGTATTTTCCCTGAGAGAGCTGAGGTAAGAACCCTGACTTGCAATTCAGGGCTTCCTCTGTCCCAGGCTTCCTCCCTTGGTCAACGGTCTCCCTCAGTGGGAGATTTGTACTGGGGGCTGAGGACAATGAAAGCCAGTGTTCCTGTAACACTGACTTTCTCTTTAAGTGAGGATTTCGAATTCATGCAGAAAGGAAATCAGGAAACAAAAATGAGGCAAGGAAGAAAAGGGATCCTTCTCATTGACCCTTGACTTTTCATCCAGGATGTTATCGCTTTTTCAGACTCTTTTAATAAATCCATGTGACAGATGGGAAAACTGAAGCATTATGAGAATGTGTATTCTTTGTATTCTACAGTATAGTTTTCAAAGGACCCAAGAATTGTAGATTTGAAAAGGACATGAAAGGCCCAATCCCTTTCATTTTACAGATGAAAACTGAGACAAAGTGTCTTGCCAAATTATCTCATTTCATAGACATGACAACCTGAGAGGTCAACTCAGATTTAAAGCTGGAAGTAAGGAACCTGAGACATCACCCAGTCCCATCCTCTCGTTTTACAGATGAAACAACTGAGGCTCAAGTGGTTAAGTGATTTGTGAGAGGTCACCCAGAGAATAAACAACAGGACCTCTAATCCCATGTTTTGCATCGCAGCCACTGTAACAATAAGAGATATCATTTTCCTATTTTCCAGATGAAGAAAATAACCTGAGAACTAAAGTGATCATATGAGTTATTGGAGGTGGCAGCTACAAGAAGAAGAAGATAAATCACCAGGCCTGGAGTCAGGAAAACCTGAGTTCAAATCCAGCCTCAGAAACTTACTAGCTGTGTGACCCTGGGAAAGTCACTTCACCCTGTTTGCCTCAGTTTCTTCATCTGTAAAATCAGTTAGAGAATGCAATAGCAAACTACTCAAGTATCTCTGCCAAGAAAACCCCAAAACCAATGAAGAGTCAGACATAACAATAAATGAGACCAGAAACGAGGCTCCCACTTTCCTCACTTGGCGATGCCTCCCCTTGGTTGTTTGCAGGAGCCCCCACATTCCAGCACCTGGGCTGAGATGAGATTGTTATTCAGGTCCTTCACACTTAGGACAATCTCCCCAAGCAGAGGCAGATAATCAGTGAGGAAGAGAGTAGAGAAATAGACGCTCAGAGGCATCTTTATCCAGCTGGACCCTGGAGCCTGGCTGAGGCAGAGGCTCATTTGTAGAGTCTCTATAGGGAAGCTTTATGGTTCAATGGAAAGAAACCTGGCTTTGACACCTGATATCGTTTAGGGCCTTCCAACCTCTTTGGCCTTTGGTTTCCTCATCTCTAAAATAAAGAGGGTGGACTTGATCAATGATGTCAAATTCAAATAGAAATGGCGGCCGCTAAACCACACACAAAGATCCCTGTAGGTCATATACTGTCTTAGTTTTAAAATGTCATCTTATCAATGTTTCATTGTATCTTTATTTATTTTATTAAATATTCCCTAGTCACATTTTAATGTAGTTTGGCTGCACAGGAGTACTGCAGAGGCCAGTGGAGGTGTGTTTGACACCTCTGGACCAGATAACCTCCGCAGTCCCTTCCATCTCTAAATCTAGGGCCCTGGGATCCTTAATGTTCATCCTAGTTCCCCTAAAATGAAGGGCACTGGACTAAATAACCTCCAAGTTTCCTCCAGCCTTAACTCTCTTATCAAGTGATCCTCAGTGACAGTTCGTCTCTTCTCCATTCGCTGAATTTTAACCATAGAATGGCTGGGCCAGCCTGGTCTGCTCTGCTTTCATATATTTCCATATCATCTTTGCCCTAAATAGTGATGAGGAAAAAGCTTTAAACCTAGCAGGGAAATTGTGAGAAACATCCTGCTACAAAGAGCCAGTCTGTGTCAGGGAAGCCAAGCTGATTCAATAACTTCAAAGAAAAGAAAAACTCAGAGGTTAATTAACAGAGACCTGGGCTGGGCAGAGTAAATTCCATCTATCTAAAATTATCTCTGACAGACGGCAGCGAGGACCAAAGGATCGGCTTTCAGCAGTGTCAGATTCCCGAACAATAATTCTTTGGTCTTTCCCAGTACAGTCCGCCAACTCAGCCACCCATCATTGCTCCCTGGCTAGCAGGCGCCCGAGTATCTGAGGAAATCAGCTGCCAGTCCCAATCCACCCTTGTCCCAGCCCCCCAATTCCCCAGTCTTTTCCTCCCACAGCAAACCTCCACATTCCCCTTAGTGAGTCCAGAGTGCCACAGAGTACAGTGTAGTATAACAGAAAGAGTTGACCTGAGAGTTAGAAGACATGTTGCTTAGTCCTCTAGTTGGGTCTCAGTTTCCTCATGTGTAAAATAAGGAGGTTAGACAAGATCTCTAAGGTACCTTCCAATTTTAACATTCTAAGAATCTGTGCCTAGGCTCCTAAGAGTTATCCCCTTCTTTCCTAAAGCATAGCTTTTCCCCTGAGTTTGATCTGAGGCTTGAGATAATTTCCCCAAAGTATCTTTGGGCTAGACAGAAGGCCAGAATATAGGATCTAGAAGGATCATTTGGGATCACCCAGTAGCAATGATAAACCATGCTGTCCCGCTCCTGATCAAGACATGATGGGCTCAAAATGCTGAATGAGACACATATTTATGCCCAATGTGGGAATTTGTTTTTGCTTGATATTACACATTGTTTACAGGCTTTGGTTTTGCTTCTTTCTCCCCCCAAATAGGGAGAGGAGAGGTGGAAAGGAAAGGAATAAAGTTTTGTTGATTGAAAAGAATTAATTTTTTAAGATCATCTAATGACCCAGTCTTACTCTAGATTAATCTAGGATCTAACAACTTTTTAAAAATATACTTTTGTAACTATTTCAGTAGAATAGGTTTCCTTTGTAATTCTATGTATTTTATTTTATGCATTTAAAAGCATTTTTCTGAGAAAAGGGTCCCTAGATTTCACCAGGCTTCCAAAGGAATCCATAGGCTTCACCAGACTGACCAAGGATTTATAATACTAAAAAGATTAAGAACTTCTGATCTAGTTCAACGCCTGCATTTTACAGATGGGATAACTTAGGCTCAGAAAGACTCACCCAAGGTCACACCATGAGCAACTGAAAAAGGTCCTTAGAGAGTAAGGGTCCCAGGTTCACCACCATATCCTGCTATGTCCCATACCTCTGCTGCTAAGGTCACAAGAACAGGGATCTGGAGACCTCATTCTGCCCTGCTCCATACTGTGGTGTACTGTATACTACTTGATTGAGAGATACTGGCTTGGTCTGAGGGGTCTTAGCCTTTTTAAAATTTCATTTATTTATTTGTAATTTTTTTTATTTTAAACTTAAATGAAAAATGAAAAAAAATTGCCATGAATACTAACAGAGGATTCAATATAAAACCACAAATTTCCATTTCAAGATGACCTATATAATAAACACTTGTTTTCAAAGCTTCCCAGCTTTGCTTTGCTTCCTTGTTGGTTTTCTTTTGCTCCCTGCTCTGTACTTTTTATTTTTTCCCCTCCCTTCTCCCACCACCCTAAAGAAAGCTACAATTAAGTGTGGATATATATTGATATGAATATAAGGACATGTATACACACACAGAGATCTATAAATATGCATATATATGTAAGACCATACTATGCTTATTTCTCCTGTCATTTGTTTCTCTGAAGATCTTCCCTCATAAGTGCATCCTGAGCCATCTCCAGTCATCCTGAGGAATACCTGGTCACTGGATCCAGATGGCTCAGAAGGAGAAAGTGAGGCTGCTGACCTTGCACAGCGCTCCCTCACTCAACACAAAGTCAAGAGCAAGTCATGTCATCATTTCTCTGATGGCGTGGTCTTCTTTGACAATGATGGACAAACACAGCAACAACCTTCATAAGTCCAAGTGTTTCAATATTTTTCTAAATCAACCAGTTCATCACTTCCTACACCACAGCAACATTCCAACCCAATCACGTCCTATCTGAGAGGCTGCCAAAAAAATCCATAGACTGAGAGACTATGAAAGTTTTCCCCAAATTTTCTATATTCCTACTATTCTTAGTACATAGCTTTTATTTACACAGAAAATTTTAATGTAAAATAATCATAATTATTCTTTTTACACTTCAATAATGCTCCCACCTTATAATATAGTTTAAAGTCTGCTAATGTTAAACCTACTTCCTTTACATCTTTTTCCCCTGGTTTCTTTGAAGTTCCTGACCTTTTGTTCTTCCAAATGAACTTTATTATCATTTTTTCTAACTCAGTAAAATAATTTTTTAGTAATTTAATTGGGGTGACATTGAATAAATAGATTAGTTAGGTAAAATTGTCATTTAAAAAATTATATTGGATTTACCCACCCACGAACAATAAATATTACTTCAGTTATTAAGGCTCTTGGTTTTTGAGGGAGAAGGAAGGGTAGGTGGCAGTCTCTGGACCAGGCACGAAGTGCTTCAAGTCTAAGGCTTTGCATCAGGAAATGATGAACTTCTGCGATATTTATCTCTCTGTCTCCACCACCGAGCCATGCTTACCAATATCCCTCAAGCCTCTCCAAGGTGACAAATCCCTTCATCCATTCTGCCTACCCAGTAAACAAAACATATTGACTGAATCAAGAAGTCAGTCATTCAGTGGTCTGCTGACCTGCTGACTCCTGAAGCAGGGTCCATAAGACTGCCAGCAATTTTGGCTTCGAAGCCACCCACTGCCCCCCCCCTTTACAAACAGAGAAACTGAGTGCAGACAGATACTGCTGCTGGTGGGAAGTATTGTGGGGGAGGGGTACTGGGAAGGTGTTCTTCAGTAATCATTAATTTAAGAATTCTGCTTTTAAATTTGTGAGGCCTGATGTGTGTGTGTGTGTGTGTGTGTGTGTGTGTGTGTGTGTGTGTGTGAGAGAGAGAGAGAGAGAGAGAGAGAGAGACAGAGACAGAGACAGAGACAGAGAGACAGAGACAGAGACAGAGACAGAGACAGAGAGAGCAGATTGGTGAAATGGCTCAGTCTCTATTGAAGATTCTCTTCTATGCAGAGAAGCCTCCAATACAAGCCCCTTCCCCCAGCCCCAATGCCAAGGCACCCTCCTAGAACTTTCCAGGCCAGCAGCACCCATGCTCTGGAGCAGCAGACCTATCCAAGGCTTAACACTGAGCCTTAAGTTCCAGCCCTGCTGGAAAGGAGGGATGGGAAAAGATAAGATGTTGGAGAATGGTGGGAAAGGGGCATCCAGGCAGGGCCAACCATGGTGAGGGGGCCCAGAATTCCTTCTGAAACTGTCATGTATTTAACTATTTTGTATATATGTATGCAGGTACATAAACACATATAGACACATATATATATTTCTATATTTGTATGTGTATTGTTAACTTCACAGTAGATAGCATTTAAATTGCTCTAAAATTTGCAAAGCAATTTACATGCGATCTCACTTAAGTTTTGCTATCATCCTGTGAGGTAGGTGCTATTATCGTCCCCAATTTACAGACAAGGAAACTGAGGTTAGGAGAAGTTAATTGACTTCCCCAGGGTCCCACAGCTAATCTATATTAATGCTGTATGTATATAAGGTGTCCCAAAAGTCTGAGTGAAGGCTAAAGCTTTAAGAACAGACCCTTCCAGACCCAGCCAATCTTATCCCTCATTCCACCTCTGCTCCAGTTTCCTCCATACACCCCATCTGACCCAGTCGGTCCCAACCCAAGGTTCAGACTGTTCAGGAAACACGAGATTGGATGTCTTAGTTGCAAATTATACCCCATCCACCAGCCGAAATGACAGTCTGCAGAGGGGTGAGGCAGGCTTACTTTCCTGCTTGGCTTTCAAATGATGTATTTGGTTTCCTTTCTCCTCTCCACTCCTCCCTCTGCCTCTGCAAATTCCATGAATGCCAAGTTCAGCTTGAAAAGAAGAAAAGGAAAGAGGAAAAAGAGAAATTCCTTCTTTTGGTGATGTCCCAAGAAGCCCCAGGCAGCAGACATGGGCTCCCCTGCCTCAGGCTCTCAGATCAGCTTTTGGGGGAGACAGAGTGCAGGGATGGGGATGCCTTTCAAGGGTAAGGAGGCCCTTTTTTGCCCCAGGACCACTAATTGGCAGTGTCGCCTCGGCAATGAGCCCCTGCAGATGCACCGGCTCTGAGAGGAATTTCCTGTCTGGGACACAGCAAGAGAGAATTAGCCTCCCAAAGGTGAGAGGCCAGCATTAGGAGTGGGAAAGTCGGGGTTCCCTATTTATCTGTTGGCTTTACATTCTGACCATCTTCCTCATTCTCCCTGCCACCAGAACTCTGACTCTGCCATGAGAACTTAACTCTAGCCAGTGAGTTTTACCTGACCTCGATCAGACCCAGGCATTCAAGCCACCCCTCCCTGGCATTTCTTCATACCCTTTCAACAGAACTTGGACTCTGTCCTTGGGAAGCTGGGCTCTGCCCGGTGATCTCTTGCCTTATCTGAACCAAAGCATCATGGCCCCTTTCTGGCCAGGTAGTTCTGAATCATGCAGCCTGTGCTTTGGTCCCACTCCTCACATCTCCTCCCTTCCTATGTTCCTTCCACGTACTGCCCAACCCCAGGAGAATATAAATTTCTTTAGGGACTGTCTTGCTTGCTTGGCACAGTATCTGATTTAGAGTGAGCACTTAATAAATGCTTTATTCATTCACTTGTTTTCTAGTTAGAGTCTCCAAACCTCACTGGTGCCTAGTTTCGGTGACAGCCAGAAAAGCTTAGGACCACTGACCTAAAGAAACTGACCAAGCAGGATCCGTGTTTTATGCATGTTACTGTGAAAAAACATCTTTACCTGCTCCCCCCAGAATTAAATGAAAACCAGAAGCTCTGTTATATTAATGACCGTACTTGACTCTAAAGGAGCATCGTGAGAATGCACCTCCCTTCCTTCTTTGCAAACATAGGGAACTATGGGCATGGAAGTCTGCATAGAATATCAGACTTGAATGAATTTTGTCAACCTGCTTTTCCCCCTGCTTTCTTTACTATCCATTGCTATCAGTGCTGAGTCCTTACTAGGGGCGTGTATGTGGAGGGGTGGGGTAGATTTTGGAGAATAAAGGTGATCTAAATACAAAAAAAGAAAAAAAATCAGAAAAATTTTAAAAAAAGAGAATCCTTTAGGAATAACAATGATAATAAATCCCATTTCTGTAACACTTTAAGGAACCAGACCATTATTGATAGGACCCCTCCAAGCCTTCAGATTGGTCTGAAAGAAGTCAGAGGTACTTTAAGAGTTCCATGTGGGGCAACCAAGGTGATAGGAGAGTGAATTGTCCATTTGCTCCTGGACATCTACTCAGATTACTTGAGAACTCTCCTGTTTAATCTACATATCAGTGATATGGGTGAAGACAAAACCAGGCTGCAAAGACAAGATGACTTTCCTACATGAAACATAAAAGGGGCTAAGTTCTGAGATCATGATGAAGGGTCTGGTATTTCTCTAAGATTTTATAGATAAATGCTTGGACTAGATTTTCTCTGAGGATCCTTCCACACCTAAGGTTCCAGCTATCACCCACGAAGCCCCCAGTATTCTCATGATCTACCCGTCTGGTTTGCCCCCCAATAGGTACACTCCGAATGTCAGAGCTGGAAAAGAATTTGAGAACCCCTCCTAACCCAACCTTCGTCTTTTGTAAAGAGGTAATCAGGTCCTAGAGAGGGAAAATAACTTTCCTGGCATCACCCAGCAGTTTAGTGGCATAGACAGGGTGAGAATTCAAGGTTCCCAGACTCCTAACCTAGGTTTCTTTCAAGTGAGATTATACCACAAAAGGAAGTCTTAGTGGGAGGGAAGGAACTGAATGTGAAGTAATTTGCAAACACTGTTTCTCAAGCCAGACCCCAGAATCATAGAATTTCATAGATGAAAGGTACTCAAGAAGCCCCCAGTTCAATTCAAATCTGAATAAGAATCTACTTTAAAACATACCAAGTGGTCATTTAGCCTGCTCAAAGACCTCTCAGAAGAGCAAACCTACTAACTCCCAAGGCAGCCCGCTCCACTCCTGGGAAGGCCCCTCTGATGGGTAGGACATCTTTTCTTGCATTAAGGCAAATCATACATCTTTGTACCTCTGCCCTCTGGGACCAAAGAGAATTGTAATATCTCTTCTATGTGATGGCCTTTCAATTCAATTAAATACTTGAAGACCATTCTCATCTCCTTCAAAGCTTCTCTTCTTCAGGCTAAACAGCTTCTTTAACCAATCTTGATATGGCATGATCTCAGGGCCTCTACCATCCTAGTTTCTCTCTTCTGGATGCTTTCCTAGCTCATCAACATCCTTCCTAAAATATCCAAAACTGAACACAACAGCCCAGATGTGATCTAACCAAGGCAGAACTATTATCTCTCCAGTCCTTCCTCTCTTAATGCAGCCTAAGATCACAATCACTCATTCATGGTTAGCTAGAACCCCAAGTTGTTTTCTAGATGAAATACTTTGTATGCACGTCTCACCCAATAGCATGCTTGTGAAGTTGACTTTTTAAACACCACAGTAAGACTTTACATTTATCCCAAATAAAATTCATCCTTTTCTATTTAGCCTAAAGTTCTAGCACATCAAGATCATTTCCGGTCCTCAGTCTGCCATCTAACAAGTCAACCATCCCTTCCAGCTCTGGGCCATCTGCAAACTGGATATGTTCTAATTATGCCTTTAGCCAAGTCACTGATAAAAATATCTAACAATAAAGAGCCAAGCATAGATAACTGCAGCACTGTGCTAGAGACTTCTTACAAAGGGACCTATTCTTTGTAGGTGGTTCAATCCTGACCCACCTCATTATACTATCTCCTTGCTCACATTTCTCTGTCTCTCTCTTGAGAGATTTCATAGCCCAGTCCAACCCTTCCCCAAAGCCCTAATTCCACTATACCTTAAAAACATACATGCTCTTCTACAAAGATACACACCAAAATCACAGGGTACATTTTCAATGTTTTCAAAAAAACCAGGTCATTTGGTCTGTAAGATAAAACCTTCATTTCCTCAGCTGAAAGTATTGCCTGTGACCACGGGAAGGCCTTGGAGCCACAATGCTGACTCCTCCAAACCCAAACCCAAGCAGCATTAAGAGAAACATTCCAGTCCTTGAGCCACGATCCTTCCTTTCTGCCTATCCCACCCAGGCCTACCTCAATGAGCTACAGAACTGGCCAAGGCTTCCTGCTGAAAAATTCCGGAGTACAGGGAGAGGGGGCAGGGAGCTGATTCAAGAGCTGGGAGCTGAGAGAAGAAGAGGTTAAAAGAGTCAGAATTGTCATTTAGGAAAGCTAGAACGTCCTGCCCATCCCTGGGAGGAGTCACTTGGGTTCTCCCTCAGCCTTTGGGAAGGACCCACATTCCTGAATCTCCCCCTACTCTGCTCAGAATAGCATTCCCCCCCCCCCCCGCCCCGGGGCCCTAGAGGGATGGGCAGGGCCAATGACAGATTAATCTTGGTTCTCAGCAAAGAAACAATCAAAATCTTAAAAATCATGGAGACGTCCAGAGGTTGTGGCATCCACACAACTCAGATGTATCACAGAATCATTGAAGGATGAACCGATCCGGGACCTTAGACATTATCGAATCCAACTTTGCATTTAACAGAGCAGAAAACAGAGACCCCGGAGAGGATGTGACCAGCCCGAGGTCACAAGCCGTGACGTTAATGACAACCCGATTGCCTCGCCTGGCAGGCAGTACCACAGAACTGAGGCCAAGAAGGGACAAGGGGTCATCCTCCCACAGGCTTGAAGACACTTGATCTTTTGAAATGAGGGAAAATGGTAGCAATGTAAGTCTACAGAGAGCATAGAGAGTATCTATCAAAGGCTCAATTCATTCACCACAATCTTCATTCCTTCTCTGCCTGGCTGCTCTGGCCTCCAGCAATCAGAGAAGGGGGCCTTACGTCAAAGTCATCTCCCACACTTGTTTCTTAAACGTTCTTTCAGTCTGTAGAGTCAGAGAATCAGTCCTAAAAGGGCTAGAAGAAAATTTAAAGGCTATCAAACCCAACATCCTCATTTTATATGTGAAAAAAGTCAGGTGCCAAAAAGGTAAGTGATTTAAACAAGGTCACAGAGTGAGTCAGTAGGAGATCCCAGACCTCCTGGCTCCCAGTCAAGTGTACCAGCTTGCCACACTCTGCCCCAAGGACTTTTCAGTTCTTCTTCTCCTTTTCATTCCTGATTCTGGGCAGTGTTAGCATTTGACTCATAATACAGGATTTAGTCAATAAAGCATAGAATTTTAAAGTTGGAAAGAAACTCAAAAGTCACCTAGACTTACCTCCTGCCCATAGGAGAGGAATCCCCTCTACCACACTCCTGATTTCCCCCAAGGACTTCAAATGTCAGGGAACTCTCAATTTCGAGGGGTCCAGTTTATTTGTAGACCTTTCCGATTGGGAGGAATTCTTCTTTATTTTGAGCCAGGACACCTGTAACTTTCACCCTCAGCTCCTTGTTTTACTGCAGCACTGGAACCAAACAGAAGTGTCTTCCCTTCCCCGCAGCAGGCTATCAGATACTTGAACGCAGAGTCATGTTCTTCCAAAGTCTTCCCTTCTCTAATCCTGCCTTCCAAGTGGAGTCCAAACCACATTGATGATTATTTTTCTTTGGGACCACAAAATGGCACCTCCTTCCACGAATGAGCCAGACTGCTGCTTACCAAGCTTTGAGCTACTGCTCTGTGTTACTACATTAGCTTTCTTTCCCCTCATCCAAAAAAAAAAGTTCTTTCAGATTTACTTATTAAATAATTAAACTTACTTCCCTATATACATGTTTTCTCCCAAGAGAATGTAAGCTCCATTAGGGCAGGGATGGCTTCTGGTTTTGGCTTTGTAACTTCAGCACCGAAAATAATGCCTGGCTCAGAGTAGGCATCAACAAAGTGCTTTGCAAACCCCTGCACTTTAAATGACAGTGATGACCGTCCCATGATAGCACAAGAAGTGAAGGAAGGATAAAGGGAGGGAGGGAGGAAAAGTATTGTTATATGACACTCTATTAAGCTCTCTGCATACAAATATAAAAGCAAGAGAGTTAATGTCCTAAAGAAGCTTACATTCTATTAGCAGAGGCCACACATAGAGGAGAATGGTAGCCAAGGAAAGAAGGTTCTGGTCTGGGGATTCGCAGGATTGGTGAATGAAGCCAAAGGACAGGTGATTGACATGCCCTTTCCAGAACAAAAAGAAAAGATTGCAAAAACACCATTTGTAGGGCTTAAGAGCCACATCCAAGAATGCCCAGGCCCTGGACACCTCACCTCCTCCTAATCTGTCTCCTCCTGATGCTTCAGCACCTTCCTAGCATCCTCAACTCTCCTAGAAAAGATTTCTCTCCCAGTTTCCTCATGGTGGCCCAACCATCTTCCACTGAATTCAGGGAACCTGACCCCTGTGAAAAAAGAGCTATCCAGGACCCCAGGATCCACCTGGCTCAGAAAGTGAAACATGAGGTCTCAACTACTTTCAGTTCCTCCAGGAAACAAGTTGTCCAGGGGCCTCATGGGTCTAGAACTCTTTGTTGCTCTTAAGATCTCATCTCCCCCTGACATTTCATGTTGTCTGACTGTGATTAGACACTCATCTCTCCATTAGGCTCCAGAACCTGCTACCTCCCTGGTATCCCCAACATTCCACAATATCATCCCAAGGACTCCTAGGGCCTCTTCTGCTCCCCAGGCCTAAGTTATTCCTAGGGCCCAAATTAAGACAATTTTACAAATCAGACACAAAACATCTCTGAGGAAGGCTTATTTGTGGGTACCTTGGGCCAATCAGTATCCAGGGAGTATCTGGAGTCAAGAGAGATTGTGGCTCAGTTGGCAGTAAACCTCACAGGACCAAATTCACCAGAGCGACAATATTTTACATGCATGTCCACACTAGCCTCACCCTGCTCTCTCCAGGAGCAGACCACGGAGAGGAGTAAGCAAGAGCTGGGTTGACCTTCTGCCCTCCCAAGTCCCAGTTCCAACATCTAATCACAGCCAAACCTTGGAAACAGTAATAGAGCCTCCATATACTACAGTGAAAGCAGAGCAAAAGAATGGGGTCTCCACATATCCCCCATAACAGCTTTCAGGAAAAGTTGAGCCTCTACACTCCTTGGCGGAGACAAGCAAAGGAAGAGTCAGGAGCTGGGGACTCCTATGACCGGAGAGGGTCTTGCTCAGGCTCCTCAGTACAGTTCTCCATGCACACATTTGCAGGTTGTCTTTGATGGTTCACTTGGGAAGAGTCAGCCTTGAGGCTTGAAGAATGTAATGATTTCTCAGTTTTCTCAGATCAGCTCTGACATCCTGCACTAGGAATCTATAATGTGGTCACATCCCCATGGGAAGAGGATCATTTTTATCAGTGGCCACAAGAAAGACCAAGATGGACTGCTTGGCCATTTAGGGGGTGAAATTCAGTTGGAATGCATAGAATGGATGGCAGAATCAAAATTCTAGATCATCTGGAAGGCTGGGAAGTTAAGCTGGAATTCCAGTATTTTGGTACAGTGGAAAGAACATTGAATTTAAAGTAATGGGTGAATGCTGACTCTGCCACTTAATTAATCATGTGACCCAGGACAAATAACTTCACATCTCTGGGTGCAGGTTGATTTATCCATAAAATGAGGGGATTCTACTAGGTAGTTTCTTCCAGAAATAGCTCTATGATATTGTGATCCATATGGAATTGAATGAGAATCCATGTCAAATCCTGCTCTGAAGTTCAACACATCAGCCACTCAAGGAAAGGACATGTGGGAGAGGTGGCTAGCCCAGCAAACTTCACTCAGGTCCCATTAAACTGGAAGACAACCCATAGCTACCAGAATAAAATTAATATCCTTTCCAAATTTAGAGGAGAAAAAGTGATATCTTCCAATCTACTCATGGGGGCCAATTCATTTTCCATTGGGTTCAAAACTTTGCCCCCAGAGAGAATCAGATTGTCAGCTACCCCAGGGAAGGGCCTCAGGGCTCTTTGTTGTTCCTAGCAGCTTATATGTTCATTCTCCTCCTGTTCCTCCTAGAGTTTTATCCCTTATCAAATCTTCAGTGACTATTATATCCCTGACATCTCCAATTATCCATTACATATTAATTTTTACTAACATGTAACTAAAATTTAGCATTTCCTTGTATTATGAATGTAGGCAACAAATATTATTCTGAGAAGGGAGTCAATAGACTTTACCAGGCTGCCAAAGGGGTCCGTGACACAGTAAAATGTTAAAGCCCCTGAACTGGACAGCATCTAAGGTCCCTTCCACTTCTGCCTTAGTAGCAACAAACAACACTGAATCACTCTGATCAGTGGGGCAGTGCCACATCCATGCCAGCTACAATCAGCTACCACTCACCCCTACACTCCAAGGGATGAGTTAAAACAGAAATGTCAGATTGAATTTACTCATTCCTTCTAACAACTCAACACCCTACTCCAGTCCCACCAAAACCTTCTGTCTCCTAAGTGTGCCCAGACCAAGGAATTAAGATCACTTTGAAGAAGCAGGTGTGGGGCACAAAGGATAAAGCATTGGGCTTGGTTTCAGGAAGACTTGAGTTCAAATCTAACCTCAGACACTTACTAGTTGTATAACCTTGGGTAAGCCACTTAACCTCTTTCTATCTCAGTTTCCCCAACTGTAAATGGGCATAATAAGAGCAACTACATCACAGGGTTGTTGTAAGGATCAAATAAGATATTTGTAAAGTACCTGGTACATAGTAGGTAATCTGCAAATGCTTATTCCTTTCTCTTCCCAATGTGTCCTACAACCCTAGAGATGTCACAGTGATGGGACTCTTGGTTCTTCTCAACAATGCATTCCACATGCAAAGGATGCTGAGGCATGATCCAAATTTAATCCCCACTTACCCCAAAGAAGATGAACTTGGTCAATGGGAGCATCAGGGGAGAACTACGTCCTGGGAGATGCTGACCCTAATATAGCCTCTCCATGCAAATCCTTAACATTGCCCAATAAAGCTTTTCCCATGTGATTCATCAGTGTTTGTAACTCCCAGTGTGAAATTTCTTCTACCAATGCAGATAGGCACCTATAGCTTATAGCCTGAGCCCCTGGGCTGTCAAGCATTTGCCCAAGCTCCTACAGCCAGCATATATATATGTCAGAGGCCGAGCTCGAATCCAGTGGTTTGCTGATTCCAGGTCTAGCGCCCCAGCCATGACACTGGGACACTCCTCCAGAAACTACAAGCTGTCTGCTTAAATTCCAAACATCTAGATCCATCTCAGAATGCTGCTGGGCATGACTTTACACAAAAGCAGATTTCTTTCATTTCAGTTAAATAAAGTACTTCCTCTTTTTCTTGCTCTTTGGGAATGCTAGGGCCTTCCTGGCTGAATTCCCATTACAATCCTTTTTCCCAGTCAAAACTGCCCTCCCTGAAACCCCGGGTAGATCTCTCACTCTGCCTGAACCGTCTTTCCACTCAGCCGTTTCCCATGACCCTCCCTGTCTCAGTTCACTTTCACAAGCAGCCTCTCTATCGTCCTCCACCCCCAGGGTCATTTCTCCCCACCCCGACCCCATATTCTGGTTCCCAGTATTTGTGTCTCTCCTACTCTTCAGACCAGTAGTCTCCCATCCACTAACCACCCAGGCCACTATTTGGAGCCCCTGGCTGTGCCAGTTCAATGGATTCCAGCTCACCGTGCCCCCATCCCCTTTCCCTCAACTGTTTGATAGCTTCTTGCCCGGTAGGAAAGCACATCCCCCAAGCTCACATTTCCATCTCCCGTCCACCACCAACTTTTGCTCTTATTTTAGATTATCCAGCCAGTCACCTCCCCCAGTTCATCTACCTGAGCCAAGGAATCAGCAGGGGGTCTCTTTCTACCTCTCCCTGTCCTGCCCATGAGCTCCTCTGACCTTCCCCTTAAGAATTCAGATGACTCAATCACTTACAATAAGCGAGGGTAGAAATCATACGTACTACACACCATTGGTATACACATGTCCCATGTATGGATTTGGTGTGTGTACTGCACATATGTACGCTTTGGGATCAATTTTTTTTCCACTAGCAACAGAACTGTCTGAGCTACTCTAGGTTGGCACTGAAATACACAACATAGACATATACACACATATATATACACATATTCAGATTTGCTCATAGGGATACACGTATGCATTCTTGAAAAATCTCCTGCTAGAATCAGCCGGAGGGAGCTTCATCTCCCTCCAGAGTCTGGTTGCTTCATCTCAGACCCCCTAAATCCAGACAGAGAGAAGCTCTTACTTACCTTCCGAGATGGGAGCTGTCAGAGAGGGGCCCTAATGGGGGCCTCAAAGGCACAGGACAAGCATCTGAGATCTCAGCTTCTGCCCCAGGGGCTGGCTCAGGACCCCTCTCCCACCCTACTACCACTCTTGTCCCGAGCCTTCCGACTTTCGGACTAGATGTGTCTATAAACTCCGCAATGTGCTTTCATCATGAGCACCATCCCCTCATCTGTCTGGCTGCATAGTTTCAGACCGGCTACCCTCCAAGAGACCATGGAATGAGTCTATTTTGGTATCCTGTGGCAGTGGAAACTTCTTTCTCTGGCTCTGTGGTAAGGACCTCAATTGGAGAGTGGTCAGCCATAATTAGAGACCCTGCTCGACACCACCACCTCCCCAGTAACCCCTCCCAGGGAAGGAGCAGGCAAGGCCACAGAGATGCCAACTCCTTTCCTGGAAAAGTTGACCTGAATCACTGAAGGGGGCAAAGAGGGGGAGGTTGGGCTGTGATGGACACCCTGACATCTGGAAAGTGAAAGCAAGGTTGCTGGGCTCCCTTCCCATGGAGCTTAAAACAACCGCAAAGAAAGGAACTATCCAAGTAAAGAGTTTACGTGTTTGGAAACAGAGAAAGAAGAAGCCGTTTTATCGACCACAGAATGCCTGGAATGTGACCCTGTTTATTCAACACAGGTGTTTTCCTTACCAAGTCCCCACCCAACTCTGTCTCCAGATTCCCCGGGGGCCCACAGACCTAAGTGAGCTTGCAAACGACTTTTGCTTACCCCAAGTGATCCTCAGTTTTAGGATCAGACAGATCAAAGCAAATGGCCTCTGGTTATCTGACACAAAATCTCATGTGATGAAGTATTCTTGAGCTGGTAGCCTACAGAGGTTACCGGCCTAAGTCTCGCCCCCAATTGAGGTGCTGACCCTGAACTTAGAAGAAAAGCCAGGGGGTATTCTCCCTCAGACCCTGTTCTAAGGCTTAGCACCCCTCACAAATAGGGCAGATTCCCTGGCATCTGACCTAACACCCTCTTGCTGTGTTGTTGTGAGTCATTTCAGTCTTGTTTAGCTCTTCATGACCCCATTTGAGGTTACTGGAGTGGTTTGCCATTTCCTACACCTAGCTCATTTTACAGATGAGGAAACTGAGACAAACAGGATGAAGACTTGCCCAGGGTCACGTAGCTAGAAAGTCTCTGAGGGGCAGATTTGAACTAAGAAAGATGAGTCTTCCTGACTCCAGGTCCTGTGCTCTATGCCCTGCACCTTTGCTTTGGTTGATTAGCAGCATGCTCCCATGAAGAGTATTAGCTTTAAAGTTAGAGGACCTGAGTTCAAATCCCAACTCAGCTACTTGCTACCTGTGTGACCTTGGACATTTCATCATTAGGGGGTCTTCAGTTTCTTCATCTGTAAAATTAAAAGATTGGAAAGATGACTTCTAAGGCCCCTCCCAGCTCTAAGGCTATGATCCCTTCACTTGCTAAGTACGACATTCTTTTCATTTCCATTGGCATGAAGGCCATTTTAAACACTTGCAGGTCCCTTCTGCTTGGTTCTCGGTTCCATGGGCCCCACGTTCCATGAGCTTTTTCATATTCAGGCTAAATTATTTGGTTTCCTTTCATCAGTTCCATCACAGAAATCTCCCCAGATTCACAAGCCTTCCTTCCCAGGAGAGAAAGCACGGCATAGCGAACAGAAAGCTGGCCTTGGAGCCAGGGAGTCCTGGTCTCACACACACTGGCTGGGTGTCCTGCCTAAGCAGGTAGGTCACTTAGACCTTCAGGGTTTGAAGACAAAAAGGGAAGACACATAAGAATACATGTGACCCACAGCACTCTGTGGAGCCAGATTAAAATGTAATTTGGAAATATTTCACAAAATAAATAAAAATGCAATAACACATAGGTATGTGACCCTCAGAGACCCTTATATAAGGATTCATGGACCCCAGTTTCTGTCTAACACCATAGCTCTAGGCAACTTTAAGACTGTAAGTTGGAGAGAAGGTATTGATCTGCTTTAGCAGAATCCCCTCATAGAGGCATTGCCTATATTAATGAAATCACAGATCCATTCCGTATTCCATACAAACCATCCAGATATTAAACCAGAACCTAGGCTGTAAACCTAGGCTCTTAGAGTTAATAACCAGAGACCTGCTGGTCTAAACCTCTCAGGACCAGAGGCTCCAAATTGGGCATTTCCCAGATGGTTGCCACCTATTGAAAGGTGATACCAGTCTATACAACCATCTGTTTTCTCCAGGATTAGGAGGAAGGAGTTCTTTTACTCACCCACCTCCTTCCCTCTGCTGGACATGAACCCTCAAGTCTCAGTTTATCTCTAAATGGAGAAAGTTACAGGTCATGCTTTAAATTTTTAAGAGACAGTATGTTATCCTGGAAAACACTGGTTAGGAGTCAGGAGAGATGTCATCCAGTTATAACTCTGTTGACCCTAGGCTAGTCCCTGAACTCCTCTTGGTCCCAGATCCCTCTGTCTCCAAAATGCACAGACATACTTACACATACTCTGCTTCCAGGTCTCTTCTGCTTGGTTTTGCCTCCTCGGTTCCATGGGCTCCACCTTCCATGACTCTCCTCTATCTCTTCTCCATTCTCTGGGAGGCCCCACTCTCTAGGCTCCAGTGGGGCTCTCATGACATTCACTGAGGCTTCTCAGATCTCCCCTGCCAGTAGGTGTTCAAGGATCCAAGATGGGAATGGTGGACCAAGTGTGCTACAGAGACCCCCTCTCGTAGCCCAGAGCCCTCTTCACTCTGTCCATGGTTTCCCTCAGTCCAGCTGCAATAGGCTCGCAGGGCTTCCCTGGGACCAGGCAGACCAATGACAAAAGGCCTTAGGGCTCACATTGAAGCAGAGAGCTTGACTACTGAGCCAGGGACACTAGAAACAGAGTAAGGAATGAGCAGACAGAAGGCATCCCAAATGTTGCCTACTTCCCCCCACCTCCAAGGCAGTCCAAACACCCTGCTTAATTTTTAATTGAAATTCCATCCAACAGCCCTGAGGCTAGCCACCCCCATCAGTAGGCATCCTGACAGCCACCTGCCGGGGCCACACTGGCAGGAACTTCAGCGAGAGGGGCAGGAGACAAGACAAATGCACTTCACTCTCTTGTATACTGTGAAACTCCCTTCTATTTGTAGAACACTTAACTGTATGTTATAGGCTTTGCCATTTATAAATGATTAAATATTATTATATTTTATCTGCATAATACTCATAAGGTAGAAATTATTGTACCATCGTACAGTTGAAGAAACCAAGGCCCACTAAGACCAAGTGACTTACCCAGGGTGATACAGCTAGTTTGTGGCAGAGCTAGACTCTGAAGTCAGAGTTTATTCCCTATATTAACAGTGACAAACATGAGGCAAATGCTTGAGGCGACAGTCTTGTAGACTATCCAATCATATGCAACTGGAAAACATTTAACAAAATAAAAATACAATAAAATATAGATAACGTTACTATGTGATTGTCTGAGTCAATATGCACCTGCAGGGATCCCAAAGTATGGTTTGTTGTTGTTTCCCTTTTCAGACCCCTTTTGGAGTTTTCCTGGCAAAGATACTGGAGTGTTTTGCCATTTCCTTCTCCAGGTCATTTTACAGATGAGGAAACAGAGGCAAACAGGGTTGAGTGACTTGCCCAGGGTCACATATCTAATAACAGTCTGAGGTCAGATTTGAACTCAGGTCTTCCTGAGTCCAAGCCCAGTGATCTCTCCCCTGAGCCACTTAGCTGCCCAAGGACTGTTCACTGGCCTCCATTTCTAAGTGAGTTTGACATCACTGTGCTGCATCACACAAATAGATATGGTTGGACAGATAGACAGATAAAGCATTTATTAAGTACCTACTGCATACTAGGCAGTGGGCTAAGGGCTAGAAATATTAGATTATAAGGTCCTTGACTTTAGGGACTGGTTTTTGCCTCTTTTTTGTATACCTAGCACTTAGCCCAGTGCCTGGTGTACAGTAGGCCCATAATAAATGGTTGTTGAACTGAACTGAAAATACAAATATAGGCACATGTATATCAGATTTCATGCCGTGTTAGGGAAGGTGGAGGAAGGGAATTTGGAACTCAAAATCTTATAAAAGTGAATCCTGAAAGCTTAAAAAGGAAAAAATACAAATATAAAAGCACAAGATATTCCTTGCCCTCAAGGGGATTATATTCTAACTAGAGGAAGGCAGCACATAGAGGGGAACTCTATGCAGGGTATGGTGTGCAGCAGCATGATTTGGACACACATTTCTACAAATCTCAAGTCAGAAGCTACAAACAAAAATGCCCTATCATAGAGCAACCAAGTGTTTGCCCACCTCTGTAGTCATCACCCCAAGGCATAAAATAAATCCCCTATTATGTTCTTTAGACTTCGACCGGGGGTCCATGGCCATGCTTCCACATCCAAGTTCTTCCATCATAATCCATAAGACATTCACACACTTGGTCTAATGTTTTTTTAAAAAGAGAATGAGGAATTCTAATGTATAATGTAGCTACCATAGGTAAAATGCAGATAAAATCACAGAACTTCAGTTAGAAGTGACCTTCAATAGCTAACTCATCCAGCCAACAGCCAGAACACAATTCGTACAGCACACTCCATGTTTGTCATTCAACCATGGTCTGAAGATGTCCAGTGAGGTGGAATGTTCCACCTTCCCACTACTTAAGGCAGATCATCCCATGTTGCAACAATCCACCAATCAATCCACTCTTCTTTAGGAATTGTACTTCAGGCTGGGAATCCAAAGACTTAAAGGAAACACTCTCTGCTCTCAAGAGACTTCTACTGAGGAGAAAATGCATACATAGAAGCAGATTCAAAATACATTCAAAGTAAAGAAAGTTGTAAGTTAGGGAAGGGTGGATTAGCAACCAGGAGGATCAGGAAAGGTTTTATGTAGAAAGTGGCACTTGAGCTCAGTAACTGTAATTGTTAGGAACGTTTTCCCTTCCCCAAACCTAAATTTACCTTTCTGGGATCTCTACATATCATCTGGAGACAAACAGAAACAAATCCCTTACCTCTTCAAGCCCACAGTCTTTCAAGCATTTCCTCTCTAAGCCTCAGTTCCCTCATCTATAAAATGGGGACAGCAACAACATTTACTCCAGAAAGTTGTTGTGAAAATCAAATGAGGTAATGTATTTGAAGCCTTTCCAAACCTAAAACCTTTTTAAAATTAAATTATTATTATTTGAAGACAGATATCATGACTCTCTCTGAGCCTTTTATTCACCAGGTTAAAGATCCTTAGTACTTCCAATGAGTCTTCAGTGGGCATAGATTCTAGACCCTGACTACTGGTGATCATCCTCTAGATGTGCAAGAAATTATCAAATATCCTTCCTAAAATGGGCTACCCAGAACTGAACCCAATATGACAACTATGGTATGTCCAAGGCTGAGGACAAGGACACTATCTCCTCTTTATTTCTGGGAGTTCTCCTCTCAGCTCAGCCCAAGATTGCATTCACCCTTTTGACTTCCATGCCACTCTGCTGAATCAAACTGAGAAACTCAAACCCCCAGATCTTTTTTCAGATGAACTGCTCTCTAGCCAAATCTGCCGCAATTCTGCAGTTGTGAAGCCAACTTCTTGACTTTACATTTATCCCTATTAAGATTCATCTTACTACATTCAGCCCAGTAGTCTAACCTGTCATGATCTTTTTGGATCTCCACTGCCATCCAGGGTGTAGTTTTATATCATCTGTGAATTTGATAAAGATGTCATTGATCCATTTATCCAAATAATTGATAAAAACATTTAAGTACACAGGGGCAAGCACAGATCCCTGGGGCACTCCATTAGAGACCTTCCTAGTGGTGGATTTGGAGTCATTAATGACTGACAGCTCATTGAGTTTGGTCATTCGACTAATTCCAAATCTACCTTAATGTACTATCATCTAGCTCTAAACTCTCCATTTTCCACACAAGAAAAGGATGGGATAGCAACATATATCAAATAATTAGCTAAAATCTAAGTAAAAAACAAGGCAGCTCGGTGGCACAGCAGATAGAGCACTGGGTCTGGAGTCAGGAAGACCTGAGTTCAAATCTAGCCTCAACACTTATTAGCTGTGTGACCCTGAGCAAGTTCTTTCACCCTGTTTGCATCAGTTTCCTCATCTGTAAAATGAGCTGGAGAAGGAAATGGCAAACCATGCCAGTATCCAAGAAAACCTCAAATGGGATTATGAAGAGTCAAGCATGTCTGAACAATAACGAGGCATCATTAGCATTTTCCTAAACTTCCCTTTTATCAACATTGGAAATAAAGTTTTGACCTATTTTGGATGAAGCTAAACTGGTCTTTTGTGATCTCCATTTCCTCATGAACCATCTCTTTAATTATACTTTCTAGAAAATTACATGCTGTGTAATTATGATGACCCAGCCTGGCCTCAGAGGAGAGTTGAGAAAAGATGCCTCCTTCTCTTCTTAGAAGCGGTGGAAAATGATGGATGAAGAGTATGGCAGATGCTTTCTGACAAGCCCTCTCTAGCATCAGGAATCTGGCCCCTGAACATCTATCCCTCTCCCCTCTCCTCCGCCCCCACCATTTGCAAACTCCAGGAGCCTGAGAGCCTTCCCACAAAGGGTGTGGGCCAAGGAGCCAGAGAAAGGCAGGGAACTAACCACCAGCAGATGGGACCACAGTGGTACATCTGAGTGCCCATGGTTACCCTCAGGCAGGCTCCCACACAGACAGCCTCAGCTCCTGACTCAGCTTTCTCTCTCCCAGAAAGAGGCAGAGGGTGGCCTCTTGTTTTCTTCCCCATTAAAACAATTTAGTAAGTGTTGGCTTTGGGGCAAGTGTTATCTCCCAAGTCTCTGTGCATGTGGTTGGTGTGTGTGTGTGTGTGTGTGTGTGTGTAACTGTTTCCCTTCCTGTCTCCTCAACTGTGGTTTTGTCTTTGTTCTTTCTTTCTGCTACACTCCTCCTGCCTCTGTCTCCTTGTCTCTCTTTCCATGTCTGTCTCTAACATTCTCCTTGTCTCCTTTCTCTGTGGTTTTGTCTGTCTCTGTTTGTCAGTCTTTCTGTCTCTCTCTCTCTCTGTGTCTCTCTCTTTCTTACTCATAATATGTAAAACTAAAGTACGTATTCATTATTATACTTGTTGAATACAGTTTTACACTCTTGACTCTTTAATTTTAAGACGAACATTTTGTATTTTTTACTTCACTCTCCCCTGAAAAATACTAAATTGATTTTTCCTTCTAGGGTCCATGATAGAAAAATGTTTCCTGGCCTTTCCTTCAGGATCAGGACCCCCAAGTTGCTCCAGAAAACTTTTATGAACGGTATGAGTAAGAGAGAATATTGCTGGGTGATGGGAAGACTCTCCACCACTAGGGATGCTCTTCCTCATTGCATTCCCCCTTCACCTGGGCTGCTTGACTCCTCACAAGGCTTGGCTGAGATGGGGGTCAGTCACTCCATTTCCTCCAAGGCCTTAGCATATATCATACCACAACTTCCTATGGCCCTCCAGTCCTTATCACTGGCCCTAACCTACACCCTCCAAGCTCCCTATCACTTTCATGTGACCTACGTGACCCTGGGCAAGTCATTTAACCTCCGTCTGCCTCAGTTTCCTCTCCTATTAAATGGAGATAATGTCACCTCCCTCCCAAGATTGTTATAAGGACCAAATGAGATAACCATTTTAATGCTTTTAGTACATTTCTGGCACATATTAAATACTATCTAAATACTAGCTAATGTTATGTAACCTGAGGCCACAAGGGTAGGCTAGAGCCAAGCGCATATCTGTTTTTAAGCTAATTGTTAAATTTTCAATGTGATCATTAGCCCTCAGAAACAAGCAAAAATCAGGGCTTGATTTGTTGCTTTGTTGATTGTTTAGACTTCAGAAAGTAATAGAGAAAATGTTAATAATGCAGGCTAAATTTTAAAGTAGGGTATGCATTTTCAGAGAGCCAATTGTTAAACATTTACTAGTGTATCTCTGCCTAAGGACTGCTCTACTTGGCCATTCATCCCACCACTGAAACCTTAGGATTTCCTTCTAGGTCTTTCTATCAGCTCTGCAGCTGACCTGATTTTCTACATGGTCTCTCCCCATTGGAATGTGAGCCCTCAAGAGCAGGTACAGTCCTGCTGTTGTTTCTATGTGTCTCACTAGTGCTCTGGATAGAGCTTAGCACATGGTCAGTGCTTAATAAATGCTTTTACATTCGTTCCTTGATAGAAGGCAAAGAGGGAAAGAGCCTTATGCTTCCTTGTGATCTGATAAAGAGCCTCTAGATCTGAGCCCATTTTTTGATAAATCTATCCTAGGCTGGTGCAGCCTCTGTTTCCCCAATCCTGACACCATAGATTCCAGCCATAGAGAGAGGACTCACTGGGCTTTCCTGGAGGGCTCTGATTTATCTTCCTGGGATTTGGGGAAGGAGGGGAGGGGGCACTGAAGGACAAAAGAGACAGACAGAGACAGAAATTGGCAGGCAAAACGAGACAGAGAGAAAGAGATAGAGAGACAAACTTTCAAACTAAGACTCTATTAACTTTCTCCTCCACCCAGCTACTAAACACACACACACGCACACACACACACACACACGCACACACGCACACGCACACACACACGCTCATGCACACACGCACGCACACACGCGCACACACACACACACACGCACACGCACACACTTTATAGAGCATGGATCAGATCTGATAAATGTTTTTACTTTAAAAAGTGCAATGCTGCACCCCTCACAAGGTGCAACTGTGTCTCTAAAGAGGACATAGGGAGAGAAGCAAATTTAGAGGTGGGACATGTGTCTGGTCCAAAGCAAGTTTTGAAAATTATAGTCTCTGTGTGTTGCATTTCATCTAACGCTTTACAGCTTCCCTTTAGTTAGCACACACACAGCACGATTTATCATAAAACAAATGCTCACAGGTCATGTAGCACAGAATATTCTGACTTCAGAAGTGTGGATATTTATGAAACAGCTAGGTGGCACAATGGACAGAGCTCTAGACCTGGAGTCTGGAACACTCAAGTTCAGTTCAACCTCCATCGATTACTAACTGTGTGACCCTGGACAAGTCCTTAACCACTTTGTTTCCTCAGCTCTATCAACTGGTGATAATAATAGCAGCTACCTCACAGGGCTGTTGTGAGGACCAAATGAGATAAAATTTTTTAAAGTACTGAGAACAGTGTCTAACATATAGTAGGTACTTAATAAATGTGTATTCCCTGCCTTGTGAACTTAGAATGCAAATGAATTTGAACCAGAATAAAAATAAAGAAAAGGAGGGCCACCCATCCCATCTTATTTTTTGTGCATGGCTATCACCATCAAGCTGCTTTGTCTCCTTGCATTAGCAAGTACCTCTCACTGCCTGTTTTGCCACTATTCCCCACAAACCCTATTAAACTACTTGTTAGAGTTTCAGCTTGAACATGCTTAACTGTGTGGTACTTTAGCCACTGTGGCTCTATTGTGGGAGAGGGATGGAATTAGGGTGTAAGTGGGCTGTTAAAATCATCCCTTTCTTTCCAGACTTGTTTAGAACGTCCATGACCCTGGGAAGGATGGTCATAGGTACACTTGATTGCAAATTAGCTTTTCAGAAGTTTTCTTCTCTGATAAGTGAATCTATTCTGCCTGAGAACCTTGGTGGAAAGGGGGTAACTGTTTGCCAATGTCAAAGTATGCAGAACCATAGCTCAGTAGAAGACCGGGAGCTCCCTTTCCTGACCCCTATATCTCATCAGCTCCACTGGGGGCCTGGTGCTGCCCTAACCTAGTTTTCTGACCCTGTAGTTATAGATCCCCAAGGAGAAGTAGAGGGAGGGGAAGGAGAAGAGATCTTGAGGGAACAGACATCAGCTATGAGTGATGATCTTAGACACTGAATGCCTGGAGCTGTTGGCAACTCTATCCACATACCCAGAGGCTGTCATTCTATGTCATGACATGTTATCTCCTTAACAAGTCCCTGAGAGTCATATACTATTGCCCTAGACACACATTCCTTAGAGGAATTTGGAACATAATTTCACAAGGGGACCTTCATGTCTCCTGGTGCCTCTGGAAGGATTGAAGGCAAAGGGAGATCAGATTTAAAAGTATGAACTCAAACTCAGGTCTTCCTAACTATAAGACCAGCCTGCCTCTTGGGGATTTAAGGTGGATTCAATTGGTGTTTTTTTTTTATGATTTTTCCCTAACAAAGCTTAGTAGCCAGGAAGGGGGAACACCGAAAGCACAGGAGAGAGATGAGAGAGAACAATTATTATTCATGGTTGGAGGTTGAGGATCTTCAGTTAGTACAATGAAAAACCAAAGGGGGCAGAGGGCTGTGATCAGTACAGTGGCCAACCATAATTCCATAGGACTAATGATGAATTATGCTGCCCACCCCCGATAGAGAGGTGATGGACTAGATATGCAGAATCACTTCTGTATGTGGCCAGTGTGGGAATTCATTTTGCTTGACTGTGCATATTAGTGACTAGGATTTGGGGACTTGCGGGGAGGGGAAAGAAAAAATGCTTGTTAATTGGAAAAAAGTCATTTTAAAGAATCATTTTTGAAGTTGAATATTGAAGTTCTGACTGAAGCCAGAAATGGCATCTTTGGGAATTGGGAGAACAGGGAGGGGGCCAAGGAACTGAAGGTTTTAGTGAGGTCAAGAACAGCAGGAATAAAAGTGAAGGAAAAAGAGTTTGTAGTTGGAGAGAATTCCAGGGTCTGAAATCTGGAGAATGGAGCAATTTCAAGTGAAGAAGGGCATTTCTGTATGAAAGGAAGTGAAGGGGAAGGGAAATAAAGCAAGTCAAGGGGGGTAGTAGTGTCATCACCATGATCCTGAGATCACAAAGGAGGAGACAGGTTGATGATGAGCACCAGGAGGCATGTTCCCTTTCTGACCCACAGAACCAGACTCCTTACAATAGGATAACCCTGACAACCAGCCAGTGCTCCTCCAGCCACGTTTGAGAAGAGACTTGAACCAAAGCGAATTCATCTGTTAATTTCAGTTTCCCCTTCAGTCAAAGGGGGAAGACCAAATGGGGAAGACCTTTGGTGTGTCACAGACATTTTGGACACGTTGGTGAAACCTGTGAACCCCTTCTCAGAATAACGTTTTCAAATGCACAAAATAAATAGGATTACAATGGAAACCAAATACATCATGTGGTGGCTAGATGGCTCAGTGGCTACAATGTTAGACCCTAAGTCAGGAAGACCTACGTTCACAGCTGGCCTCAGACTATTACAATTGTATGATTCTGAGTCCAGGAGTATAACCTCTGTCTGCTTCCATTTCCTTATCTATAAAAAGGGGATAATAATAGCATCTCTCTCCCAAGGTTGCTGTAAAGTTAAAATGAGATCATATTTGTAAAGGGCTTTGGAAACTTCAAAGTACTGTATCGATTCTAGAATTATTATGTTAAAACTATTTATCAAAATATTTTTAACAAGTTCATGGACCCAGTTTAGAACCCCTGCTCCCTAAAGTCACAAAATATCTGGTGAAATCTCAAGTCCTAGAGGAGCTGACGGAACCCTGGATGGGGAGAAGTCAATGAGATCTTGGGCTTTTCTAACCCCTAAAGACCATTTGGACTTTGGGGTTTTTTCAGCAGCCCTTTCCCTTTTGATGAGATGGGAATTCCTCCCATTGCAGTAATTTTCCAAACCAAACAGATCCATACCTCCATATCTCCCTCACTGCTTCTCAGGGTCATCAAGAGTCAAGTGGGATAAACTTGTAGTGACAAGTGGCAAGGTGGGGAGAGGAGAAGGAGAAAGAGGAAGAAGAGTCCATAAGGGAGTCAGCCAAAGATGACCTCTCACCCCATCAGCTAGGATGGCTCTAATCCTCAAGAAGTCTCCAGGGCAACTCAAAAGTCAGGTTGCTAAGCAACAGGCCAAGCCTTGGCTTTCTGAGAAAGTTTTCTGAACAGGTGAGGAGCTGACCAGAGAAGTGTGCGACCCTGAGGATGGGGCTGTGCTGATGCCCCAAGACATGACCTGACACTGCCAGTGACCACCCACCATCAGTCAATCAGGAGCATGTTGTGTTTTACTTTTATGTACAGGAGCTCCCTGAGGGCAGGACTGGAGATCGCCAGGGCTGAGCCCAGAGCCTGGCACTAAGCAAGCCCTTAATAAATGATTGTTGACTGACTCAAGGGAGCAGAGGGTGACTGCCTGTGTCATAGTCTAAGATGATACAAGGGATTGCACGTTTAGAGATATTATGCCCTCAGTTCACTTTGTCTACTTTGCCTCTATACGGAATATCTAGGGTGCCCATAAATTTTAGTGAAGTTTTAAAGATATTAAAGATTTTGAGATTCCCTATATAAAGTGTAATATAAAGGACATTAGACTGGGAGCCAGAACCTTCCTGACTCCAGGCCCAGAGCTTTATCCACTACACCACCTAGCCATCTGTATCTATCTGTATCTTCATCTTTATCTGAGATTTATGTGCCTAAATTATCCTAGAATCAGACATTTTATGGGTAATTTTAATAAAGGAATAACTGACATACTGGAAAAAGTTACAAATAGTGCCAACTCTAAAGAAACTCATTGATATTTGATTGGTATTTAAAAGCTAAGGTGTTCCAGGCACTGTGCTAAGCTTTTATAATTATTATCTCATTTAGTCTTTGCAGCAGCCCTGGGAGAGAGGTGTTTTTACTTTACAAATGGGTAAACTGAGGCAGGCAGGGATAAGGGGCCTATCCAAGTCACATAATTAGTAAATATCTGAGGCCAGATCTGAACTCAGATCTTCCTGCCTGACTCCAGGCCCAGCACTCTTATCCACTACACCACCTAACTGGCATTAAATCAATAAATTAATTGGAGAAATATTGATGTTTTTACTATGTTCAACCTTCCTCACCATGAGCCTCTTCCAGTTATTCAGGTTTGCCTTTGTTTTCTGCCATTAGAATTTTATAATTCATAGAAAATTATAGAAAATAATATATGTGTGCATGTTCAGATAAATTTGATACCAAAATAATCTACAGTTTTATAATGATTATAAATAGGATCTTTCCTTTTTCAATTAATTCTTCTTGGTTTTCATTAGTGCCATAGAGGACAACAAATGACTTTGAGGCCCCATGCTACTCTTTCTTTAGCTCCAATTTGTTTTGTTGCCAAGTTCCTTGGATTTTCTAAGCATGTAGTCATGTCATCTGCAGAAAGTTTGTCTCTCTGATTTCTTTTTCATGTGTTATTGGAAAATTAGCTGAGCTCCGGATTCAATAAAGGGACTAGGCTGAGTCTCATCTGAGACATTTTTCATTGCTTTCCATGACCCCAGACTGTTGCTCAGATCCAAACCTCATCTTTCACAACCACGTCCTCTCGTTAATGTTGTATGGCCACCAACCTTTGGAGACCACAATGGCAGAAATATTGAAATGGCAAATGGCCCAAGTGATAATGGCAAGACTCCTGGTAAGTATAAACAGGCTGCAACATATTCACCCTAGCAGCAATGTGGCAGGTGAGAGACTTGGCCAAAAAAAAGGCGTTATGAAGGATGGCTAAAAAAGTAAGTGGGCTGCACTATGTAGTGGGCCTAGGCTGAGTGGTACAGTAGAATTCCTGTAATACTAAAATATAGCGAAGTCATGATTAGTAAAAATAATGATAATCCTGAAGTGGGCCCATTTTTTGAGTTTATGCTGCGTATTTCCAAATGGGATGGAATTGACCAGATTTTACGTAATTATAACTTTGAATGGTGTGAATTCAAATGGACCATTTCAATAGATTCAGTACTCTCACTCATCAAGTCATCAAGACCTGGCTGAACATAGGTACAGCACTTTAAAAATATGACCTCATTTGATCTTCGCAACAACCTTGGGATGTAGGTGCTCTTGTTATCCCCATTCTACAGAAGGGAAAACTAAGGTAGGCAGCAGTTACTTTGCCCAGTGTCACATAGCTAGGAAGTTATCTGAATCTGAACTCAGTTCTGTCCTAACTCCAAGTGGAAGTCTCTATCCACTACACCACCTAGCTGCCTCCAGCTAAAAGAGTGAAGAAAGCTTTCCACGTTCAAAGTATTCTCCATGGAGAACTTGTGGGAAGACATAGACAGGATTGATTGACTGTTGCCCCTCATTCTTGAAGAGGACCAAAATGGCATCACCATAATAAACTCAAGTTTCAGTGTGTCCAGCTGTGACTGATCTAACCAATGTGAGCTCAGAGTGCTATATCACAGGTTGGGCACACGTGTAAGCTCAGTTCCATGTGGACAGTCTCGGGCGGGTAAAGGTGAGGACTTCTAAACCTTAGAGTTCTCCTGAGGCCCCCCAGGGAACAACAGGGAATTGAGGTGTGAGACCGGGCTATCTCGTGCATTTCTGCCTCTTCCTGTGGGACACGTGCTGGGAGAGAGCATCTCTGCCCTCAAGATTGGCCCAGGGTCTGAGCACACCTATTGTTGTCTAACAGGCACGGTATTCAGGTGCAAACTATGTGGCAGGAGAGCTTAAGTAGGGTCAGGAAAGCCTGAAGGTGCTCTTAGCACTGAGGGGCCCTTAGAGGACAGAAGACCCCTCTTCCCTCTCTTTTCTCTTCTCTCTTCCCTCTCCCCTCTCTCCCTCTTCCACTTCCATTTCCAATCTCTTACTGTAAGATCTTTGCCTCCTTGGGAGATTTCTCTCTCCTCAGGAAGAGTTCCCCCTGCACATGTAACCAAGACCCTGAATAAAGCCTAACCCTTGTTCGACTCTGGAAAGTCTCTTCTCTCATACGTTTATCCGGTTTGGCCAGCCGAAGACCTGCGATAGGTAAGGTAAGACTCGGGTAGCCCTTAGGCCTCTAGGCCTGGCAGGCACAGATAGGCCATGTGAACATTTGAGGTGGATATTCCAAATTTGTGCATTCTAGGTTTACTTTGTGCTATCTCAATTCTGCTTTGCTCATAGAGCACAGCACCCCCTCTGATGTGGACACACCATGCTGAACGGTCTTGTGACAGTGTCTCACATGTTGCACAATCAAATCCAAAGTTCTTGAGAGAGACCTTGTATCCTTGTATCAATTCTTCTGACCACCATGTGATCACCTGCTCCACGAGAGTTCTCCATAAAATAATCTTTTTGGCAAGCATACTTTTTACATTCGAACAATATGGCCAGCCCATTGAAGTTGCACTCTCTGAAGCATAGTTGAATGCTTGGCAGTTCAGCTCGGGCAATAACTTGAGTGTCTGGTACCTTATTCTGCCAGGTTATCCTCAGAATCTTCCTAAGACAGTTCAAATAGAAGCAATTCAGTTTCCTGGCATGGTGCTGTAGACTGTCCATGTTTCACAGGCGCTCAACAATGAGGTCAGCACAACGGCTCTGTAGACCTTCAGTTTAGTAGTCAGTCTAATACCTCTTCTCTCCCAAACCTTTCTTCGGAGTCTCCTAAACATTTGGCAATGTGTGTGTGTCAACTTCATTGTCAATGTGTACATCCCTGGAAAGTACACTACCAAGGTAAGTGAATTTATCCACAGCATTCAAAACTTCTCTATTTGTTGTAACCAATGATTCCAAGTATGGATGGTGTCATGGTGGCTGATGGAGCAGCTGTGTTTTCTTGGTGTTAATTATTAGGCCAAAATTAGCACAGGCAGCAGAGAATTGATCCATCCTTTGTTGCATCTCAGTTTCAGAGGCTGCATGGAGTGCACAATCATCTGCAAACAGAACAGTATGCACCAACATTCCCTCCAGTTTGGTCTTGGCTTGTAGCCTTTTCAGATTAAAGAACCTACCATCAGTACAGTAGTTGACCTTGATGCCACGTTCATCCTCATTAAAAACATTTGACAATATGGCTGAAACCATCATGCTAAAAAGCATGGGAGCAAACACACAGCCTTGTTTCACTTCATTAGTGACTGGGAAGGCATAAGAATGTTGCTTACTATCCAGAACATGGGCAAATATGCCATCATGAAATTGCCTCCAGCTAAAATAGAGGGAAGAAAGCCTTCAATGTTCAAAATATCCTCTATGGAGAACTTATAGAAAGACATAGACAGGAATAACACAGGAAAAGATGGCGTTGGTGGGTGGGGATGGTACCTTTATGTTGTCTATTGGTAGAGAAAGTATCCACTGATGAAATTAGGGATACAGGAGAGTACTTAATTGAGATTGCTGACATTTCTAATACTCTATTAAGAGTGATGAAAATGAACAATAAATTTGTTTACTACTTCAGTTTCTCAGTCACATGTGACAGCCTTTGCTTTTAAATAGGTATTTTTCAATATGCAAGGGGGAAAAAATCCATGTTTTTTAGTGTTTTGATCACAAGTTGATGCTGTTTTGTCAAGCCTACATCTATGATATAATTGATGAGATTTCCCTTTGTTGCTACAATGAATCATATAGACCATCTTCCTAACATTGAGTCAAACATGCCTTCTTGATACATGACTTAGTCATAGTGAATAATTTTTGAGGTATTCTATTTGCTAGAATATCTCAAAGTGGTATTGGAGGTAATATCTTTGTGCCAAAACAATAGGAGAGGTTGATCTATAATTATCTTTTTCCATGTTTTCTTTACCTAGTTTAAAAATCAAGATCAATTTTGCCTTATGAAAATCAATGAGAGCCATACTCATTTCTATATTTACTAAGGCTATACAATGGGGGCTGGAATTATTTCCTTCCTAGTCCAGCAATGCTTGGTTCCCCCACCCCCATAGGAAAGCACCCACGACTTTTGTCAATACACTCATCTAATTTAGTTTCAGAAGAAAAACCCCCTTTTTGAGCCACTAAAGTCATACTAATCCCCTTTATTCATTGGAAAATGGTTCAATTTTCCTCATCCTGGGGCTCTATTTGATTTGCTGCATTTGAGAGAGCATCGCAAGGGGTCAGTTATCAATATCCTCTGGAATTTATTTCACCCTAGGTCAATTCAATACAGCTTACAATATTGTCCTGCTGCCTAAGCATCCAATGGAAATTACTAGAATTCAGCTTGTAATTGACCCAGGTCTTCAGTAGTATAGCACACTATCTCTGGCATCTGGATTGGTGCCTGTCCTGCTCATTGAGTTTATCAGTTTCTAGTCACCAGAAAGGGGCCCAGTGAAGGAGCCTTATGTCTTAGTTCCTGGGGGAAGAGGGGGCATCCTACCAGAGGATAATAGATTTAGAACTGGAAGGAACTATAGATGTCATTCAGTAACCCCCTTATCTTAAAAATGAGTAAACTAAGGCCCAAAGAAATTAAATACTTACCCAGGGTCATACATCCAGTAAGTATCAAAGGCAAGACTTGAACCTAAGTCTTCCTACCTCTGAGTCTGTTTCTCTAGTAAGCCCCAAAAGTGGTTTCTCCCTGGTATCCACAAGCCATAATGGAAAACCTCTTTGGCCCTCTCTACCCTTATCTACTCCTAAGAAATTGGACTATCTGCCTTTCTAGTTTTTCTTTTCTAATTTAGAGTATCTAAAGGGCAGATGATCTTCTTTTCAGTGCCTACTTCTTCCTCCTTCTCCTCCTTCCTTATTCATCATACTATGTCTTTAAGCTCCCCAGGCAACTTTCCTGGTACCACTCATTGTTCCACCAAGTCCATCATTCTTGGGTAATTTGGATACCAGGAGCCCTGTCAGGCCATCTTTGCATGGAGGGGTTTGTTTTTCTTGATAGCTGCCTCTTGAGAACCATAGGGTCACTATCAGAGGCCAAGCCAGGTAATTTTTTACAGGGTTAAAAAAAGTAATCTCCTATATGTAACATTGGCGAGTATTCAATGCTGCCTACGGATAAACATGGCTTTTTTTTTTTTTAACATTACTGACATTTCTTCCTCTTAAACCACTCTATTTAAGTTGCATCATCCTCACTGGGTAGTTTATAGTTTTGTAAGGATCCTTTCCATTTCCCTAAAGATTATTTGCACATAAACGTCCATGTCTTGAATTCATGTCTTTTTTGCATTGTATGTTATTTGTAGGTAGCATCTTGCTGGGTTACTGTAATTATTTTAATTCATCCAGGTACTTTTTCTTTTTATAATTGTAATTAGCCCATTTGCACTTAGCATTCATTTTTGTCTTTTTCCATTTTAGTCTATTTTCAACCTTGTCAGAAGAGAGTATATATAGTCTTCCTCATCCTAACTACTCCGATTACTGTCACTGAATCTATCTTCATTAACCAAACTATCTTCCTTTATTTTTAACATTTTGTTGATGCTTTCAGTCTTTATATAGATACCTTAACCTTTATAGTGATACCTTGTTATTTCTGTATATATAGTCCTGATATCGGCAGCACCTACCCCCAGTGAGTCTTACCCACAAAAAGTTAAGAAAAATCAACCAATACATCGATGTCATCTGATAGTACTGTATATTAAACATTTCACATTCACTCTTCTCCATCTTCCTTTCCAAGGAAGGAAGGAAAGGAAGGAGATGGATCTTCATCCATAACTTCCCTTTTCTGAAAAAAAAAACTCTCATTTTTGTAGTCTCCAAGGTTCATAACATTCTCAATTTCTCACTGTCCCTCATCCCCTACATCCAATTAGTTGCTCAATCTTGCTGTTTCTACATCTGTAACATCCTTCCAATATGACCCCTTACCTTTATTCACACAGCTGCCACCTTAGTTCTTGCCATAAAGACCTCCCACCTAACTTGTTCAAATAACCTCCTGGATGATTTCTCTGCCTCAAATATCTCCCCATTCTTGTCCATCCTACCCACTGCTACTGAGGTAATTTCCCCCAAGCCCAGATGTGACCATATCATTTCTCTACTCTATAAATTGCAGTGGCTTCCTAGTGTCTCTAGTATTATATATAAATGTCTCTATTTAGCTCTTAAAGCCTTTCACCCCGTGGCCCCAATCTCTCTTTCCAACCCCATTGTACATTATATCAATCCTACATTCTTCGAGGCAGCCAAACTGGGCTTCTCTCTATTCCCCATATGTGACAGTCTGCTCCACTGCCCAGACTTTCCCATACCCAGAATGCCCTCCCTCCTTATCTCACCATAGAATCTCTTCAAGAGGAGCCTTGAGCACCATCTTCTACATGTGTCTTTCCTGATTTCCCCCAAATTCCAATGCCCTGCTGACAATAAGTTTCAGAGCCTGGATTTGAACCCCTGCCATTTGATTCCAAATTCAGCATTTTGGGGGGAGAGTCTCCTTCATCCCCAAGCTTCTCAACTTGAAGTTCATCAGTTTCCTATTGAAACTCTAATACTCACCCTCAGCCCAGTCAAATACACAGCTGTTTCAGCTTACTAAATAGCTGATCAGTTAACCCTTGCCAAACCCCTATGATCTAAGCCACTTTATCATCTTGCCAGACTCCTTTTTGCCTCAGGGCATGGAGTACCTGACCACCTCCAGAGAGTTCCACAAACAAAAGTTGCTGATCTGTAATAATGGGCTTTTACATTGGCAATGGAGCTGGTATAATAAGCTGACAGGTTGTTCTTTGAAATACCCTACATCCTTTGGCTTCAAAGTCAGTAGGCTGCTAAGCCAGGAAGAAAGTCCAAATGACAAGCAGTTTTCCCCTGCATATTTGCTTTTAAACAAAGAAGTTAATCACAATCCAGCCCTGGTCACATTTTGCCACTCCAATCCAGCAAGCAAGATCCCATATGCCCAGTGGCAGCTAAACGAGGTCCCACATCCACCTGCATTCCTAATTTTTTGCTCCCAGGGGAAACATGATATGTATGTCATTTTCTACCAACCTAGTCTGGAATTCCCAGGAACACTGCCAAACAGAGCTACCCTCTCCTCTCCTCCCACCAAGCACATCATCATAATAGCATGGAGTGTTCACCTTTATAGGGGCCTCAGAAAGGGCTCACTGAAACCTTCGTGAACTTATCAATGCCTTCTTTTCCACATCCACCCATCAGACCACCCTGGGCTCTGAGAAGTGAGCTTTCAACTTCCCTTGTCTGCATTCTGCACATTTCCAGCTCTCCTTTATATGTAATTTCCCCTCACTTTAGAATATAAGCTCCTTGAGGGCAGTGTCCATCTTGCTTGTTGTAACAAGTACTTAGCACAGTGCCTAAAACATTTGTTGTTGTTGTTCAGTTGCATCCAACTCTTTGTGACCCCATTTGAGGTTTTCTTGGTAAAGATACCCGAGTGGTTTGCCATTTCCTTCTCCAGCTCATTTGACAGATAAGGAAACTGAGGCAAACAGCGTTAAGTGACTTACCTAGAGTCACAAAGCTAGTAAGTATCTGAGATGGAATTTGAACTTAGGAAGATGAGCCTTTCTGACTACAGACCCTGAACTCTATACACTGCACCCCCCTAGCTGTTCCAGCTAACATATAGTAAGTATTAATAATTTAAAATTTTAAATTCTTTTGAAAAACCTGAACAAATCACTTCATTCTGTTTGCCTCAGTTTCCTCACCTGTAGAATGATCTGGAGAAGGAAATGGCAAACCACTCCAATATCTCGGCCAAGAAAACAAAAATTAGAAAAACTCAAATGGGATCACAGAGTCAGACACAACCAAAATGACTGAGCAGCAAGAACAAGACATTAATCTATAGGATGCCAAATAGAAAAGGCTAATGACGTGTCCCGGGGCCATTTCAAGCTGAACCCCATCCAAAAGGCTGAGAATGGGCTAACGATCATTCTCATGGTTAGCATGTATATGTATATATACATATATACACACATATGTATATATGCTAACCATGATGATGTATATGTACATATGTGTACATATGTGTGTGTGTGTATAACACTTTAAGGTTTGCAAAACTCTCAACATTCCACCTCATTTGAGCCTCACCACTTCTCTGTGAAGCATCTCTAGGATGATCCCTATTTTACAGATAAGAAAACTGAAGCTGAGAGAAGTTTTGTGAATTGCCCAAGGTCACATAGCCAGGAAGTATCCGAGGCAGGATCTGTATCCAGAAGAACAGGGTTCTGGGAATAGGAAAAAGGAGAGGCTGGCCTGTCTTTTTCTGAGGTCTCAAGGTTATCTGGAGGTCTCTGGTCACTCAGAGAGGTCCATAGAGTAACCAGGATTGTGGTTGGAGCACAGAAAAGTTGGAGCCAGGGGGGATTTTAGAGATCCTTCTCCTAGAGGGACCCACCTGTCTCAATTTTCTTTTTTCTTTTTTTTTAAACTTAAATACACAATAGAGAAAAGAAAAAGAAACATAAATTTAGACACCGAAACTTAAATACAAAATAAGAAAAGAAAAAAAGGCATGTCATGTGCACAGCAGAATAGAGGATTATTATAATATATTATATTGTACATATAATATATTATAATATAATAATAGAGGATTTGAAATATACATCAATAAATTTTCATTTCAAAAAAACTTATATAATAAACACTATTCATTGTGTTGAGAGCTGTCCATCTTTGCTTCCTTGTAAGTTTTCTTCTGTTCTCCGCTGGGCACTTTTTACTTTTTTCTCCCTTCCTCCTCCACCCCTCCAAGAAGGCTACAATTAAAAGCAATACATTTAGACATAGATATATACATACATATATACATATAGAGACAGATATAGAGACAGATTGATAGATAGACAGACAGGCAGACAGACATATACTTTCCCTAACAAATTCTTCTCTGGGTCTTTGCTTTTATGTTTGTGTATAACTCCCTCATTTTTCATGGGGAAACTGAGGTCCAAAGAATTTTCCCAAGGTTATACAGGATCAGGATTTAAAATCAGGTCTCTCACCTTTTAGTCCAGGGCTCTTTACACAGGATGACATTTTTAAAATAGGCTGCCAATTTCCTAGTTCTACCACCCCTCCTCCATGGATTCCATACTCTAAAGGAAAGGTAATTTGTACCAACCATTCCTGTGGTACCTGGCCATACAAGACTTTTCCAATTCATCACCCCCAATGACATACTGAGTCTATTGGTAATAAGAGATAGAAAAGGCCTTCAGTCCTTCCTGCTCGCAATCTTGACTTGGAGTCAGGAAGACCTAGGTTTGGAATCGTGCCTCACTCCTGCTGTCTGACCCTAGGCAAGGCTCATTCTCAGTTTAGGCCTCAGTTGCTCATCTGTAATATGGCCTCTAAAATCCCTTCCAACTCTAAATCTATAAGCTTAGATCCACAACTGGAATCTCTACTGAAAGTCCCCAAGGGGTAAACACTCCACCCCATTCTTGGTAGATCTCCCTCATTGGCATGACCCCTTTGCTAACCTCTGACTTTCCTACTTCAATATCCATATCTTTTGTTGTTTAGTGTTGTAAATATAGTCCTCCTCTTGAGGACATCTTGGGGAAGGCATTAGCCCTTGCGCCTCTGACAACAACACCTGCCTCACAAAGCAAAGGTCATAAAGACGAGGGATGGGCATAAAAATATCCAGATGGCCACATAGACACCTAGACTCTCTGGGGAGAGATAACAGATCAAGGCGTCATTGCAAGGAGCTTGAGTCCCAAGAGAATGTCCAGTGGCACTGAGGATTCTGTCCAGAGAGATGAGAAGATGAGATGAGAGATGAGCCCAGAAAATGGCTCACCGTGCTCTGGGAACATTCCTTCCCCCCTCCTGAGCTAGAGACACAGGACTGGAGGGGGCAGGAAGATAATGTCAGACAGCTGATAAGGCATTAGCAAAGAAAACACAGAAAAGGGCCACTAATTCACAATGATTCTGGGCATGTCACTCTTTGGAGATTTTCTGTATACTGGAATAGCTCTTAGAACTTAACTAGTCCAAGATAATAGAGTTTAAAGTGGGAGGGAGGGGGCTTTAGAAACTGTTCAGTCCAGTAGTTCTTAACCTAGCATCAGTGGGCCTGTGTAGGTAGATTTCTGGGGGTCTTGTGAGCTTGGCTACATCTTTATCATCACCAGCCTTTGGTTTCCTCTATAACCCTGTCTATTTTGAGTATGTTAGGTCATTATTCTGGGCAGGGGTCCCAAGGTTTCCCCAGACTGCCAAAGAATTTGAAGACACATGGAAAGGCTAGGTACCCCTGGGATGGTCCAGTCAGCTGGTTTTATAGATGAGGAAAACACAGTCTAGAAAAGTTACGATTTCCTCACGTCACTAAGTCAGGAAATAGGGTCAGGAGCAGAACCGGGCCCTTTTGCTGTGAATCCAGTGTCTTTTGGGTGCTTTTTCTCTTGGTCCAAACTCCTAAATCTTAGAAATGAGAAAGCTGAAGCCTGGAAAGAGAAGGAATTTTCCTAAGGTCATACAGTGAGTTAGTGTGTCAGAGTCAAGACTGGATCCCAAGACCCTTACTTAGGGCCAACTCAAGAACGCATCTTCACTGATTACCACGTGATAGTAATAATAGCCAGCATTGATATAAATGCTTTAATAGTTGCTAGGCACTTTCCAATTATTATCTCATTTTATCTTCACAACAACCCTGAGAAGTAGGTGTTATGGTTATTCCCATTTCACAGATGCAAAAACTGAGGCAAACAGAGTTAAGTGACAAGTTCAGGATCCAAATATCTGAGACCAGAACTGATGTCAGGTCTTGCTGACTCCAGGTCCAGTCCTGTTCTACCTAAATACCTTACACAATATTTGAATGGCAGATAACTAGAAAGAACCCCCAGCCATCTCTGCAGTGTTCCACAGGCATTCTGCTTCCTCATTTTCAGTTCCCTGTTATTTCTTGTCTTAGAATGTAAGATCTTTGAGGGCAGGTTCCATCTGGCTTGCTTGTATTTGTACCACTCTTGCATAGCACAATGCTTGACATGCAGTAAATACTTAATACATGCTGATCTATCTACCCGGAAGCTTGCATGGCTTTTCTGCCCAGAGTAATTACTCCCTGGCCCCAGGATTCTCCTAAGCTCCCTAAGTTTAAAAACTAAAAGTGGGTCCCATTCCAAGGCTTCAATTCCCCATCAGAGAAGCCTCTGCACAGACAGTCTGATGAGTCCAGCAGAGACATGGTTGGGAAGAAACTCTCGCATCTGATTGGCAACTAATTAAGTTAGTGACTCAAATCTCAAACAGTAGCACCAGACTCCAGAGGTTTACCTGCCTGGGGTGGGAGGGTTTGGACTTGACCCAGGGCAGAGCCCCCTAAGGAAAAGTTAAGTCTAGGAGGAAATTAAAGAACTTTGCCTGGACATATAAAGAAATACTCAGGGTGCTATTAGAGGAACTCTCCCAGAGCCCCCTGCCCCAGTAACAGCCTGATGCCATGCAAAGAACACTGCCAAGAAACCTGGCTTGTAACCCCAGCTTGGATGTTCAGCTTCCTTTTCCTTCTACCATCTATCACACAGAGCAGTCCTAGGCAATTAATTGTCCAGCAATGGTCTTATCTCCTTGGGTAATTCCTTTTAAAAAACCAGCCCTCTGACCTTTGTGCTGTATAATCAGAGGGAGATGGGACTCCTAATTGACTGAGTGCTAGGAATGATGAGCAGAAGTTGCATTTGTACTGATCTTTTACATAATCAGTGTTTGGTGAGAATCTAAACTTTAAGCTCAGGGCTCTCTTCCCCTTTTAAGGGGATCAAGGAAGTGAGCCTCTTTCTGAACTCAAACTCATACCACTAGAGACATTTTAGGGATGCCACCTGCAGAAGATACCACTAATAACAAATACCAAGGAAACCTATTTATTGAAGCAAAAAAGCAAATATAAATAGGAGTCCTACAGACTAGAAGATACTGAAGAACACACAAGGGTAGATAGGTTCTTCAGCTGGGAGCAAAATAAGATTTAAGGTCAATTCAGGAGAGAGGGGACAGCAAGGGAGAGAAAAAGAAAGAGGGGGAAAGGGGGGAAACAAGGAAAGAATGATCTCACCCAAGAGAGGTCCACTTTCAGCAGCCTCTAGAGTTGCAAGTCGTGAAGTTCAAAGAAGTCCAAGAACAGCTTCCTACACATGTCCTCAGCTTTGAGGGTTCCATTCCACTATTCAAAATTCTGTGTCTGTTTCTTCCTTTCCGTCTGTCTGCTCTGTCTCTCTCTTTCTGTGTGTGTGTGTCTCTCTGTCTCTCTCTCTTTCATTCACCTTCCTCCTTGAGACCTAGAGTATCTCTCTAAAAGTGTCTGAAGTGTCTGCCACTTACATAGATATGTATCCTGACATTCAGCATTCTTACAGCCAAACATGAGTCCATATCTCCCTCTGCATGAAAGTCATAAGGCTAACTATCACCCAAGGAGGTGTTAGAAGATGAAACAGTACCACTAATTAACTGATCTGATAATGAGCTGGTTAGCCAGTGACCTTGCAAAGAGCTTTGAAGGAATGAGACACGGGACATGAAAGTTTTCATGGAAGAATAGTCAATGATATACAAAAGAAATGGGAAGAAGAATCATTTGTTGGACCATGGGATCATGACAGACGATGAGAAACAACGGCAAGAGCACTAGATTCAGAGGACCTGAGTTCAGATCCTAACTGAGCCACTGTGTGACCTTGGGCAAGTCACTTAACCCCTCTAGCCACAGTTTCTCATCTCTAAAATAAGGAGATTGGACTAGATGACCTCTCAGGTCCTTTCCAGCAATCCTTCTGTGTTCCCCTCCAGGTGAAAGTTCAATGGAACTTGAGCCTTTGCAGGTTTGGGAGTAAGAAAGACATATGGACTTTCTCAGGTGAGGTCAATGTCTCTTTCTGCTATGGCAAGTCCTCTCTCCCAGGAAGCAGACATAGGGTGGGAATCAATCTCTCTTCACAGTCTTCTGACTTTCTCTTAGTTCCTCAGAATAAGAGGATGTTTTGAAGGAAGATGGCAGTACCCAACTTCATCAGAATAGTGGGACAAAAGAAGTCCCTAAGGCTGGATTTCCATCTTCAGATCCCCCCAAACCCTCTCCCTAACCCTAGCATAGTGACTGGTCCACAGCAGGAGTTTAATAAATGTAAGTTGAATTAAATTGAACTGTCTCTAAGGTCTATTCCAGTTCTGAGAATTTATTTCTCAGTGAGTTTCTGAGTTCAGGAAAGAAAACATTTCCAGCTGATTGATGGTGCTGAATCCATCATCAGACACAGGCATTAGACCAGATAAATCCATTATTGTGAGTCAGTGAAAGACCACAGAGTCTCTCATGTTTATATTCACTTCTAGACATGCTCAACTCTCCAGAAAACCTCTGATCATCTTATTTGTGTGGAAATCACCAATCTACTAGTTTTGCTTCACAATTCTAAATGAGATAGTGGACCCAAGTCCAAAGTCCTTGTCCACTGGTGGGTTTTGAAATACTATTAGCTCTATTTCTTTAGAGAATGTCAGAGCTAAAAGGTACCTTTAGAGGTAGCCAAGTTCAATCCTTTAATTTTTACAGATGTTGAAACTGAGATCCAGAGATGGAAAGTGATTGCTCAAAGTTGCCTAGATTAGAATCCAGGTCTTCTGACACCAGGTAACATCCTACTGCTTTTGTCTTTGTATTTAGTAATTATTTTTAGAGATACCAAGGGGCCCCAGAGGTTTCAACCTTTGGAAACAACCCTTTTGTTTCACCAGTGAAGCCAAGCTAAATGACTTGTCGAAGGTCACACAGTTAGCAAGTGGAATAGCTAACACTGGAACCCAAGTCCTTGGGCTCTAAACCCAGTGTTCTTTTCTACTCTGCTACAGTTTAAAGTTGGTTTAAAGTGCGCTCTCTCTCTCTCTCTCTCTCTCTCTCTCTCTCTCTCTCTCTCCAGCACACCTCCTTCCCTACAAGCAACAGATATGGAAACTTCCAGAGAAAAAAACATAAATTAATCTCATCAAGAGAAATCTGAAGATATGAATAATTGAAGAAGCCCTGTCTGCCCACCCAGAGACATTATTGAAAATGGATGGATAATTGTCCAGGAAGAATGGGTCCCTAAGAAGACAGCTCACTCCAAACCAACCTCAGATTGGGAGGAAGGAAATGAAAATGCTGATTTCCTTCAATTTCCCAGCAGTTAAAATGTGTCTACACACACATAAACCTATGCCTCCCCAGGAATCCAGTTTCTCCTAAGGCAGTTAGTTTGTAGTTGCAGACACTGCCTCAGTCCAGGGTGGGACCTTTCCTGACTCTTAAAAACATCTTATGATGGGCTCTTAGTGTCCTGGGAAAGACACCCTACTGTCCCCCTCCAAAAAAAGTAATGATAGAAGAACACTGAATCTGAAAGAAAAAATGCAAGTGAGTTCAAGCCCCAACTGTGTGACTTTGAATAAGTCCCTCTACCTTTGTAAGTCTCATCTATAAAACTGCTTTCATCTATAAAAGGAGAAAATTGGATTAAACAATCTCAAAGAGCCCTTTAAGTTCCAAATGCTATGGGCCAAATGCCCTCTCCCACCCTCGCTGAAAAGTTTCATTTATTTCATGCTACTGCCCTCCGCCAAGTCTAGGATTTGGCCAAACTGAAATCAACATAGGAAAAAACTCAGTAGAGAGAAGCACTAATTCCAAGGGGATGCCATCAAGAAAGATGACCTGTGGTCTCAGAGGTCTGCTGGTGAATGCCCCAATTATGGATAATAAATAAGGTACATGGGAGGTCCTTGTGCAAAGAGTCAACCATATGAGTCAATCATGTATCTTGAGAGTCAAAGGGGAGCCTATCTAAAAAGAAATTATTATTATTAATTAGAAAGCAATACTTAGAAAGTATTAAGGGAGACCTCCCGTAGTGAGGGAGTGAATAGCCCTGCCACCTTTTACCCAGATTAGACCACATCTGGGATAATAATATGCTCAGGTGTAGGTTAGACTAGATATTCTCTGAGGTGCCATGATATCTGTGTTTTCTCACTAAGCTGCCTTCTGAACACCTCTCCTACTCATTCCTCCTTCTATGTCTATACTCAGCATGTCCCCTGTGCTTAAAATGCCCTCATTCTTCTTTGTCTAATAACTCCTGCCCACACTTTAAAGCCCAACTCAAATGCTGCCTCCTCCATGGAACTTTACCTGATTCCTTCTATCAGTGATGACCTTCCCATCAAGCCTCAGGTAGAATTTTATTCTGCGCCTCTCTGATGTATTTAACATGCAATATTGCGCATTAAATTATCTGGGTTTGTATCTTACTGTGAGCTCTGTGAGGGGAAATTGTGCTTTCTCTAACCCTCATATCTCCTCTAGAATGTGGAATATACTCTGCATAGAATAGACCTACAATAAATATTTATCGAGGCCAAAGATGGCCTCAAATACCTGTAATCTCTGTTACCCAGGAGGTGAAAGGTTGCTGGATTGCTTGGCTCAAGAGTTCTGAATTACTGTGGTCTAATGCCAATTGGGTGCTTATATTAAGTCTAACATCTATATGGTGAGTACTAAGAGTTGGGGGTTCGATCTGGCTGTCTAAGAAGGAATAAACCAAGTCATGTCAGGGACAAATCAAGTCAAAGATCTCCTGCCAATCAGCAGTAGGATTTGGGCTGTGAGCAGCCACTAAACTTCCAACCTGGGAGAAAGAGAAGGAAGGAAGGAAGGAAGGAAGGAAGGAAGGAAGGAAGAAAGAAAGAAAGAAAGAAAGAAAGAAAGAAAGAAAGAAAGAAAGAAAGAAAGAAAGAAAGAAAGAAAGAAAGAAAGAAAGAAAGAAAGAAAGAAAAAAGAAGGGAGGGAGAGAGACAGAAAGGAAGGAAGGAAGGAAGGAAGGAAGGAAGGAAGGAAGGAAGGAAGGAAGGAAGGAAGGAAGGAAGGAAAGAGAGAGGGAAGAAGGAGAGGAGAGAGGGAGGGAGGGGGAGGAAGAATATGTCAGAGGTCTAGAATTCCTCCCCATTAGAGTCATTCTCTTGAGCCTGCCATCTGTCCTTTCTTGAAATGTGAATATACTTTGGAGGGTTAAAGAACAAAGAGGATCTCCATCATTCCCTCCTTGGTGAGAATTCCATTTGTTTAGATGCTTCCCTCCTAATCTCTTCTGAGAATGGCAGTTAGTCCAAAAAGAATGGGAGCTTTGACAGGTTGTCAAACAAAAATGATTTCTAAGGTTTTTTGAGACCACTGTTTGTCTGCTTGCTAGAACCATTCACCCCTATAAGAATAAAAGCAAAACTTGTAATTTCTTTGGTATAAGATTTCCCTGGGAAAAAAAAAAACTTCCCCTACCAATGCAAGTCAGCATCTTCTCTGCCACTTAGGGAGGAACTGAGACAAGAGAAATCGAAAGGTTAAATTATTTGCCCTGGCTCACAGTCATTAAATGTCAGAGGTGTCTTCCTGACTCCCCTTCCACTACAGCACACTGCCTCTCCACCCACTACCACATGCCTTCTAAATGCAAAGTTGCTCTCCCTTGCCTCAGAAAATGACAGAACTTGAAAAATAGTTCTCCATTCTCTAGCTTATTCTAAAGAATGGGTTCCTGAGTGAGGTACATTCATAGAAGATGACCAGTTGGTTGTTTTAAGGTGAAAATAGATCATATTCTCTAGTTTCAGCTAAACTCATCCATAAAATGGAAAAGTGTCTTCAAAAGGTAACTGCAAAAAGCCTGCAGATTGGAGATAATATAATGAGGGAAACACAGTCACACAACAATCAAATGACAGCAGACACTTTGCCTAATGCTACGCTAAAGGGTTCTTGATCAATGATATTGTGAAGTAAAGACAATCCTGATCTACCATGTCTGACAACTCATCCCCCCAGTTGAAATAATCAATGATTTAAATTATCAATAACTTCCAATAATAGAAAATATGAATTAATAGAGGCTGCATGAGTTTTCAGACAAAGAAATCAAAGCTATCTATAATCATACAAAAATACTATAAATCACCACTGATTAGAGAAATGTAAATTAAAACAACTCTGAGGTACCACCTCAGATTGACTAATATGACAGAAAAGGAAAATGACAAATATTGGAAGGGATGTGGGAAAATCGGGACATTAATGCATTGTTGATGGAGTTGTGAACTGATCCAACCATTTTGGAGAGCAAATTGGAACTATGCTCAAAGGGCTATAAAATTACTAGGACTGTATCTCAAAGATATTTTTTCTAAAGGGGAAAAGGATCTATATGTACAAAACTTTTATTGCAGTTCTTTTAATGACAAAGAATTAGAAATTCAGGGGATACTCATCACTTGGGGAATGGCTGAACAAGTTGTGGTATATGATTGTGTTGGAAAATGATTGTGCTGTAAGAAATGATGAGCAAGATACTTTTTTAAAAAACCTGGAAAGACAATAAATTGATACAAAGTGAAGTGAGCAGTATCAGGAGAACATTGTACACAGTAACAGTAATATTATACGATGATCAACTGTGAATGGCTTAGCTCTTCTCAGTAATGCAATCAGATGATTGCAAAGAATTTCTGATGAAAAACACTATCCAAATCCAGAGAATGAACTGAGGGAGTGTGAATGCAGAGTGAAGCATACTTTTTTTAACTTTATTTTTCTTGGGAGGTTTTTTGGTCTATGTTTTCTTCTACAACATGACTAATATGGAAAAATGTTTTACATGACTACACATGTGTAGCCTATATCAAATCGCTTGCCTTCTCAATGAAGGTCCTGGGAGAAAGAGAGAATTTGGAACTCAAATTTTTAGAATGAACATTAAAAATTATATGCATATGCAGTTGGGAAAAAATACAAGTTTTTAAAAAACATAAGGTAGCATGACATAAGGGATAGAGAACTGATCTCAGAGTCAAGATGCTATGAATTCATGTCTTGTCTCTAATACATTTTGACTGTGTGACCTTGGGCAAGTCACAATTTCTAAGTACTCTAGGGAATTTGCTCAAACTGTACAGAGAAGTTTCCAGTCTGCATTGGCAGAGAGTTTCCTCACCAGTAAGTTCCCTATTCCAGTAAAATTATAGATCAAACCCCTATCCCTATAGATTTATAACTACTGTCATTAATGATGAATACCATCCTAAATACACACTATGCCTTTAGCTAGTAGCTGATGATAGGATAAAGTCCTCGAACAGGACTAAGATTTTGTCATGGAAAATTATTTTATTACAGATTTATAATTATGTTTATTTTTAATAAATATTTATATTTATAATTTATTTATATATAATATATATTTATAATTATATTACATATTTATAATTATATTACATATTTATAATTATATTACATATTTATAATTATATTACAGATAAAAATTGTCATCTATACAGTTAATTAGCTTTTATTAAGTGCCTACTATATTCCAGACACTGGCATAGGAGATGATACAAAAAAAAGACCAAAAGAATAAGAAAAAAGAAACCTACTACATACACTAAAAAAAACCTTGTAATCCATGGAGGGAGTGTTAGGGACTGCTCCCACACTCGTCTCAGTTATGCTTCGTGGTACTCCCATAACAGGCCCAGAATGTAATTCACAGAGCACAGATTTAAGGCAGAAAGGGACTTTGGAGAACATTTAATCCAACTCCTTCATCTGACAGATGAGGAAACTGAGGCCCAAAAAAGTGAACTGAGTTTCCAAAGGAGTCAGGAATAGGGCCAGAACTAGAAGCCAGATGCCCTAATTCTAATTTTAATGGGAAGAAGGGAAAGTGGGCAGTACTATTAAAATCAGATATACATATGGAAAGAGCAAGAGTGGAAGAGGGTGGCCAATAAACTCTCTGGGCTCCCATTTCTTCATCTTTAAGATTAGGTGATTCAAGGAGATGATCTCTAAGGCCTCTTCTAATTCTAGATCCCATGACCCTAAGTAACCTGAGGCCAGGATGTAGTCAAATGCTATCCCAGGAAGCCAAGTAGGTATAGAACAAAGGTTGTCAGGAAGCTCAGGGCCATGAGCAGGGCTTAGGGAGCAGCCAAAGTTGGAAATTAGTACAAGACAAAACCCAGGTGCTAAAACTCTGAATTTGTTCCAAGGAAAAGCTTACACTCCTGAAAACTGACTCAATCAGCAAGATCTGGGGCAAAGGTGGGGAACCTGCTACCTCAAGGTCATATGTAGTCCTCTAAGTCCTCAATTGTGGCCCTTTAACTGAATTCAAATTTCACAGAACAAATCCCCTTAAATAAAAGAATTTGTCCTACAAAACTTGGACTCAGCGAAAAGGCCACACCCAAGGACCTAGAAAGCCACATGTAGCCCCAAGGCTACAGGTTCCCTATCTCTGATCTACAGCTTACGCAACAGTAGGTAATAGAAAGAGCACTGAAGGTACAGCTGTGAATCCATGTGACTGAGCGCATCACCCAAATTCTCTGGTTCCAACTATGTAAAATGAGAGGGTCAGAATTAGTTGATCTCTAAGATCCCCTTCTAATTCTAAACCATATGATCCATAGTGACACCTTGGCTCCAGAGACAGAGGAGATCCTTAGAAACAGAAGTTACACTATAATACCAACTAATCCTATGAGAAAAGAGTGAGGTACATCTAAAACAAGGTGGCTCTTATCCCAGGGTTCATGAACTTGTTTTGCTAATATGTTGATGACTATATTTTAGTATAATTGGTTTCCTTTGCAATCCTATGTAATTTATTTTCATCATTTTAAAAACATTATTCTGAGAGGATATATTTCTCCAGAGTGCCAGAGGAGTCCAGAAGACACAAATTGTTAAGCGTTTCTGATCTAAATAGTCATGGGCTGCAAAGGGAATCTTTTCAATCAACTTGGACCAAAAGAGATGAGCACAAAAAATGGTAGCAGGGGCAAATAACCAAGGAGAGATACAATCAACATGTTCATCCTTGACAGAATGGTGACAGAAAGGCGTAGAGCCCCAAATGGACTGAGATTGGAAGGAAGTGATGAGTACACAAGACAACATCACCAACTCCTCTGGGAGGTGACTGAGACCTATATTCTCATAATAATGTGCTTAAAGTACAGAAAATAAATTACATGGGATTCAACAAAAACCAATTATATTAAAATATAGTCATCAACAGATTTTTTTAAAAAAACAAGTTCAGGTTAATAAGATGAATCAGGTTGACCCCTGCTTAAGAGTCCTGTGCTTTAGATACACATGATGTGCATACCCTTTTAAAAAGCTAAATTGGGAGCCCCTTAAGTCAAATTCTCCTACAATGCTTCATTTGACCTCATGCAGGTATGGGAGTTGCTTTGGGACCTGGTGACACACAGCACTTAGCACTTAGTAGGTGCTTCATCAATATTTATTTATTGACACAGTATGGATATCGTCTGAGGACTAGGCAATCAGAGATAAGAGTGGTTCATCTATGGAGATTGAAGGATAAATGAGGTTGAAAGGAGTGAACTGATGAAGATGTTTTAGAAAGACACAGAGGAAGGAACTCGGAGCTATATCACCAGTACCACTGAAATCCCAGATCTGTGAAATCTCAAGGTTCCATGCAAACAATAGTCAGAATAAGGAAGGGCCAGGTCCCTAGCTTGTGTGGACAGCAACATGTTTAGATAATATAGCAGACAGAGGGCTAGACTTGGAGTCAGGAAAACTTGAGTTCAAATCTAGCCTCATACTTATTCACTATGTAACCCTGTTTAAATTCTCTCAACCTCAGTTACTTCATCTGTAAAATGGAGGTAATAGTAATAGCACCTAGCTCCCAGGGTTGTTGTGAAGCCCAAATGACATAACACATAGAGAGTGCTTTACCAACTCTACAATGCTCTCTAAATGCTAAGAAGATGATGATGATGGTGATGATGATGATGATGAGAGAACTCAGAACCATTTACCTCCTATTTTGTTAGGCTTCTCTATTAAGCAGATAGAATTAGGAGGGGAGAAAAAGATTAAGAAAGAATTAAAGCCAAGGAAGTAAGGGCTTGCTTCAACACTTACATGAGTTCAGGTCTCTTGACTTGGATAAATTATACCCCAGGGTCCTGGAACAACTTGTATATTTGAGTAGCATCGTGATGTGAGAGTGGGTGGTAGAAGAACTAAGAATGCTGGAAGGACAGTCAGGAAAGCTTGACTTCAAGTCCTTCCTCCACTTCTTACTAACAGCATGACCATGAGCGGGTTATTTAAACTTTCTGAGTCTTGCCCATCTGTAAAATGTCGATAACAATGCCCTTCATAATTTTCTAGTTCATTGGCTGCGAAGTTCAAAGAAGATCATAAAAACATCATGAGCTCTTACTATGATGGAAAAGATCTGAGCCCAAGCCTTTGTGTGTCATTGGTCAAGTGACCTCCAGTCTCTGAGCCTCCATTTTCTTAACTGTCCAATTCAGGTTAGAACACATGTACTGTCTACCCAGCCAGAGACTGCTGTGTAAAAATTAAAGGGCTAGCCATCAACAGGTATTCATTAAGTGTCTACTATGTGCCAGATTCAGGCTTAGGTGCTAGGAATATAAATACAAAAAATGAAAAAAATTCCTCAAGGAATTTGCATTCTACTTTAAAAAATTGTACTATAGAACTGGAAGTGATCATTGGTGGTGGTAGTGGTGGTGGTGGTGGTAGTAGTAGTAGTAGTAGTAATAGTAGTAGTAGTAGTAGTAGTAGCAGTAGCAGTAGTAGTAGTAGTAGTAGTAGTAGTAGTAGTAGTAGTCACAGGTCTGATCCCACTATTAATACTAAGGAGCTCTGACCTACTCTCTTCCCAGCCTAGGCTGGTTCATGGGATGGTCTCCCACTCCAGGGGATGAGGAGGTTGCAGGGAAGGACTCACCAATGTTAGTACCAGACTTACTTGAACACTCAAACTTAGCTCATTGCAGCTCACAGTTCCTAAGCTCAAACAAGCAGCCTCAGTCATCCCAGTGACAGGAATTACAGGCATGTGCCATCATGCCTGACATTCTGTTTTTCAAAGGAGGAGCAAATGAATCTCAGAAACTCCTGAGATGAGTTTTGATTCCCAGAAACATTATCAAAGATATGTTATCATATCTTTATAGGTGATGGTTTGTGGGCACTTAGTATTAGGAGCTTAGTAGACAGCATAGAGCCAGTAAGGAAAGTCAAATTAATCTCATTTCCTTTCATAATAGGGTTACCAGCCTGGGAGATCAGGGGAATGTTATAGATGCTGGTGTCTGGATTCCAGCAAAGTCTTTGACAGTATCTTGTGGTATTCTTAAGGGCAACAGGGAGAAATGTGGACTGAATACAATTGTGCTCTAGTTCATAGTGAAAAAATCATATACTGTTTTTAATACAGCAGTGTCAGCTTGGAGAGAAGTCCCTAGTGAACTGCATCAAGGATCCATTCCAGGTCCTGTACCCTTTAACATTCTTATCAATTACTTGGATGAAGGCAGAGAAAGTACATCTATTCAGTTTCCATATGACATGAAGCTGAGGCAGATAAGTAATACGTGGGTTGGCAGAATCAGGATTCAGTCAGTCAGCCAACAAACATTAACCACTCATTAACCTATATATGTGAGTATAAGCATGTACATAGTGTGTATGTGTATTCATGTATTGTATAAGTATACATGCATATATACATACATACACGTACTTTCAACACTAAGATCTCTGAAACCAACTTGTAGAATCTGGCAGTGGGAAGGGAATTGAGAGACCCTCCTGCTCATTGTCTAGCCCCCTGCACACAGTACATGTTTAATTAATAGCTGTTGGATCAAATCATATCTAATTTCTTATTTTACGGGTAAGGAAACTGAGGTTCAAAGAGGTGGCTGGTCATGGTGGGGTTGGGCTAGAATTAGAACTCAGGTTCTCAAACCTCCCAGATCAGTTCATTTTTCTACTTCCCCTGGAGCTCTGGTAATATGGATGGAAACAAGTCAGAGCACTGAAGAATGAACAAATTGGAGTACGGAGGAAGAAACAGAAGGAGGGGTTGATATTAATGCTACCCCTCTGAGAGCTGGCACAGAGCACAGGCACACTTCTAGTACATTGCCTCTGCTTCTGCCCTCCCCCCTCCTCCATCTCTGTTTCCTACCACCACCTACCCATCCCACACTGTGTCTCCTTGACTTCCATTTTTTCTGAGATCCACATTGGTTTAGTATAAGAACTTCCTAACAATTGTAGCTTTCTAAAATTAGGAAAAGGATGTTTTGTAAAGTAGGGAGCTCCCTGTCACTGGAAGTGTTCAAGCACAGGCTGGATGAGCCCCATCAAAAATGCTGCCACTTCCATCTTTGGGGTTCTAGCATTGAGTCTCTGCCAAGCAGTAGTGAATTGGTACAAGACTAGTCCAGAACTCCTGAGGGGTTTCAAAAGTCAAAAAGGCTGAACTATACAGGAGAGAACCTCCATGAACTGCCCACTACTAAATCTACTCTTGATCAGGTAGCCAAAACCTCCCTCTCTTTCTCTTCATCATCATCTATCAGAGACCTTAGAAGCCAGCTACCCAGGGAACCAGACCTTCTCTGCCACCAACTTGCTGCATGAACTTGGTCAAGCCTAGAGCTCAGTTTTCCACTTTGTAAAATAATGTCATTGGACTATACTGTTTCTGCAGTCCCTTCCAGTTCTGACATTCTGATCCTCAACCCAGGTCCTAGGATATGGAGTATTTCTAAAGGACTTTGGAGACTACAGGGAATACTACAGGGTGGGTGATATATGTAACAATAAGTGTTGAAACTGAGACAGCCCCCAGTCTCAAGCTTAGTAATGTTTTCACTCTACCGCAAAGGAAAGAGGACAGGGAAGGGATGGGAGATGTGTGAGAAAGAAGGGAGTTACAAAGGGAATGTGTCCTATGGAGGCTGGGAGTTGTTCCTTTCAGGATAAAATGGGCTAACAGAATTGTTTCAACTAAAAGGAGCTTTCTCCTAAAGCTGGGGCTACCACTGTCACAACCAAGGGCAGAGGTAGTTTTGTGACTACTGTGGAGCACCTGGGAGGAAGAACACTCCCTTGTGACAAACCACCCCTGATATAGCCAAAAATGGGAAACTGAGAGCTGAATCCAAGTTCATGTGAAACACTAGACATTTTGTTAAACCTCGCTGTAGCTCACACACTGAACAAAACTTTTTTCTCAAACTCACTATAAAACCAATCACCTGTCAGTCCTAGATGGAGGCCTAGCCCATGCCTATGTTCCATCTAAGAGAGCTTGTGTTTCCTGGGAGATGCTTGCCTCTAGGGGCTCCCAGGATCCATAGACTGTGCTGAGTTGAATCTGAGAACTCAGAGACCAACAGTACAAGCTGCTATGATGTTTTATTTGAAATAGAATTGCATATAAAAAAGAATGTACAATAATTAACCAGAATTAGCTCATCTCATATTATACATGACAGCAGTTTTGAACAAAGAAAAACACTCATCCATTTCTAGGAGGCAAAAAAACTTAGAGCATCCACTTAGCCTTCAAGCTTCATGGAGGAACGTTGCTTTCGTTAAAAATTAAGTTAGCCATGGAGATTCAGTTTCTTGGTCATCTGGAAGAGAGCAAGCTCTGGTTACTAGCCTACAATCACTGGCCCAATAGCTTCCACTCCCAGTTAGGACTTGGAAAGAGCAAATCTTATTTTCGAAAATACTGTTTTAACAATAATAACCTTGGGGTTTGGAATAAAATTAGATTGGAAAGGAATGCTGGAATCACAGAGTTGGCAGGAACCTTAGTGGGCATCCAGCCCAACCTCCCCTTCTTCCTCAGCTCTATATAGCCAAGAAAGAGCTGATGAATTTGGCATCAGAGTTTCTGGGCGAGCTCTAGAACTTTCTACCAAGGAGATACTGAGCAAGTCACTTAATGTCTCATGGCCCCCAATCTCTTCTGTAAGATGATAAGGTTGTACTAAGTGACCTTTAATTTCCCGTCTAGCTCTGGATCCTGTAATCGTAAGAAATGAAGGCATAAAGAAAGCCCTTCCATAGTGAGGCTGCCTTGACCTTAGCACTCACTTTCCTCCTGGATTCACTCAGATGCCTAGACGTCCCTCCGTCGTCTGCCGAATGCTTTAGCCCCCACATTGGTTGGCACGAAGTTGCTCTTGGCCACACCTCCTGACCTGCTTAGGAAATCTGCCAACCGGTGGGTCACACAGGTAGCAGTGTTGCAACCTCGCTTCTGAGCAGTAACACTGATTTTCAGAAGGGAAAAGAAATGTTAGGTGCCAGCCTCTCCCAACAGGAAGAGCCATGTTAGGGGCTCAAAAAAGGCAGATGCAGACACCAAGGTAGCATGAAGTTACCAACTGGCAAAACATCACATAACAATAAGGGACTGTTTTAAACTTAGTTACCAGCGCTGAAGATCATAAGGACCCTTAAGAAGGAAGATATTCCCTGGAGTCCCTTTGAGGCACCCATTCTATTATTTTAGGGATTCCACAATGAAAAATTCTAAACCTTTAAACCCTCAGCCATTTTTTACTGACTTCTGCTTGGGTTCTCCTCCCTATGCCCCAAGAGCCTGTGTTCAGCAAAGACCTATGAGAATAAGGAGGAGAAACACTGGTGTCATTGTTCAGTCAAATATAACAATCTATTTCGAGTTCATCCAAACACCCTCTTCTTCATGTAATAAACATGGACAGTTCCAGTACAGTCAAGAACAAAGGAGAGTACAGGAGGGTGGCCCCCTTTTAACCTCTCTAGTGACTTCCCAGGGTCACACTCCCAGCCACAAAACATAGGGAAAAGGGCTTACCTGAAGGAGTCCTCATAACCAGAGAGGTGGAAGTGAGTCACCTTTCAATGACTGCTTGCTTACCTGCTCTATAGCCCAGGCATGTCTCAAAAGGTTATGGCCAAATAGTGCTTTTAGCAATCTATGAACTCAGACTAAGTCTGAGGTTCCTCAAGTCTAACTCTTGATGAGAGCACAATATTTGGGAGAGAGGGGTAAAGGGGTGAAACAATCGACATGACAGCTAAGAACCTTTTTAAAATAACAGGTTTATTCAACATGGCTAAGCACGGAAGCTGTGCCCATCCATACAACCTGAAACCAAAGGCTGATTTGCAGAATGAAAAGTCCTAGACAACGAGTTGTACCCTCTGGCAGCACTTTCAGATTGAGTCAGTGATTAAGTAAAAATCTGAATTGTTTTTTCTTCCTTAGCCAGACTTATTTGTGCATGACCTCTGACCTTCTCCCTTTAAAGTCTCAAACCTTCTCTGTCAGCAATCATATCTAATGAACACAGCAGAATCAGAAATCATATTTAAAAAAAAAAATGCATGCATCAAGGTAAAGTCAGAAAGGAAGGAAATGAGAAAGGAAGCTAAGGAGAGAACATGGGAAAAAGCCAAGAGAGACTAGTTGCTCCCCAGGGCATCCTCAGAGTTTGCATAAAGGTCATTCTCCAGGTCGTTCAGCACGTCTCGTTTCTTGCCAGGTGTTCGCGCCCCGACGTCAGTGCGCGTGTAAGTGTGCAGCCTGTGCAGTTCCTGCGAGAGCTTGCCCAGCAAACAGGTACTCAGATTACTGCACCGTTTAGCTCTAGGTCTGTCCAGGCTGCAGGGAAAAAACATGCCAGAAGGTAACATGCAATGGTACCATGCGCTTGCCCTTCACTAGCCTTAAACTGATTTCATGCAAAGGGCTGAGGCGGTTTAGGGGGAGGGAAGAGGTCAGGATGGAAGGGTTTGGAAGGTTTTGTAGAGAGAGACCATATACTCAGAGTCAGGAGAACACAGTCCGAAGGGGAGACAACGCCAGTTGAGAAAGAAAGTGGTGGTCAATGCACCTTGTCCTAGAGCTAGCACTGGAGGTTCTCTCTAAGGCATTCAGCATGCTGGTCAGCCTATCATGCTCAGCAGTAGGCATTCATTAAAGAGGATGCAAAGAGCTCCCATGCCTCTAATCTGGAGGATGCTGAGGAAGGAGGAAGGAGGGGACTGGATCTGAACTCCATGCCTCTGGGCAGCATGCACCATTGCAACAGAGAATTTTAGGAGCAACAGCTGGGCCTGATCTACAAACATACCTGTGAACCAGCTAAATTTTAATATTGCCCTTTCTTTGCTAAGTCCAACTCACCTTCTAGTGGCATTTTGGGGTGTGTCATTAAAAGTTGCAAAGAGATCATTGGAAGCAGGTTAAAGGGGCAGGAATGGTCAGGGGAGTCTTGTCAGGTTATAGTGTCCATCCCCCAGACTTTGCATCATCACACCTGAACCAGTTGTGGTAAGGGAAGGAAGGAGCCTCCATTCCATGGGATTGGAGGGGGAGATCTCCCAGAGAAGGAACTAGCAGAACATCTAGGTCCAGTTGGTAACAACTCTCACAAACATGAAATCCTTGAGCCTGGCCTCCATCTCTTAGACTGCAGCTAGAAGCCAGTTGCCTTTTACTCTACCTTCTATAGATACCTAGAACAGCTGGTCCTCATCCCCTGAATAACAAGTGGAGCCTAAGGCAACTTCTGGCCAGATGTATTCTTTTGTAAACATAATCATTGTAGGTTGGCTTGGAAAACAAATTATCTCCCTTGTGTTAGCAGGAGGGAAAAGACAAGCATCAGTGTTCAGGGCTGTGGCAGGTGGAGGGGCAACCCCCTTCTGACTGGTTTTGTACTCTGATAAGATGGTAGACCTTACCTGTTGTCCTCAGTCACCTGATCCAGCTCATCAGCTTTCATCTGCACAAACTCTTTGACCAAAGCATTCAGCAGGTGCCGAGCTTCATCGTCACTGAGAGTCACATGGTCTGGCATGACAGATTCAAAACCAGGCCTAGGGGGAGAGGGAAACTCTTGCCATGTTGGCCACTGGAGAGCACCCCTCCCCAGGAGGGCATCTGGGGTGGAGCCACCTCTTACCTGAATGGAGCAGCCTGGAGGCTGTCCATCTGGCACACAACCAAGGCAAAGAAAGTCAGGAAAGATGAGGGTTTTAGGAGGATCATGGCGTCCTCTCTGGAACAAGAGAGAAACAGAAACCTTTGGACTCTTGGATCACTCCACCACCACCACCCCAACACTTCACAGTTCACTGAAATTGAGGGGCTTCCAAGTCCAATAGAAAAGTATTTATTTAACTCTTATTATTTTCCAAGCACTGGGCTAAGTGTTGGAAAGATAAAGGCAAAAACATGGTTCCTGCCCTCAAGGAGTTTATATTCTATTGGATTATTTTCTAAATAACTATGTCTGTACTAGATAGGAAAGCAGTAAACAGGGAGCTTGGAGACCTAGGTTTTAGTCCTTGTTCTTCCTGGACATCAATAAGTCACCACCCCTCCAAGACTAAGTTTCTTTGCTCTGGAAAGGATGAGAACAATAAGCTCTGACCTTCCTACAGTCAAAGAGGCTGATCAAATGAACTAATGGCTGTAGAGATGTTTTCAAGACTGAAAAGTGTTGTAGGAATAGAGAGGATTCTCATTAGTGTTAAGAAGATGCCACTCCCTTCTGGGCATCTCTCTTTGCCCCGACTGGTATAATCACTGTCAATGCCCAGGCACCAAGCCACAGAGAACAGGGAGCTCCTGCAACAGCCTTATAAGTCTCTCTCGTTGAAATATCTCTAAAGGACTGAGGAGTAAGAAGCTGTTCATTAGCTATGAGAGAATTCCTGGCCTTTTTATGGGAAACAGGGGTTTTGCTTCTGTGTTCATTCTGAGTGTTGGTTTCAACAGGTGCCCTCAAAAGCTGACTTTATTAAAGACTTGCTCTGATTTTCTTAAATAGGCATGTTGAATCTACCCTATTCCAGGAATTTAATTTGGAGAATATTAGTCCAACTAATTATCCATCTTTCCTTTTTTACTTAGGAATAAATGCTGCTAACCCCAGGAAAATGCACAAACTGCAAATCGGTAGCATGTTATATGCCCATTTAAGTAAGCTAATTCAAGCTGATTGGTGACCCTTCTGATATTCAACACAGAACTTTTTATTTGAGGAAGGATTTTCTTAAAAAAGAAAAATATCTCTGGAACACGCTAAAGTTAAGAAAATGTCTAATGAAACATACTAAAGGCTCAAGGAATTGTTACTAGGCATGGCTTTCCTCCTTCTTCAAATAACATCTTTTGAATTGGTTTCCAGAGGCTTAGAGTAAAATTTGTTTCTGATCAAATAATTAAGAATCACATCAAATTGTAATCAAATAATTAAGAACAATATACCTTGGCTGGAGGTGCCTGGAAAATCAGCTAGCTACTTGTGCTCTTTAAAAAGGTCTGCGCATCTCTGTGAGACCTTCATGATTTGGGCTGCTAAATTCTCTCAGCCCTCAGAAATGGAAGCTGCTTGTTTTGCTCTTTCAAACGCAATTCATTGCACACACACTGTTATTTCGAATCTCTTGCTCAGGCTGAATTGACATAATCCAGAATTGTTCTAAAATTAAAGCTAAGATTATTAAAGAAAGAGGTCGCCTGGAATGGTTCTTAAGCCCACAGAAGCACAATAGCGGAACCACAGGTGGTGAAATACAGTATCTTTTTAACGGTCTACCTCTTTAGAGGGAGAAAAAATTCTATCCCTTTTGAATCTCACAAGCACAATAATCTTCTCCAAACAGAAAAATTGCCTGCGCATTTCTAAAGAACAGCGGGGGGTAGAGAGACAGAGAGACAGACAGAAAGAGAGAGAGAGAGAGAGAGAGAGAGAGAGAGAGAGGCAAAGTTGGACAGGAAAGCATTTTTAAAAGCACAATGTAGTTTAATATTTATGAAGAGATTTCACATCTGTACGTAGATAAAACATACACTATTTTAGCCATGAGAAAAAAATTATTTTACCTGGGGGAAGGAGGTTTCCTGAAGAACTGCAGCCCTGGGAGCCAAGGTGCAGGTTTCTGCCTGAGTTGAGTTTCTAATCCTGTTGCTGTCCAATGCTGAAGCCTTCTTGGTTTATATCTACCGCCAGGCAGATGAGCGTAGGCGGTTGAGAAGCCCTGGCCAGCCAATCAAAAAACCTCTTGACCAAACCAACCAATCGGAGGTAGGACTTGATAGCCTAGGTGTTCAAATGACGTCAGCCTCCAGTCATTCCAGTATCCCATTCACAAAACGTGCCAGGCATCTCCTTGTTTCATAGGCTTACATTTGCATTGAGGTCATTGCAATGAAAAAAAAAGAAAATAAAAAGAGGGGGGAGGGGAGGAAGATAGGAAAACTGGGAAAGGGAAGAGCAAAACTCTGAAAGTTAATTAAAAGTAAGGGAAATTTTTTGACGTCATCAGTAATGGAAAGATACACTTTCGTGGCCTCCTGAGACAAGGTGAGGACCACATCGCTTCATGGAATATATTAGTCTAGATACTTAATGCAAGTGACATCTACAGCAAAAAGATATGCATTGCAAGGGGAACTACAACTGAGAAACTGTTTGTGTGAAAGCAAACTGCAATCCTCACTTCTCCTAATTCTGTGTGCAGAGAGGCCTACCAGATAACACCAAGGAGTGGGCTCAGAGCAGCACACCCAAAAGCCAAGTAGAATCCCTGGTAGCTGGAGACATTGCCAACCTACTGGTCTCAGTGGCTCTTGTGGCTGAAAGTATCCATGGTTAGGGGACATGTAGTGGGGAGTCCTGAATGAAAAGGGGACACTGCTGTAGCTAACCTCCTATTCTGTGAATCTACAATACTCTTACCACCATCACCACCACCACCACCACCATAGTTGGTCTATACAGTGGTTCTTTTAACTTCCCAGGTAGTCACCAACACCTGTTGCTATTGACTGAAGTGCTTTATTTACTCCTACATTTCCCTTCCCCCTTTCATTAGTTTATTACAAGTCTAGCAAGCCCAGAGTGCAAGGAAAGAGAATCTAATGAATTAAAAAAGAAACCTGACTTTGGGGAGCCAGGGAATCAAGGTGAGACTCCCTAAGCCTCAATGGGCACCATTGCCCCTTTCCAGAGCAGGCAGGGCCCTGTGAAGGTCAGAATTCAAAGGGAATTCAGAGTTTATCTAATCCAACCTCCTCCTTTTACAGATGTGTAAAAAAAATAGAGGGAGGCTTGATCAAGGTCACATTTCTAATTAGTGTCATGGCTTCAACTAGAACCCAGATCTCCTAGTTCCAGGGCTCTGTACACAGCTGTACAGCCAGGGTTCACTCAGAGGGAGGACAGAGTCGAGGAGCATACCCTGACACAGACACCCAAAATACTGGAGGAACCCATCCCTACTGGACTAAGTCCGAGTGACCGTCTTCCTCTCCCACTGACCCAGAGAGGCAAGGATTCTCTAGGCCCATTGACCTACAGCTTGCCCCGCTGCCACAGGCAGCCTCTGGTTCCTCAAAGAAAGGGAAAACCTGTTCCCTTCCGCTTCCAGCCCCTTCTTCCTCGGTGTTAAGGGCTTCAAACCTCCGCCCTTGGATGCGCTATTAACTTGTTGGAAAGCCGAACTCCAGCGATGTCTTTACGGAAGTGGCCTGCTCTGGAGAGGACAGTCATCCCGAGGAGAAAAAGAAAACGAGAAACCAGACTGTTGTCTAAGCTGTTTTTGGGAAGCTCAGGAACCTGGCGCCGGGCGACCGTCACCCCGCATTTTAAAGGCTAAGTCGCCAGCAGCACAGGTTTTGACCGTTTGGTGAGCGGGAGTCCAGCCCTGCCTTGAAGTGTTCTCTCGAATCGCTCCCGTTCCCTAGGTCTCCAGGATTGCTTTCTACCTTCTTCTGGATGGCGGACTGGGGACCAGGTAAGGCTAGTTATCACGGGCCTGAGCCCAGGAGGCCGTCGGAGCTCCCACCTCCCTCTCCCAAACCCTGGGCTGGTGGGGCCCCTGGCAGGAAAGAGCGCGTTGCTTCGGCTGCTCCTCGGACCTCCTCCTGTTCCCTTCCGGTCCTAGTCCTGCCTCGAAGCCCACCCCTACCCCCCTCTCCAGCTCCGGGCTGAGAGATTTCTCTGCTTCATCCATCAGTGGGATTCAGAGCCCGAGAGCCCTCGGTTTGCACAGCTGCCGGATACCTCAGGGACCCTCTCTGCAGTTACCCAGAAGGGCTGGAAGCGTTCCTTTGTTATTTCCCTGCAGCCTCCCACTATGGTTCCCCACCAGTCCCCAGACTAAAGGCTCCAAGCAAGGGTCTGTCCCAGGGAAGGGGAAGCAAAAGGATTAGAGACGGAAAGTTGTGCGGAGTTAGTAGTCCCACTCGTGCACACACACACCCTTTGCAGGTTCTCGTCCAAGGGAAAAGCAAGTTTTCGGAGAGTCTACCAATGTCCCTAGCCTTCACTTCCCTCCCGCCTCCCTGATCCAGAAACCTTGGGTTGTTCAGTCCCAGAATTAAGTTTTATCATCCGTTCTCTGAGGGATGCTGAGGAGACTCTTGCTCCTTTCCTAGTGCGTTCTTCGTGACTACGATTGTGTGTGTAAATGCCCCTGGGAATATGGGTGTGTTAGGCGGTGTACGCGCGCGCGATTGAGCTGCGCGCTCCACAACCGTGCATCCTAGGCTCTGGCCGACTGCAGCCCTCACAGGGAGAACAGCGAGTCAACTCTCGGCTTGCGGGGAGCAGGACATGGAGATGGGGGCGCTCGAAGATGGAGTCCCGGGAGCTCTGGGAGAAGCTAGCAGCAAGAGGCGCTCCCAGCGCTGTGCTCAGAGCTGGAACAAGAGTGGAGCTAGGTGAGTCCAAGAATAAGGTCCATTCAGCGAGAGCTTGGGTTCTGCAAGTACCTACCTGGTGTTTGACAAAAAGGGGGCTAAAGTGACTTTTTGTCGGCTTAAGCTTGGTTGGGCGATGTGCTACCGTAAATTCAGGGGCGTGGCGTCTGTCTGTCAGTTTGTCTGTCTTTATCCGTCTCTGTCTATACATCGTTGTCTCTGTCTATATGTTGGTCTGTCTATATGTCTGCCTGTTTGCCCCGAGATAGCTCTGCACTGGGAACCCTTGGACGCCTGACCCGACTCTGCACTCGGCCAAGGCTAGAAGGAAAGACGGCTGGCGACTTTGTTGAGGGTTGGGAAGAGAGAGATGTTCCCCAGCTGACTGAGAGGGAGGGAGAAAGGTGGAAGGGGAAGCCCGCAGGGCGCCCGGGATTCCACCCAGGCCGGGAGCTGTCCCTCTGAGTCGTTAGGCGAGTGAGACTTGCTCACTCAGATCCCCTGGCCTGACCTGGGGTCTTTTCAACAGCCTTTTCCTTATCGCCAAACAGAAACAGAAGTTTCTGTTTTCAAAGAACCCACTCGTTATGCCCTGACATCCAGTCCATTCTTGGACGTGGGAACCTAGACAGCTACCCTTCTGTGCATCTGCCACCCCCAACGAACAGTCCATCCCACCCAGACTTAGGAGTAGTCTGACCTAGGAACAGCCCAAGTATCCCTCTCTCACCATCTCCCTCACCTCTACACTGGAACGTCCCGGACCTCCCGCCTAGAAGAACGGAAACTAGGGCACAAAGAGGGGTCCAGGGAGTGGGATACTGTCTATCCCAGGGGTGGAGACCACATGTGGCCTTTTAGGTCTTCGAGGGAGGCCATTTGACCGAATAGGATTTGTTCTGTGAAGTCTGGATTCAGTAACAGGGCTGCACTTGAGGAGGTAGACGTGTGGCCTCGGGGCCACCCGGGTCTATCAGCAGCTCCTTAGCTGATTCCAGCTGAACATTCACACCCAGAACACCCTGGGCTATCCTGCCAATGAAGGGCTGAAGAGAGGAGTGGGAGAAAAGTGGTCCCTTCTAGGGAAGACGATGGAATTCCTGAGAAGATGTGAGACTCCCAAATTTAGCCCTGGGGTTTAAACCATCTAGGCAAAAACCCTATCTCCCAATTCTCTGGGGTTCTGATTGACTTGTAAAAGTAGAGGCCACTCTGAATATATATATTTTTTGTAAACCAAGGGTGCTGTGAGGCCAGAGACCGGGCTTTAAGGAGCCGAGTTTCGACTGGCATTGCCCAGGTAGTGAGATCTGTCCGTGTCCCAGACACAATAGTCTGAACGAGTGAGAGACCTCAGGACCTAATCAAGGGTTTCGAGAAGGGAAATAGGGTATCTCCGACTCTGTAACCTAAACCAAGAATACAAAATTCCTAAAGGGCCGGATCTCAGGCAACGAATGCAAACCCCTTGGCTTAGGCGGAGGACCGAGCCGCGGAGACTACAAAGAACCTTAGAGGTGCCTAGGACTCTTCCCATCTGTGAATATGTGCTTTTTGAACTCTAAATCCCGCAGTGTAGTCGATAGATTGCGGCACAAAAGCTAAACCAAAAAATAATCATTTTTAGATAAAGACAGAAAGTCCACAGGGAGTGAATAAACTGCTTAAGGTCAGCTGGGGTGAAGAACTAAGTGGCAGAGATCTCTTCCCACGGTCAATTTACTTTCTGCCAAATAAGTTCAGACTGTAGGCTCCCAGTCTGTAGCCTCTGCTGTATCTTAGAATCATAGTTTTAGAACTCTAAGCACTCTGGAGATCATCTAAGTAACCTCCCTTGATTTTTACAGGAAGGAAAACTGAGATCCAGAGAGGGGAAGGGATTCGCGCCAGGCCCCGCCGGGAACAAGCTTTTGCCGGGACTAGAACCCACGAGTCCTGATTCCCAGTGAAAACACCGATCTTTGCCATGCTTCCCCCAGCAGCATCTAACACGACCAATGTGAATTGTTAAATTGTTCCCCTTCTCCACGGGACCTCCAAAACAGACAGGAGGTAGACTCCAGTTCATTCCTGTCCCCCACATGGGGAAAGAGAGAGGTAGGAAAGTGGAAAGAAGCCCAAGAGCTGTCTACAAACCGCCCTCCCGTGGAGTTTCTCGGAAAGTTAAGTACCCTAACGAGACCTGAGCCGCTGAAAATTAACTCTAGCTACATAGAGCGTCACCCCTTCATTTCCTGACCCGAAGGCCCCGTCAGTTTCCCTGTACTTTCTCCACAGCTTTGGGCTTGGTCTGACTTCGAGGGCTCCTGCTGGGTGCGGGCTTTGTCCATTCACCAGGAGAGTCAACATGGTTTAGAATGTGGATAGTGCTGAGGTTGACGACAGGAATACCCAGAAAGACAAGCCCATTTACTGGCTATTTGAACGCAGGCTAATCTCCTAACTTCTTGGAACCTCAGTTTCCTCATGTGCAAAATGAGGGGGTTTGACTAGATGAGCTCTAAGTTCCCTCCAGTTCCAAATCTATGATCCTATGACTTAGCTGGGAATCAGTGACCAGTAAAGCTCATACCTAGCCCCAGCCAGACTGGGAAGCTTGGAGTAATGGAAGGCCCTGGGTCTGGAGTCTACTGTAGGAGTCCAGGGATTTCCCTGTTTGAGCCTCAGTTTCCCTTTGTAAATGAGGAGTGGGACTAGACAATTTCCGAAGTTTGCTCCAGCTGTAAAACTTTGTCTGAGTCTTACTGTTTGTCCATGGACAAAGTTCAGTCTTTCCAGACCTTATTTTCCATTACCGTTGGTTCCTAAGGTCCAAATCCTATAGCCCGACAGAATATATCGAACTCAACCAGAGGGACGTGGGTAGTTTACCTCCACCAAGCCAAACGCAAACCGCACCAAAGGACTCAGCGGGGGCATCGAGCTTCAAAAAGTTCCCCCCCTCTCCCCGTGCGTGCCCTTCCCCCGAGGGCTTCTGAGGCTCAGGTCTTGCTCGAGTCACTAGGACCCAAATCCGACCAAATCCCAACAGACAATTCTGCTAGGCAGAGTTGGGCTGAGGCTGGGCTGGGGTTCAGGAGTTCTGCCAGATTGGACTGGATGAGACGAGTCAGGGTCAGGTTCAGGTTTGTTGCGTGGGGCAGAACTCGGGTTAGAGAACAGCGAAACCCCCTTATCGGGCGGGTACAGCGAGAGCTGAAAGCGCCCCACTGCCAGTCGCCCTTTCCTTCGTTTCCTCGTCCTCCCCTTCGAAGCTGAGCTCTTTGTTCGGCCTCCACAGCTGGTCCCAAAGTCTTGTTCCTGCCCACCTCCCCGGCCCAGCCCCGGGGTCCCAAACCCCTGAAGCTGTCTTTTCACCCTTCGCACCCCACTAAGCTGTTCCTTGCTTCTGGCCCAAGCTCCAAATCCTGTAAAGCTTAGCTTTCTTTCCCCAAGGGGCGATATTGTTTGAAAATGGCCCTACTGACTGTAAGCCTCCTTCCCGAGCTCTTGTCGTCTCAGTTTCCCCACAAAGATAGCGAACCTCCGTGCAAATGCCTTCAGAGAGGTAAAGGAAGAGAGAGAGAAAAAGACAGAGACAGAGAGAAAGGCAGACAGACAGATTTCGGGATCCGGCAAAGAAAGAGGTGGTCTCCTTCCCTGCTCCCGACCGGGAGGGTCACACACAGCAGGCTTGTGGGGGGGGTCATGATGGGGTCTATTGGCCAATGCCCGCGTCCCTTGCTCGGAGCAAGTACACTGAGTGGGTGTGGCAATTATGTTTCCCTTCCAGACAGCTTTGTTAAAGAAAGGCGAGCCTCCTTTGATAGGATAAAAAAATTGAGGGGAAGAGTTATATTTTTGCTAGTGTTTCGTCTGTGTCTCCTGTTTTCAGGGCTGAGTCGTTTTCTTGCTTGGAAAGATGAGACTTGCTTCTCTTTTGCACCCATTTCTGTATTACCAAGTCAACTCAGTGGAAGAGGAAGAATTTAATAAAGATAATTTGCCTGAGACACTGAACAGCTGCCCTCCATCCTCCTTGGCTGGATTTCTGTGCTGCAATGCATCTCTCACTTAGCCATTCCCTTATTCCAGGGAAGATAGGACACACGGATATTCAACCAGGAGAATGTCGAACTTTCAAACATTTGGTACCATTCCTTTTTTTTTTTAGCGTGTGCATGTGTGGTGGTGGTGGTGGGGGGGGGGGGGTGATAATTCAATCCTAAAGTAATTCAGTTATTTATGAAGCTACTTTCTATTGCTTTTAACCACATTACTCCTCTCTCTCTCTCTCTCTCTCTCTCTCTCTCTCTCTCTCTCTCTCTCTCTCTCTCTCTCTCTCTCTCTCTCTCTCTCTCTTTTTCTCTGTCTCTCAAGAAAGACAAATATTCAAATAAAAAGAGTGCTTATGCAAACACAGTCAGAAAGCAGATGCAAGTCCCCTTAGATTCCAGTGTAAGCTCTCTGGCTATTACTCTTGGAGACTGATTTCTTGCTTCTTGGATTGAGCAACAAATCGCACCTTCCAAATGCCATCTTTTCAAAGTTGTCCTCCCCTGAGATCATACTTATTGAAAGGCCATTTTTTAGACCCAAGGCTTAAAATACAGCTGCTGAACCAATCCAGGAGTGGGAGAGGCATTAAAGAAAAAGAGCCTGCCTTCTCCCTTCTCCTCCCACCACCTCTTCCTCTCTCCCCTTCCTCGTTCCCCCCCCCTCAAGGATTTAGGGAAAATTTAATTCAGTTCATTCTCTAGTATCCCCAAAGAAGACTGAACCTCAGGAATAACAGAGCCCTCTTACATCAGAGGGCCTGTGTCTGCAGGGGGTTGGAGAAATCAGATGCAGACCCACAACCACAACCCAGAGGCACCTTCTGCATGCTGCTAAGGTGCTTCTGTTCTTCCTATCCCAGGCAAACCTGGTCACCCCAACACAGAGATGAACTGCACTCAGGTAGGAGCTCTCTTTAGAACTCTCAAAACAGCTGGACTTGGAAATAAAATTGCAGGGAGGACAGAGAGTTATTGTCCCAGAAATCTTACAGCCAACAAGGAATTGCTTATAGTTAAATGGGACCCCCAAAAATGAAGGCATAAAGTAGGGAGATTCTTCCTGGGATATGGGTTAGAATAGATGGCCTCTGGTGGCACCTTCCAACTTGAAGATTCTGTGATTCCTTGATTATATAGAAGCATAATCAAGCACTCCCTCAAACAGATGGCAAGTTTCTCAGAAGAGGGACTTGGTTCCTCTCAATGCCCTCTTCTTATTAAATCTGCATTTCATCCTTGACATTAATTTCATTCCATTGAGGTCTTTTATTAGGAACAGGAAAAATTTTTGTGCTGCCTTCCCCTCCCATGTGAGGCTTCTCTCCTAACTGGGTTCAGGCTTGGCACAAAGAAACAGGTAAGCAGGTCTGCCTGCCTGGGACTTTGCCAGTTCATAGAGACACACAATGACAGAAGGCAAAATTGTCTCCATGTCCAGGGTGATCTTTGGGGATATTTATAGCTTTAAAGCTGGAAACATGGGTTTTTATTTTTGTTGTGTTAAAAATTATTCACAGGAAATAACAATTTTTTTGAATGTTTATAAGGAAGTGTGAGGGAAATGCTGAAAGGCTTGCAAATGAAAGGCCACTCTAATTCCTTTAGTTTGACACTATGGCATGCTTGTGCTGAAACTTCTTTTTTTTTTTTTGTAAATTATAGAGTGTTTAGAAAACACTCCAACACTCTAAAATTGTCTAAATTTTATATTTATGAAAGCTTACATTTAAACAAAATGGATTCAGGGGAGAAACAAGCTTGGAGTAGGAACTATATTCTAGACATGTTCTCACTATTAACTTGTAAGTGACCTTGATGACGACAAGTAATAATATTAACTGAATTTATACCATACTTTAAGGTTTGCAAAGAGCCTTATATATTTTAACTCATCTGACCCACTCAGCTCTATGCCTCTCATCTTCCAAATGAAAGGCTTGACTTGGCTGTGGACCCATAGAAAGAGCACAGGCTCTGGAGTGATGGAAGTTGGTTTGAATGCTGACTTCGCTGCTTACTATCCAAGTGACCTTGGGAGAATCCCTTGATCTCCTGGTTGCCCATTTCCTATCTGAAAAATGAACTATATGAAAGTTGAACTATATGGTTTCAGCGTTCCCAGTTCTCCGTCACAGATTTCTCAAGTTTGTTTCCATTTCCAAATTTCAAAGAATGTTTTGGGAATACTCTCTTCTGCCCCCTTGCAGCAAGGTCAGTCAGCTTTTGTTTTTGCCTGGTTAATATGCCTTGATTTATGGCTGCACTGTTGCCTCTTGGGAATGTAGCTGAGAAGTCAAACTGCAGGTCAAGGGAAAGATCTTTTCTATCATTTCCCCAATGAGCAGAGCTCCTGAATGTCACAGCATCAAAGAGACTAGAGACGAAGTAATGCAGAGCCAATACAGCAAAAGCTGGGGCATTAGGCACTGGCTTTTGTCCACCTCACTCCTGACAGCAAAAAAGAGAAAAGAAACGAAAAGGAAAGGGGAAAAAAAGTCATGATTTCTCTAATACAAGTACTTGACACAAATATGTAATACAACAGAGTCATTACTCAATAAAGTGGCGATCCTTTCAAAAATAGAATTGCAAACTATAAATCATCCCATGAAAATAAGCTCTGCATCATTACAAGTAGGAGAAATGAAAATTAAAACAATGCTGAGGTCTGACCCGAGGCAAATTTGAATTGGCAAAGATGAAAATAAATGGATGCTGGCAGTAGGCAGACAGGTGTGCTGGTGTACCTTTTGTTAGAACTGTGAAGTGGTCCAGCTCTTCTGAACAATAATTCCAAATTATACAAGAAAATGGACTAAACCATCCATCACCTTTGACCCAATAATCCCACTACTGGGAAAATAATCCCAAAGACGTCAAAGCCAGAAACAAGGTCCAATATGTAACAAAATATTCTCAGCAATGCTCTTTATGGTATCAACAAACTGGAAGCAAAATGGGTAACCATCAATCGGGGAGCAGCAAAATAAAATTATTATCTCTGAATGTATTGTGGTGGTATGGTGAGTAAGAGAAATTTAAAGAAACATAGAAAGATTTGTATAAACTGGTGCCAAGGTGGGAAAAGTTGAACAATGAAAGTTTTAAAAAACAAATAAAGAAACAATCTCCCTGATACCTCCTGGATCACAAGGTGGGAAGATGGGGGGAGGGTCTCAGGATTACTAGGAAAAAAATAACGCATGTAACATCAGATGCAATTGACAGCTGTTTTTGTCTAATTGGTTTCTTTTGTCTAAAGGAGGTTCAGTGGGGAGAGGAAGACTGAAAGACTATCAACACAATTTATTTTGAAAATAATTTTAAATTATTCCCTCTCCATTGCCTTCCCTCAAAGAAGGAAAAGGAGAAACAGCAACTACCTGACTACCTGCATACCATACACCCACAGAACAAAGGCACCGCACCCATGATCTCCGTTGGGAAACATGCCTCCATCTATGCTTGGTCCCCTGACTAAGAGGCCAACTCCTTTGAGAGTCAGGGGCCTATCTGTATGGAAATCATAAGTGAAGTCAGATTCAAGAAACTTGGGTTCTGATTTTGTCTCTGACGATAACTGTGTGGCCTTGGGCAAGTTTCCTAAGTTCTTGAGTCTCAGTGTCCCTCATCTGTAACATGGGAGCGATGATACTTGCCTATCTCATGGGGCAATTGTGTGACGAGTGTTCTAATTCTAGATAAATATGTCCTATTATTTTCTCAGTAGCTCATACAAGTAGAAATTGAGGTTACAGGAACCACTTGGGTCAGCAGTAAGGACAGTATGCCCAGTGATTGGGAGTGGTACAAAGAAACACCAGACCTGGTCCCTACCTCACAGGTAGGACCTCACAGTCTGTGTATGGAAGTGACACAATTTGAGAATAAACCAAGATAGTCATTGAGTGTTCCAAGTTCAAAAGATAAATCAGCAATTATTGACAGTTTTCTGGAAAAGAAGTAGGAGATAAGACTTTAGCCAGAATTTGAAGAGTGGGTATGATTTGGAAAGGTATAAAAAAATGGGGAAGACTTTCAGGATGAGAGTGAGGCGAGAATAACTGAGTAGATTCCTTTTCTCCCACTTTCAAGTATTCTCTGTCTTTTCAAATACCTGCTTTATGATAATCATTTACACATAAAATTTCATTAGCTTAGTGATGAAAGACAGAGAGAGAAAGAGATGGACAGGAATAGAGACAGAGATGGAGACACAGAGACAGAGATATAGAAAAAGAAAGGGAGAGAGAAGAAAAAGAAAGGGAAGGATGGCGAGAGAGGGAGACAGAGACAGAGAGGAGGGAGACAGAGGGAAGGTGCCAACCTGCATGTGGAAGAAGTTTCTCTCCTAGAAGTTCCCTACATCAATGAAATCACAGGTCCAGTCCCTCTTGATCTGTAACAGTCACTGAAACTTCTAACTGAATCAGCTTCTTATTTCCAAGATGATGTTCTGAGGACCCATTGACTTCCTTTTCTTTCCCCTCTTACATGTCTCATTTCTGTAGATGGGTTCCCAGGGGATCTCAGCAGCACTTTGAAAAATCCTTGTTATATGTGCAGTAATCAAAACAACACCCTTAAGTAGAAGGTAAACAAGCTTAAGAAATCAATGCCCTCACACCCTCAAATGCTGCCAGTCAGTTTAAATTAAAATGTAAAGGACCCTAGAGTCTGAAGCCCTAGGTACCTGAGAAAAGGTCACTGGTGAATGAGAGGGGATTGATTTATTTTCTGGATCAGACCATCAATTTCAGGAGTGGGGAAGGGAAGAGGGCTCAAGGAACTAGAGAGGTCTGTCCCTCCTTATCCCCAGTACCCCTGGGGTTTCCTGTGGCTGGGACATTCAGAGGAGATGAAGAGAGTGATTATACGATCACAGATTTAGAACTCAAAATGATCTTTTTTGTTTCCTGAAACAAATTTTGGCAGTCTGGGGAAACTTAAGGATGCTTTCTCAGAGTAATGTTTCTAAATACATATAATAAAATACATACAATTACCAAAGAAACTAATTATAATGACATGCAGTTATCAAAATGCTTTAATTGTAATATAGTAATATACATGCTTCCTTATCAATATATTAAATAACAAGACAATATGTTGTAAAATATAGGTTATTGCAGCAGCAAGCAGGCTGACACATCCAGGATGGCATGCTAGCACAGGTTCTTAGATTTGCTTTTCTAAAAGGAAAGCAACTTTTGAGGCATCAACAATTTTCTTTAATCACATTCACCAACAGATAACATACAAGCAGAGAAATAAAGACCAACAGATAGGGCTTCTGTCTGACCATAAGCAATACATACATCACAGATCAACAGACAGATCTGACTGTCTGATCATTAGATACATAGTTACCGGGGAGAGAAACACCAACAGCTGGGTTTTCAAAGGGGTTAACAGTTACCCAGAGCCTCATCTGGCACATGAACCTTCTTCCAAAGAGTAAGCCTCAAAGTAAAACCTCACCTCAGAGTATATACATACTTTTCAGAGCCAGAGGGCATCACAACCTTTGTGACCCAGTGCCTTCATTAGCAATTAACAAAAGGTGTGGGCCTTCCTACAAAACAAGCCTCTCCTAAGCAAGCTTCCCTTAATGGGCTCCACCTGAGTGAGGTCTGTGAATGGTAGGGGGAAGATCTTTAACTCTCATTAACATTACAGTTACCTAACATTAAATTTTATTTTTAAAAGTCATTGTTACTTAGCTTGAAAAATAACATTAAACTGTGGGGTTGTCTTTAACAGGGCAATATGTACAGCATCAAATGAACATCAATTTAGTTTTGAGTTTTTCTTTGAATAGTTACAAGTGTGGATAACCTGATTTGTAAAGATAGGTTGTTGTAAATGGAATTAAAGACTCCATAGTTTGGCTTCCAAGAACTACAGTAATTTCCAAGCAATGATGAGCATAAAAGATATTTCAAGATATCTGCAGCAATTGTAATGTGATAGGAAAATAACTGTGGTTTCTATTGGTGAAAAGTTACAGGTATCGGGAACACCGTAGTTTGTTACTCACATTCAGAATTGGAGGAAACACTCAATTTCAGTTGGAGGTTAGTGAAAATAAAGATGTATGAATTTTCCCCATCCAGGTTCAGAGACCCTCTGTAATCTGTCTACAGACCCATTGGGGTCCATGGAGCCCAGATTAAGATTCTCTGATTTAGTCTAACCCCCCTATTTTGATCAGGGCTTTCGATTCCCTTGGAATATAGAGCTCCCTCCTCCAGTACAGAGTAGAACCTTCTGAGCAATTTCCAGGTCAGCTTATGGAGTGGTTCCATGAGTTCCCTTGGGTCACACAATCAATATGACATTATGGTGTTATTTGAAGCCATCTCTCATCCCCCAAGGCTGCTCTTGTCCCTCATTTCTCAGAGCTTCATATGAAGACCCAGAGAGGCTGATTAGCTTGGGCAGAGTCCAGTCTTGAAGGGCTGTCCTCTGACCCTTAACAAGGCCCCCATCACTGAAAGACACCTTCCAGGTTATCGACCCAACTCCCTACTTTTACAGAGGAAGCCCAGAGAGGGAAGAACATTTGCCCAATATCCAGGAATGGAATTCCCCAGCTCTTGGGAGAGCATGTTCAGAATGCTTACTTCCACATCACCCACTAAGTCCTTGTGGGAAAAGGGGAATTCTCATCCTCCTCTTCATTGTTGATGCTGGGCACCAGAGTGCTAGTGGGGAAACCAAGATTCTTTTGCTGTCTGTCCTGAACTATGCTTCACCCTCTTCAGGGTATAATAATGGCATAAGGGTTGGAAATTGAGTCAGACAACCTTGTTCAGGTCCTAGCTGGGATCTTGAATGTAACTTCCTCTTCCTGGCCTTAGGGGCCCCCTCCATAAAAATACCAAAGTCAGAAGGTCCTGGAGGTTCCCCCCAGTTCAAGGACCATGGTTTTAGAATACCACTTCTATGCTAGAACAATGGATGTAAAGGAGAACAAGAAGATGCCATGTTTGTCTCCCTTTCTTAGTCATCAGACCACAGATTTAGAGTTGAAAAGAACCTTAGAGGATGTCAAAGTCAAATCCCTCCTTTTACAGGTGAGGTAACTAAGGCACCAGGCACTGGAGGGAAGACAAGCATCTACTCTGTGTCAGGCACTGTGTTAAGAGCTTTTCAGATATTATCTCACTTGAAAGTACAAATAGGAATATTTTATAAAATGGGATCAAAGCAGATTTCTCACTGGCGAAATACAGCTTACAGAAAGCAATCAGGTCATTGAATTCAATGGCACTGAGAATGGGTTGTATTTATTTTTTATAATGGTAGAAATGTAATAATGTGAGTCCAGTAGTTTGCCTATTGAATCCTTCAAACACTGAAGACCCCTTGGGTAGTACTAGAAGACTCATGACATCAAATCAACTTAAAGTAACTTGTCCAGGGTCACACAGTGCCAAGACAGGATCTGAATCCGGGTATTCTTGGGCCTGTATCCACTGCCCAATCCCATGCACCATGTTTGTTGCCCTATATCCTGCCCTCTCCAAACAAATTGTTAATGAATTTGGCATCTGTCTCAGGGGCACTGCTTTCTCTGCTCATAGCCTCCCCTCCACACACACACGCACACACACACACTCCCTCTCTTACCATTTACTGCTCTCTCCTTACTTAGTGTTTCCCCCTTCCCCAATAACCTCATTTTTGTCTAGGAGAAAAAACAAGCATCTCATAGACTTGTACTGAGTGTTTCAGATTTTGTGAGTTTCCCTTCCAGAGGTGTTTAGAATATAAAAAGTGAATCCTTAGGAGGGAAATACTTATCCCAAAGGAATGAATCCACTAATGGTGGAATTTGGGGAGAGGAATAAAGACAGGAAACCTTTTTCACACTGATAACTCAAACTTTCTACAAAGTACAACAACCCTATGAGGTATTACCATCCCCATTTTACAAAAGAGAAAACCGAGACTAAGATGTGAAGTGGCAACTGATGTTATAACTGGGACAGAAGCCTGAGCCTTCTGACCCCCAAGTCCATTAGACCATGATGCCTCTCTCCAGGCTGGGGAAGGCTCCCATCAAAACAAAAGAGAAACATCTATGAATTATTTAAAAGGTGCTGCAGTGCTAAGGATATGATCTGTCTGCGAATATAGCTAATATCCTGGACACTGAATGGGAACAAATAGGAATATTCCACAGGATGAGATCAAAACATTTCTCACTGGTAAAACATAACTTATAGAAAGCAACCAGGTAATTGAACTCATTGGCAAACAGAATGGATTATATTCATTTTTATAATGGAGGAAATTTAACTGTGGGAAGCTAGGTGGTACAGTGGATAGAGTACTGGGCCTGGAGTCAGGAAGACTCATTTTCCTGAGTTCAAATCTGGCCTCAGATACTTAGTAGCTTTATGACCCTAGGTAAGTCATTTAACCCAGTTTGCCTCAGTTTCTTCATCTGTAAAATGAGCTGGAGAAGGAAATGGCAAAACAAAGCAAATGCCAAGAAAAGCCCAAATTAGGTCACAAAGAGTCAGACAAAACTGAAAAACAACTGAAGAAAATATAACTGTATTTTGAATAAAATAATTTGCCTACTGAATCCAACAAACATTGGAGACCCGGGAGGTAATACTAGAAGACTCCTCAAATCAAATTAGTTCAAAAATTTTAAATATCAACTATGCATAAGTCACTGCCAGTGCTACTGCGTGAGATACAGAGATAGAGAATTACTTTAAGAAGCACAACAATATTGAAAATATATTTAGTATTGGTGGAGTCATGGAGTGGCTCCAAGCTAGGCAGATCAGCCCTCTTTCCACAAACATTTTTATATGGTTTAAAAGGGCAAATCAACATGGCACATGAGTCTGATGAGGCCTGGGAACTTCTGGATGTGTACACTCATAAGTCCCACCAGGTGGAGGCAGTCTTTTTTATTTTTTCTTCTCAAAATTTTTTAAAATTTTTATTTTTATTTCCAATTTAAAAACCAAACAGAACGAGCATTTGCAAAATCCTCATGGAACAGAAACAGAGGACTATACATGAAGCTGCAGATCTCCAGCCTGTACAACATACTTCTCTGTTTAAGTCTATAGCAAAATTATGATACTCTATGTGGACAGAGGGAAGAGGATCGATGACATCAGGCCTTAATCACTGACGTTGCTTCAGTCAAACCAAAACCTAGGAAAGACTTTAGCTTAAAAAGCTCAAGGTTCCCCGGCATCCTGGGTCATTTCCAGTCATCCTGGTCTATATTTGGCCACTGGACCCAGAAACCTCCAGAGGAAAAAGTGAAGCTGGTGACTTTGCACAGCTCTCCCTCACTTAAATCCAATTCCCTCGCATGTCATGGCATTCCCTCCCTGGTGTCACGGTCCTCTTATAGCAAAATGAACCTGTGGTTTTCCAACCTTTCTGGCCTTCCTTCTCTTCTAAACTCTCCATTTAAAAAAAGACTTCAGTGACCCTTGTGACAGTCTACGTCATCCAGCACTGACTCTGCCTTCTGAGCAGAGAGGGGGTGGGGAGAAGGGAGTGGGGACAGCAGGCTCACCACGTCCCCAGACAATATCCTTCTACCTCTACAATGATTCAGAACCGTGATGTTATGCAGCTACCTTTCCCTTCAGCTAGCTGCCTCAAGGATGGAAAGAGGGGGCATCGACGGTTAGTGGCCCCTCCTGGCGGGCACCACCGTGACTCAGCTATAGTCTTACCTGAATGCCCTCTGCCAAGCCTTCTTCCCCCACAGGTGAGTCCCTTTCAGGACCTCCCTGGTGGGGACATGCCCAGGTCGGGCGCATTTCGTCGCCCTTCTGGCTGTGCTGCCAACTTTCAGGCCTCCCCTGTCAGTCCTCTCTGGGCACCTTCTCCCTGCCCCTTTTCAGCTGTCTTTTACCAGTGAGCTGCTACTTTCAGAACGTGAGCCCCTCAAACGAAGGGACTGTCTTTCTTTTTGCAGGGCCTGGCATACAGTAAGCACTTAATAAATGCTTCTTGCCCAGGTCCTCCAGGGATGCCTAGTCATTATAAACCGGAGTCAAGCTGCCAAGAACCCCGAGGTTTGGGCACAAACGAAGCCTCCCAAAGCGCACCAGAGGACAAAACCACCAGGGACTGTCTACCAGTGTGGACGAACGATGGCCATGCTTTCAGCTTCCTGGCACGGCAGCACCCGCGGGTGGCATCATGCCAAGGGACACGCGCGTGCCGTCCAAAGAAGGGGCGCCGGGCGCGGGGCCGACGGGCCAGGCCAGTCCGGGCACTTTGCTTCCCTTGGCCCAGCGCTCCTCCGGCTGCTTTCAGGGCCTGCTCCCCGTCCCAGCCCGGGTGCACAGCTCTCCCCCTTCCGCTGGGTCGGGCGGCCTCCGAAGGAGCCACGATGGAACACAACAGGATGTTTCCTAAAGACCTCGCCAGGGGTGGCCGTGTCTGGGGGCAGATCCGGGGCTCGGCGCGGGCGCCCCCGAAGCCCGAGGGGGCGGCCCCGGCCTGCAGGCCTCGCCCCGGACGGCCGGGCCTAGGGCACGTCCTCAGGCTTGTGGGACAGAGTGAGAGGCCTAAGGCCCCTTGGGCCGGGAAGCCCGGGCTCCGTCTCCTGGCTGTGTAACCCAGTCTCCGTGTGTAAAATGCGTGCGGGACACGAGGCTAAGGCCGGGGACACAAACGCAGACCGCGCCTGGCCCTCGACAGGAACGCAACAGGCGCGCTCCCAGCAGGGTGGAGGGGCGGGGCCCCGGTCACCTAGTAACCGCTCCGGGCCGGCAGCCAATGGGAGGCGCCGCGCCTCTCGGCACGGCGTGACGTCACGAGCCGGCGGCCAATAGGAGCGGCGCAGGGGCCCAGGCTGCCCTGGAGGCCTAGGCTGCCGGGAGGCCTGGGGTAGGGGTGGGCTGAGGACGGCGCGGAGCTGGGCCATGCGGGGCCTGAGCGGGAATGCCGAGGGCCCCGGGCTGCCGGGGGCGGCCGCGCTGGGCGGCTTCGTCCTCTTCCTGCTGCTGCTGCGGCTGCTGCTCCTGCTCCGGCCCAAGCGGCCTGCCAGCTTCCCCCCGGGCCCCGCGGGGCTGCCGCTCCTCGGCAACATCTTCTCCCTCGCCGCCTCTGCGCAGCTGCCGTACGTTTACATGGAGCAGCAGAGCCACGTGCACGGCCAGGTACCGCCTCCGCGCCGCCCGGCACCGCCGCCAGGTCTGCCCGCCCGCGGCAACAGCGGATCCGGGCCCGAACTGGCGCCCACCCTCGCGGCCATCACGTCCTCTCTCCTAGCGTCCACCCCAAGGTCACCTCTCTTTCCCCATTCACCCGCCCCTCCCAAGTGCTGGGGGTGGTCGGACCCGGCTGGCCACCCCTGGGAGAGGTGGCCTCGGGCCTGGCCTGGACTTTAGCACGCGGCCTCCCAGGCCGCCCGTGGTTAATGGTTAATGGTTAACGGTGGGACTGGGTGACCTCAGGACGGCCCGGCCAGGGCCTTGACCCCGGCTCCCCGCTGCCTCTGCCCTTTTTCTTTCTAACTCAGTATTTCCACGTTGAAAAAGAGGGTTCTGGGCAGCGGTCCGGAGTGTGGAGGTGTCGGGGCGGCCGGGGCTAGGGGCCTGGAGGCAGATCCAGCCTCAGACACTTCCTCGCTGCCGGACCCTGGCCCTGCCTCGGTTTCCCCATTTGTCAATTGAGCCGGAGCAGGAAGGCCCCACTCCTCTGGACTAGTAAGCAGCGTGTAAGTGGTAGCTATCAGCATTAAAGAAGGGGGTCCCTTGGTGGGTGTGGTGGGAGAGCTCACTTGGAGCCCGAGTCTGAAACTTGTCATTGGAAGGAATGGATGGAGGAAAGAGGCCGGGTGATAGCCAAGTGTGTACTTCGTGTAAACCACTGTCCGAGGGCCGAGCCACCTCTGCACATAGGAAGCTTCAGCCAGAAGTCAGGTGCCACAGCCCGGTGCCCATGCCAGGCAGGTACAGCTGATAGTAACGCAGCTTCTTTATTGTCCCTTCCAGTGACAAAGCCATGCCCATTTCTGATGAGAACCGTTTGATGGTGCCAAGGGTTTTGGTGGTCAGCGCTTTCTTTTGGGGGGCCTCAGTAGCTGGGGCTGCAGCTTCTGCAGAGACTGGGGACCGGGTCCCCTCCCCTCTATACTGGCCTCCTGGATGATAGATGGAGGCACGACTGGTGGTTACTGCTATAGTCGAAGGAGGTAGCCCAGCGGTTTGAGCAGCCTGGCACTTTTGCCACCCTCTGTCCCTCAGCACCTGGATGCTTCAGGTAGGCTGGTGGTGATCATCAGTCGATCAAAAAACATTTATTAAGTTCCTGGAACAGGGAGAGACCCACCGGCAGCTACCCCGGTAATCCAGGAAGGAGGTAATAATGGCCCACCCCTGAGGTGCAGCGGTGTTGGTGGAGGGCAGGGGGCATATTGGAGAGAGGTTGCAAAGGAGGGATGGCTAGGTCTTGACAACAGCTTGGATAGAGGGGCTGAGAGGTAGGGAGGAGTCTGGCATGACCCAGGGTTGGAGCCTGCAGGGCTGGCAGGAAGGTGCCTCCCTGTGCGGTAACAGGGAAGGAAGGAGGCAAGGAGTGGTTGGTTAGTGGGGAAGATGAGGACTTGGATTGTGGACACAGTGAGTTTCAGATGTCTCCTGGACATCCAGTCAGAGATGTCTGAAAGACAGTTGCAGATGGGAGACTGGAGGTCAGCTGGGCCGCTGCATGGTGACTCTGAGAGGATGACTTGGGCATGTGTTTACCTCAAGCATCAATTTTGTATGAAGCCAAAATGAAGGAACCTCCACTTCCATGTTTTAGAAAATCCCATTAGAGGCTGAAAGGTGGTGTCACTAAAGAAGACAGTGTGATCTAGTGGAAATTGGCTTGTATTTATTTATTGTCCAGAGGGCCTGGGTTCAAGCCAGGTTCTGCTACCTATGTGACCTTTGGGCGAGGGCTTGCTGTTCACTCTCTGAGCCTTAGTTACAAGATCTGTAAAATCTGGGTGTCGGAAAAAATAGATGGTGTCTAAAGTCCTTTCCAGATCTCACATCAAATGTGATGTTATGCAAGCTGATTTAAAACACACATGTATCCAACACCACAGTCATTTTCTGTTTCTTGATGCCAGCATTAGTCACCTGTAGAACTCCTTACCTGGCGAATCTATGTGGGACAGGGAAGTGGTGGCCTTCCAAGTCCAGGCTCAAGCCTGTGGTCCTAGTGCTAGGTCCGCTCTGGTGCAAGCCCCCACATCTCATGCAAACACGACTGCGAAAGCTGCTGGTGGGTCTGCCTGTCTCAAGTCTCTCTCCATTCAGTATCCCCCACTCAGCAGCTAAAGTGATTTTCCAAGCTGTTTAACTTGTCCAAGCATAAATTTCCTTCCATAAATGAACATTATTTCTGGCATTTCCTACCCTACAAAGTTGTTGTGAGGCACACAGGAGATGGGGCAGTGCTTTGAAAACTGTAAAAATGGACACATTTAAAGCATTTCAGAAACCTTGAAGCCACACAAGCAGAGGATAGAACAGGAGTGGTGAACCTGTAGTCTCGAGGCCACATGTGGTCCTCAAGTGCAGTCCTTTGACTGAATCCAAACTTCACAGAACAAAATCCCTTAGTAAAAGGATTTGTTCCGTAAAACTTGAACTGAGTTAAAAGATCACACCCAAGGACCTAGAAAGCCACGTGTTCCCCACCCCTGGGATAGAACATTTGTTCTTAAATTATTGGAATGTAAGAGTATGACAGGATACAACATGATTTAGGTACTGATTGATAACAGACATGTTCTAGAGTCTCTCATTAGCCAAGACTTACCATGTTAAAAGCACCAAAGCGTGTGGAGTGTGCACAAGCACAGAGGTGGGCCTAGTACCCTCCAAACCTGTGGTTTGGAGTGACTTCTCTAGGAAGGGAATGCTGGAACACACAAGGATTTCTGTTTGGGAGGTAGGGTGGCTGCCTTCTCACCATGTCCTACTGCTTACCATTGGATAGTGGGTTAGTGTCCTGAGAAAGTCCAGTCAGCCATAGGGGCATCACTTTCTTGATTGCATGGAGTGGAATTAGAAAATCGTGTTACTGATGGGTTGTAGTTAAAATCATAATTGATTACATAGTTAAAAACCATCCTTGTAAGTCAAGTGGCTTATAAATGAAAGGCCCTTTAAATTCTTAACAAGGATAGTCACCACCATCGATAAAGGCAGCAAGCTTTGCTAGACCAAGCAAGAATGGAGCAGGGGTCAAGCAGTCACCAGAGCGAGAGCCCAAGAGCCTGGCTTTAGGGGCTGGCCAGGTGCTTCTCTCTGAGCCAGTGTCTTCTATAAAAGGACCCGATGTCTCACAGGACTTTACAAAGTGACTTGAAGTTCTGTGTATAAAGGGGAGTTGTCATTAAGAGTGGATGTGAAACCTCTATTCTCAGATACATTAGTAAATAGGTAACGATCAAATAATGATCAAAATAAATAAGAATCTGTGCAGACAGGTCATTAGTAAAGAAACAATGCTGAGCTCTGTACGGAAAGGAGAAATAAGGAAGGATGTTAGAATTTCTCTTGCCACAGGCCAGAATAAGAAGGCACCTCTCACTGACACAGACCATGCTGGGGCAGGAGCAGACTCCTGGAATATGTTCCAACCCCCTCCACCCCCATTTTACAGAGGAGAACCTAGGCCCAGAGTTTGGCCTGAATGACTTGTGTGAGCTCCCTTCAGTCAGAGGTAGTAGCACCCCAACTCAATGCCGCCCACACTTCCTGACTCTTCACCCTGTGCTCTCCTTCTGCCCACTGAATCACGCACTGCTCCAGGCACAGAGCCAGTGAGGAGGCTGCACTTGGTGCAGGGCCCAGCAGGAAGGAGGCCTTTGTGGTCTTCCTAAGACTTTACCCATTTCCATCAAGATTTGTTGGTCACTTACTAAGGCTTGGGCAGACACCTAATGTACTTCCGGATAATAACTTAGACTCTGATAAGGCCTAGAAAAGAATATAGAGATTTCCTGAGTGATCTTTCTCCAGATGACATGTCATTTAAATTGTTTTTTTCTTCTTTTTCCCTTTCCAAAGATTTTCAGTTTAGATCTTGGAGGATTGCCCACTGTGGTCCTGAATGGCTATGATGTAGTAAAAGAATGTCTCGTTCATCAAGGTGACATTTTTGCAGACAGGCCTGCTCTCCCTTTGTTCAAGAAGCTGACCAAAATGGGAGGTATGTGCATATTCAACTATTAAGGACTTATTAAAATATCTTAAGCCAATTTCAAGCATCATTTGATTTGAGAAAACACAATCTATGCCATTCAAAACCCCAAATACCCTGCACATAAGGGCTTGGGCAAATGAGATATTTGTAAAAGAGCTTAGTACAGGGCCTGTGTGGGTGCTTTCATAAATATGTTTTTCCTCTCTTCCTCACCTTGGGCACCCTCTCTGAGCAGTAGTTTCCTTGTGTGAAAAATGGGAATAATATTCATACAACCGTCTTAATGGGGTTCTTGTCAGTATGAGAAGACATGATATAGTTCAAGTTTTTCATAATCTTTAAACATTTAAACCCATAGTGCATATTAGAATTAGTATCCATTTTCATCTTAGTCTATCGCAGCTTATTAAGGGAAAACAATTATTTCAGTCCAACAAACATTTATTAAGCCCCCTTAATATGATGAAAAGACCATGGGCCATGTCCTTCAGGAGCATTTTCCCTTGTAATAGAGGAAATGACATGTATGCAAATAATGTCATACAGACAAGAAGTAAAAAAAGAAATGTTTTAAGAAATTTGATCAGGAAACAACCACTCCAGGTAATCAGAAGAGGATTCCTGGAGGATGTGGCACATGAGCTGAGCCTTGCAGAAAAGGGAAGATTTCCGTAAGCAGAGGTGGGAATTCATCGGGTGCACTGGGGACAGTATCTGCAAGTATGGAGAAATGGGAGAGGTTAGAATGAAAGTAGAGAATGATTCTAGGCTTGGTTGAGTTCATGAAAGGGTATGGAATGAGTTAAGGTGAGAAGGGTAGATTGGAGCCAGACTGGGGAGTGCCTTAAATATCAGGCCAATGAATTTCACTTTATTTATTAGGCAGAAACCACTGTATGTGCATGAACGAGGAGTGATGTGATCAGAGCTGGGCTTTGGGAGGTTCTATGTACAGCCAGAGCATACTCTTAAAGATGATGGATCAGAGAGAACAGGAATAGACATAAGGCAGGTGGAGACTTGGCTTGGACCTTTGGTATCCACTGGAAGACAAGAGAGAAGAGACACCTAGTGTGCTGTGGAGGTGGTGTCAGCAGCCTGGCACCTGATTAACATGGTGGGTGTAGGGAAAGCATCCGAGAGGTCTCTGACGCTTTGAGCCTGAGTGACTGTGAGGCTGGTGGGGGAAGCTCAGAGCTGGAGCAGTCAGAGGAAGAGGTTAGTTTGGAAGACAAATGATGATTTTAGTCTTGAATCTACAGAGCTTCCCATTGGAGGAAATGTTCCATCTCCAGCTGGGTCTGAAGCATTGGGTATCTAGTTTCAGACATAATCTGTGTGTGCATATAGTGGGTAGTTAGAGCTAGGTTGGGATGAAAGGGTGAAGGGGATAACTGGTCCAGTCTTTCCTGTAGGTTTGCTCAATGCCACGTACGGCCGGGGTTGGATTGACCACAGAAGGCTAGCGGTGAACAGTTTCCGCTATTTTGGCTCTGGTCAGAAGTCCTTTGAATCCAAAATTGCTGAAGAAGCCAAGTGCTTCATCGACGCTGTTGACATCTATAGAGGGAAACCCTTTGATCTTAAGCAGTTGATAACAAACGCTGTTTCAAACATCACCAACATGATTATTTTTGGAGAACGCTTTTCCTACGAAGACACAGAATTTCAGCACATGATTGAGATCTTTAGTGAGAATGTGGAGTTGGCCGCCAGCGCCTCTGTCTTCTTATATAATTCTTTCCCCTGGATTGGCATCTTCCCCTTTGGGAAACACCAACAACTATTTAAGAATGCAGCTGTGGTCTATGATTTTCTCTCTAAAATTATTGAAAAGGTGTCTGCCAATAGGAAACCACACTCACCTCAGAATTTTGTAGATGCATATTTAGATGAGATGGATAGAGGGAGAAATGACCCTGGCTCCACATATTCTAAGGAAAACCTGATTTTCTCTGTGGGGGAGCTTATCATCGCGGGAACAGAAACTACCACCAATGTACTAAGATGGGCTGTTCTTTTTATGGGCCTTTATCCTAACATTCAAGGTGAGAAGTCTTTTACCTTTGGGATCACTTTTATGGAAGCAGCAGTGGCAGAGAACTCATCTGCTGAGGAAAGGGCATTTGAACTCACACACGTTTACTATCTACCTGTGTGACCTTGTTTGAGTCTGTCCCTTTGGACCTGTTCCTTCAACTGTCAAATGAGCTGGAATAGAGGGCCTCTGAGGCCCTTTTAGTGCTAACCCTTCAATCTATGATCCACATTCTGAGCTGTTTCTCAAAGTAGAGACTAAATGTGGTCTTTAGGAAGATATAACAGTATGATATTCTTTTTTCTCCCAAAATATAGCTTTTCCCCTTCAGGATCTGTTACTGTTTTAAAATTTAACCAAGTTTTATTTGTGTGTACCACACTTTACTAGGAAAAATGGTTGCCCAGGATACTACCCGGGAGTGCCATCAATTCTAAGGAGTACATTTTAGTTGTGCTCATTTTCAGCACAGCTGTTATAGCTGGAGGCCACCTTCCAGTATCCCCTTTTAACAGACAGGGAAACAAAAGGAGGAGGAATCTGGGAGAACATACATTTTCAGGACTGCCCAATGATATCTTCAATCTCAGGTTACAGAGGGCTTCCTGTTTGAGTCAAAATAATGAAAAATTTTATGATTTTAACAGTTGCCTAATATCTTGCACCCTTTTCCTTTAACAGGGCAAGTTCACAAAGAGATTGATTTAATTGTGGGTCCCAATAGAATGCCATCTTTGGAGGACAAATCCCAAATGCCATTTACTGAGGCAGTTTTGCATGAAGTTTTGCGATTCTGTAACGTAGTCCCAATGGGTATTTTCCATGCAACTTCTCAAGATACGGTTGTACGTGGTTATTCTGTTCCTCGGGGCACCACAGTTATTACAAATCTTTATTCCGTTCACTTTGACAAAAAGTATTGGAAAGACCCAGAAGTATTTTCTCCAGAGCGATTCCTGGACAGCCATGGACAGTTTGTTAAGAAAGAAGCGCTGATTCCTTTCTCACTAGGTAAGGTCAGCCTGGGTGTGAGGGTCTCTGGGACCTTTAGTTGATCTATAGCAAGAAGCTTCACTGCTGACCTTCACCATGAAAGAGCCACAGCCAGCTGCTTCTTGGGAGAGAGTCTTTGTGAATGGCCAAGATGCTGGTCAGAATAATGATAAACTTGATTATTTTTGAAATGTAGTTAAGGTGATTTCTGGAACAAACATAACCGTACTCCTCCTTCCCTCAGTTGTTATAAAGAAAGCTTTCTGTCGGTCCTAATGCACTCAAAGACTGGCTGCTGTTTACAGTAATAAGAGTGTTCTTAGCAATACATTTCTCATCATCATCATCACTGGCATTATACAGCACTTTGAGGTTTGTAACACACTTTACAAACATAATCTCATTTTGATCTTATAATGATCCTGAGAGAGAGGCACTGTTATCATCACCCTCATCTTACAGTTGTGAAAACTGAGATGGATTAAAGTGACAGTAGTGAGTGCCTGAGGCAGTCTTTGAGATCAGGTCTTCCTGGCCCCAAAGTCAGCTCTCTGTCCCAGCCCATGTAAGAACTGAGAGGACTATGGAGATCATCAGTCAGTAATTTTTGTTAAGTTCCTTCTATGTGCTAGGCATCGTGCTAAGCACCTGGGGGGGTGGGGTACAGAAAGAGGCAAAAGGCAGTTCTTAAGGAGCTTACAATCTAATAATGGCTAAGACAACATCCACACACACACATGCAAAGCAAGCTATCTATAGGATAAATGGGAAATAACAGACAGAAGGCAGTGGAATTAAAAGGAACTGGGAAGAGCTTTCTGTAAAAGGTAGAATTTCAGTTGGGGCAGAGATTAGATAGAAGAGCATTCCAGTTAGGGGGAAAGCCAGAGAAAATGCCTGGAGCAAAGAGAGGGTGTGTCTTGTTTATCTAACCGTCTATGGATGGTGAGGAGGAAAGCTACGGAGACTGGAAAAGGAGGAGGGGACCCAGTTACTAAGGGCTTTGAAGACCAAAAAGAGCATTTTGTATTTGGCCCAGGAGATGAGAGGGAACCATGAAGCTTCTTGAATAGGGGGGTGACATGGCCAGGCCTGAGCCTTAGGAAAGTAATCTTGCTGGCTAAATGGATGAACTGGAATGGGGAGAGAGGTGGGCAGACAGACTCAGCAGCAAGCCACTGCAGTAGTCCAGGTGGGAGGTGAAGAGGGCCTACAGGAGAGAGATTCAGGAGATGCTGCATAGTGGGATTGACAAGCCTTGGCAACATCTTGGCTTGGAGCAGGGTGGGGGGAGGGTTGGTGAGAGTGAGGAGTCTAGGGTGACTCCCAGGCTGTGAGCCTGGGGGACTGGGGATGATGGGATTACCCTCTAGTAATGAGAAGATAGAAAGGAGGGAGGGTTAGGGGGAAAATAAGGAGTTCAGTTTTAGATGTATTGAACTGAAAGTGTCTACTGGTTATCCAGTTGGAGATGTCTGAAAGGCAACTGGAGATACAAGATGGGAGGTCAGCTCTGAGAATCATCAGCCCAGAGACGCTAATTAAATCCATGGGAGCTAGTGAGATCCCCTAGTTAAGAAGTATGGAGGGAAAGGAGAAGGGGTCCAGGATAGAACTCTGAAGGATACCTATGCTTAGAGAGTGTGAGCTGAAGAAGATCCAGCAGAGGGGACAGAGGAGCAGTCAGACAGGTAGGAAGAGAACCAGGAGGCAGGGGCGCCCCAAACACTAGAGAGATGAGTGTCAGGTCAAGAAGAGTGAGGATTAGGATCATTTAACAATTAGGGAAATTGAGTCCCAGAGAGGGCAAGACTTACCCATGGTCACACAGTAAAGAAGCAGCAGAATCAAACTCGCATCCTCCATTTCCCTTTGCCGTATCACCTGAACTGTAGCTTCACCAGTAGAAAACAACTGAGTGAATGCATAGCCTTATGATCTGTTTAAAGGAATTGCCCAGGCATTCCTTGACATGGAGCTGGGGTTATTTCTATCAGTAGAACAAACACAGCCCAGAGGAGATGCCCTGTGATGGAGCAGCTCTGAGTGTGCTGCCACCCAATAAAACATAAAGCCCTCACCGGGGGCTTTCTCTTTCTGCCTCTGTGCTCTGGGCAAGCTGGACTAAGGAGTATCCGTAATCCTGCATTTAACTTTAAGCACCTCTAAGGACCTTGAGAAGCAAGTTTAAAAGTCTGGCCATGTTTTCTGTGCCACTGTTGCCAAAGCACCTTCCTTTAATAGCTGGGGCTGGCACATGGCAGGTCCTTAATGTTTATTAATTGAGGTCACTAAATTTTTTGTCCCAACACTTCCAGTTGAATGATACATAATATGTTGGTGGGGGGGATCGGAAAAAGGCATCAATTGTTTGATCTTAGGGAAAAAGACTGATTTTCCCCCCCTTCTATTTAGGAAGAAGACATTGTCTTGGAGAACAGCTGGCTAGGATGGAAATGTTTTTGTTTTTTACATCATTGCTTCAGCGATTCCACTTGCATTTTCCACCCGAGGTAGTTCCAAATCTCAAACCCAAATTAGGCATGACACTGCAGCCACTACCATACCTCCTCTGTGCCGAAAGACGGTAGCCAAAGAGCTATTAGGAGGACTTGGGTGTTTTCAGACCTTGAAGATTCTGCCCCCACTCAGAATGTGAGCAGTGGTTCCATTATCATAACATTATTTGAAACTATTTTCAAGTCTAAATGGAAAAATGAAAATGTACATAGTTTTCTAAATATACGGCTATACCCCCAAGCCCACCTTTCTGACTGCCCACCTTTCCATCTAGATTCCGGCCTTCTGGGAGTATGTATCAAGAAAGCGGACTCTCCTCTGCCCTCTCTCTTTGGAGGCAGTGTTACAGAAGGAATAAATCATGGGAAACAAGATTCTAAGGGGCATTTGGTGGGGAGTGAGATTTGGTTCCTTCAGTAAAATACTGGCCTTTCTCCTCCCTGGCTTTAGGATCAGGCCCTTCTCCAGGGAAGGCTATTCCTTGGCTCCAAACTGTAAGAGTTTAATTAATGTTAAATAATGACACTTCTGTTCATGAAGGATTTTGTTGTTCACACAAGCACCTGTCTGCCTAGTGTTCTCATTTATCAGCTGTTTACAACCATAAACAGTAACAAATATTAACATTCTACTCTCTGGGGAAAACTAATCAATACCATTGCTATCTGGCATCCCCTAAGACATCAGTGGACTTTAAAACTAGCTGTTTTAGGGGCTGTAGACAAAGCTTCACGTGGTCCCAGGGACAGGAATGAAGAAAAACATCTTTCTCCTAACAGAAAGGAGGGGAAAAGTCCATCACTTTTGGGGGCCAGAGGGGAGGAGCTGTTTTGTGGAACTGGTGGACATTCTGCCTTAGGCACCAAACCCAGTGTCCTTCCCACGCTGGGGAATGGAAGGCAGGCAGAGACCTTCAAACTAAGGAGCAGTTTCTTGCCTCTTATCAGCAAGTCATTGGAAGAGACAGACTTGGTCCTTCTTCCCCTCAGAGGAACACCTCAAATCTTATAGTTCAAGGGTGAAAACACAGTGGTGGTCCTGCTTAAGCTGCTTGGCTGGTCTTGTCTCAAGTACCTTTGCACTTGTCCTTGCTTTATGCTACTTCCTCTCAGTGGTTCCAACCCAAAGTGGGGTGTCGGAAATGGCCTTTGGAACAAACTCTGGAAATCACGCGTGGGGTTCAAGTTTAAGGTGGCAGCTTTTACGTGGCTGCTGAACCCCAAGTGTGAGAATGTAGAAATCCTTGACATTAAGAATGGGATTTATTCGCACAGCTTAGTCCTACTGCTAAGAACGTGGCTTCTGTCAGGAAGGCTATTCCCATTTAACAGGAGTGACGGTGGTCAGGACGACAGCTGGCAGGCCATGGGGCGCCATCTCTCAATCTCATTAACGCCAAAACGCTTTCAGTTCAAGCATTGGGAGATATGTGGTATCCCTGATTTCACTTTGGAAACTGATGTTAAGATTTGACATTTAAACTTTCAGACATAAGTAAAAGCATATGATTACGTTGATAGAAAATTGCGTTGCCCTTGTCTCTTTCAAATCCAAACTGACCAAACGTTCCCAGGGGTCAGGGAAACTGTTAACTCCCATCATTTGGATCCTATATCTCAGTTTTTAATGCCTTATCTCACTGTAGTTTCTGTTGATAGTGATCTCCAGGGCCAGTAAAAATTTTGCTCCCCTTTACACTGTAGCTTTTGGGTGGATATTAGTAGTTAATCACAAACTTAGTGTGAGCTTTTAAAAAGTGTGTGTTCTAACTGCTAAAAACTCATACAGCTTTAGACTACTTGAATGAGAAGTCTATACCATCCAAAAGGAGAAAGGTCCTCCCTTTGTACCATCAGCTGTGTTCACATCATTCAGGATCTCCGAAGTAGCCCAGCAGCAAAGGGGAGATTGGGTGAAGACTGAAAAAGAAGCATATTCCAATGCTGAATTAAAAAGAGCCTCCTAGGAGTGAGAGCTTCCTGAAAGCAGAAGGGGCAGCCCTGGCAGGTGGGAGTTCATCACAGAAGTGGTAGTTCTTCACCCACTGGGCAGGGAGTTAGGTAAGTTCTCTGATTCAAAGATGGTTCCAAATTATGTTAGTGAGCCTTCATGTGTATGCATGTGCATGTGCGTGCGTGCGTGTGTGTGTAGGTATCTGTTGAATGAACAAATGAATATATTAAGAAATCTCAATTCCTGGGCAAAGTATAGACTCCACAGCATGGAAATCTTTGCTTTCTAGAGAAGGTCATTTATTTTAAGTACCTGAGAGACTGAGTTCAAACTGGGGTTCAGGAGAACTGAAGGGAGAAGCTGGCCTTGGGCAGCCATTTGCTCTGGTCTGGCTAAGGTGCTCTCAGTTTTGGAATCAGTTTTTGTTGGGCAGATGGTAGGTTATCTGGTCTACGTGCAGCTGCAGACAAGTCATGGTGTGTAGAAGAGACTCAGGCTGCACCACAGGTCTGGACTAGACTAACTCAAAGGCTTACCTCAGCTTCTAGGATTCTGATTTTGTATTTAATTTGTTATTTGTTAATTCCCCTGTATTAGCTTAGAACAGCTACAGTAATTCACAAAGTAATATGCTAGACTTCTCTGGAGGAGCAGAGGGCCAAGATTCTTTGAGACAGGTATGCAATGGGACCTCAGCATAGACCCCACACCCTCCCCCAACACAACAGAAAATTTACACTTGGGGACAATTGGTAGCTTTAAAATATTTAATATTATCATAACAGTTCCTTATGATTATGGAAGTAACAAATTGGACAAAAATACTTTGCAGAGTTTCTTTGAGCTAAAGTCACCTGTTTATAAGCCATAATCAAGGAACAAAAAGTTGAAAAGCTCTAATGTTGAAAAACCAACAGCCAATTGTCAAATTATTCCATTATTTTAAAATAAATTCCAGTAACTGAATATTCTAAAAGAATAAAAAAGAATAACACGCTTCTATTGAGAAGCTAAATGAAAGCTGTACATTAAATCCCCCTGCGTCCCCTTCAAAATCCTAACCGCAAAGGCCTCAGTGAGTGCCTGCTTTGTCGTGGCAGATAGGTGGGCCAACAGCAACGGTGCTCCTCTGAGGCTGGCAAAACTGGGTGAATGTGTGTATGTGAAGAGTGTGGGACAGACGGTGGAAACCCTGGGCATTACAAAGGAGGTGACTGATGCGTAAGCACTTCACCAAAGGGTCTTTTGCAAATGGCAAACCATATTCCAGTTGCATGGTCACAGGTCCCTTTCAGGGAGACAGCTCCAAGTCACACCAGCCTTGCAAAGAGAACACCTACTTAAACTGCCAAAGACCAGAGGGTGTCACAGGCACCACCTGATGCCTTTAGTCTAGACTGAGCTCCACTGGCCATTATTCCACACGCATCTGTTTGCATGGTGGCTGTTGGTGCTTCCCCTACACGTTCCAAATGAGCTCACAAAATCACACGTGCAGCCATTCTAGCTCACAAGTGCTGTAGAAAAGCTTCACATAGGTGTGCTTTGCAACCATGTTTGCCAATGTCATCCAAGACATTTTAGGAAATAAGATGTAATTTTAGGCAGCAAGAGAAAGACAGGGTCATATCAGGTGATCCTGAAACTAAACCAGCAACTGGGCAATAGGAATAAATACACAGTAGTCATCTTAGGCTCATCCTTCTCTTACATGGCCCAGAATGCACGTAGGGTAGAGGGAAGCAGATCCAAAGGGGGTGGGTATGTCGGTGCCACTCAAGCATCCTTTCAGGTGCACTGACCAGGGGAATTCGGACTTGGAAAATAGCTGTTCCAACTCTGTTTATACTGCATGCAAACATACAGAGTATTATTTTTCCTTTGGCTTTTTGTAGAAGTGGTTTGTATTATATTCTGCAATAAGGATAAGAGGGGATTTCAATTCAACAAAAAAGAATGAGGAAGAGAGAGTTTCTTTTTTTGGCTTTGATCTGTCTCAAAATGTATGTATGTGGTTATAGCTCAGGCTCAACAGTGGAATAGGATTGGAGTTTGATGGGTTTAGTGGAATATACTTTAAAAACATTCATCCTGAGTAAGAGTAAAAAAATGTAGCAGTACTGAGTTTAAAAAAATCTCTTTAAAGATTAAAAAATTCTACCATGGAGCATCAAGGCTTAAGTTTTAAAAAGACAAAATCTGATGCTCACTGCAAACCTAAATCATTTCAGTAAAACTGATAGTCAGAGGCATCATAAATTGACGCACTTTCATCCATCTGAATAATTTTTTAAAATCAGAATATAATGTAGATATCACAGCCCCCAAATGGAAAAACTGAAGTGGGAGGGTAGCAGTGAACACACCATGTAGACCCTCCCACTGACTATACTGCAAATGCCATCTTCATCATTAGACACTAAGAGCTATCAGGATGCAAGAACAGAATAGAGTGAATCCCAGTCTTGCACCAACCAAAGTTCTGCCTCCTTGGCAACTGAAGAGTTCTTTCTCAACTTGCTGAAACTGTGTGGAAAGGATGAGCTCTGGATTCAGCAAGGTAGCCTTGGACCCAAAAGATCTGGCCACAAAGTAGAGCTTTCAGAGACTTTACAATCATGAGATTTATGAAGGATTAAACCCAGTTTTCTGTTCCATGTGGTCAAGTACATAGGAATGGGGACACAGCTAGGGCAGCGAGGATCCTATCACAGTATGAAGGCCTTCCCACCTCCCAGAAGATGGGCTGGTCTAAAGTCAGCACAGTGAAGAAACTGAGGCCAGGGTGTAGAGTCCTCTTCAAGCATTGCTCCTTCACCCGTTCTCCCAAGGGAAGGTAACAACGGAGCCTCCCTTCTTCTCCTTCAGCCTAGTGGAGGTGATGAATGGGAAGATGGTGGTGGTGCTGATAGTGGCAGCAGCATTTCTCCCTTACCTGATTCCTCCATGACTTAGAGTTCTGTGGTTGGAGATGGAAGTGGATTGTTGTCCTCCACACATGGCTTGACGTCTGCAGCAGAGTCTTCACTTCCTCTCTCAACCAGCCTCTTCCACAGCTGATGATTTTCATTCAGATGCTGTGTTAGCTGGCAAAACTTGCGGTACTTGACTTTTTTTTTCCTTTGTGGTTCTGTGAAAATTAAAATACAGCTTTAAAATCTTAGCACCATAATGACAAAGATTTGTCTATGACTGACTCACAAATGAACACAAGAGCTTGGCAACCTAAAGATAACTTTCTGAAAGCCACACTGGTGACGTTCTGCATGCACTGGCACGACAAGGGTGGGTGCCTTACTTGGCCGGGTGCTAGGTGGAGAAGCAGCAGGAGCCATAGGAGCAGGAGCGTGAGCTCCCTCCTCTTCCAACTGTAATTCTTCACAGAATCCCTCATTTGCAGCATCTTCACACTCTTCCTCGATCCACAGGCCAGGAAGCAAGCCTGCTGCATTGTAAGAATTACACAACGGCCCCACTATGTGAGAAATAAAAGATTCCTGCAGCTTTGCAAGCTGTGGACAGTGGCGATCCATGAAAGGACTGACGGGAAGCCCAAGACTGGCCTCTTCATCTCCCTGAAGAGTTTAAGAAACAAACAGAAGGTGCATTTTTATAGACTTCCAGCATTCAAAGCACACCGCCAAGTTCCCTTCCCTACCCTAAACCCCAGTCTCCAGTAGGGCACAAGAGAGTTTTCCTCTAAGTTATCACAGCCTTTCAAAAGATTCATGTGGAGACTGGTTACTTCTCATGAGTGTTGTGCTCTCCATTTAACGATGGGGATGACATGACATTTAACAATGGGCAGTTAGGAGGGCAAGTATTTGTTGTTTGTCAGCTGTTTCCCTGTTTCTGAGGCCAACCTAATGCTATTTTATTCTCTTTAAAAAGTGTGCTGGCTGACACCTTGAGAAGTTTTCTGTGCTTCTAAGCACACATAAGTACAGCCAGGCCTTTAGAAAGCATCGAGTGCACAAGCAGACCTCTCTGGGCTTTCCATTTTCAGCAGTTGTTTCCTATTCTTTTTCTACCAAGGGATTTTATGTTCATTCAGCAGTGACACGGCACCAAAAAGAAGACTGCTTCCTCACGGAGAATCAGTAGGATTGCCAAAATCCTTCTCCCCTCAACCACTGAGAGCCCAAGTCCATGAGGAGTGAGGGGAACAATAAATTCCCTCCCTTCCCAAACCCAGCACTTTCAGAGGCCTGCTGCTGAGGACAGTAGGCATGCCTTGTCCTGCCACGGCTCACAGAAAGGTTTGAAGTCCTGCGACAGCGGCAGGGCAGCCTGGGACGCTGCCCCTTTGGGGTGCTTGGTGGGGCACAGTTTCTCACAACAGTAAGACTTCAGTATTTATTTTTTCACTGAAGGACAATACTTTCAAAAAAGAAAAGACAACAATCATTTGTGAATCTGAAGGAACACTCGGACACACGACCCGTGCACCACGCTTAGAAGCTCTGCGGCTGACAAGGCCTGCCAGTTCTGCTGGACTCCGAGGGAGTAGGTTAGGGTAAACAGAAGCTGGACAGGCAGCGTTCAGCGATGTGTGAAGAGGTGCTTTCTGATCATGGTCTGCTGTATGAGGGAGTGGACTCTCTATCCCAGGGGTCTCTAAGCAGGCACTAAAACAATGTGAGATAGTATGGAGTGTATGGGAGATTCATAGGATTCCCATTTAAGGAAATTATATAGTAGGTGATCTGTGAGCATACTGCTCAAAAATAAAATTACACCATTTTATGAAAATACATGTCCTGTACCACCTCAGAAGGGCCCTGTCAGAGGCAGCACTGACCTGACAGGACTCCCAGGACAGCATCCAAGAGGGCAGAGTGGAAAGGAGGACGGTGAGGACAAGGTTGTGAGAGTCTGAGTAAAGAGTAATCCCAGAGCTATGACTCCTTCAGAGAAGAAGTCCTGTTACATATAGATGAGCAGAGAGGGGAAATGACTTGTTCAAAGTCAAAGCAAAGTAGAGGGAGAACCCAGACTTGAACGTAGCCAGGAACTTTCACATACATCCCTACAATGAGTCCAACAAAGTTATCTCCATTTGACCAAAGCCTGAGGCCTGGAAGGGCTGTGACTCTCCCAAGATCACACAGTTACGAGACAGAAGAACCTCTTGAGCTTCTTATCTATTTCCAACTCTATCCACAAGAGCTAGACCAACTCCCTCATTTTACAGATAGGTGAGGTCCAGAGAGGGGTCACAGTGTGATAAAATCACTATACCACATTATTATGAGGATACTAGAATCCCAGCTTCATATCATACTGTAATTTATGCATCCCTAAAGAGAATTCTACCAGTGTTAAAGATTATGATTTTTAAAATTTTTAGATATTTTATAAAGGCTAGGTCGTGTAAAGTAATGTACAGAAAGCTAACTTTAAGACAGTGGGTGAGTAGTCACTCAATGTCGGACTTGGGCAACTACAACTATAAGTCACGGAGGAGTTGCTAATCAACTTGAGCTTGAATCCTGGTTATATCACCACTGTGATCCTCTCTGGGCCTCACCTTCCTATTTGTAAAATGAGAGAGTTTGGTCCAGCTTTCATGGACAGTGTTTGGAACAGATAACAAAAAGGAATGTATCAGATGCTCTGCTCCCATGGGTCTCCTGAATCCTAGGTCATTCCACTAGGGATGATTAAGAAAGGAATATTGAGATTTTCTGAAAGAAAAAGTTAATGGGAATTCTTTGGAATTAAGAACGGTGACTAATTAAAAATCCTCAAGAGGGCTCTGCTCAAGTGATAACAGTGTAGCTAAGCCTGCTTAGAAGAGAAATCCATGGATGTCGAGAGAAAACCAACACGCATAATGTTTTCTTTGTATTGCTTGAATTAGTGATAGTCCAAAGTCTCTTGGGGCCAAAAGGCAAGGCCTGAATGGAATGGAGGGTAAGAAGAACTTTAGGGCACTTTGCACGCTGACTGTTTCTTTGTAAGCCAGCAAGTGTATGTAAGGGGAGAAAGCTGAATGCCCAACAGGTGAAAGCACCCTCACAGTGTTTTAAAAACAGAATTACAGAAAGAGTGGTCACCTTTGCTTAAACATTGAGTGAAACCTAGTGGCAAAGTCAATAAAAGTAGGATTATCCAAGCAAGGCTGTCCCCAGAAAAGTCTCGTGTTTATGTTCATGGTATAAGCATTACGATTATGAATGCAGAGTAAAATATACCTGCGATACGCTTTTATGTATTTCAAATACTTTCAAGCTGATAATTATAAACTCTCTGTGAAGCTCTCACATCCCCACCACGAAGGGCAGGTTAAGAGCTCAGGACAGACAGCCTGGTGCCATCTGAGCCTTCATGTGAGTATTCAGTAAGTCAGTTCGTATTAAGCATTTAATGGGTTTCCATCACTCACTCCACTGATGATAATTAGTTCTGAAGTTAAAGGTGATTATCTGCTGAAAAACCTGAATATCATCTTCCAGAGATTCTCCATTGAACTAATGAGTTTATATTCAACCCAGGATAATGTGGGAAAGATCTTCAAGTATACCCATAGGCAAATACAATAATGAGTTATCTGAATCTGAAGTCAGATGCTAGCACAATTCTAGCACAACATAAAGTGTGGCCTCTGTCAAACACAGTCAACAATCTCATCAACAAGCACTTATTAAGTACCTATTGTGTTCCAGGCACTGCAGTAAGCACTACCAAGAAGGACAAAAGATAGCCTTGCCCTCCAGGAGCTCCCAGTCTAATGGGAAGACAACATTCAGACAACGAAGGACAAACCAGATCTTGACAAAGTAAGCTAGAGTAAGAAGGGAGGCACAGGCATCATGGAGAACCAAGAAAGGCTTGCAGAAGGTGAGATTTTTGCTAGGACTTGAAGGAAGCTAAGAGATGGAGAGGATGATGGGAGAGCTCCATGTGTGAGAGGCAGCTGGTGGAAATGTACTTATTCAAGTAACAGTGAGGAGGCCAATGTCATTAGTGGTTCACAGCCAGAGTGTGGTCACACACTGATCACAAAGATAAGAACACTAGAAAGGCAGGAAGGGACCAAGTTATGAAGGGCTCTGAAGGCTGAAGATAAGTCCTGAATGGGGATGGGAGTCTGTGACCCGGCCAGACCTGTGCTTTAGGAAGATCTAGTGAAGAATGGTTTGGAGTGGAGAGCAATCAGAAATTCAGTGGACAGCATTACAACTAAAATAAGTGTTATTAACAAAAGAATCGTAGAGTTCAGTATTTTCAAACCTAGAAATAAAACTGTGGACATGCTTCTTTATCTATGGCTTATTGGGGGGAGGGAGGGAGTGCCCCTGGGGTCAGCTGACTTTGTTCTGATTGCCTGCCATAGATTCGAGATCTTGCAAATTCATGTTCTTGTTCACCATGTCACCCTAGTAAAGAGACTGTGTGGATGGATCGGCATAACCCTATCACCACTGCCAGGATCCCAACTCCAACCCTCTGGTGTCTCTACATAGCAGAAATATCATTCTGGAGGGAACTGTCCTTGCTTGATGCTGGGCCTGAATCTGGGCCCAGTGGCCTTTGACCAAGAGTTGGCTAGCAAGCAAGGAGCTCTACAGACTCCTCAGTCTTCTTGGGCCCTTTTCTCCTTTCCCAGGAGTCAGAAGAGGAAGCAGCAGGGATCATAGCTGTATATGCAGCAGAGACAGGGTTTTTAAAGCTGAAACTTTATTAGACAAAAAACAGAAAGATAAAAAAGGAAAGAATAAGAGAGAAGGCAGCATGGTGTAGTGGACAGAGAACTGGAATTGTGGTCAGAAAAGTCTGGGTTCAAATCCTGCCTCAGATATTTATTAATTGGGTGACAACGAACAAACTCTACCCCTCTCTGGACTCTGTTTCCTTATCTATAAATGAGGAGGTTGGACTTCATGACCACTAAAGTTCCTGCCAGATCGAAATCTGTGATTCTGTCCTCTTGAAGACCAAATAAGAAGAAAAAAGCAGGGTATCCGTCGGAGTCCCGTGACCTGTTCCCCACCCCAGCTGACTGTTCATCTCCCAAGGCAATGAGCTGGAGCAGGGAATGCTGGGATTCAAGTCACATGGCCTAGGTTTCACTTCTAGTCTTGTCACTTACTAGCTGGGTTGTTTTATGTAAAGTGATTTAACTTCAGTTTTCCCATCTGGAAAAGGAGGGGGCGGGGGGGGGGGGGGGGGAACGACTAAATGATCTCTAACGAACTATAAAATCTTGCCCAGCAGTTACTCTGACCACCCCTGTCCTTTGACTTCCTGCTTCTGACCTAGACCACCCAGGACACTTGACTGCTCACGTGGCTCTTCCTTCTAAGAAGATGGAACACCCCCAGAAATAGTCCCCTGATCCTCTGCTGCTGCCCAAGGACCCTGTGGGCTTTACAAGCTTTTTTGCCCTTAGGCTTTCCAGGGCTTTACATCCTCCCTAAACCTGAGCTCACTTGGATGGGCTGCCCCTGCCCTGCCCAATCCCCCTTCCCCCAAACAGGAGTGAGATCTCCCTGGAGAAGGAGGGATGGTCTCTCCTTTTTTATCTGTGTCCCCACCTCTTAGGACACGGCTCAGCACGCAGAGCTTCCATGCTTTCAAAATGCTTTCTTATTCATTCACTCCTGTAAGCTAGACTCGCCTCACCTCTGGACACAACCAGATTCAAACTAGCCTTCGGTAATGTTCTTACTTGTTCTTACTTCTGCTGGTAAAAGTCAAATGCGGTTGGAAAGGAGAAAGGGAAACTGAAGGCTTCCCTTTCCTCTCTTTCCTGAAGGAGCATGTGCTGTGACAGCTACTTTTCCAGGCATCCCTTCTTACATCTGCACTTACCTGGTCATAAAACTCACTGACAATACCTTCTGTCCACCTCATATGCAAGTCCTGAGCTTTCGCTGGACCATTTATATCTGCCAATTTAATGCACACCTGGCACACGAGCAGCCGATCATCTTCACTATTCCACTGTATGCCAGGACTGTTCACATCATTGGCCTGTTTGAGGAAAGAGAAGGATTCTGTAAGCATCACACATCATTGTTCCCCACTAAGCCTGACTATGATTTTTGTCCAAATGAGAGATAATAATTTCCTTAAGTTCTTAACAGTCACCTAGGCCAAGACCTCTAAGGCTCCAATGACATTTGCTGTCCTCTAAGGCGACATTACGGTTTTTTTGTCCCTCAGTAAAGTGAACTTAAAGAGTTCAATAACCATTTTTAGTAATAAGAATTTATTTGATTTCACTAGTAGACATGAAGAAAGGCCCTCTATAAAGGTAGATCAGCACCTTCTTAGCAGCTGAAAGTATGACGGTTGAATGCCGTTAAGTGACTTGCCTAGGACCACACAGCTAGTAATCATCAAAAGTAGAATATGAAGCCAGGCTGGCTTAGAACCTAGCTCTCTATCCAAAGGCTACATTTCCTCTCAATTATATTTATAAGCACCAAACATAATGACAGTGATAGTGCTGCATAGTAGACAAAGTCAGCCTGGGAGGCCAGAAGCACTAAGTTCCAGGCCCACCTGTGACACTGTGTGAGGCTTAGTGACCATGAACCCTTCTCTCCCCACTAGCCCAGGGCCTAGAGCTGGGATTCCACTGGAACAGCATCTCCCTGGTGAGGATCTTCCACTCCCAGTGCAGCTCCAGAGGGCCTAGGGTCCGGGAAGTGATGTATCCAGAGTCAGGGCCAGAAGATGTCAGAAACTGTTACTGACCACCTGGGCCTCCCAGTGAAATAGGAGGTCTGAACTGAATGATCACGAACATCCCTTCGGCCAGGACTGAGATTCTCTGCTTCTAAGTTTTTATGTAATTTATAACTTTAGTTAAAATTCATTTAAAAAATATCAGATACAAAAGAATAATGGCAGTATGACAGCTATTCCTTGGACCATTTCTACCTGAACGCTAACATAAAGGTGAGGAAAATGAGATAACTACAAAAAAATAAGAGTACTCAGCTAACTTTCGGGGAAGCTTATTCTCTTGATTTTGTAAAAATGATGAGGCAGAGGGAGACAATGAAGAGAACATTTGGTTTAGAGTTTGAGGACTTGGAATGCACCTAAACTTGAGCCAACTAGAGGACCTTGAACAAGTCATTTCATGTCTATGGGCCTCGGAGTCTCCATCAATAAAAAGAGGACCCTGGACTAGAGACGGTCCTTTCTAGTTCAAAATCATTTCTACCATCTGAGAGTATACATAGCCATGTAGTTTTTTTTCTTAACAAAAATTTATTGACATATTTGTTTCATCACATTCATTTTCAAATATCTCTCTCCTCCTCCACTCAGAGGACCACCCCTGGGAATAAAAAATTTTTAAAGAAAGAGAAAACAAGCAGTCCCACAGAACTAACCAAGATGCTAACCATGCACTACAGTCCAACCTGCAGTCAGGGTCCGCCTCTGCCCAAGAAGACTAGGCCAGGCTTTTTTCGACTCATCTCTGGGACTAAGTCTGGTTGTTAGAACCATACAGCAGTCCGCTTTTCTGGTTCTATTGTTCTTTCCATTCACATTGCTATGAAACAACAATTCAGACAAGAATTCCCATGGGCTGCCAGGCCAGCACTCCTCTACCCAGAAGCCAGGAAGAAGCAAGTCTTGGCTTATTTATGTCGGAAGAGTTTTATTTAATCTGTGCCCCAAGGGAAAAAAAAACTATCTTCCTGCTGCCACAACAGCAAAAAGGTGAGCTATTAGTTCTGAGGAGGATGCTGGGGGTGAGATTTGGAGATGACAGGGAGACACTTGGAGGACTGCGCAAAACAGAGATAGTTTCTTTCAGGAGGATCTCTGTACTATTACAGCACCTTTAATACATGCAGAGCCATACGTGGGAGGACGTTTCAATCTTTGTCCTAACCTAACGAGAACATTCACCAAAACGTTTATTAAATCTTTACTACGTGCAGGAACTGTGCTAAGCCTTGGGCACACGAAGAAAGGCCAACAAAGGATTATTTGATCCCAGAGGTAACAAGAAATTACTGAAGTGACAACAGCTACACGTTGGAAAAGTAACTGGCAGACAAGTGGCAGAGTGAAGAAGGGGAATTTTGGAGCTAAGAGGACAGGTTAAAAGGTTATTGAGATAGTAGTCCTGGTGAGAAGGGATGATGAGTCTGAACTAATGATTGCTGCATGAGCAGAAAAAAGGGACTTTTCTGAGAGATGTTGCAAAGACAGAAATGACAAAAGCTGTCAATTAATTGGAAATGGAGGGTGAGTAAGAGAGGAGTCACGGATGATATCTAGGTTGCAAGCCTTAATGAGTGGAAGAAAAGATGGTGACGCCCTTGACAGTGAGAGGGAAGTTGGGAAGGGGAGAGGTTTAGGAAGGAAAGAAAATGAGTGATGTTTTTGGACAGGTTAAATTGGATGTGCCTATGGGGTATCAGGTTTGAACTGTCCAAAATGCAACCAGCAAGGGATAAGGTCAGGGGATGAAGTAGGGTTGGATAAATAGGTGTGGGAACCATCTGCACAGAGGTGGAAAGTGAAGCCATGGGAGCTGATTGCCAGAAGAAGAGAGCCAATAACAGAGCAGTGGGGATACTTATGGTTAGTGGGCATCACCTACATGAAGATCCGTAGGAGAATAACCAACAAAGCACAAAAGTCAGGAAAACCCAAAGAAAAGAGAGTCCTCAGAAGGAAATGGTGATCAACGATATCAAAGGTCAAGGAGGATGAATGGACTGAGAAGTGGCCATTAGTAACTCTGAAGACTGCTGTTTCAGGACAGCACAATAAGAAGCAATATTAGAGAGGGCTTAAAAGAGAACTGGACAAGACACCTATTGTAGACAGCTCTATCAAGGAATGCAGCCTCAAAGGAAAGGAGAGAGAAAAGATAATCTCTAGAGGGGATGGTCAGATCAAGTAAGGGTTTCAACTACTGAGGAGACATGAGTGTGTTTCTGTGTAGAAGGGAAGGGGACGATACACCAAGAGAATGAGAGGAGAGTGAGGTCAGTATGCTAGAGGAGATGAGAGAGGAGAAGATAAAAGATGTAAAGGAGCTGGCCTAGGCCAGGACAAAGGTCACCTCTGCATCTGAGACAACAGAGAAGGAAGATAAAGTGAAGAAAGGTGTATGATATAGATAAGATATCTGTGTGGTAAGTGGGAGGTGAGAAGAAGCTCTCAGTGAATGGCCTCAGTGTTTTCAGTTAATGGTTAGTCATGGTCTTCAGCTGACAGCATGGGGAGGCTTAAGAAGATGTGAGGTTTGAACATCCAGCATGGAGAATATGAAGTGATTCGATTAGGGAGAAGTAGAATGAGGCTGAGAGTTAACTCAGTAGATAGAGTGCTAGGCCTGGAACCAGGAAGACCTGAGTTCAAATGTGACCTCAGACACTTACTAGTTGTGTGACCCTAGACAAGTCATTTAACCTCTGTTTGCCTCAATTCACTGTAGAAGGAAATGGCAGACCACTCCAGTATCTTTGTCAAGAAAACCCAACGGTCAGTATTGGCATGCTATGGTCACAAAGAATTGGGCATGACCTGATGACTGAACAACAGAATGAGATGACACAGCTGAGATTTTATGACAAAAACCAAGGGAACCAAGACAGCACAGTCTACTAATTTCCTCCAGCTCTGTTTAGCAGCAAAGGAAGTAGATCATTGTTGGGATTTGACAAGGCATAATCATAAATAAAAATTATCAATGACTCTTATAAAACCTTCCCATAAAAGACTTCTAATTTTCTGAATTAAACAGAATACAGACACTAACACATTGTTGGCAGAGTTCTGAAATGATCTAACCACTGGGAAAAGCAACTGGTAACGACTCTAAAAGAGCAGCTCCACGTTCCATGCCCTTTGACTCTGAGATCCCCTTGCTGGGAGGGCTCCCAAAGGAGGTCAGAAACAGAAATAAAGTCCAATATCCACCACAAGATTCAAAGCAGCACTGGGGGAGCAAAGAACTGGAAAAATGGCTATACAAATGAGAATATCTGAATGTAAGAGACTTACTGTGCCGTTAGCAACAATATTGAAGATTTCAGAAAAACATGAAAAAACCACAGCCAAAAAAACACCTACAAAAGGCAAACAAACACTAAGAACTGGAAGGAGTGAGCTGAGCCTAGAACCAAGTTAAGAAAATTCATCACAGAGGCAAGGGATAGACCATCGACTGTCTTACAATACTTTGAGATACAGCATGTGGGGTGGTCTTGCTAAACTAGTGTTCAACTCTGTTATATGGACTGGCTCACTGGATAGCAAAGGGATCTATTCAGAAATGGATGTTCTATGAAAACAAAGAGCTAGGCAGACAGACAAACTAAGACACAGAGAGAGTGTCTTTCCAATCCAACTCACTTAAATATGACACAAATTATTTTTCTGCCTTTAAGCGTAAATAGCAACCCATACAACAAACCTTAGTATTAAAATCAGCAAGGAAATCAAAATGCTTTTTGAGATCTGTAGCCAGAATGGCTTCAATCACCAAGTAACGAAAGTGCTTGAACTCTGGTTGGTTAAGGTTACTGAGAAAGTTGAAGTCAGGCCGAGAAAGGAACAGGTTCCAAGCAGCTGCAGCATGATGATTTTCCAGGACAGAGCGGTCATTGTACAATACAGCCTAAAAAGGAATAAGGAAACACATAAGCAAGCATCAGAAGACATTACATTTTAATAAAACATTTAAAAGACTTTGAAACCAAGAGAAGATAAATGACAAGATGCAATCATTATTTAAAATCAAATAAACTTAAGAGTTAGAAAACTTGGAAGTCACACAGCCTAACTTCATCTTTTGGTTAATTATGGGACCATTAACATGTTACAGAATTAACATTAACATTAACATGGGACCATTAACATGCTATAGAATACCACCTGCAAAACCCCCAGCTGTTCTCTTCTACCTGCATCAAGGATTAATGTTTAAATATGTACAGAGATTATTCTCATGAAGATTTTGCAGAAATGGAAACATAAGCATAGAACTCAGGAGGAAGGAAATAATCACACAAGTGATTTTTTTCTCCAAGGATCTCTCACTGGTATCTTCCCCTTTTTTTCCGATCTCTTGAGGATCTATACTATAACATACTCAAAATTGACTCATTTCCGGCACAGACTCCCTCTGGCTACAAATGGATGAATCTAGATGCCTTTCCCACCATTTATAATTGTGAGTGCTTTTTCTACCTCCTCATGTAGCCCCTGAGGATTGTGAGGTTAGAGCCCAAGTGTGGTGGGTTCCACCATCATTAATGTAGGGAAGAGTTGTTTGTAGTCATTTGAACGGTCTCTCCATCTTTTGTTTGCTGTCTTTCCACCTTTCATCCTTAAACGCTCTCATGAAAATTTAGCTTAACAAGGTCTCTTTCATCAACCTGTCTTTTGCTATACCAACTACTGTTTTTTAAGATGTTCATAACCTTCCACCACCCTCTGCAAGATTTTCTTTTTAGATTTAATAATGTTTTATTTTTATATTCAATTTGTTTCTGAATATGCCCCCTTCTCCCTTTCCCTACCTAGAAACCTCCCCTTATAACAGATATATTTTTTTAAAAAGCAATTCAGAAAAACCAACCAGAGACTTCTGGCATAAGATTTAATAAACAAATATAGGTCCTAAACCAGTAATGTTAACTGCCATATTTCCCTACTTGGTATAGAAAGGAGGTGTTTACTGGCTAAGGTGGTTTCTCGGTTTTTTTGATCTCCTTGTTATGGTGATTGCTTTTCATTGCTTAAACTTCTTTAGAAAATGGCAATACTCTATGTCAGTGTTCTTTTCTCCATTTCCCCTTCTGGGAGGCTAAAAACTAAGTGAGGCAGACTGCTGGCCATATTTCTTCATTTTAATTTTTTCTCCTTGATTTTGATCCGTGCCATATGATGATCACTATATAAACAGTTGGCTTGGAAATGAGTCTCACATTGTAATCAATTGTTTGCTGTCAGTTTTTTTATGTTATTCAGCATCTCCTGAGTCTCTTCTTGAATAAAATACTAATGACAAAAAGGCATAAGGCCTCGTGTAGTCTAAAAGTCTCTGGTCCCTTTTGTTTCTTACTCCTGAGTCACATTTTTTCCCACATTTCCAAGGTGCCCTTATGTCCACACCTTTGCAATGAAGTCACTATTACAATACATGTGAAATGAATCTGGAGGATCTTACTGGGATCCTGCCAGGATCTCTCTTGCTTCTTATCCTCTACAATAGATGTTTATCTTTTTACATATCATATATTCTGCCATTTAAAATGGCAAAGAATCTCATGAAATGTTATTTGTTTTTGTATAAAATCTTTCTTTTATTTGCCCATCCAGAGGGAGCCTATGAACCATCTTTCAGTTTAGATCCACCTTTATTTTTTCTCCTGGTTTCAGTTACAGAGAGAATGTTAATATGGGTATGACTCAGATTCTGAGTAGGAATGTCAACTTGTATTCCTACTGCACAAAGATCTCATGTTAAGTTAATATTTATAAACAATTTGATTTCTTCCAATAGAAAATAAGCTCTTTGAGGGCAGAGACCATCTTCATTTTTGTCTTTATATTCCTATCACTTAGCACAGCGCTTGACCCATAGTGGACACTTATCAGTAAATGCTTAGTGAAATGAAGTTTCTGGCCCCTCCTCTGTCTCTCCATGGTCACAGCAGAAGGGGAAAGCCCAGCTGAGGGTCATCTTGTTTTTACTTCCTGATAAGGTGTAAATATAGGAAGAGCTAAGGACTATATAACTGAAGTGTTAAATATTACTTTATGAAGACCATCTTAGTGAATGACCATCATCTCCACAAATATCTCTGACAATAAGAAAAGGCAAACATTGTACCTAATACACAGAAACATCAAAGAATACAATGTGGCTAAAGAATCTATCCCAGTAAGGAATGTCCAAAAATAAACTGGGGTAAATTATTCCCTAATGGATGGGAAAAGTAGAGCATAAAACAAAAATCACAGGATTTAGAAGGGACTTGATAGATACTCTCATCTAAAATTCTCATTTTATGGATGAGGAACCTATGGCCCCAAGAGGGAAAGAAAGGGATTTCTGCCCAAGTTCAAAGAGGCAGCTGAATAGTAAAGGCAGGACAAATGACTTGAACAATATGAGGCCTTTCTAGATAAAAGAACCTACTGCAAGGAGGATTTTTTATTTTGGAGGAAAAAATTCTACCCTGTAGGCAACAGAAGATGATGTAGGCTTTACACATCCTTTCCTTATCAATGATGCTCAACACCCTTCCTTCAACATTAGCATACAGGAACTTTAAACCATGTGTGTGTGTTTGTCCCATGTCATCAGAGAAATGATGACATGACTTGTACCTGACTTTGTTTTGAGTGAGGGAGGGCTGGGCAGGTCCAGCCTTACTTCTCCTCCAGAGCCATCTGAATCCAGTGACCAGATATTCATCAAGATGACTGGAGATGACCCAAGATGAGGCAGTTGGGATTAAGTGACTTGCCCAAGGTCACACAGCTTGTGAGTGTCAAGTGTCTGAGGTGAGATTTGAACTCAGGTCCTCCTGACTCCTGCACTGGTGCTCTATCCACTGCACCACCTAGCTGCCCCTTAAACCATGTATGTATGGATGAATGAACAGGTGTCTGCAGGATGTCTATGTAGACTATTCTCACTAAATCCTCTTATTTACCAGACCTAATAAGTTCTTTATAAGAAGTTCTGCATCAGCTCATGCATCATAATTATTCTTTTCTCTGGTCTAGTAGCATTGTCCACTTTAGCTGATTGTTGACTGGCTACTCCTTCAGGAACTTTAAACAGTATTAATCCCTGAACTTACACAAGATACTAAGGCAATCTTGAACAAGATCACTAAAGCTTTTGTGATTTTTAGCCCAAAGTTGTAGAAAACTATAAAGTCTGGACAGGCAGGCAATATACTGAAGCTAGCTACTGTTACGTTTTCCTAAGATCAGGCAGGTCTTTGCTATTTGAAGCATTCGAAATTCCAAAAACACCTGATAAACTAATATCCACATGTTCATCTAAAATCATATTCCAAATCCAAATATAAATGATGCATCATTTGTTATTTGGAGATTATTTTTAATTCAGTAAGGAAGCATAATTTGAAATATGTGTTATGTGTGTGTTTGCAAAATGCTATGGAAAAAGCCCTGGTCTTGGGGTCAATGGTACTTATACTATGTGACAGGATTGTTAAGAGAACATCCTTTATAAATTTGAATGTTTTGCATATGGGAGTTATTATGGACACGTGGGGTATGATGGGGAGGAATCTCCTAAAACAACATTTAATTCATATAGTTTTCCTAGCCAAATCCCACCCTGTTTCTTCTCCTCCAAAGTCCTTCCCCCTCAATAACTCCTGAAGCTGCTTCTTTCCAGGGTTACTCACATACTTGGGATTTGTCCAGACAGAAAAGAGAATAAAGCAGACTGAAGAAGTGGCACAATGGATAGAGTGCCTGGCCTGGAGTAAGGAAGACTCATTTTCCTGAGTTTGAATCCAGCCACAGACACTCACTAACTGAATGACCCTGGGCAAATTCCCTGCCTCAGTTTCTTATCTATAAAATGAACCAATCTATAACGAGCCTTATCTATAAAATGAACCAAGTAAGCCCCAAATGGGATCACAAAGAGTTAGATGTGCCTGAACAACACAAAAGAGGAAGGCAGGAAAAACTGCCAGAGCCACAGAACTGTGACTAAAAGGCAAAGAGTAAAAGAAAAAGAAGCTCACTGCATGACAAGGAACCTTTGGTCAAAGTATGTTCCCATGCTCTTGTGCTTGGCACGTGGAGCAGCCCTGACAAACTGCATAGCTTTAAAGATTCTTCTCATGCTCAATCCCCATCCTCAGACCTATGTGAGACATTCTAAGGCATGATCAGAAGTTCCAAGGTCCCAGTAGTCTGCATCTTGTCCTAAGGTTTCAACAAACAATAAGAGATCTCATTGCCAACTCATTTACCTTCATCACAGACACACCCAGCCTAGAAACAGTTTTTTCTAGAAAACAGATGAGTCCTTCCTCTATCCAAAATCCAGGCTAATGTATGATGTTCTGAAAGTGATGATGCCTTCCATGACTGGGTATGAACTCTCCTTGTCCTAGGTAAACTTGACCCATTATTTCTACTTTAAGGATAACTAACAGATTCAGAACCAAGTCATAATCCTGAGCTACATTCCTGGCCCTGGCTTATAAAAAAAGAGTTCAAGAAACAGAAAGAACCGAAGAGCTGAGTGATTGTAAAAGGAAGATTACAGAGAATCAGACTCATGTTCCAGGTCATAGGCAAAATCATTCAGGAAAGGTTCTAATGTTTTTTTCACAGCAATGTCAGTCTTTCATAAACCATCTATCTATGTCCACTTAGATAAACAAAGGGGGAGATTTTTGACCATTTCCTTAGGACACACTAATGTGTGCAACACATCAACATCCCTTAAAAAATCAATGAAGAGTCCAAAGGGAAAATTTAACTGTGTTACATAATTATATTATTTTTTAATTTAATTATAATTAATTTAATATAATTATACTGTTTTTAAAAATTTCTTAACTATTCCTCTCCAAGTTTTGGGATTGAAAACTGTTCCTACCTGAGGATCACTGGTAGCCACCAAAAATGCATTTGTCCGTCCTGGGTGATCATAGTCATGCATGGCAGCTGCCACATACAGAGCCATCAGTTCCAAGGCAGGAATGTTCAGCGCCACACAGCCATAGTTTGGATCCGTCATTGGGCAACTCTTGGAGGAAGTGTATGAAATGCGTATAGGAGAAAGTCCACTACTATATTCTGGGGGATAAAAATAAAGAACAGAAGGACCTGTCATTATTTTCACTTCAAGGCAACCAAGATTTCTAAAGTACCTATTACAAAAAATGAAGGCTTGATATTGGAGGACATCCAGAACCCCTGCCTTCACATAGACTTTAAGGTCTAGTCTAGACAGTATGACACAGAGACATGACACTCTATTGGAAAGCAGAATATGTTGAGGACAATAAGCTAAATGATCTATAAACTCTTGGAACGAAATGTCAATGTGACCTGGGGAAAGGGAAATGAAAGAAAGCTTCACAGAAGAAGCAGAATCTCAACTGGTCTCCAAATAGCCTGTCATCATGCCAGGCTTCCTCACATTCAGGATTATTTGCCTTATTTTTTCTATACATAATCTTATAATTCTCTACATGCAGTGAGGAACACAGATAACTAAACAGTTATCAGCTCTGAAGCATATATGATCAACTTCCTTGTTGTTGCTGGATTTAGGACTTCACTGGTATAGGGATCTTCTGCTAAGGAAACTGTCTCTATGACAGCAGACTAGTAACTACTGCATACTTTAATAGCATCAGAGTTGCCTGGGACACTGAGAGATTAAATATCTTGACCATGGTCATCTTGCCTTCTTAATGATGTGAGTCTATATTTTATACAGGGTGTTCCCAAGAGGCAGATTAGATTAGCTACTTGGCTTTCAGGTTAACCAGGCTAAAGTATAGGGATCTTTTGTTCTGAAATTGAAGAAGCCCTCCCCTAAGGGGATATGAACTCTCGTTGTCCTAGGTACTTCTTGACTCAGTATTTGCATTTTAAGGATAACTGACTGATCCATAACCAGTTTATAACCCTAGGCTACATGCCTGGATGTGACCTTTACAAGAGAATTCAAAAGAGAGATAGAAACAAAGAGCTGAGTGTCGGGGAGAGGAAGACTATGGATACTCAAACTCAGCTCCCTGGCGAAGGAGTTGGCATATCTGCGAAGTCCAAACAACAGCACAGTCCTAAGAGAAGAGGTACCATGTGTTTCTAGAGATGACAGTAGCCCAAAGTAGAATAATGGTGGTGTTCCTAGACTAACCAGAAGTCAGAGCTGATGGACAACAAAAAAGACAGAATCACAATATGGAAGAACCCAGTTTGCCCTTCATTAGTACGGTGAGTTAGAAGGCATTCCCAAGTGACACTCTACCCTATTTCTTTAGCCCTTTTGGGATGTCATGAATAACAAGATGGAGAACTAGACATTTTCTCCAATCTTCCGAAACTCTCAAAACTTCTCAAAATAAGAATTATTTGCAAGAGGTAACTACTTGTGTCTCCACAGGCCAATACACCAAGTTTAAGAAAGCAACAACTTGATAAACTAAGAGCACAAAATTAATATAGACAAATACCATAAATTAATACCATACAAAGCTAATCCCTAAGCCCTAACTCAGCATGCCCTCTTCCACCCCTCACAAACAGACAAAGCGGCACAGCCTGCTCCCTGCAATGCCCTCAGCAATGACTTCACTGCTGCCCACCCTGGGCCATCTCCAGTCACCCCTCTCACCCTTCTCTGTATTTGGCTCCAGAGGAGAAGGTGAAGCTGGTGACTACACATCCCTCCCTCCCTCACATCCAATTCATTCACATGTCATGGCATCACTTCCCTGAGGTCACAGTCCTCCTTGAGAACACAAGACCAACAGCAACAGCAAGTTGAAGTCAAAGTGTGCTCTGGGTTGGGCTTCAAGCACCTTGTTTGGGGGGAAGGGCTGGGGAGGGAAGGCAGGCTTGATGGAAAAGATACTGGGATCTAGCTAAATCCAACTGTGTCCCTCCCGATGCCACTTGGGATAGGAACTAAGGCCAGTGAAAAGTGAATTCCCCAATACAGAAAGAGGTTATGACAGCTCTGAGACCCAGCCCAGCCACCTCCCATCAAAGGAGAAGGTGTAAGAAAGTGAATCATAGTGGAATACAGAAGGAAAAGGACAGAAAGTATCCAGGTTCTCAAGAAAAAGAAAACATAAATGCCCTGAGCACAAGTACATAAACTGATGGGGAAGCTATTAATCATAGAAGGAAGGATGGTCCCCAGAACATCTAAACAAGTCCAAACATCTCTGAATAAATATCATAAAATGAAGGAAAATGAATTTAGGCAGGGGACTCTGTAGATTCCCTAGAGACCATGAAACCACAGCAAGATGTTCTGAATGGTTCACAAAAGAAGCATGAGGGCAGAATGTATGGCCTGCTAGCAGAAATAATTGGCAGAATAGAAAAACGTGACTCCACAGTGGTGAGTCTCCACAGGAGCAAAAGAAAGAATGGTTATCTGGGAACACAAACATACAGAAGAAAGGACAATCTGGAAGAAGGGAAGCAAAAATCACACATTTAGAAAGAACACGTATCTCTATAAAAGCAAAACATACTGATCTTGAGGACTGACAGGATGTGTAGACACAACTAGGATCAAAAACCTGAATACCACAATGCAAGGAATACTACCAGAAAATTTCCCCAAACTTCTAAATACAGAAAATAAAGAGTCACTGAAAAGAATCCACAGACTGCTTCCAGAACAACAACCACAAAACCCTATGCTATAACCCTAAAGACACACAGTGGCTTAATTTAAATAATTCCAATGATAAAAAATAAATTCTGTTAGCAACCAGGAGAAAGGCTTTAAGATATTTTACAAAAGAAAAAGAAATGTGAGTAAAAGGTTATTTTGCACCCACCAAAAACTTCAGAAGGGAATGAAATATATGTCCCAAAGGCAAAGGAGCTCAAAATATAATCTGAAGTGACATTGCCATTAAATATGAGTCTAATCATTAAAGAAAAAAGATGGACATTCAATTGTTAAAAATGCACTTTGAGGCATTCCTAACAACAACAAAAAACCTCTTAGCTGAGAAAATTATTTGTTTTGCAAAATTTTGCTTTGCAAAAATTATTTGCAAAAACAGAAACACAAAGAAGTGAATTTAGTTACTAAAGAAAGTATAAAAACTGAATAAATTATCCCAGGCAGTGGGAGGCACAAAGTCAACTATGGATTTAATGAAAGAGATAAAGATAAAAGTGGAACCTAAACAGAAATAAGAAACAGGCATGAAAAAACATGAAAATCACTATTTTTTGTGAGACTTATCTGTAGAATGGGGGGGCCAATGCAAGGGAGCTTTAAAAAAGATTGAGGGAAATGTGTAATGTACCCTAATCAAGTCCATTAGTAAACAATGAAGGGAAAATAACTCTTGCAGTCTCTCATGAAGAGAGGAGGCTATAGGAAAATAGGTGAAATGGCAAAGTAAGAGATTGGAACAGGGGGAAGAAAGGAAGATATCTTAATTCTATGGAGAGAGGGGATCCCACTGAAGAATACTGCCATGGGGAAAAAAATCTATTCTGTAATGGGAGCTGGAGACTTTACAACAGACATCATCTGTGTAAATTTGTTTTTCAGAGATATTGTTGGTAGACTTATGAATAGGTCTGACTGTTTTAGATATAAATATGGAATTATGCAAGTGACCAAACTGTCTATATATTCTTTGATCCAGTGATCCCCCTATTGACCATATACCTCAAGGAAGTTAAAGACAGGAATAAAGATGCACCAAAATATTCATAGTACTACTCTTTGCAGTAGCAAAGAACCAGCAACATAAGCTTCAGTCTCTACCAGAGATCAGTGTAGTTCTCCACATAGTTGCAATATTATTGTATGATTGAGGTTTCTCTGAAAGGATAGGAGAACCGCTCCATGGTAGAAATTCTCCTGTGTCCTTGACTTTGCAGTCCATTTCTACTCTTTGTCCTCCCCATGATTGTTTTCATTCCAATTTGCATGAAATATCTTCTCTGAGTCTATATCATTTCACTCTTCTGGGTAGTTGTCTTAAGTGTTCTGTTAGAGTATTAGTTTAATGCCTTTCTCAAGGACTTGGATTAAGCTTTAGATGAAATGCACATGCAAGCATGTGAAAGATGATGAAAGAAGCAGGGAGCTAACAGATTAGGTGACATAACTGGGATCCCAAAAGACTTCAGTGGGCCAAAATCTAGTAAGAGGAAATACAGCCAGGATAAATGTAAAGTCTTACACTTGGAATTTTTTAAAAGCACAACTATGGAGCCAAGATAGAGTAGAAAGATGCATAGACTCTAGCGCTTCCCCCACAGCCTGCAAAATACCTGTAAAAATGACTCTCAACAAAGTCTAGAGCACCAGAAGCTACAGAACAACAGAGCGAAAGAGGTTTCCAGCCAAAGGTAACCCAGAAGGTCAACAGGAAAGGTCTATGTCACCAGACACTGAGCAGAGTGGAGCCCAGCCCTGGCCACATGGCACTGGGAGGAACAGGACCTGAACAGACCTCCTGGCAGAGTTCCTACAAAGGAAGGTCCCAGATACTTCAACCCACAATTGACAAAGAAAGCTCCAAAGGTCAGTGGGGAAGGGTTTTTCCAGCTGGGCAACAGGGAATGGGGTTTCTCCAAGAATAGCCCCAGGTGACAGCAGAAGCCAAGGCAGCAGACTGCAGGCAGCTACATGCTGGGAAGCAACCTGGATCCACTGCTCAGGCAGCTCAGCCTAAAGCCTTTGCCAGTAGGGAGCAGCTGATCTAAACCCCAGCCCTGAGTGATGGCCCGCCCCCACCCAAAGCCCAAGGGACCTGAGCAGCTCAGTCTAATCTCTTAACAAAGCATTCAGAAGTCAAGTAAGTGGCAGGGAAAATGCCCAAAAAAGGGATAAAAAATGAGACCATAGAAGGTTACTTTCTTGGTGAACAGGTGTCTCTTCCCATCCTTTCTGATGAGGAAGAACAAGGCTTACTGTCACAGGACGGCAAGACCCCTGCCTCCAGGGCCTCCAAAGTGAACTTAAATTGGGCTCAGGCAGTAGAAGAGCTTGAAAAGCAAGTTAGCAGCTTGCTAAAGGAGAACCAAAAAAATGCTGAGGAAAATAACACCTTTAAAAAGAAGCTAACTCAATTGGAAAAAGAGGCCCAAAAAGCCAATGAGGAGAAGAAGGCTTTAAAAAGCAGAATTAGCCAAATGGAGGAGAAGGTTCAAAAGCTCACTGAACAAAATAGTTCTCTGAAAGAGAATTTCAGGGAAATGAATGACTATGAGATAAACCAAGCAGTTAGAAAGCAAAACCAAAAGTTTGAAAAAATAGAAGATAATGTGAAACATTTCATTGGAAAAACAACTGACCTGGAAAATAGATCCAGGAGAGACAATTTAAAAATTATGGGACCACCCAAAAGCCATGATCAAAAAAGAGCCTAGATGTTATCTTCCATGAAATTATCAAGGAAAATTGTCCTGATATTCTAGAACCAGAGGGCAAAATAAATATTGAAAGAATCCACTAATCACCTCCTGAAAGAGACCCAAAAAGAGAAACTCCTAGGAATACTGTGGCCAAATTTCAGAGTTCCAAGGTCAAGGAGAAAATACTGCAAGCAGCTAGAAAGAAACAATTTGAGTATTGTAGAAATACAGTCAGGATAACACAGGATCTGGCCGCTTCAACATTAAGGGACAGAAGGGCTTAGAATAGGATATTCCGGAAGTCCAAGGAACTGGGATTAAAACCAAGAATCATCTACCCAGCAAAACTGAGTATAATACTTCAAGGGAATAAATGGTCATTCAATGATATAGAGGACTTTCAAGCATTCATGTTGAAAAGACCAGAACTGTGTAGAAAATTTGACTTTCAAACACAAGAATCAAGAGAGGCTTGAAAAGGTAAACTGGAAAGAGAAATCATAAAAGACTTTCTAAAGCTGAACTGTTTACATTCCTACATGCAAAGAAAATATTTATAACTCTTGAGATTTTTCTTAGTATTTGGATAGGTGGAAGGATTGTACACACACACACATACAGACAGAGAGTACAGGCTGTGTTGAATCAGAAGAGATGATATCCACAAAAAAAATATATAAAATAAAAATTAAGGGGTGAAGGAGTAAAATACTGGGAGGAGAAAAGGAAAAATGGAATGGGGCAGGCTACAATTCATAAAAGAGATAAGAAAAATCTTGTTCTATAGAGGAGAAAAGGGAGGAGGGGAGAGGGGAAAAATGAAGCTACTCTCTCTACATATGGTTTAAGGAGAGAATAACATGCCCACTAAATTTGGTATGAAAATCTATCTTATATTACAGGAAAGTAGGGGAGGAGGCTACAAGTGGGGTGAGGCGAATGATAGAAGGGATAAATGGGAGAAGGGAGTAACTAGAAATAAACACTTTTGGGAAGGGACAAGGCCAAATGAGGAATAAAAAAATAAGGGGGGATAGAGAAGGACAGAGGGCAATATAGTTAGTATTATACAACATGATTATTATGGAAGTCTTTCGCAAAATGACACATATATAGCCTGTATTGAATTGCTTGCCTTCTCAGTGGGGATGGGGAGGGAGGGAGAGAAAGTGGAATTCAAAGTATTAGAAACAAATGTTGAGAATTATTATTGCATATAACTGGGAAATAAGAAACACAGGTAATGGGGTACAGAAATTTATCTTGCCCTACAAGAAAAGAGAGAAGATATGGATAAGGGATGGGTGGGATGTGATAGAAGGGAGGGCTCATTGAGGGAAGGGGTAATCAAAATGCAAGGTATTAGGGGGAGGGGAGAGATGGGGAGAAAAATTGAACATCTTACAAAGTGATGTAAAAGCAGTTAGTATGAAAAGAATTGACTAGATGAATTACTGAGACTAAATCAGAGACATCTTTAGTTTGGGGAAATGAATTTTAGTCTAAGTCTCCTAGAAGCAGGTAACTTTGGGTAAAATTTGGCATTGATGGAAAAGTTAAGGTTTTAATGGTAAATTTGACTTATGATTGTTATTTAAGCAGGATCTAGAACATGTATAGAAAGGCATGTAAGCCACTTAAAACTTGCCTCAAAAGATGTTCCTTAGCCAATGTGAAATTACCATCCTATCTGAAACCTGGTTATTGGAACTTGCTATTTTAAAATGCTATGGGACTATTAAGTGACTGTTCTTCTGAGTCTAACTCCAGGTATGGATAGCAACAAAGGTGGTCTGAGCCTCCAATCCATGTTGCCAGTAAGCCTGTGAGATGCTGGTATGAACTGAAAAAGGTGATCTCATGGGAAGGGTAGGAGAGTGGCTGTTCAGCCTGGGCTGAGGTAGGATTCTCCTGACTCAATTTCCCCACTGACACCTGACAGACTCTAAGCCTCACTGAATGCAAGCTGACAATCTACTCCTGCCTGGAACTGACATGAAGTTGGGGAGATAATGTTTCCTTACAATGCCCCTACTCTTAGTGGCAATTTTCTATAGTCAAAAGGCTTGTAAGCTTAATACCAGATCTATTAAATTATAGATTGTTGGTCAGCGAACATCCGAGGTTAAGTCTAAAAGTAGGGTCCTTTAATTCTTAGTAATAGTGTGAAGACAATTAGGTCAAGGGCTTATGAAGTTAGCATATATAGTTATTATTGGTGTCTCAGCTGGTTAATGTTAAAAAAAAAAATCCGTTTGTGGTCTATGTTGTAAATGCTTTAAAAGAAATATCACCTGACCAAAAGTTGGAATTGTGTTATATGATATCAACTGTGCTAAAAATAAAAAATAAAAAATAAATTAACAAAAGACATCCTAGGAAAAAAAATAAAAGCACAACTACACAAGAACAGAGTTAAATAGTCATGGATATGCACGTCATGTGAAAAAGACCCCTCAGAATTTGTGCTCCACAAACTGAACACGGCAACCAAACAAGCTAGAGGACTCTGAAGTTTCTTCTTAATATAGTGTCCAGAATGGGAGATTATATAATCATTCCACCCTCTCCCCTGATCTAACCACAATTCACAGGGCCAAACTTTAGGAATAACAATGATATGGTAGAACTCATTCAACCAACCAATGAAGATTTATTAAGCACCTTTATTAAGCGCCAGGCTTAACTGTGTTAAGCACTGGAGATATAGAAAGAGACAAAAAACAGTCCTTTCCCTTAAGGACTTTCCATTTAAAGGGGGAAATTACACACAAACGAGTATGTGCAAACAAGGCATGACTTGGCAGTTGCTGTTCAACCTTTCAATCATGTTCTACTCTTTGTGACACCATTTGGGGTTTTGGTGGCAAAGATAATGGAATGGTTTGCATTTCCTTCTCCAGATATACATGATAAATAGAAAATAATTAATGGAGGGAAGTCACTAGAATTAATAGGAGTTGGGAAAGGCTTCCTGTAGAAGACAGGACTTTAGTAGGAACTTAAAGCCAGGGGGCAGAGATAAAGTGGGAGAGCATTCCAGGCCAAGAGGGACAGACAAAGAAAATGCTTGGAGACAAAAGATGGAGTGTCTCATTCATGGAAAAGCCAGGAGGCCATTGCCAGTGAATCAAAAAAATGTGGCAAAGAGGAAGGTGTAAGAAGATTAGAAAGGTAGGAGGCAGCTAAATTATGAAGGGCTTTGAATACCAAACAGAGGATTTTGTATTTGATCCTGGAGGCAACAGGGAGTCCACTGAAGTTTACTGAATAAGACCTCCACTTTAGAAAAATCACTTTAGTGGTTGAATGGAAGATGGATTGGAGTGGGGAGAAACAGAACAATCCTATTCTATTGCATTACTCCAGCATGAGATGATGAGGACCTGCATTAGAATGGAGGCAGCATCAGAGGAGGGAAGGGGGAGTATTTAAAAGATGTTGCAAAGGTGAAATCACCATACCTTGGCAACAGATGGGAATGGGAGAGAGAAGGGAAGGGACAGTGACAGGAAGAGCTGAGGACAACTCATAGGACAGTGTGAGTGTGAGGAGCTGGGAGGATAACATTGCCCTGATAGTGTCAAGGTATTAGGAGGCACTCTGTTTTCCAGAGCTAAGGACCAGCAAGTAAGCTGTGGTCTGAGCGTGGCATCACAGCAATCCTTTGCTGTCACTCACCCTCAGGATGATCTCACCTTCTGGCAAATACTGTCATGGGATTTGTGATTTCATATGATCTGTGCAATGATTTAGATTTGTTGGAGCTTCCCTATTTCCCAGGGACCTGAGAGCTGGTACTGCAGAAGATCAATCCCACATCCTGACATTATGAACAACAGGAATGTTTCTAAGTAGTGGGGAATATGCCACTGAAAATAAGTGACAGAGTGGGGATGACAAAGGGGCCAATCCGCTGGAGGGGATGGGATGGAATGGGATGTGCAGGTGAAGGGGGGGCCCTTGGAAAGGAGTAAGGCCACCTCTTCATGTGAGTTGGGTGAAGGAGGAGATAAGAGCAGAAAACATATAATGTATACAAAATTATCAAGTGGGAAAAAGAGGCAAATGACCTCAGTTTTTCTCTAAAATATGAGGTAAGGTGAGAGAATGGGGGAGAGGGCACCATGAGAGGTTTGAGGAGGGGTGGAAAGGTTTGGAAGAGTCAGTGTGAAGAGCAGGCAGTGAGTTGATAAGGAAGGCATAGAAGAACTGCCCTGCAGAACTGAGAGCCTGGTTGACGTTATGTAACATAAATTTGTATTGGACCCATTCAGAACAGTCACATGACTTTCTCCACCTTTGCTCAGTAACACGTTTAGAAGCAAAGGCAGCAAATGGTGGGAGTGAACCAAAGCTGAAGCTTTGCAGGGCCTAATCAGTGAAATGATAAAGGAGCTAGGGATTCAAGAGAGAACAGTATAGAAGTGAACGGGTTCACCGAGGAGTCAAGATGGAAAGAGGAGTGACTGGTGCAGGGTCAATATCCTGGGAAAGAACTGAGGAGTCAAGAGACTGGAGGTCACAGTGCAGGTGAAGAGTGGGTTATATGACAAAGCCAATAGATTACAGTCTGGTAAGGGGATTCCAGAATATTTGGCTTTGAAGGTGTCACGTTTGTAGGTGATGGCAAGGCCAAGAGTATGACCATCTTTCTATGTTGCTGAGGTGGGGTGGAGCAGCAGTTGAAAAGAGGTGACTGAGAAACTGGGTGGTTAGGGTATTACAGGGAAAATCAATATCATGTTCTAAGTTCCCTATTAATAAGCCAGGAGTTGAGGAAAATTGTGAGCCACATGTCCAATTCACTGAGGAAGGAAGGGGAGTGAGTGGAAGGTTTGTAGGCAATGGCTACAGGATTCTGACTGGGTGGTAGATATGAATAGGAAAGAGGAGAGCCTGAAAATGCCAACAAGGCAGAGAGTATGCCAGAAAAGGTGTTCAGAGAGTCTGTGTCATCAGCGGGGAGCCAGATTTCAATAATAGGTAGTAGAGGAAAGGAGTGGGAGAGGAAAAGATTTAGGATAAAAGGACTTTTGTTGCTTATGAAACAGGTGTTCCATAGGGCACAGTGGAATGGCTGGGGATGTTTGAATGAAACTTTGGGATAAGAAGGTTGAGGGGAATGAGAATAAAGAATCAGGAGGTGGGAGTGGGAATGGAGACTGTGAAAGGTGTGACCAGGTGTGGGAATGTTCATTACTGAATGGAGGGTAGCACTCCTTTTCTCAAAGGAGGATGGAATTCAGGCTGGAGGCAAGTGCAGCATGAGACTAGAGGGGCAGAGTCAATAGTCCAGAAGACTGCTCTACTCCTCCTCCCTCCAAAGGCTGTAGATTAGGCAGGAAAGGCCACAATCAGAAGGCAGAAGAAAGACGTTTGGTTCTCCACCACATTTCCTTTTCCTCTTCTCTCAAGGGACAGGTTCAGCAGGAGACAGAAGGCCTATAGTCAAAGCGAAGGTTGCTCCTGAGAGATCAGGCTGGCATCAGAACACAGACGTTGCCTGATGTTGGCACAGAAGGAAGCCCATTGCTTTGGAGCAGATGGGAGATACTCTGTCTGGCCCTTTTCACCTTCCCTCAGGGGACATGCTGGACCCAGAAGGAGAAGGTAAGGGCCTCAGTCAGAGGAAGGCTTGACTCCTCTTCTCATCCAGAGAATGGACAACAGGCTCAAGGAACCAGAAGCATTAAGCCCAGAGAAGGAACTATTTAGGAAGAAGTACATGATCACCATCACCAAGGACCTGAAGTGCTGGCATGTGGTAGAGTTTAACAACTTCGGTTTAACAACTCTAGAGGCAGAAATAGGAACACTGGGTAAAAGCTACAGAGATAGGTCTAGGCTTGATAGAAGGAAAAATTTAATAACTATAGATTTTTGAAAAATAAAATATGCTGCCTTGGGAGAAAGCAAATTTCCTGTCACTAGAAGAATTTAGAGACTGGCTGGCACAATTTATCCAGGGAGTACTGTATATGGGAGGATTTCTGCTTTGTTATTGGTTGGAATAGATGATCTTTGAGGTAAAATTCTAAGTTTTATGGATAATATATAAGGATATCCCCTGACTCTTTGGAATTCTAGTCTGAATGTTAACTGAACATAGCTGGTATCACTCCTTCCAGTTCTGCAAACAGGCCAAGAGCATGTGGAAGCCAGAACTTTGGGAGGTACAACAGGAAACCAGATCTTGGGTGCTGGAAAAGAAAAGGAACTGGCCTTAGGTGCTGGCAGGAAGTGGTCATGAATGGGTTAATTGACCATGAGATCAGTGCAATGAGTACATATTTGAAATAGCCCTGGATTAGAGCAAAAGGTAATGGAATGGCATTTTACCCAAGGGCAAAGTCAACCTATATGACAGGGTAATAAGAATGATAAAGAAAGGATTAGATAAGGAAACTGTGTCAGATATTTATTGCTAGATTACAAATCTCCTAGTACATATTTTTTAATGTTGTGTAAACTTCTGCACTTGATATTTTTTATTTTACATTTTTCCATGGTTGCTGGTGAAGTTCTTTTTTGAAATACTGAACCTTTGTCTCAAGTCAAAAAAGAAAAGTTTGTCTATCCCAAGATACAGAACCCTAGAAACAGGGTAAAGATCAGAGGAGGTGGTAGAGAGAGAAAGGGGCCAGCATTCCAGGAGCAGCTCTATGGTTATGGGTCTATCAGAAAGTCAACTCATCTGCAATTCCATTACGAGTGTTTTCCTCATCCCTCCCTGGCATATTTTCTGGCACGGGCATTAACTAATTATGCCAAAACATAGAGCTTGATGCTACTTCCTAAACTCGTACCTCTGCATCCCCAAACCAAAAACCTTTGTAATATGAGCACCATATAACGATACCCAATTAATTTAGACTTTTCTATGTGGATTAAAATAGTTGTTTAATCTTATTAACCAAAAATTCATTAAAGTTGGACTTACTGAGTTGCCCAGAAGATGCAACAGAGTGTTTTCTAGACTGCCTAACTTATTCTCAGGCTTATCCTTGACTCCTTTACTGAATACAGTACCTGTGCGAATCACTTTCACAAGATCCTGACGGATCTGTTTAAATCCAGGAATCGGCCGAGTTGTCAGGTACCATACTGCATGCAGGACATCTGTAGCATGTACACGATTGTGATCTACAAATCATTAAAACATTAGAGAAATAAATTTATCTATTATGCATGAAAAAAGAACTGTGAAAAATGGGACACTGAAGAGATGTTAAAAAGTCTTATCATTTTGTTCAAAACCTAAAAAAGATCTTTAAGAAGGAAAGTATTGTCTCCATTTCACACATTTTTCTTATCACTCTCTCCTTTTTCATTTATAGTTTACATCTCCACCCATGTGTTGAAAAATGTCATTTCCCAAAGATTGCTCTAACCACTTGCTTTCTCGGTAACATTAAGGCAAAATTGAAAGATTGGTGAGCATTTTTTCTCCTAGCACACAGTTTTAACTGAACTCCAATGCTAAATAAGACGAACATTTCTATATACATCCTAGAACAGAAAAGGACTGTACCTGAGATTACAGACTTCTATTATATACAGCTTGCTTTTCAAGTAATAATAATCATAATAATAAAATAATAATAAAATCAACCTCCAGTCTTCAGAACTGATCCATAAACAAGCATTTTTTTTTTAATGACTGGATTGCTCTCTCTCCCAGTCTGGAAAATAAGGGTTACTCATGGACCTGATCCTCCTGGATCCCAAAGAACTTTAGCCTGTTCTGTTTGTGAACCTCCTTGGGCTGCCAGGTGGCCCCCACCACCATGGGCTCACCATATTAATGCCAAATGTAGTGCCGACAACCAGCTGATGAGCTTAGCCCAGAATGGCTCCAAACTCCTGAGCTCAAGGAATTTTTGAGTGTCAAACTCCCCAGGAACAGGGAGCAGTGTCTGGGCCAGCACACCCAAACGAGCATTTACTTGTAAAAGGTCTTTTCTTCCTCTATATTACTATTTAGAGGACAATGGAAAGTATAACCCAATTAGTGGTATATCACAAAATCTCAAGAAGCAAATGTTTGGAAATAATGTTTTTAAAAGAGAAACTGCTGTCCACACCAACAGTTTGTTCTCAGGTCCAATAATATTGTGATTGTTACTACAATACTGAAATATTGCATCCCCACATCCTAACTTTGGGGATAAAGTCCTGATCTCTTCTTGGGACCCACTGGATCACTAATCCAGAATGGGAAGGGCCCTCAGAGGTCATCTTGTCCAACCTTCTCATTTTAGAAATGTGGAAACTGAGGCCCAGGGAGACTAAACAACTACCTCAGGGACTCATAAACAGCAAGGATTAGAGAGAGGTTTTGAACTCAGGTCTTCTGACTCCAGAGCCATTATCTGCCTTTTTATAATAAAAATTCCAAGTAACCATGAGTTCTGATTTACCAAATAAAATACTCATTAGAACAGCAACTAAGCTGAGAAATCACCTAGAAAATATTCTTGCAGGTCTGTTATTTGTTCAGTGAGAATGGGGCCTCTTCAGTTAGCATGTACTCATAAACTCTAGAGAGCCACGATTTTGCAGGCAGTAATAGGAGCTCAGCGTGTGTAGGGGTGCTGGATATTTGCTGCTTCACTATTTACAAAGATCTTTCTTCCAAATAACCCTGGGAGATAAAAATATTCTCTCCACTTTATAGATAAGAATCCTGGGGCTAAGAATAGGAAGTGCTAAGTCCTCAGTCACATGATTAGGTAGCAAAACCTGACCTGGAAATCAGGCCTTCTGCCTCCTCGATGATTATCAAATCCTCTGACCACTTCTACGCTATCAGCAGCCCATTTACTCCTCCTGGGGCAGGTATTCTTCATGTCCTCCCAAATCACTATTCCTACTTTTAAAAGAAAATTGTCTCTACAAAAGAAGAAAAACACTCTTTCTGAAGTGGTAAATGCTATTATGAATTAATATTAAATAGATAATAAAAATTAACATCTCTTAGAGCATAGTTTTCCCCCCCTCTCTTTTCCTCTTTTTTTTTCCTCTCCCTTCTCTCCCCAAAGCAGAAAAACTAATGACTTGCCTTAAAAATAATGTTATCCTTCAAAAGCTAGAGAAACCTAGAAGGGGAAATTCTGTTCTAAATCTGATTCTTACTAACAGGGAAGAAGCAGCTGCTTTGGTGGGGAGACTTAGGGGAAATTTGTAGGGAAGTAACCACGTCATCCTAGTTAGTGATAGAGGAGAGGAGCTCTGAGCGTAGTACAACACACATCCTAGATTTTGGAAAAGCAAACTCCAAAGGATGCAAAGAACAGATAGGTAGCATGTTTTGGACAAAATACTTCACAGAAAATCAACCTAGGAGGAAAGGGAGATATTCAAGAATAAACCTCTGAAAACACAAAGAGAAACAATTCCAACCAGAAAAAATCCTGAGACTTGTCTGAAGAAATCAATGTGGATACACAAGGAATTCACCACACAACAAACCAAGCCAGAAGCTAGAAGCCAGGCCAGGCAGCAGGAGATGCATGGAAGGAATAGCTGGCCCAGGCATTTGGTGAGCCAAGGCACAGGCATCATTTTTAGCTCTAGGGGGAGACCAAAGAGGGTCAGATCAGGAAAGGACTGTTGCTGGGGTGAGTGGGAAGATGGGAAATGACCACAGGGAGGAGGCAGCTAAGGCCGCTTACTTCTGCTCTGACTTCAATTCACTCTGAAAATGACCAAAAGGGAACTGACACTCATAAAAGTAAGTAAGAAATAGTAAGAGAGAAGAGACTTTGAATCAAAATCCCCTGACCGAGATGGAGTTCATCCTTCAGTCCTGAAAGAAATCAAAGACTAGATTGTTGAGTAATTCATTGCTGACCATGGAGTCAAGTGGAGGCTTGCAGGCAAGTGGGGGAAGCAGAGCATGGTCTGCAGGGTCAGTCAGTTCCCCCCACCTTCTGCCAACAGTTCATGGAAAAGGTGACCATGGGGACCAACTGGATCCCTTGTATTTCTTATGGTTCCAGAGCTCCTACAGTCAGCAAAGAGACACATCTATTCTGCAGCACACAAGATATGATCTTCTTTCCTAATATGGGTTTTTCATTGTAATAGAAAGGCACAGCACCCCTCTTACATCACCATATTTCTGGGAAGATGGTGCTTTCTGACTCTTCAAAAATGGTAACAGCCTTAGCAATGAATCTGTGCACCTTCATTAATTCTGCCAGAAAGTTTGCCTAGCTCCAGTGCCTATGGGAGATGAGGGATTCAAGTGTCTGAGTAGCCTTGTGTAACAAAAGTAAGAACAACTCTGGTGAATACATAGGATCTTCTGGTTCTGGTTTATTTCCTGATCATGCTGGATCTAAATATGTAGGTAACACTATATTACTTTGCTACAGGAAAACAACTGCAAAGGCTGAGAACATCACCACCCAGAAGTGGCTCAAACTGGAGCAAAAGAAAATAAACTTATTTCCTTCAGCACAACTGAAGCCACATCATCTGGATTTTAAAATTGACTTATTGTGTGATAATGAAAGTATGGAAACTCTAACTCTTTAAACATATTTTTCTACTTTTCCACTTGAAACCCTAAGAATTACATGCTGCCCCATTTTCTCCAAGAGACAATGAGGCCGAACAGAGCAAGCTCGCAATGAGAAACCACTATCCCAGAGATTTCATCATTTGTTGGAGCTGAAAGGGACCTCATTCACCTAAACCAAACCCATCATTTTTCAGAGAAAGGTACCAGACCTAGTTAACGACAGAACCAGGATCCAAACGCAAATCTCCTGACTCCCTGCAATCTTTCCACAGCACCTTGATATCTCAAAGTCTCACAGACAATAGCAGAAAACTGGCCACAGAACAATGTCTGACACTGTATACCAAAATAAAGTCCAAATGGGTACACGATTTAGATATAAAGGCTGATACTCTAAGCGAATCAGGGGAACAAGGAATAGTTTATCTGTCAGATTTATGGAGAATGGAGAAACTGATGACCATACAGGAGATAGAGATCATTATGAAATGCAAAATGGATCATTTTGATTTACATTAAATTAAAAAGTTTTTGCACAAACAAAGCCAATGCAATCAAGATTAGGAGGGAAGCACAAAGCTTAAATAAATTTTGAAAAAGGATCTTGACAGCCAAATGTGTATTATTTTGAAACTAACACACGAAATTCAATAGGTGTAAATGTAGAAACCTCACACTTGGGTACAAAAAATCCACTCCTCAAGTACAAAATGGGGGAGGTATGGCTATGCAGCAATTGTTCCAAAAAATGCTTGTGGAGTGTTGTTAGCAGCCTGCAAGCTGAATGAACGTGCAGCCTGATGGAGCAATTATGAACTCTGATGTCACTGTAGGACCTATTAGAAAAGGCACAGCTCCTAGGAAAGAGGAAGTGCTTGTCCTCCCAGTGCACTCCTATCTCCTCAGTCCTGGTCTGGAGGACTACGTTCAGCTGTGTGCACCACAGTTTAAGAAGAATATTCCTAATCTGGGGAATGTCCACAGGAAGACAACCAAGATAGTGAAGGTCACATGAAGACTGGCTGAAGGACATCAGCATAGGAGGAGCCTAGAAGAGAGGGGCCCAGGAGGGACACTGTGGAGGGCTCTCTGAGACTAGTTCTCGACAGTCCTAAACGGAAGAACCAACAATAAATGGGAAGAAGCTTCAAAAAGACAAACTGAGGCTTAACGTTAGGCCCACAGTAGGATGCGCTGCTTCCAGAGGCCAGGGGCTCCCCATCCCTAGAGATCTTTAGGTAGAGGTGAGATGATGGCCCTTCAGGAAAATCAGAGGCAGAAGTCCTATTGTGTGTAGGCTGGACTAGATGGCTACCGAGGTGTGTTGTAACAAATTCTGTCACTTTCTCATTCATCACTAGCTCTGTGATCCTGAGTAAGTCATTTAACTTCAGTGGACCTCAGTTTGCTCACCTGCAAAATGGGAATGATTCTGTCTCTAATATTTACCTTACAGGGTTGTGGTTAGCAGAGTGCTTTGTAAATTCTCAAATTCTACATCCAGTCCTCAAAGTCTTAGTGCAGCTTTGAGCTATGAGTCTAACATCAGTCTAACACAGGCATCTGATGGGGTTCAGTGGGGTTTTACATGTAAAGTGCTACCTATAAATGTTGTGTTTGCCCACAGAATAGGCAGGGCTAGGTTTTCTAAATTTCCATATGTAGTCTTGGTTTTTTCCCTGACTAATAAACAAACGATTCACTCATTTTCCCAGGTAAATTTTTAGCTTTACAAGATGTCTTCTACATGAGGGAATTATGACAAATTATTGTTATCTGTCCAACACAAAAGTATGTTGTACCCTCATCCACAGTGTACAAACAAGTCAGAAATCCTGGGTGTAGGCCAACCAAGGAAGAATATCAGACTTGTGTTCATAGAAAACTGACTTCAATTCCTAGAACATTAAAAATTTCTCCGAGTTTTATCAAGATGCCAAATTTAATCAATTCTACTTTTTGCCTTCTTGCCTTGACCGTCATGGATGGGTAGGGTTGAGAAGGAAGGAACGCAAGAATTCTAGGTGATTTACCAACTAAATGATCAACCCTTGATCAGTAAAAGCTGGTTCTACCTATGTAACATTTGCCTACCTTAAAAAGACCTTTCTTTATATTTAGATTTAAAAATACTTCGTTTCCTCTGAGATATACGCAGCAGCAATGGCTTTTTTGAGTCAAACAAAAGTCAATCACCAGTATTTTCCTTACAGCACCGTTAGCATGTTCTAAAAGCTTCTGTTATACAGTTGTTTACAAATGTTGTACTTATCTTTCTTGTTAAAATATTTTGTGTCGACTATTTTCCATGTTACTCTTGTGTTCCTAATTAAAGATATCCCTCCATAAAAACAAAAAAAAAAAGATGCGAAAAAGAAAGCTGTCATTATTTCAAGGAAATATGAGGAAAGAGGCCCAATGGTGTGTTCGACCTATTAAATAGGAAGATGATATGCTTACATATCTACTGTCTTAGCATGATGCCCATACTTTCAAATTTTAACCTGTCATATAAACAAATGAGGAAGCACATACTCTCCTCAAAATCATTCTTTAGGGAGACACTTTAGTGCATTCAGAAATGTTTAAGAAAAAACACACTTTTAAAAATGATCAAGTGGACCTTTTTCAGAACTACTCTAACTGTTTGAAGCAGCTAATCATTTCAGAAAGAATACTTTCCCTTTGTGACTCAATTACATTGCAGTTTTATTACATACTGATTTATACTTACAAGGAATGTCCCGGTAGCCATTTTCTAATGCATGGAAGTAGCTCACAAATTCCGGAATGGGGATTTTGAACATGTCCATCAAACCAGTGTCTTGAAACAAGGTATACATAGTCTAAGAATAAATTCAAACAATTTTCATTTTAAGGATAAGAATTCCTAAGCTTTATAACTAGTTATGGCTCATTTAAAGACATATCACTTTTTAGTTTTCACTTAGAAATAGAAATGTTACTCTGTTTATTAGATCATTAAACTGAGTCAATACTTCACTAAAACCTCCCCTTCCCCAATTTGTTATCTTGGAAGACTACAAAAATTATTTTAAAAAATGATAGGGCACTATCTACAAAGAAGTTGGGAATGTTTAAATCCTAAGTCACTATTTGAATTGAATGGGAATTTATCAATCAACTAGTTTGATTTCTTCATTTTACAAATGAGGAAACTGGGAGCATACAGAATTCATCTGAGGTAATACAGGTCAGTTGCTAGTGGCACAGTCATTTGATAAAGCCTTGAATGACTGTACAAACTACAATACTGAATATATCATATAATCTGGAGAAGAGAGAGAACCATTCGAAAGAGTTTGGCTTGACCATCTCAACAGAGAAGACCAAGTGGATGAAGAAGGCCTACTGCTCAGATCATGACATGCATTTGTATGTATGATAGAGGGGGCTTATCTGTCAATGTGTTTATCAGTGCACAGACCACAAAAGAGGGACAAGTTGGACCTAAAGTGAGCAAGAGAAGACTGAAGTGGACTGCTTTTGGGAAACCGAAAAGACTCATCTTTTTAATATTTAGTGGGGCTATATGGCAGCAAGAAATGGAACATGGCAGCCTTGAAGAAACTGAGACTATTACCTGGAGGCAATGAGAAATGAGTGGAACTTTGAACAAGAAGAAGACAGACTATTTTATCCAGGAAATATATGATTGGAAAAGAAGATGGGGTAGCTAGCTACCTGGGCAGGCAGGGTGCCTTCCAGAGAAAGTGAAAAGGGCCTCCCACATGTTGGGTGGATCCGCTTTATAGAACTCCAGAGAGGCCCCAGAGAAGAATGCCACAGGAAGACACCTACAGATAGGTTGGAATCTGCATCACTGGAGAGCACATCAATACTGAAGATATCACAGATCCATAGAAGTACCCAATATAGACCAGATCTTATCAGAGAGAGTTTTCTAGGGCACTATCACTGAGAGGCAGGGTCACCTGCCCAGTTCATGTCAGAGAAGGGAGTTGAATCTACCTGGTCCTGAGGCTAAGTATTTATCCAATATGCCACGTTGTCTCTTTCTAGAGAGACAGGTACAAGAATTTTGAAAATTAAGAAATTCCCCTGTTTCTCAACACAATTAATCTATTCAGCTCTTTATGCAGCTATATTTAATGAAATAAAACTAAATTAGCTTTTGGCCAGCTTTTCAAAAAAGTATTTCATCTCTGGAATGAGACCAAGGAGAAGACTTCTGCCTGAAATACAGTATTTGTAAATGTTAACACTTCCATCAAAATGTTAAAATGAATGGGAGAAGGAGGAGAGAAGTTAACTAAGAATCTACTTCACTGGATGTGGATTTCTTTTTTTCTTTTTAAAGAATGCATACTTAATCTAGCCTTCAACTGCTTTGGATTATGCTTTTAAACAAATCCATATGAAGTTTATAAAATGTTTCTATAGGTGCAGAAAGGTATATACAACAGAATAAATTAATAATCGGCCTTAAACTAAAGAGAGAACCCATTATGAGGGACAGATTACTAGACAAAGAACCAAGAGACCCTGGTTCTTAGGTAGACACTGCCACCACACAGATGCCTGAACTGTGACAGAGTCCAGCCTCCCCCACTCTGTATAATGAGCAGATCAGACAGATGACCATTAGGATGGCCTTCTGGGTCTAACAATCTAAGGTTATCATGTTTAACCACTCAAGAAAAACAGTATCAAAGCAGAAGGGGATGCCTCCAGAGGTAATGAATTTCTCATCTCTGGAGGCTTGAAAGAATGGATACTGGGGACATTTAAAGAAGGTTCCTGCCTTAGGTATGGATTTAAATTAGATGTTTTCTATGGTCCCTCTCAGTTCCAAGGGGCTACATTCTCTAGTACAATGATATCCTTTAAGATATGCAACTGTATTCCTTAAAATCTAGGAAAATGATATTTATGTTTGATATCTTATAATCTTTTTGTTTTCAGAAATAAAATTACAAAGACACAGAAACTATTTTTAAAAATAAACAATTCCCTCATGAGGAAGATGAACATCCATTCCTAAAAGCAGATAAAAATTATTTGATATTTTCGCTTCTTTCGTATTTTTATTTTGTGTATTTATATTGCATTTTAAATGATGACTTTATCTTGGCAGTAATAGCAAGTTATATTATGGCATGCAAAATAATGTCTAGATGAAACAGCTGCGTTATCTCCTATAGCAATGTGACAGATGTCTTTTTAGATTTTGTTCTACTTCCTGAGAACAGAGATAGAAATGAAGGACAAAAATCATCCTCTCAAAGACAACCTGCTTCTGTTAAAATAAAATAACATCTAAAGTTTGCTATTCAATACCGATGAACAGAAATACCTAAAAGATACCAGGTAATGCTGACAGCACGCACCCACTACGTGCTAGGCTTTGAGCTAAGCGCTTTACAACTGTATCATCTTGTTTGATCCTCACAACAACCCTGGGAGGGGAGTGCTAGCATTACCTCCATTTTACAGATGAGGAAAATAGGTAAATAGGTTAAGGAGCTTGCCCAGGGGTCAAAGTATGTGGCCTGCGTAAGTGCAAGTGTCTGAGGCCAGTTCTGAACTCGTCTTCCTGTCTCTATATTTACAAGGCCCAGTGTATTTTATACATCAGAAGCACTAGTAAATGACTACTATTGGCTAAAATGGAGTGAAACAGTATTAATACCAGACTCAATTTACACAAAACTTAAATCTTCCAAACTGCATGTGTATGAATGGAAATAGCTAATGTAAGCAACTCCAGATGCTTATCCATTCCTAACGACTTTAAATTCCCAGACATTAGCACAGCTCCTCAATGAGCACTGAGCCCATGATGTCAGACGTATTTATGTTTGCATTTGCATCCTATTGTTTACACAAGATCATTGTTGCCGTTTCTGAATTAGAGCTGTGCTCTACAATCTTAGAAAAATATCTTTGCAAGTTAGAAAAAATGTTTTAATACTTAAAAGACCTCTAGGTTGTCTCCTGATGAAGCACCACACTGCGATCTATCCAACATTTTTCTTAAAGACCTATGGCTGGGGCACACAGGTCTAGGTGTCTCCCACTCCTGTAGAGTGAAGCTTTGTCGGATCCAAACTTTCTCTTTTCTCCCCTGCTACTCAGCACAATACCTTAAGTACGACAGGCACATAACAATGACCCAATGAAAGAATGCCACAGAAGAATCCACACAAGGCATGCTTATAAAATGTTCAGAAGACAAAAGGTGGAAGGGATAGGACAGAGGATAGAATAAAGATTCAGAATATCTGCAACAGGCTACAACTCTGGGCTGCAGCTACTAAGAAAATTTAGCAACAATCAAGTCACTGAATCACAAAATCACATTTTAGACTTAGAGGAGTCGTAGTGGCCACCAATTCCAGCCACCACCCACACAGGGATCCTCACTAGATGCATCAGACTCAGCCTCTGACTGAAGAACTTCCAAGAGGAGGAAGCCCACTGCTTCTGGACACAGGGCATTCTACTTACAGAGAACTGTCTGTGAGGAAGTTTTTCCCCTGACATAAAGCCCAAATTTGCCACCATGCCATCAATACATTACAATCAAATGCTCCAACTGTTGCACAGCCTTCCTAGATCCCATGAAGTTGAATACCCCTTGCAGTGCTATATTTTCAAGAAACTAATTACAGATGTTAGTCAGGATCTACCTGTCCACTCTAACGCCACTCAAAAGCAAGGGAAGGGGCAGAGGGAAGATGGGGCCATGTGCTCACTCCCAGAACAGAGTTGGAAAAATATAATTTTTAATGTTCTCAAGCACATCAGAGTAGAAGCGAGCATCAAAGGAGGCCCTTGTAGAAAAACATCCCAGGAGCCCTTCCCTTCTTCCCTCTTCCTGTCTCCCCACCCCATTTCCTTCTGTCTCCAACTCCCTCCCTCCAAGAGCTCATCCATTTACAGGAGGCAGACAAATGTAGTAAAAAGAGTCTAAAACTGAACCAAGGATCTGTCATGTTCTAGTTGCCTGACCTTGGGCAACTTCCCTCCCTATCTGAGATCAAACCCAATATTTAGGGTTTAAAAAAAAAGTCAATGGCAGAAATATAGAGTAGGGGAGGATCTGGGACTTTAGCTGATCACAAGCTTGCTATGAAACAACAGTTTAAGGAAACTACTAAAGAAAAACTCCCACAAACTTTGGCTGCACTGATATAACGTTCAGACAATAGAAAGCCATAACCCCACCATGTTCTGTTGAACAGATTATATCTGGAAAACCATGTCTAATTTAGGCAGAACACTGATAAACTGAACTGAGCCAGTCAGAGGGGACCAGGGAGCTGGAACAACAGTTTAAAACAGTTGAAAAATTATGGCTATTTGGACTGAGGTGAAGTCCATAGGTTGATACAACAGCTTAAAAGGCTGTTATTTATTTAATTCTTTGGAAAAAAAATGTTTTACGAACACATTTTTATCCTTTTTAACAGTCACCTCATCTCCTCTCGCTCCGACACGTAGGATTCTTCAAATACCATGACTTTATCTGACAGCATATCAAACTGTAATTCCCCATCTACATGAGGACTATTATTTGGAAAAAGGGAGATGGGCATGCTGCACTGTGTTATCCAGATGATGGAACCTGAACCTCTGGGTAGAAGTTATATGGAAGGTTTATTTCAGCTCAAAATAATACATAACTTTATAACCACTCAGTGGCCCAAAGATGGAATAGACTCCCTTGTTGGGTCACTGAAGGTCATCTGATGGAAGGGAGCTGGAACCTGGAGGGGAGCCTGGCCTGAGGGGCCTCTGCAAGTCCTTGTGGCTCTTAGCCTCAGAGCTCTGTATGGGCAGGATTTCTTCAGAGAGTAACCAACCTGGCTCAGGATCCTGCCTGATGGTCCTCCCATCATTTCCATGACCTCAAAAATGGGGAAATTCCAGTTGTTCATCTTCGCTATTAATGCGTCGTGATCTTCTCTTAATATCAGTTCCAGTAAGCACTCCTCATCTATCTGTGTGCAAACACGCATTTATAAACCTAAGGAAACTTCAGTTTTCTGTGGTAGGTGACAAATTCATCTATATGCCATTACGACCCCAAATTGATGCTACAAATCCTCAATATCATGTTCTCAAATGCCATCCTCACACACACCCCTTATTCTTTCTTCCTATCATTTCTTATTTTGGCAGAATAATACCTTCAAGTCACTTTAAATAAATTATATTTACAGGCTTCTACAACATTAGGAAATTCAGATGACACTAGGGAGATGACTTCCCCACTCTAGGAGCCTAAAATTGGAAACAGAGCATTTATTTCTATAAATAAAAAAAATACTGAAAATCCACTGAATGAATTCTAAAATTCATTGGTTTTATTTAAAATTTTATCATGTATGTCTTGAGATAAGATGTAAACTAGTACATTTATATCTGTTTTTAGGGTTATTTGCTAGAAAACAGGGGCTTTTCCCTCTTTTGTCCTCTTCACAAACCAAGAGTGGCTACAGTAAAAAGATCACACTGTCACACAAATTTTCCAAAATTCTGAAAAGCACTACTCTTGACAACAGTGTTACCTCAGCATTTCCATAATGACACTCTGAGTTTTTATCCTGCACTGCCCCTGCTGACATCTCCAGTTTCTGTTCCTCCTTTTCTTCCTCCTCATCTTCCTCCTCCGAGGCCTTCTGGTGGTTGCATGTAACCAGGTCATTAGTTAAGTCCTCTCCTGGTTTACCGGAGGGTTCACACTGGGCCTCTTCCGATTCCTCTCCCTCCTTCTCCTCCTTCAGTTCTCGGTCCAGTCTCTCGTCTGGCTCCTGCTCTGGCTCCTTCCCTGACTCTCTGATTCGTTCTTGGGTAATATTGGTGTTTCCCTCTTCAACTTTCAAAGAAACAGATAAAATTAGAAGTAATGCATATATTTACTTGAACCTTGATAGACAATTTGGTAAGAAAAAATGTTGTTTTCTTGTTATGTCTTGATTTGGTTATAACTGTTAGACTATATTAAGGCACAGGCTGTTACCAGAGCTGACTGGTAGCACTAGTTATTCAATGACACGAAGCTGGGTCCTTTCCAAGAGAGCCCCAGCTCTCAAAAGAATCTTTCCCACAAATTGTTTAATTTGTACATCTCAGAGTGAAAAAAAAATGCCTAGTTTGGAAAGAATGAAAAACATTTAGTCAGTTCCTAGAAATGGTGACATTAATTTTCTAAGCACAGTTCCAAGCACAGTTATTAAAATTTTATTTATAAAAAAAGTCAAGTCCACTCAACAGCAGCCAATCCCCTAAATTAAGATGTTCTTTCTTCCAACAAAGTATCTGACTTGAAATTCCTGGTCTACCTCCTGTGGGAAAGAGAATCTGGACTCTGATCCATTGAGTGGTCTCAATAACTGATCATGACAATTCCATTAAATCAATCACCCTATCTTCACGTTGCAGAACATATTTTTTAACTTGTAAAAATAAAGTCGTCAGACTACAAGAGTGGAATCAGTCAATTTTCATTTGTCTAGGTCAACAATTGTTTATATTTGGAATGCCATCTATGATTTTCTTGTCATAGAACAGCCTCCCTCATTGTGCCCAGTTTAGGATAAGTCTGAAATCTATGTGCAGTTCCTTAACACATACCAATTGAAGGCAAGGGAAAACAGCCTACATTCCCTCCCACTGGGCAAGAGGCAAGCCATTCTGGAAATACAATTCTGGCTAAGACAGCTAAGTCTGTCCTTGCTCCTCTAACAAGTACTCTATAAAAATTGTTTAAGAAAACCTCTATCACCATTATTATAGAAGTAAAAATACGCATTTTTCTAATTATATTACACTGTGACAATCATTAAAAATAAATTTTCTAGTTTTGAAATACAAAATATTTCATGGCTATAAAATAATTAGAATTGCTTTAAATTTTTCTTTACACCAAAACATAAAAATATTCAAAAAACTCACATCTGTGTACATTCAAAACACTCATAAAGGCCCCAAATTCAATGTATGACTAATTCAAGTATTTATTATCCTATTAGTAGTAATGATAATATTACTTCGTATTTGCACAGATTTTTTTCACTCCTTAATTCATTCTCTATGATATTTCCATTCTAAAAATCCTGTGAAGCAAGACATAATTCTGTGTTATAGAAGGGCATACTAGCATACAAAGAAGTTAAACGAATTGGCTGGAGCTGACCATCTAGTTAGTGACCGAACTTGGCTTAGAACTCAGTTCTCCAGACTCCTCAAGCCCTTACACCATGGCTTCTCCTTATCTCACTGTTGAATTTAACTCTGGATCAATTCTGAGAATCAGCAGCGGAAGGGATAAATTTATTACAGAATGATGATCTATAGGACTGCTTCCATCATGGGTTCTCCCTCACAGAAGTAATTTACTAGGCCTGTATGTAGTTTTCTCTGACACATCTAAAGTCTCATTTGATTACACCTTGACTAATGATGACAGGGCCTTGTTCTATACAATGCTACAGAGCACTTTCCATTTGCTGAGATCAGCAAACAATAAAAAATAATTTTAAAATTCTAGCATAATATTTATGTACTTGTAACACATACTAACAAATTACTTCTTCATTTACTTTTAGACCAACCAAAAAACAAATACAATTAATCACGAGTAAGTGTACATATCTTTTGAAATCTCACCTGGTTTTCCACCCTGGTCATCTGTATCATATTCAGATTCATGTATTGAAATATGCTTCAGTACCTCACGTCCACAACTTAAGAAATAAATTAGATAAAGGTATATCGTAAGGCTATTTCTTTTATTTTTTATCCAAATATTTTTACTTTCCCACCTAAACCCAATGAAAAATTCACCTACGGCCACAACCTCCTTAACCCAGGAGGTTTTCTTACAGAAACCATTATAACAGTGCTTCCCATTTGAGGGTAACGAAGTATTTTTGATCTGGTGTTTCATTTGATCCCAGTAACACTGGGGAAAAGGGGGAAAGGAGAACAAGAATTTACATAGTGTCTACAAAGTACCAGGCACTGTGATAAGTGTTTTGACAAACATTATCTCATCTGATCCTCACAACCCTGGGAAGTAGGCGCTGTTATTATCCTCATTTAACAGCTGAGGAAACTGAGGCCGCCAGAGGATGGCTGACTTGCCCAGGGTCACACAGCTAGTAAGTCTAGCTTACTAAGGCTGGATGTGAACTCTGGGCTTCTTGACTCCAGGCCCAGTGCACCACCTAGCTGCCTCAAACTTCCTCCTAGGGAAAAGGCAATGGAAGTATTTTATACGTAGAAGGAAACTGAGGCTCAGAGAGATTCAATTACGTGCCTCTATACAGAGTTAGCTCCCAAGTCAACTTCAGCACTTTTTGTGCACTACACTGCTAGAATTAAAATGGGGCATGAAGGGAATTTTTATGACTATAGCAATGAGTAAGTGACAATACAACTGAGGCAAAATATGTACTTTTAAATAAGGTTATTTATCATCCGAGTACAACTGGAGCAATTGCATTTTAAATACAAGTGTCAGTCAGGGAGAAGGCCACACTGGACAAGTTGCCAAAGCTGGAACGAAAGGGCCCAGGAGTTAAAAGCGACCCAATCCAATGGCTAGTGGTCTGTTCTACAGGCCACCTCCATGCAGGCCTCTTCTGTTGCCCAGCTGACAACTTGCTTCTGCAGATTTAGAACAGAAACAAAATCCTCAGCCTCTTACACATCAAACAGTCAAATAAACTGCAGAAAAGAGTAGAACAGGGCAGCTTTGGGTCTGACAAGTCATGATTTGCAGGTCAGGCCAAGCCTAAAGCAAAGGACAAAAAGAGAGGGAAAATGAGAGGGAAAAGACACACTGAATGCAGATCCCTACAGTTTTAAAAGGCGTAAAAGGAGCTGTCTTTTTTAAAAAACCAGTAAGGTGGAAAGCAGCAGCACCCTGGGGCCATGTTTGTTCATTTGTCTGTGACCTCACCCAGGGAGTTTCAAATCCCATGGAGAAAGCCCATTGAGAAGTAGGCTGTCGGCCCTGTTGTCTCCTGGGAGTCATCTCTTATTCTCCTCCCTGAAGGAGGAAGAGGAGATGGGAGAGGAAGAAAGCTGCACAAGTTGGGATAAAGGTTACTCTACTGGAAGCCTCCATTCAAGGTGCCCAGCTGAGGGAGCAGAATGGCAGTGGTTTATACCTTCGTTTCAGCAGGTGAACAGGTTTTGAGGAGCCAAACAATACTGCAAAGGGCCAGGAACAACCACTGGAGTCAGCACTACAATGTGCCAGGAAAGGGACAGGCGCCCCCTGGGTTATTTTTGAAAGAGAGAACTCTGAATGTCCACGATTCTCTAGGAGGCCAGACCTGCTCTGACCCTGCAGAAACAGGATATGCCTGTTAAAAGAAAGGGCTTCCCAGGCAATGGGGGCTGGCTAGAGCAAAGGAAGCCCCAAGGCCTACTGAGCATTACGTGCTCTGACCTAAACCACTGGCGAGGTAGCTAAGGAACCTATGCCCGAGAGACCCCCTCCATTCCCCATTCAAAACTTTCCTGATATCCTGTAATGTTATTATTCAGTGATCCTAATTTTTAAGTGGAAACATTTCAAAACTGCCCTTTATTTCATCCCAGAGGTAGGTGCTTTCATTGGAAAATAGATAAAGCCTATGTGATAGAACAAAAACATTACATAAACAGAACGGTCATCCTGCACGCAGGACCACATCTATCCAGTCTTTCATGGAATTATGAAGAGGAAACAGAAAAGAAAAATGTACATGAGCACAATGAGCAAACTGACATCTACAGCTCGATAATAAAATAAGTAAAAGTTTATGGGGCTTACCTGTTACATATATGGCTACCAGAAGTTCTAAACTGCTGAGGCAAACCTGGAGTACTAAGTGCATTCCCCAGAGATGTGTGTAAAGTAACACTTGGCTTAGTAAGAAAATCAGCAGTGTCAGGAAATCCTATGGGTGACTGGTGAACTAGGGAACCAGGCGACACTGAATCATGGCCAGGTGAACTCACAGGATTCTGGCTGGGTGAAGCACCTAAAAAACAATTAATTGTGCGGTTCTTTTCTTTAAAGAAGCTAGAGAATCTACAACACAAGACTGCTCCTGGCACGTCAACATTCTGCTTGGGGCTCCCTTGGAACCCCAGCAGAACATGGCACTCTTCCCCATACAATGACTGCTGACTGGGTACCCAGAACAGGTAGAGAAGAGGAGGAAGGCCAAAACCTGCCTTCCAGGGCACACACACTGATACGTTTCTCACTCTCGTGTGGGCATTTCACATTTTCTCTAGTGCTGGATCAATGAGTCACACAGCAAGTACCAAAGCTAAATCCCATGAGCAGAGATGCTGACACCATCCACGATGTTTTTTTATTCTTCACCCCCCAACAATCTTCAGCATAGCATGACGTCTCCTTCTTCAGCAGTCCAAACTGTTTTCCCATCAAGAAAAAGGACTATCAGTAGTAACGACTACAGGGTGGCCTCAGTGTCTGTACTAAGACTTCTGGGACAGCCTGTATGTTCAGGACAGGACAATGAGTAGTAGTGCTATAACCAGGGAAGCCCCAAGTCCCATTAACTGACTGAAAAGGAATATGAGACTTAATTACATTTTTTGGAATTTCAATTAGATACTTTCAACTTTTCAAGAAAAAGGGTAGGGACAGGAAGAGAAAAGTTGGTTGGGGCTCCCAGTTTATGAGGCTCTCCAAAGACTCAGCCGACTCCCCCGGCTCAGCAGTGCTGTCTCTTCATTCTAATATGCCTCTTCCAAGCCCACCAAGAACATTAAGCTGTCATATTGACCTGCTGGGTGACTATGAACCTGAAAGATGGCCAGAGGGAGGGAACAGGAATGCAGAACTTTCTAGGCTAGTGCTTTGCAGGTCTTTATATAATTAACCTGCAGTATGGAACAAGTAACAGCCAATTTCTGAGAAGAGGGATAAAATGGGAAACCTGGAAAACCTTCTAGTTACATAATAGCAAGCAAACATAATCCTAACAACACATTACAAAATAAAATACAAAAAAAAAGTCTGAACTAATCCAAATTTTCCATCATTTTACAGTATGGCTTCCTTCATTATCCTGGATAATGGAAAGGTATTTTTCTTTTAAGAATGTTTCTTTATATTTCAATTCAGAGAAAAATACTGTCAACTGAAAGGTTTAGGTATAGGGACCAACCATGGGAAAATAAGGTTTTTCACTCCCCCAAACTGCTGTACCTAGAACTTTCTCCCTATAACTACCGTTCCATAGAGTGGGACAACAAGAGGATGGTTATTACCTCTCTGGAGAATTCCCCTCACCCTCCCAAATGCAGAATACTCCATTACTGGAACTGTAATCATGCAACTTTGCAACTAATTCCCCTTGACTAAATGAAAACCAATAAAAATTGCTGAGTCACATAGATTTTTATACAATCGTAAGTTGAATAAAACAAAAAAAGAGGGTCTGAAAGAATTCCCCAAAATGCCATGTTTTCAAAGAATCCCTCTATTTAAATCACAAAGACCAGTATCTTACCAGTTCTCAGAGGACTCCTATAGTCAGTCAAGGTTACTGAAGATGACCTTTGCTTTGGGAATGTAAATACATTTGAATCTGGAGATTCTAGGCTAAAAGGAGAATACAAGGTAAGTACCTGCTCAGGCAGCAGTTGGACTTAGCAACCTCTAACACCCCTCGACATCTGATTCTGCTTCTCTAATGGTCTTCTGCCTCCTGTTCAGTCTGAGCTTCCCTACGATCTTCTGTGCCCAGAGATTTAGCTTTCCTAGGACCCAAACACTTGCCCCAAGTGAACTGACAAATTCGTTAATGAAGTTAGGATATGTAAACAGACATTGAGACAACCACACTATCTTACCAAAGGATCCCCACTCACCTACATACTGATAGATACCAAATGAAATATATTTGTTAACATATAAAATTAAAGTAAAAATTTATATAGCTGAGGGCAGAGGGCAAAGGAATCATCTCACCATAGACTCCATTTCAGGACTTACATAAAATTCATTATCTCACTGATTAGTGACGGTCGAAAGGAACTGTCACTACCTGTACTTGCATACTCTGTAATATTTTCATAAATCACTAACTAGAAAATAGATTCTCCAGGTAGTGGGCCATGAAGGATCAAAATCATTGGACTGGAATCAGAAGATCTGGATTAGATCTCCAGCTTTGCCACTGACCAACTGTGTGTCCTGAGAAGCCAAACATTTACAGGTGGCCGAAGGTTGTCAGGGGCTTGACTGACTCCTAAGCGACCTCAGGAAAACCACTTCACACTCTGAGAGTCAGTTTTCCCATATGTAAAATGAGACTCCCAAGAATCTTCTCCGTCTCTAAATCTATATTTATAGCCCTAGGATGTTCCATCTTTGGGCCCCAATTTTATTACCTGTACAAAAGGGGAGAAAGGGGATAAGATTATCTCTAAGGTACCTCCTACGCTGAACATTTTATGATTCTGTAACTGGTGAAGTAGCCCTGTTCTCTGAGGATTCTGAGGTGCTTAATCACATACAGCACATAAGATGACTCCTTAAAAAAATTACGTCTTTTATTTTTACATCACATCCGTTTCCACACATCCCATACCACATCAAGTCTTCCCTTGTAACAAAGATTTAAAAAACAAACAGTTGAGCAAAGCTGACTGCCACATTTCCCTCGTAAGTCAACATATGTGATATCCCAAACAGCAGCACCCCGCTTCTCTGAATCTTCTCCCTGGAGCCTGCCCCAGTCAGCAGGGGGCACAGCACTCCATCCAGCTTCAGAATTCTGCTCTCCTCAGAAGTCACAGCAGATACTGTGCTCTTGCTTCTGTTGCTTTACTATGCATTAATTTAAATATCTCCTGATGCTCTGAATTCTCTGTATTTACCATTTCTTATGACAAATATTTACAACATTCTCCAATCAATGACACCTAATTTGTTTCCAGTTCTCTGCTACCACAGAAAAATGCTGTTCTGTTTTCACATATATGGACCTTCCTCTGTCTATTTGATGTTCTTAAGCTACAGCCCAAGAGTGGGACCAGTAAAATTCTTTAAGTGCCCTTCCTCCTTCCAAGGTGGTACTGTGGTACTGGGCCTACAATGGGGACGACCTGTCTCAGACACGCACTAGCTGGGTGATCCTGGACAAGTTACTGAAAACTTCTATGTGCCTCAGTTTCCTCATCTGTAAAATGGGGATAACCATTTCACCTCCCTAAGCTGTTATGAGGACCAAATGAAATAATATTTGTAAGATGCTGAGCACCGTGTCTAGTATGTGCTTAATAAATGCTTGTCCTCTTCCTTTACCAAAAGCAAGTAGAGACAGGGTGAAAAAAGGCTATCTCCCACCAGAAGGGAGCTGTTGATTCACTCTTTTCTGAGCCAAAAGAAATCAGTCAAATGTGACGCGTTGGACTCAGATCAAAGGTTAGAGTCTTCTTTGAGTATGATATGGAGGGACCTTCAAAGAAGAATGGCGGAGTGATGGTGACAGCACCCCTCCCCCTCCTCCGCCTCCTCCCAGTTCAGTGAGTACATGTGTATGTGGTGGGAAGGGGGAAGGGGATGAAAGTATATCCAGCAGTAGAGAAGGTGTCTAAGGAGGGAAGTGTCTGGGATTCAAAGAAAATGGAAACACTATGAGAGGAAGAGGTCTAATGTGAAAGACAATTCATTAAGAATTGATCAGGAGAGCCATACAGGCCACCAAGAGCTAGGCACAGAAAACAGGCAGGCCTGGGGAAGATAGTGGAGAGACAGAAAGGAGAGGCAGCGGGGAGCAGGAATCTGTGCCTAGGCCACCTCTGATTCTGAACCACAGAGCTGAGCAAGAAAAGGTACACTAGGCACAGAAGACGTGGCTGTCAAACCCCTCCAGCTCAGAACTCAGCTTGACTTTTCCCCCTCGAAATAAAGCTAAGAAGCTTGGAGTAAGGCACCCACACCAGCTATGGGGGACTGGAGCCGTGTTTGGGGAAATCACCCTCTCTCATCAGCAAGGGCATCTCTGCCTCAGACCCAGCTAAGGTGCTCATTTGATTTTCACCACCTGAAGGAAAAGTCCTGTGTAGCAAAAAAAGTAGAGTGGAGTGGAAAGGAGAATGAAAAGACCCAGAATCTAGTCCTGAATCTCCCTTTATGCCTCCTTTGCAAAGTCCCCTTTCAAGAGTCTTCATTTTCTCCTATGAAAATGAGAGGGCTGGCTTAAAATGATCTCTAAGGTTGCTTCCAACTATAAAATTATAGGATTCTTTTTATATTCCCATGGAAAAAAGTGCTTTGTTAATAAGATTATGATGACTTCTCTATGGGAAATAATCCTGCACAATAAACTAGAATCTGCATGAATTCCATGCAACATTAACTATAAGAACATTTCTTATGGATACTGAAAATGTATCAGATTCAACCCTTGTGTCTATTAAAAATTCTATAAATCAATAGGAATAAATGGAACTTTCCTTAATATAGTAAGTAGTATTTATTTAAATCCAAGAGTAGACACCATATACAGTGAAAAAAATGAATGCCTTTCCAGTAATATAAATTAAGAAATATTATCATCACTGCTGTTTAACAAACAACAGAACAGAGAGAGGGAGAAAGAGGGAGAGAGAGAGAGAGAGAGAGAGAGGGAGAGAGAGACAGAGAGACAGAAAGAGAGAGGGAGAGGCAGAGGGAGAGAGAGGGAGAGAGAGAGAGGGAGAGAGAGACAGAGAGAGGGAGAGAGAGACAGAGAAAGACAGGGGAGGAGAGAGAGGGAGAGAGAGAGAGAGAGAGAAAGAGAGAGAGAGAGAGAGAGAGAGAGAGGGAGGGAGGGAGGGAGAGAGAGGGAGAGAGAGGGAGAGAGAGGGAGAGAGAGGGAGAGAGAGAGAGAGGGAGAGAGAGGGAGAGAGGTTGATCAGTGGAACTTATCAGGCACAGATTATACAAAAAGAAATATTCGCAGAAGAGGCGCCAGCGACTGAGGGAAGGGTTCACTATTGAAGTGCAGTAATATAATGATGGAGGACAGTAATCTGCCAGAAATTAGGTTTATCCTAACATATCAAATCATACACCAATATAAGCTCCAAACAGATATGTGACCCAGTTATAAAAGGGCATATCATTTTAAAAAAATGAGAGGAGAAAGGAAGAAATTACCCTTCAGATCTATGAATAGGTAAGGTAGTAACAGAATCATCGCTAAAATGGACAGTTTTGATTATACAAATTTTAAAACACTTTGCCAAGCAGATCTAAACCTAATACAGGACATGCCCTCATTACCTCATACCTGGACTACTACAAGAGACTGCTGGTTAGCCTTCCTATGACAAGTCTCTCCTTCCTTTGCTGTCAAACGGACCTTCCTAAAGCACAGGTCTGATCATGACACCACACTTCCCCTCATTAAGTAAGCTCCAGTGGATCTCTATTATTATCTCCAGGAGCAAATGTAAAGTTCTCTGTCTGGCCTTTAAAGCCCTTTAACTTGACCCCTTCCTACCTTTCCAGTCGTGTTATATCTTACTTCCCCAATTCTAAGTACTCTGAAATCCTCACCCTGGCCTGCTTGCTGGCCTCTCCTTTGACACACCATCTCCAGACTCCAAACATTTCCTTGGGCTGTCCCTCATCTCTGCTTCCAGGATTCCTTGGCTTTCTTGAAGTCTCAGCTAAGGTATCACCTTCTTCAAGGTCTCATTCCCAGGCTTCACTAATCCTAATGTCTTCCTTTTAAGATTATCTTACGTATGTGGATGAATACTCTCTAAACCAGCGCGACCACTGCTAGGCCTACACCCAACTCAAAGAAAGAGGAAAAGGATCCATATTTACACAAATTATTAATAGCAGCTCTTTGAGAGGTAATCAACAGTTGGGAACTCCTTCTGACAAATGGCTAAATGAATTATGTTCAAAATATGAATGGAATGGAATAGTACTATGCCATGAGAAATGAGGAAATGGACAATTTCAAAGGAAGATGGAACAATCTCTAAGAACTGATGCAGAAGGAAGGAGAACTGGGAGAGCAAGGATAAAATTATGGGAAAAAATAACTTTAAAGACTTGAAACTCTGGTCAACACAATGACAAATCATGAGTCCAAAAGAATGAAGGTGAAATATCCTCCTCACCCCTGGAAGAGAGGTGATGAACCTGAAATGCAGGAAGAGACCGAAATGGCTAATGGAGGAATTGGGTTTTGTACATAACTACTACGTGCTGGTGGCTTGATTTTAGGGGGTTTCTTTTTTAATTGCTAAATAGGATTAAGGGAGGGGCAGATTAATTTTTACAGTGCACTAACTTTTTTTAAATAGCCAAATTTTTAAAAAGAGTGTCTCTTTATCCTCTTGTCTGACATTTACTCACCCTCACTGAGACCTAACTCCCCCCATGTCACTGCATCCCTGACCATTCTGCCTACCAATGGCTTTACCTTCACTTACCACCCCACTTCCCACCTTAGCACACAGGTACTGGAGGGAAAACTGAAATACTCCTTGTTCCCCATTCCAGCTTCTGACTGCCCCTGTGCAACCTCTCCTTCCTTGAAGTTCATTTAACTTAAACTTTCTAATTAATCCAGATCACAGCATCTGCTGTATATCAGTCCCCATACTGCCTCCCTGCCTCCTCAGGGAGCTCAGCATCTGGGTCATTGCCATCCTCTCCTCCCCAGCTCCAGCCCTTAAATGAAGAGATTTTAGCCTCTCCCTAATAACCTCCTTAAATCTTCCAATTCCTCAGTCTCCCTGTATCCTGTACCAACTCTCGACCCCAACCTTCCTCTCGAATCCCTCTCCCCACTGTCCTAGCAATGCTCATTCCTTGCCTAACCTCAGCCTTGCACTCCTCCAATAACCCACAGAGAAGGGGAGGGAGAGCACTTCAGGCAAGGAGGGGGAAATGCTCAGCCTCAGGAGCCGGCATGTCATGTGAGAAAAGAGTCTAGAGGCTCGACCGGAGTCGAAGAAGAAGTAAACAGGAGAGAAAGACTGTCCAGGGAGGAAGAGGCTAATTTATGAAAGGAGGCTTTGCAAGCATTTTGTATTTGTGACCAATGGCAAATCATGCAGCACAAGTTACTTCTACGGGCTCATGGGTAACAGACTTTAGTACAACTTAACTTTAACCAAGACAATTTGGCTTGAAAAACTGGAAGCTGTCTTTTCTCCACAGAGCCGTCACTGGAGACTTGTTTGGAGCAAGGTGAGGGAGCTGGCCGTGGCTACCTGTTTCTCCTGTGGTTCATACTAACTCTATGACTTGGAGACTATGGTCAGCTAAAGACTTTCTCCTAGAAACAAGTGGAAACCTTTCAAAACATCTGATATAACTTTTCCACTTTACGAATGAGGAAACTGAAGCCTAGGAAGGTTGAAGGACACAGCTAACTAGTGAGGGGTAGAACCAGACTCGTCCCTTCCAAGAGGCAAGGCTATGTCCCCCACCCCACCTCCAGCACAATCCACAATTCCCGTCTTTGGCTCGAGTGTCGGGGAGCTGGGTACATCACATTAATGTCACTGAGCAAGGTGAGGTGGGCCAGGATGCGTTTTACCTCGAAGTACTTTGCTGTCGGAGAGGGAGCGTGCGCCTTCCGGGACTGGACTCCCATCGTGAAGGAGACTGTTCAGGGGGTGGCAGAGGGAGACCCGAGGTTCTTGAGTTTCTCAGCTGTAGCATCAGGACATTATTTCTATTACTTGGTATCTGTTGAATAATAAAACAACATTTAAAATTGTTATGCTGTATGACCTATATATTGGTACATCCATATGCTTAACATATTTTTCAACAAGCCAGAGAGAAATTAAATCATACTCTTTCCTAGAAATGAGTTAATTATTCCTGCAAATTTCACATTTTATCATATTCCATTTTTCTTCTGCCTTTTAAAATGGTTACTACAGTAAACTTTGCTTTCTCTGGAATCCAATGAACAGGAAGATGAACAACTAGATGTTTCTTTTACCCATTCCAAACTCTGCTTTTGGAAAAGAGACAATCAACAAGGAAACAAGCTGATAGGAGGGATTTGTTCTTAAAATGCCACTTCCCAAGCATACTTGGAGTCTAGTTCGGTCCAACCTCAGACATCCGAAGTACAACGGTAACTATTTGTCACCTCTGCTGCCAGGTGGAAGGGATCTCCCCTCCTCTCAACTCCATAGCATGTTTCATCTTTCACCTAAACAGCCTAGCTTGTATTATCTTTATCTGTGGACCATGGGCTCCCTGGGAGCAAAGACTAAATTGTGTCCTTTGTGTTTGCACAACGCTCAGTTTAAACTTTGCAAATAGTAGGTACTAAATCAAGAGCTGCTGAATGAAGGCAAATATTCATCATAATACCCCTGAGACCACAAGATTTAATTATTAGTACTATACGAATCATCAAGCGTTGTAATTTACGACAGTCTAAGCCACTGAAGTCCGGTTCCTCATGCATGACAGCTCTGTACCTCCCTGCAGCACAATACAGCCCCAGAATGTTGCCCTCTCCCACCAGCCAGGAGGGAGAGGCTGGCATCCTCAGATCTGCGTCTGCAAAGCTTATTTCCTTGGAATACCTGCCTGTGCTTCTCTACACAATTAAAATCATCAAAATAACTCAGAGCATTCCAGGAGGCAGAAGCTATGAATTCTTAAAAACTCCAAAGTCTCTTTCCATATAATAGTTTGCAACTATGGCACAGCAGAAGAAAATAATAATGAAACTCTACAGAAACCTGTCAAGTCGTTTTTTTTTTTTCTAAATTGGTTTTCAGTAAAGCATTAGACTTAGTCAGCCTAAGGCATCTAACGTTATTAGACTGCTGTTTTCAATAGCTGGGGAATATCACGAAATCAATAAAAATGGAAGACAGAGTTCCACAATCAACTCTAAGCCCATCACACTCCTCAGGCACGCTCACAATCCAATTCTTCTTTCCGTCTATCCAGACTGTCTCTGATGGTAAGGTCACGGAATCTTATCTAGTTCTCTGTACACAAGGCTGAGAAGTTATTACATACTAGAAGGCCATATTATTGCTTCTTTATGTTCACTTTTCCTAAGCAGATCACAGCTCCACTCATGCTCACTCATAGGGATTACTTCCTAATTTGCGGCTCATTTATGTTTTCCTTCTCTGAACTCTCCCTCATTTCCTCGCACACTTTAAGAAGGAGAGAAACCAACTCAAAACATTTGAGAGGAAGCTTGGCAGAGCAGAGAGGGCGCTGGGCTCTCCCACTAACTCAGCTCCAAGTAGGACCTTGGCTAACTCCTCATCCTTGCTAAGTTTGGGTTTCAATGTCTGCAGAAAGAGGTTGGCTCAAACAATCTCTACTTCCTCCTATTCAAACATTCTCAAGTTCCTAAGAATCTGATTTTTAGCCTTAACTGGAATGAGATTTAAGTATCAGTTCTTATTAACTGAATCCTGTTACTGAAACTCTTCTAACGGTTATAAGGACACTTTTAGACTTCAGTTCGTAGCAGTGAATACTGCAACAAACATAATCAAAAATTCTTTTTGGCTAATTAGGTGCCTCATGAGGCTCACGAATCATTACTCTAAATGTCATTTGTCACTGAAGAAGATACAGGAGGCTTGAGCTGAAGATCAACTGTCCCTAGCACATATCTTGGAAGATACTTTAGTAATTAATTTTAGCATCAATTTTTAGTATTCAAGAAAGGAAATAAATCAAGGCAGGGGATATGCTTCTGCAACAGGGTTGTTTTTTGGTATATAAGAAGCTGGCGGACACATGAGAATTTGCTTCTTTTTTTCCTTTCCCTTCATCTCTGGCTGTTGGTTGGTAACAATTATCTTCAGGTATCTCTACTCTAATGACTACGTAAAGTATTTGGTCAATAAACTAAATTTATGAAGCACTAATTTATAAACTTATTAAACACCTGCTATGTGCCAGGCAGTGGGTATAAAAAAGAGGCCAAAGCCAGTCCCTCATCTCAAGGAGTTTACAGTTTAATGGGGGAAGATAACACAGTGCTATGTGCAAAAAAGCTGCCTGTTGTTGAGTTGTTTCAGTCTTATTAAGTCACTCTTCGTGACCCCATTTGGGGTTTTCTTGGCAGAGATACTGGTTTGCCATCTTGTTCTCCATCTGAGTTTACAGGTGAAGAAACTGAGGCAAAAAGGGTGAAGTGATTTGTCGAGGGTTACAAAGCTACTAAGCATCTGACACCAAATTTGAGCTCAGGTCTTCCTGACTCCAGGTCTACCATTATCTATACAGGAAATAATTAAGAGAGAGAAAGCACCAGAATTCAGAGGAGTTGGGAAAGGGTTCCTATAGAAAATGGGATTTTAATTGGGACTTAACAGAACCCTGGGAAGCCAACAGGAATCAAGTAAGAGAGGAAGCATTCCAGGCATGGGGGACAGTCAGAGAAAACGCCCAGAGCTGAGAGATGGAGCATCCTGCTTGTGGAATAGCCAGGAGGTCAGTGTCACTAGATCAGGGTCTGTGTGGCAGGGAGTAAAGTGTAAGAAGACTGGAAAGGCAGGAGGGAGACAGGCTAGGCCCAGAAAGGCTTTGAACACAAAACAGAAGATTTCCTACTTGATCCTGTAAGCAGCAGGGAACTGTAGGGGAGGGGGGGTGATATAGACCTGTCTTTGAGGAAAATCACTTTAGCAGCTGAATGGAGAGTAGATTGGGGTGGTAAGAGCCTAGAGGCAGGCAGACCCACCAGCAGGCTCCTGAGGTCAAAAAGGTCTGAACTAAAGGGATGGCAACATCAGAGAAGGCAAGGGGGAACATTCAACAGATCTGCAAGGGTGAAGCCGACAAGCCTCGGCAATAGTCTAGATATGGAGGATGGGAGATGCTGAAAAGCAGAAGATGACTGGGAGGTCGCAGGCCTGAGGAACTGGGAGGATGTGTTGTCCTCTACAGTGACAGGGACGGTAGGAAAGGAAAAGAGAGCTCTGTTTTTGATATATCAGAGGTCTACCACCCAGTCTGAGACGTCTGAAAGGCAGCTGGGAGATGGGAGGGCTGCAGAGAAAGGGCAGAAAGAAGTGTTTTGTCTGCGGAATAAATATTTACTTCTTTGAAAACAAATTCAATCGCCCTATCAACAAGTATTTATTAAACACCTACTGTGTGCCGAGCACTACGTTACAGAGGATGGACACAAAGATACAAACAATCACTTTCTCAAGGAACAGCTGGAGGGCACAGTGGAGAGTCTGGACCTGAAGTCAGGACTCAGACACAGACTAGCTGTGTGACCCTGGCCTACTCACAGACACTTTGTCTGCCTCAGTTTCCTCAGCTGTAAAACAGGGATGAGAGTGCCTACCTCCCAAGGTTGCTACAAACATCAAAAGAGATGGTAATCACACCATCTCAGCAAACCTTAAAGCGCCACAGAAGTGCTAGGTGTGGTCATGTCCCATGGAGCGACACAACCTGTGTTCACAGAAGGAGAGACAAACACCAAGCAGTCTGGGGGGAGGGCCCAGCACCTGGGCGAGAATTAGGAAAGTTCTCATATAGGAGGTGGAACTTGAGATGAGCTTTGAAGGAAACCAGGTATTCTACGAGGCAGAGGTAGAACACTATCCAAGATGTGTCCAAATGTATCCTGTGCCTGGAAAGGCAGATTGGAGACAGGTTGTAAAGGGCTTCAAATACTAAACAGGAAAGTCTGTTCTTAACCCAATAACTTATTAATTTCAAAGAGGCTGATAAAAGGCAACTTAGCAAGAGATTCTAACCATTACTGATGAGTAATCAGTAATCCCAATCCAAGCAAGTGTCTCAGAGATTACCAGCTCCCTTAGGCTGGATCATTTACCTCTTTTCTTGATTCTGACATGACATAAGGACCTTTCTGTCATAGCACAGCAAAATCAAATAGAGTTTTGATTTAAAAAGGAATGCTAGGTGGAAGAGATCCCCAACAATCTAAGAGCCATCCATCTGAAGTCTTTGGACATTGCTATTATCAAAATATTAAGAGACACCCTGTTTCCAGAGCTAAGGCCCAGCAAGAAAGCTGTGCCGAGGTTGGCATAGCCACAATCCTTTGCACTCACCCTCTGGGTGATCTCACTCTCTGGCAAAAGCATGTAATTCCTGTATTGCTTTGACCAGCACCAGGCGTTCTCTGAGCTCGGACAAGTACCAGACAAGACAAGCTCAGACAAGTTCTGGTCATGAAGCCCTGCTCTGAATAACCTGTCTCACTGTTGCTGTTTCTCCTCAACGTCAGGGCTACAGCCCACTGCAAAGCCGTAGAGGTAAGTACTGAGATCTCCCCACATTACCTAGGTCCTCCGCCTAGGGGCAGGGTCCCAGCTCATGAGTCTAATCTGCCTCCTCTCTTGCAAGCCTTTTCCTTCACTTTGAAATTAAACTTCTGTTTGATTCCTCCCTCTCCTGTCTCTACCTGCTCTGCTCAGCTCTAGGCATCCACAGGTTACAGGCCAGTTTGGTCCAGCTGACATTATCAAAGAGAAAACAGACTAATTCCAAACCAGTGAAGTCATAAAGGGAGACCACAGTAATTCACAAGAAGGGTATCACCTATTTCTATAACCCATCTCACCAGACTAAAACTAGACATCATTTCTCCAACTGTATGACAAGGAGTGTTGCTAACATATTCCTGGTATAATAAATTAGTCCATACAGTAAGATCATTAGCTATCTAATAAAAGTAGGAGAAAAATTTTAAATGAGACTTCCACTCCTGCTTGACTCTTCATCCTAACTGTACTCCACAGATCATTAGCTCCAGGCAAGTCAGAATAACTAAAGCAGCTAAGTGCTCTGAGAAAAAGAGAGAGGGCAGCCATGCCAAGAGGAAGGAACCTCCTCTAACCCCACTGAAGACAGCCAAGGATGCTGTGTACAAGTTCTGCTGCCCCAGGGGCCCTGCTTCCAGTCCAGTCCCACAGCCATTTTCCAAGGAAGCAACCAGAAATCCTAGCAGATGCCTTGGCAGGTTTTTTAGCCACAGCTACTAAAGAACCAAAACACAAATTCCCCCATACCAAAATCTTTGGCAAATCAAATGGTTCCTGATACTAACGATGCATGGCCATCTACTTTGCTGGTTAGGATTACACATATACATGTATATTAAATCTCAAAAGTCAAGGCACTAGTTAATCTTATTTAAAAATAACTCACAAAGAAATGAGATGTTGGAAGAGATGGATTATTTCTATATCTAATGATGAAAAAATTAAGGTGATAGGATCACAGACTCTGACCCAGAAGGTCAGAGGCCATCAAATCCAACCCCTTACAAGTGAGGAAACTGAGGCACTGAGAGGTTAGTTAAATAACCTGCCCAGAGTTCCACAGCTGGTAAGAGTCTGAGGCAGAACTTGAACCCACATCCTCCGGACTCTAGGTCCAGCACTCTACTCACCACATCACACTGACTCTTCAAGACAAGGTCTAAGTCATAGTAACTGCCAATGAATATAAATAAGCAGAAAAAAACTGGGACCAAAAGGAAAACAGATAGGAAAAAAAAAAACTCTGTAAATTAACTTTTACAAAATTCAGAAAATCATTCTCTTTAGGTTTTCCAAATGAACACACACACACTCCTCTAAAAAGCAGCGCTAAATTTTAGTTTGTACAGGATCAGCCTTGAAACTAGACAAACAATCACAGTTATCATGATGGAAAGTCATAAATGCCACATTTAATATCACTGGATCAGGAATACATTTATTTCTACCATCAGGCACACAAGAACTTATCTAATGTGACACAAGAAAAATGTGAATCATAAATATCTCTGGAAAGATTGAGAAGATTCAATCTAATACATAATTTTACAAATCAGTCTAGTCACAAAATTATTCTATTTTGTACAAGATTTTTAAAGGTAGTTTTATCTGAAAATCTCACTAAGAAGCTATTTTGAAGGCTGTATGATTTATTCTACAGTTCTCTGACCTTGTTAGGTTTTGTGTCTTTTTCATCTGGGTCCTCTATTTCACAGCAAGGGTTAAACCCAGAAAATAGTGGGAATGTGTTGATATTTGGCCTACATGATTTGGAGAAAGCCCCCATCAAACTGTCCATGCTTCGAAGATAAGTAACCACATGTGGGGGGAGGGTTGGATCCATCATTAGTTCTGTCACCATTTGGCGAGCCTCATTTAGCATTGAAAGATCAACATCAGCTCCTCGTGAAGCATTCTAAAAAAAGAGAGAAAAATGCTTAAAGTTATATTAATTCTTTAATTTGGTTACAGAGAAAACTTCAAATTAACAAAAACATTCCATAATAAACCATAGATTATACAGTAAAACTTCATTAAGTTAGATCACTTCAAAATTCATATTTTCTATAATTTTGATGTGACACATATTATTCTTTCTTTCTGGGGGAAAATGTCACAACTGGAGATTTCATTCATATAACCTCTAAAATGTAATTAAAAATTTGATCTCAAACTGAAGTATAAATCCTGTCTATGACATGTCTGAAAAATGATTATGCATTCTAGCTCAAGAATTTAACACATTCAAAAGCAGCTCATTCCACTTATGGGTTAAACTAGCTAAAGATACATCACCTAAGTCATACTCACAACAGAGTTTTCCACTTCTCATTTGATAATTTACGATGAGTATAAGTTAAGATTTCTGACTCTTAAATTCAGAATTCACAATAGCTAGATATAAAAGTGATAAGGTCTTAATCTTTATCAATTATGGTTGAATTAATATTAAATGGAAAAGGGAAAAGACATGAGATTATCATTCATCCAAATATAAATTTGAGAAAATAGTATTTAGCCTCAGAGTCTAGCAGTCTGTTTTAATGATTCCATAAAATGGTACTGATAGATGCTGCTGTCTATCTTAAGAAAACTGAGTTCTGTGGAAAAATTTTTTTAAAATGGAATGTTCACAATTCAAAGCTCATTGCATGGTTTCAATAAAGGTAAAGTCAATAAAAATTGAAATTTCATAAGTCTCCCATCTAACACTGCCTACAGAACAAAATGTCTAGCATGCTTTAACAGAGAAACACCAACCAGATAGAAGTGGGCTCAGAACGAACAGATGATTGCAATCAATATGAAAATACCCACTAGAGAGTGGATTAGTAGCCACTACTTAGATAACTATATTAAAACCAAATACTCCTGTCAGGGAATAGATCATGAAGGGGGAAGGGATGGATCCAAGAGAAGTACAGTAAAGCTGGAAAAGAAATGAGGTGTTCAAGTTATTTATTTTTCTGAGATAAATTCAAAAACTCTGCAATAAGAAACAGCTTTTAAATACATCCTTAGAATAGACTTTCCTCCCTTCCTTAGTCAGGAACCCACCACATGGAGTGGAATTCATCTTTGATGACTGTCTGTGCCATCATTTCCCATGCTGACTATCACCGGAGCATCCTGCATGATGGGTTCAGATGCCCCTGCAGGAACCGACAGCCTGCCCCATGCCTCTCCATCTCATGGGACTGAAGCCCTGACATCACTGTCTCAGCGGAAATCCAGATCACAACCCCTCCTTCTGGACTCACGGCTATTCTGCAGAAGATTTCAAGGCAAAAAGTAGTGGAAGAGTTATAGGGAGTAAGAAGTTTATCAAAATTTCTGAGTGACACTGATTAATATTAATAACTCACTCTGGAAACCAAGAGCCCAGGGGAGAGCTGGATGTGGGTGTAATGAGTAACGGATAATACTGTCACTTCAGAACTGTCTAAGCTTCTCTATCTGCTGACCTCATCTTTCCTTCCTCCTCTCTCATCTCTTCTCTTTCCTATTTTAGGAGGGCTTTTTCTCTTGGTGCTCTTTCTCTCCTCTTTCCCTGGTGATCCCCAACTTCTCCCTCTTCCTTGCATGCCTGTCTCTCTTTCTCTCCCTCTTTGTACATCTCTTTTCTTGCCCTGTTTCATCCTTTCACTCCAAAGGTCCCTCTTTAGGCACTCTCTCCACCTCATAAGCCAGCAGCCTCTCTGTGGGTGGGGAAGCTGTCCTAGGATGACAGCCTCACAATCTGCCTCCAGAACAGTACTAGAAACCTACTTTTCCAATTCTATGATAGCTGCCAGAAGCTGAACTCTCTTGGCACAGGCTCTAAGAACCCAAGGTCACTGCTACACTAGGATGAGGAATCAGAGTAAGACTTTAATAGTCCAACTATGATTATAAGGGGAAAACTCTATCTCCTTCCCATCCCCATCGGAAATGCTGCAGCCACTAATGGAGAGACATTTGCCTAGAGATGGCACACTCCCTAGGTGCTAGGGTGCCTTGGAAACACTGCATCAACATTCTGTGTCCCACACACTAGAACTAGAACTAGCTTTTCCTTTTAAGCAGGCTGTGTCTACTCAGCACTCTCTATGCCCTATCATGGCTCTTGAATTTATCTCCCAACCTTCTGGTTACCTAATGTTTGTCATCCCAACTCCTCCCTTCAGAGCAAACTCTTATGGGTCACTATTTTCTCTCTACCCCTGAATTAGCTGTTTCAAACGCTTCTTTTCCCCTAATTTTCTCCACACCATCTCCTTCCCTCTCAGGGGACAATCTTTCCTACTTTCCTGAAGCAATCAAGGCCTAGAAGTGAGCTCCTTTCTCTCTTCTACTCCAACCTTCAATCTCTCTTTTCTTGCTCTAGCCTTTGAGAAACAGAGGACCCTTCTTACCAAGATTAATCTATTTCCCCATTTTAATTCTGTTTGTTCCCTGATGCCTACAAATATGTTCAAGTCTTCTCTAGTCTTACAAAATTTTCCTTTATCCTTGTCATCATCTCAAGATATCTTCCTATATCTTTCTCCCTTTCCCAGTCAACTCCCAGAAAAGCCACCTAAACTCATCTCCACATTCTTGCTTCTCAACCCCTTGCAACATGACTTCTACTGGAAAATCACACTAAAAGGGCCCTTCCAGAGGTTACCAACTATTTCACAACTGCTAAATCTGATGGCCCTTTCTCAGCACACATCATTCTTAACCTCTCAGCAGTTTTGGATACTATTAACAACCTTCCTCCTAGATACTCTTTACTCCCTAGCTTTAAAATTATCTCCTCTCTGCAGATGATACCCACATCTATATATCCAATGTTAGTCTCTGACCTGGGCTACAATCCCACACTGCGAAATTAGATGCCTTTTGGACATCTCAAACTAGATTTCTATAGGCATCTCAAACTGAGCATATCCAAAAAGTAAACTCATTATCTTTCCATAAAACCTACCCCTTCTCTTCCAAAATTCCCCTACTGCTATATCAAGGGCATCATCATCCAGTCACTTGGCCCAGCAACCTTGAGGTCATCCTTAACTTGTCATTTGCACTCACCACACATATTCCATCCATTGCCAAACCTTGTTTTTCCTACCTTCGCATCTCTCACACACACACCCTTTTCCCCTTTTACACAATCACTACCCTGGTCCAGGCCTTCTCTTACCCGCATTATTGGAACAGCCTTCTTCCTGGTATCTTTGCCTCCTATCTCTCCCCAGTCCAATCCATCCTCCACTCAGCTGCCAAAGTGATTTTTCTCCAGTGCAGGTCTGGCCATGTCACTTTCCTGCTCTATAAATTCCTCCTTTTTTCTTCCAGGACCAAATAGATACACTCCTATGTGAGGCACTTAAAGCTCTAATAAGGTAACATGTGTAAAGCACTCTGCCAACCTTAAAGAATTCTATAAAGGCTAGCTAGTGCTATGATTATTACCATCACCAAGAGTAACCAGATCCTGTCCTACCTCTCCAGTCTTCTTCCACAAAATCTACAATCCAGCCTCACTTGTCTTTGTTCCCTTTCTCACCCATGACAGTCCATTTCTTAGCTCCAGGTCTTTGCCCTGGCTGTTCCCCATGCCTGGAATGCCCTCCCTCCTCACCTCTGCCTCTTAGTTTCCTGGCTTCCTTCAAGACTCAGTTCAAATTCCATCTTCTTTAGGAGGTATTTCCCAGGCTACATTCCATCCCGGCAGCTCTTCCATCTGCTCAGTATGTCTAATATGTTTCTAATTATCTCCACGTTGTCCTTAGAAGGTGAGATGCTTGAGAACAGGAACTGCTGGATCTTTTTTGTATTCCCAGTCCATAGCATCATTCTTGGAACACAACAAGTGCTTAATAAATGCTTGCTGAATGGCTGCCAGTAATCTCTCTTGATGCTCCTACCAACCCAACAACTTTTCAGTTTTCTTTGCTGAACCATCATCCATTTCCTGCGTCCTAAATGTAAACTGGCTCTGGCCGGGCCCTTTTCCCTTCTCTCTCTACGCTGCCTTCCTGACTTCGCCTCATCAGCTCCTCGTAGGTTCAACTGCTGTCGCTAGAATGACACTTTCCAAGTCTCTATATCCAATCTTGATCTCTCTCCTATGCTTTAGTCTCACATCTCCAGCTGATCCCACTGACATTTCAGACACAACCTGTCCAAAACACAATTATCTTTCTCCCTCCCCCCCCAAAAAAAACCCTGCCCTTCTTTAAATGTTCATATTTCTGCTGAAGGTACCACTAATTTTTTCATTTGTCCAGGGTTACAGCCTGGAAACTTTCTTCTGCTCCTCCCCTTCTCTCGAACCTCAGACCCCACCAGCTAAAAAGCCTTGTTACTTCTCCAATCTATCCCCTCTTCTCCATTCATGCAGCTACCACCCCAGTGGGATCTATCATCACTTCCCACCTGGACAACTACAACATTGTCCTTCTACTTCCAGTCTCGCCTCTCTCATGTCCACCCTTGTCTCTGCAGCCAGCGTGAATATGACCACAGCACTCCCCAGCTCAGAAAGAATGAGTGGATGCCTATCAGCTCAGAGAGAAAGCACAGACCCCCAGCCTGGTGCTTCAATCCTGCTCCAGGCTTATTTCATTTTCCTCCTCCTCACGGATTCAGATTCCAGCCCACTGATCCTCACACAACAGTGCATCTCCTGGCTCTCCATCATGCCTGGAATGGATTCCCTTCTTAGCTCAGCCTCTTCAAATTCCCAGCTGCCTTTAACCTTCTCCTCGTTAGTAATTTCTTCCTTCTCAACTTGTGTTTTATTTACATATCTGTTTTTCACGTATCCTCCAGGAGAATATAAGCTCCTCAAAGGCAGTTACCACTACTTATTTCTGTCTTTGTATTCACCATGCCTTTACACATAGTGGGTGCATAATATGTATTTGCGGAACTGTAACCCCAGTTAGCCAGTTCCTGCAACAACGTGTCCCTATTTATCTCAGGTCTACCTGTTCTGTGGCCCATCCTACTATGATCTGCTCCTCTTCTAGCCACTTTCAGTGCATCTTAGGAACTTTGTTATACCTTACCCTAGCTGGCATCATCAAACTTGCCCTACAAGTCTGCCTACTGAAGTCCTCCAGGTACAGCTCACACTGCCACCAAGCTTCCTACAATGCTCAGCAAGGTTACAGACTTGGCCTTCCTTGATTCCAGCTTCCAAGCCTAAAACTGTTTCTCCTTTCTCTGAACTCAAACAGGGCTCCTGTACTTACCACGTGGTAGTTGTTATCGTCGTGATATGTGTGTGTGTGTGTGTGTGTGTGTGTGTGTGTGTGTGTGTGTGTTTTAGTCTCCCTCCTAGACTATAAAGTGGAATGGAGAGAAGGTTAGAAGGGGGGGCTGGGCATATCTAATTTATTTTCGTATCTCAGTGCTCACAATGTTTTGTACGTAATAGGCCATTGAACAGCATGACTCGAAAAATACTTTAGTATTTGTCATATTAATAATGAATAAAGTTTTGTGCTTCTTTTTGTTGATTTTAAAAACAACTGAAAGGAATTAATTTTTAAGTACCCTAAATTGTTTTTTCCCTCAGTCAGTGTCCTCAATTTAAAACAAGAGTCCTTGTACTAATGTGGGTTGAAGCCTAAGCTAAGCCCAGGTTATCCCATGACGACTGTTTGGTTTTTAAGCCATAGAACCACAGAATTTTAGAACTGGGAAAGACCTCAGTAGCCATCTAATCTAACTCACACCCCAAAAGGAACCCCCACTACAACATACCCGACAAGAGGTCATCCAGCCTCTTGCTTGAAGAATTATTTTTAAATGAGCTTTTTGGGGGGTCACTTGCCTCTTTTTCCTACAAGTGGAATTCAGAAAAAAGATCCATTTAATTGCAGGTTCTAGTTAGTTATATTCCAGATTATCAAGTGCTTACTATAGGAAGTTCTATTTCTAAATTTAAATGTTTCTTTTAAGATTCTCACAAACATCATTCTTCCTTCATGCTTGTGCATACACTCACCTGATAATGAGGTTTAGACCACTGCTTCAAGTCCCAATCCCAAAGAATCATCTGAAAAAAAAAAAAGAAATTTCATTCATTTATAAACTAACAGAAACTAAAAGGCAAAATTTAGCTTTTTCAGCTCTAGCTACTTAAAAAAAAGCTTCATATTTGGGAGTGGAATCAAAAAAGATTAAAGGCAAAATTATTTTCACACAGAAGACTTCATTCATCCAAATCAGGGGTGGGGAACCTGTGGCCTCGAGGCCACTTGTGGCTGTCTAGGTCCTCAAGCATGGTCCTTTTTCTGATTGAGTCAAAGGGTCATACTTGAGGACCTCTAGGGCTGCAGGTTCCCCACCTCTGATCCAAATATCAGTACCTGAATAAGTGAAAAGTACAGAATAAGCAAATGAATTAGCCAACTGCATGGTAGCTACCATCTAAGAAGTGTATACTGTTGTTAGAAATAAACAAAACATCATCCCATATCACTCACCACCAGCAAAAAGAAAACATGGCCAGTGAACATTGATGCCAGTGGGGGGCACTGCTTGCCTAGGATACTTTAGGTGTTGCTATAAAAAGCAGCCCTCACTTAAACTGTGCCTATTTCCTGTGGTTAGATGGAGCATAAATGAGTAACTTTCTCAAACTTACTTTCATCCCTACTCTATGTGCAGTTAATTCTTGATTCTCTACACATGAAGGATCTATGAAAGTGCTTCCACCCTCAGCTGCCCCCTAAATATACTTACAAATCTGCTTCTCCATCCTATTCAGTAGATGTATACTTGAGGAAGGAGGAGGAGCCTGAGATAAATTTTATTTTTGTGACCCATTTTTTTGGAACATCTTTTCCATAAAGTAAGACTGAACTGCCAAAGTGGAGAGATTTCTAAAACTTGGAGTCAGGAAAACCCTGGTTCAAATCTCAACTATGACCCAGTTACTAGTCATGTAAGCAGAGGCAAATCGTTAAACCTATCTGAGCCACAGACAATTCTCTAAGAATCTAAGTTATGGGTGGAAAGTGATCTGCATCAGCAGAAAGAATTCCCAGACTATGACAGAAACCATAGATCCTTGACATACTGATATAAATAGTAGCCATGTTTCTTCCTGTGGTCACTAGAACAGAACAGAACAGTGCTGCTGGAAAGAGCCTAGAAATCATCTAGGCCAGTGGTGTCAAACTCAAATAGAAAAAAGGACCAAAGCTGTACATAAGGATCCTGGCAGCTGCATACTGACTTGGAAAACTACATATTAACATTATCTATATTCTACTGTATTTGCATTTCATTAACTGATACTCAGTTACATTTTAATCTGGTTCTGAGATGCCTGCACAGTGTGCTCTGGGGTAGTGTTTGCCCCCTCAAGCTGGGCCAATCCCCTCCTTTGACTGATGAGAGGTATTTGCCAGCAGCACAGAGTTTATTACTACTTACAAAATGTGGGCTCCAAAGCAGGTCTTATGTCCTGAAGTCTGTGGGTTTTTCTATATCATATTCTCTCTTGGTATTAATTTAACATGTTCTGCAATATTCTAATATCATTATAAGCCATGATTAACACAGTAAGGGAAGGTTGTGGGGTGAATCAAACACTCCACTGCAAAGTATATAGAATGTGTTAAATAAGAGCATAAATTGTTTGATTTTTGCAAGATAAATTGGTTCTAAGAAATTCCATTTTCCATCATTGCTCCTTTCTATTTCAATTCAGAATGTTGGACAAGGTTTGCAAAGACAGAGCCCAGGTAGGTCTCAATTTGGATGGGAACCTCAAGTAGCAAATCCAGTTCTCTGCACAGAGAAGGCTCTAAATGAATAAAATAGGACTGAATTTGCTAACTCACAGGTAGAGAGGAGCAAATTCGTATCAAAGCATATTTTTTAAAAAGAGGCTGCCATTCAGGCTTTTTCTTTTTTTCTTTAACATCATAAAAAATGAAAGGAGGGGAAGAATTGGCTTACTATAATACTTTAAATGAAATATGGAGAATCTTTATCAGCTTCAAAGTGAAACTCAGCTGTAAAGTATTTACTCTTAGATACAATTGTGGTAATTCTTTCTCACCTGAATTATTTCGGAACTTCTCTACTGACCCTGACAACTAAAACATCAACTCAATAACCAGTCCATATAGCCCCTTGAAGCAATCCCAGTTATTTGTGTATGTAAAGCATTCAGAATGGTGACATACCGTGCAGCACTAGGCATTATGTCAGGTGCCAGGAATAAAGAGCAAAGACCAAAAGGAAACCAGGCCCTATTCTCAAAAAACTTACACTCTACTTGAAGAAAATACATGTGTGGATAAACATATTCCAAGGAGATATAAAGGACAGCATGAAAAAATGGGGAAGGAAGGTCATCTGGTAATAGGTTGTAAAAGGATGAAAAACAAAGAAAAATATCAATAAAATGTAAAAAGTACTCAGAAGAAAACAAAAACAACTTTAGAAGGAGACGTAAACAGGGCTATGTGGTCACTATCATACTCAATCTAACATGTACTTAAAAATGAATTGTATATAACAGTAAAGACACGGGGAACCATGACTGAGGAAGTAAATGGCATGGCTGTGCTTTAGGACTGTCAATTTGACACCTGTACGAAGAATGAAATAGAAAGGGCAGAGATGGAGGCGAGGAGGCCAAGCTAGGAGGCTACTCTAACAGCCCAGAGGTGAGCTGATGAGGAGCTGAACTAGGATGATGGCTGTGCGAGTGGGAAAAAGAAATCAGAGTAAGAGATGATGCAGAGGATAGTCTCTAAGACTTGACAACTGACTGGATGGGGCAAATGAAGGACTGAGGATTAATCTAAGATTTCAAACCTAAGTCACAAGTAGGATGATGGTGCCCTCAGTAGGAACAGGGAAGTTAGGAAGAGAGATGAATTTTGAAGAAGGATAATGAGTTCTGCTTTGTATGTCCTTGGATCAATTCGCAAGCATCTATTAAGTCACTACTTTATGCCAGGCACTGTGTTCAAAATTTGCTTCTTCAGCTGTGACACTATTTTTAAAAGTATATTTACCTTTAATGGTAATATTTAGAAAGAGATATCAATAGAAATTTCCTGAGAAAAGTGAATCAAATTGTTAGAGATTGTGTTAAATGAATTTTTACAGTATAAAGTAACTCAGGGATCAGAAGCAGGTAGAGCCAGACTTCTTCTCATAGATTTTCTTGAGAGTCTAGAGACAGCACACATGGCTCTTGTGATAGTAGTGCTACAAATCCTACAAATGCAGAGCTCCAAACTTTTCCAATCTTTTCATTCTTATGTAATTGGACATTAGTCCCAATTCTGCCAGTAATTGACTATGACCTCAGAAAGATCATTTAACTTATGGGCCTCTGCTTCATCCATAAAATGAAAGGGTTAAAAAAGATACTCTCTAAGGCCTTCCAATTCTGATTCTATATTCCTAAATGTTGATGTATGTCCATCAATACTAAAATTAGTAGGTACATCTAGTATGTGAAGGCAGACTTGGCCTCCACACTACCTGCTCACACCCCCATGCCAGCAGTTCCTCAAGTGTGTGCTTGATTCTCAAAAGTCTACTCCCTCTTCTGAACTGGGACAGACGTGTGGTTCAAGGAGTCTCGTGTACCACAGGACTACCACTGGCACTGTTCTATTCAACATTTATGCCAAAGACCCCAAAGCACAGATAGCTGCTAATCCAATTTTCAGATGACAGGAAGCTAGAAGAGACAGCTAATGTATGAGATGACAAAATCAGAATCCAAAAAGCATTTCAATAGGTTGAAACAAGAGCCTTTAACTAATGAAATAAAATTTACCAGGGCTAGGAAAGTCCTACAGTTGTTTTGCAAAAAATCAATTAGAGAAGTACAGAATGAGAAAGATGTGGATAGAAGATCTTTCACAAGGAAAATCCCTACAAGTTCAACATGGCTGAACAACATGATGTTGTCAACCACAAAGACTAAGATGACGTGGGGCTGCGTTTACTGAAGTAGGGTGCCAAATCAATGGAGGTGATGGTCACAAAGGATACTGTCCCCTCCCTGGGCAGACTACACTTCAGTAATGTCTTCAGTCCTAGAAGCCACATTTTGAGAGGGGCAGTGCCGAGCTGGGGCCAGTTTATTCCCAGAGAAAGGTGACCAGGATGATGAGGTGACCAGAGAGACTGTTGAAAGGAAAGGGGAATGTTTAACCAGGAGAAGATAAAACTAGGGGTTGGGCGGGGGACAGATGGTTAGCTGCTATCACACATCTGAATGGCTATCATAAAAAAGAAAAAGGATGAAACTTGTTTTGCTTAAAATAGGTCGGCTCGTCAGGAACTGATCTTTCTACAGACAGAAGGGATCAAGCAGAAACTGTATGACCATCAGAATGCTGCTGTATTAGAGGTCCACTGAGGTCCTGTCCCACTGGTAAGATTCTGGTTCCCAACTTCTCTAAGAAGCCCTTCCTTGTCCTTAATCTTGGCTCCTTTCTGCTAACAGTGGTCTCTAAATTATCCTGCATATATCTAGTTTGCACATAGCTGATTCCCCTATGTAACCAACTACCCTATACCCTTGAGAGTATGAATTATTTTCTGCCCTTCCATGAATCTCTGGCATAAAATGAATCACAGTGCCTGGCACATTGTAGGCACTGACTAAATGCTTGCTGATTTGATTTGACTCTTTGGCACACTGAGTACAGGGCTTTGGTTAGAAATCACATTCTTTTCTGAAGGTTGTGCTATTCTGAAAGTTTTACTTGCATTTTTCAAGAAACAAACAGTGTAGAAGTGATTAATTATGCTCCCAGAACAGTCTCAGGTCTACAACTAGAATTTGCTGCCATCAACTGGTCAAAGGTAGTCAAGGCAGTCTCTAGGCTGGAAAGCCATCCTCATTAGCACTCAGCAGCTCACTCACAAACCTGCACTGGAGCATGATTGGAAAGCTAACCCAGATACTCAAGGGACATTTTGTGAATACCAGGAACGATGTGTCTGTAAAACGGAAGGATAACAGAACTGCAGAATTTTTGAGCTGGAAAAGACCTTAAATATTAAACTTCACTGAAGATGACGGAAGAAAGGATTTGTCCAAGGCCACACAGCAAGTCAGCACCAATCTAAGACTAGAACTCACTGGGCTCATGATGCATCCTCAACACCACACCATGCTCTTTGCCCTAAAGCAGCTACTCCTCCACTCAAGTTCAATTATCAGATGACAGTTACCGTAAGAAATGTATGTGCTCCAGAAAATTCACCCCCAAAAAACAGATGCTGCTAACAAATGACATACAAACTGAGCTCTTTAAAAGAAATATTAAATGTAAAGCATTAGAGATAAGTGAAAACTGCAACAGCACAAAAGTAATTCTAAACAATTATCAATTAAGTAGGCACAAGCCAAAGAACAAAACCAAAAACCAGACTCAGAAAAACGAACACTGCAGGAAGAGATGACACTGCAATACACGGCACTGCAGTCTGTTTATGAAATAAAGCAAAAAACAAAAAGGATGACTATAGTACACAGACTAAATAGAAATTAGAATGTAAATGTAAACTCTCTGCCACAGGATACCTAGAGGCTCTTCTCATGAAGATACTTAATTCCAATGGGATCCACAAGATGTGGTCATCTAACATTGTACCCTGAGCCACAAACTCTCCTAAGAAGCCTTAATTTTCAAGAAAGTAAATGTTACAGAATAGGTTGTGAGAATTTTCCAGTTTTTTCTGCAGGTGTGAAAAGTATTGTCAGTTATATGAATACTATAAGAATTTAAGTCTCTGGAGTGCTACTTTAAAATTTGAAATATGCTTTTTAATTTAATGGATTTAATGGAAATCTACTACATCTTCCTGTTACCAAAATGTATGAAAATTTAAAACTGGTTACATTAATAGTAAAATCTGAGCATTCATTCTCCCTTTAATATTTTGTGATTCTCCTGAAGTTCAGCCCCCAAAGAATGGTAGAACTAAAAGAATCATTATTGGTCATCTAATCCACTCTGCTCATTTTGCAAGCAATATGCTTTTATTGTATAGTGGAGAAGGGTGAGATCCTATATCTGGGTATCCATTCCCCACATTTTTATAGTTGCTAATGTAATAGGGTATTGGTGTGTGCCCAAATCACCCAAGAGGGAAGGAACAGCTTCTGGGAGAAGACATTTTATGTCTCTCTACAATGTGGGTGAAAGTAGCTTCTATCCAATGGCTATTTAGCCAGAACCGGCTGCACCTCTAAAAACAAAACTATCAAACTGAGGCTGAAGTTCTCTTTATCCTTGCACTGTTTCCCCTTTCGTCCCACTCAGCGTCCAGAGAGGATGAAAACCAAAGTTCATCCAGAACAGGACATCATGAACTTAACCAGTGAAGGAGAAGAAAGGGATGCTCCTCACCCCACCCCTCTTCTCAAGACCCAAGAAACTGTCCTGGGGTTTCTGTTTGGTCTTCTCAGTTCCAGGTACAGGTAATAATCCCCACCAGATGACAGTCCTAGCAGGGAAGTCCCAAGAACCTAAGATGCCTAGGACTCAAGTCTAAGCAGGCCTTGGACCTGGCACTTGGGGCTATGCAATTCAGGAAACATGTTAAACTATAAATCTAATCCCGTCCCACTTCCCAGATTATAAAGGGGATGGGGAGAGTGTGGGATTGTGCCCCACATGTTGAGAAGAACATTTGTATATTCTTATACCTTTGAGGCAACTATTTCCTTACAAAAGCTAATCTGATGTTAAGTAGTTAAACAGAGCTGCGGTACACGGGACCCCCTACAAGTGAGGAAACATCACCCATGAGGGCTGAAGCCAACGCAGACATCCCAGACAACCTCCCCACCCCCCATCTCTACTCCAGCCCTGTTAAACTATCAGAGAACCTTGGGTAGGGGCAGTGAAATGTAACAGATCTTTCCCACAAGTAGTGGGGGCCATGGTAATCTCTATTACACTAGGTTACATTGTGTTTGGGTATACATCTATGATTTAATGGGTGTAGTGAACTCCATCTGAGAAAAGTGGGGAGAACCCAATGCAGTTCCACATTTGTTCTCCAACTTGATGAGTTTTAAAAGTGTTTCCTGAAGACCCAGAAGTTAACTGATTTGCAGCACTCGATGAGCTGCATACTATTTAGCAAATTGCCTCATTGTCATTCAACATTATTGCTAAAATTCCTATTCTAGAATTAATTATTGTGGATACAAAATGGAAGAAAGTTTGTATCACAAAGAAAGTATGTATCTCTATACAAATAGAGAGGTGGCTAGACAGCATAACTTGAAATTAAGACTCATCTTCCTGAGTTCAAATCCAGCCTCAGACACTTACAAGCTGTGTGACCCTGGGTAAGTCTCTTAATCCTGTGTGCCTCAGTTTCCCCATCTGTAAAATGAGCTGGAGAAGGAAATGGCAAACCACTCCATTATCTTTGCCAAGAAAACCCCAAATTGGACCTTGTACAGTCAGACATGACTGAAATGACTGAACAACAACATAGAGAAGTCGTACCTGAACTGGAGTCCTCCTAACTCTTCAGCTACTCTCTATTAACTGCACTGCACAGCCTCCATTTCAGGTTGGATAAGGAAGCAAAAGTTTTTCTCAACTTGTCAGGAGGTACTTAACAAAGAATCATTTGCAAATCAAAGGATGAAGAGAGGCCTTTGGAAAAACCTGTGAAATCTTCCAACATTTTTGTAGCAATGACCCTATTTCTTAAGATCACAGTGGAAAATGCCAAACACAAATTAAAGGACATCTTTTGAGGCCTATCATACAATTTTGTCCAAAAGATAAAATCTGGACCAAAAATCAACTTTTAACTCAATCTTTGTTCATTCTAAAAAATTAATTATTAGTTCCAGGAATTAATATTTAATATTTTATTAAATATAAGATGAAACAAACTTTTTTCATAATTTTGTTTCATTTGCCAAGATAGTCTCAATCAAATCTTTCTTTTTACTGTTTATTGTATAATGCTGGTTTCTGCTTGAGAATTTCACAATACAGTTCTTTATATTGCAAAAGTTCATTAAACAAATCTATGACAATTTGATATAATATTTTCAGTGACTTTCTATTGCCACAACTTTCTAAAGGCAAATATCATACACCATCTAGAATGATTACATTTTAAAAGACATTTTTTCTAAGCAGCCTATTAAGTCTACAATGTTACTCTAAGCAAAAAAAAAGTTATAAAAAATGTCTTTATTTCATTTGACAAAGCACTTTCCCAACACTTTTCACAATGCCATCATTTAGCTGCAACTTATTCGTGCTATAAAACTGTATTTTAAGTAAAGAGTTTCTGATTGAGCATGACCAGAAGCCAAATTTGCCTTGCACAGCTCTACAAACCAACAAAACCACAGGGAGACGTCAGCAGTATAATCAGGAGATATTATCAGGTTCAATTACGTCAATGAGGTTTATTTCATTGTTCCTCATGTAGCTCAAGAGAAAAACATTTATGTGCCCAAAGCCAAATTTATACAACTGGCTCTTTTAAAAACTTTGTTGATAACCTTTTGTCTTTACATCATATTAATTTCTGATTAGGGCCTTACTGCTTAATAAGGTGCTTACTAAGTAGCCAAGAACATCCTTCCCCATCTCCTTCCCAGTGAGGCTTCCCTTGTAGTAAAGATTTATAAAAAGAAAACTACTAAAGCTTACATTTCAGTGAATTTTAAAGTCAATATGTTCTGTACAATATAGCTGTGAAATAACTGTTATAGCAAACACTACAGGAGGCTCTTGAGGTCACACCACCTCAAATACAGGATAGAGATAGAACAAGAAGTCAGAAGCACTGGGTTCTAGGATCACATCTGGTCAATGACTTATATGATCCTGGACAAATCATTCTGCTTACATGAACCTTAATGTGGTTGCAAAATAAGGGGATTCATCTAACATCACTTCCAACTGTCACATTCTAAGTTGAACGTTTGCTACACACTGAAATATGAAGCCAACAGGAAGTATGGTATAGTGGAGAGTGCACTGGCCTAGGAATCAGGAAGACCTAGATTCCAACCCTGTCTTATAGACTTATTACCGAATAAGTCACTGAACCTCTTAAGCCTACTTCCTCATCTGCAAAATGAGGATTATTTAAAGTACTTTGCAAACCTCATACTGCTCTATAACTATCAACAATCATTATTTCTTGAAGAATTTCTGTTTCTCAAGAAGCTCTCAAATTGTCAATCTACCTCCCTATGGTTTTACAACAAAATTTCTGTAACTACGTTCTTCACATTCTTTATTTTTTAATAAAACATTCTCCCTCCTTCCTATTCCCCATTGAAAAAATAAAAATAAAACCATCGTAACAAACACTTATGGTAAAAAAAAAAAAAAACAACTAATTCCCACTTTGGTCATGTCCAAAAACTATGTCTTGTTCTGCACCCTAAGGCTATCACCTGTCAGGAGTATGGGTAACTTGCTTGATTTCTGGTCCTGTAGAATTGGGTTTAGTTATTTCATCAGTAAGAGCCCTTAAAACTATCAAAAGTGTTTTTTTCAGTGTTGTTACCATCATACAAATTGTTCTGCTTCTTCTTCTTGCTTCCCTCTTCATCAATACGTTCAAGTCTTTACCCTAAGGTGAAATGCTACACCTTAAGAGCCATGAGACTTTTCCATCTGATTTGCGGAAGTATCGTCTCCTTCATTTGAATATGATCTCCCTGAAAGCATGAATTGTCTTCCTTTTCTATTTGTAGCCCCATGGCACGTATTATGTGCTTAATAAATACTTTATTCATTTGTTCATGCATTCTGCCCAGGTTTCTCTAAAACTATCCCTTTCACCACTTTTTATACCACAATAGTATTCCATTACATTCATATGCCATAATTTGCTCAGCCGTTCCCCAATTAACAAACACCGTCTCAGTTTCCAATCTTTGCCAGACAAAAAACCAACCAAACAAACAAACAAAAAAAACTGGTCATAAGCAGTTTTTGGACATGTGGGTTCTTTTTCTCTTTCTTTGACCACTTTGGGGCATAGTGGGTCAAAGAGTGTGATCAGTTTCATATCAGCATGATCAGTTTAGGGGCATAATTGCAAAGTGCTTTCAAAATGGCCATTCACATTCACAGTTCCACCAATAATTCATTAATGTGCCTGTTTTCTCACGATCTTCCAACATGTCATTTTTCCTTTCTTTTGTCAACTTTTTCAATCTAATAAGTGTGTGGGGGAACTTCAGAGTTGATTTATTTTCATTTCTTTAATTATTAACAATTTAGAAAATTTTTTGATATAGCTATTGAGAGCTTGGAATTTTTCCTTAGAAAATAGCTTATTTATACAATTTGCTCATTTATCGATTGAAGAATGACTCTTATTCTTATAAATTTGAATGTTTCTTATATATCCTAGAAATGAAACCCTTATAAGATTAAAATAAAGCAAAGATTTTCCCCCCAATTACCTGTTTCCCTTCTAATATTAACTGCATTGGTTTTGTTTGTACAAAACTTTTTAAATTTTATATAATCAAAACCATCATTCTTCAGTAATCATCTCTAGCTGATGTATGGTCATGAATTCTTCCCTTATCCATAGATCTGAAATGTAACTTCCTCCCAATACCTCTAATTTATGATGTTACCCTTTACAATTAAGTAATGTACCCTTTGGAAACTTATCTTCGTATATGATGTAATGTATTAACCTGTACCTGGTTTCTGCCAAACTACTTTCCAGTTTTCCTAGAGGTTTTGGTCAAAGAGTAAGTTCTTATTCCAGTAGCTAGGATCTGAGGGTTTATCAAACACTAGGCTACTATGTTCAGTTGCTTCTAAATGTTATATATTTAATCTATTCCACTGATCTCCATTTCTTATCCAATATCAAATAATTTTGATGACTGTTTTATACTTTAGTTTAGAAGTTGATACAGATAGATCCCCTTCCTTTTCACTTTTATGCATTAATTTCCTTGTGATTCTTGACCTTTTGATCCTCCATAGGAATTTTCAAATAATTTTTTTTTCTAATTCTATATAGTTATCCATCAGTAGTTTGACCAGTATGGCACTGCATACATGAATTAATTTTAATAATGATGTGGTTTCCATTATATTTTTTTGGCCTCCTAGGTGTACATCTGACCCTTCTTTTAACTTTGCTACCATGTTTCATCTGCTTTCTCATCTTGAAACTTCCATCTGTACCAGGGGCTTTCTCACTCTGGAACCTCCCTTCTCCCTGACAACCCCTTCCTCTCATTGGCAAGTTCCCTCTGGGGCTTCCATTTTTGAGAACAGGCCCAGGCTGTGCTTATGACTCTCTAGACTTTACAACCATGTTCCCTTGCTGTGAGTACTTTTCCCTAAAAACCCTACTTTTCATGTCCCTTTTATGTGTTATCTCCTCCCCTTACAATATAAGCTCCCTGTCTTTCCTTATTATTTGTATTTATATCCTCAGCACAGAACAATTCTTGTCACATTGTTAGGTCCTTACTTCACCATGAAGATCGAATGACAGAATATTTATAAAGTGCTTCTTAGCACAGTGCATGGCACATGTTAGGCATTTAATAAATGCTGTTTCCCTTCTTTTCTTTCCTAATAAATGTCTATTGCCCGCCTGCCCATCTATAAGCAATTGCCATTTCTCTGATTATTTAGGCCCATCTTTATTTCTATAAAGAGCACTTTATAGATGATTTACCACCATTCCTGGGTAGGTATTGGTCAACAGACTACCAAGTATTTTATATATCCAACAGTTACTTTTAAAGGAATTTCCCTATCTCTTCCTTCTAGTATTTGTTAGTAATATACAGAAATGTTGATGACTTATGTGCACTTATTTAATACACTAAAATTTTGCAAATATAATTGTTTCAATTAATTTCTCTAAGTATATCATCAGAACATCTGCAAAAAGCAGATGTTTAATCCTTCAATTTCTTTTTCTTGTCTTATTTCTATAGCTAGAATTTATAGCACTATTCCAAATTTAGTAACAATATTTGTAGATGCCACTGCCTTATCCCTGATCTTACTAGAAAGAACACCAGTTTATTCCCATGACTACATAATGCTGACTACAGGTTCTAGACATATTATTTGTCATATAAGGAAATGCCAGTTTATTTTTATTATATTCTATTATATATTGAAAGACAATCAACTGTGAAAGACTTAGTGTTTAATTCAGGGTTTTTTTTAATTTGATGAACTTGTAGATTTTTTTTAAAGTTGCATTTCAATTTAGTGATGCCCTTTCTCTTTTTTACTAAATGAAAATGTTTAAAGATAAAAAAATTCTCTTCTATTTGTTTCATTGTAATTTTCAAGGAGTACCTGTTGCTTAGGTAAGGTTTTTATTTCCTTATCGAAGACATTGTTTTTTTAAGTCTTTCCACCAAAACTACCATTTCTTTTCCTTTTTTCCCTATAATTCTCATTATAATTATAAAATCATTTTATACTCTTTTTTATAACTCTTGCTTCATTTTCTTCTAGGAAGTCTAGTTGAACTTGTGCCCAAGCTACCTAAATTTGAGGCTTTGCTTGTAGATGTTCTGGAGTCAATTTCTTCTCAGTTTATGTCTTAGGCACCACTTTCACTGTAACAGCTCTTTATTGTGGGAGTCTTTTTGCCTATTCTTTCTTCCAGCTTTACTTCCTGCATTAGGTCTTTATGTTAGAAAAAGACTATGCACATTTGACACAAACGTCTGTGATATACTTGATCCTGTTTTATAATCTCTTGGGTCCTGCTAATTCTCTGAGTATCAAATGCATAGTTTTTGAAGGATTTGAGAGGTGCCTCAGTCTAGGGACTTGGAAGGCTATGCAGGCTTACAGCAACAGAAATTCAAGTTCTCCAGACCTGGTTCTTTGGCTGAAGGCCTCAGAATGGGCTAGGGGCTAAACCGGGATCCTCCAACAGTCAGAGCTGCTCTTTCCCCTTCCTGCAAACAACACAGTTTCAGGCCCACAACTCTCCTTGCCCTATCTGCACCCCTAAATACAGGTTCTCCCTTTCTCTATAAACCTTGGATCCAGAGCCCAGCTCTGAGGTAAGACTAACGGAGCTGCCAACTACCTCCCATTTCTGCGCACTACACAGCATTCAGCCTCTTGATGCTGGCTTCTGCTTACCACCGGACATAGCTTAGATACAAGAGTAGTCCAAGCTGGACAAGCTCTGTGCTCAGCACCTTCTTGGCTAGATCCGTGTCCCCAGTGTCTATAGACTTCTGTCTCCTTAAGTGAACTTGTGTCTGAGAAATTATTTTCTATGATTTTTTTCTTGGATCTCACAATCATGTTTTGGTCTGGTATTCTTTCTAAGACTCTACTGGATTAGCTGGAGGGAAGGGGCGGGGGAAGAGTTTGAGATTACCACTACTTCCTATTCCACCATCCTGACGAGTCTGCCCTTTATATATTTTTCTCACACCTTCTTAAAGAAAGAAGTTACAACATGAACAGTTTATTTAAGATTGAGTTCTTCACTCATTCTGCCTGCATACATGTTTTACAACTCCTTTTACTTCTAGCAGTTCTTAGGACTCACCAACTCCATTCTGCTATTAAGAAGTTCAGGCTATGGTGTATCAGTTATATTGCTTTAATATTTGGAACTTCCTGCATTATCTGCTTTGCTGCTTCGAGATTATTGTCATCATCAGCAAACAAAATGTCTGACTGCAAACTAGCTTTTCTGTAGGACTTCACAGATTTCACATCTGAGGTACTCATTTGTCAGTGGGCTTGATTCTGTTTTAAAGTTTCTATTAAAAAGGTGGGGAGGAAGACTGAAGGGTTCTTGTGTTATTTCTTCATTTATCTATAAGTATACTTCACTGATTCTTGGTGTATGGATCCCACTGCCTATATTCACATTCTGGCTCTAAAAAGGCCTGCTAAAAGAACATTTGCTAAGCATACAGAATGAGGGTCTTTGCTACTTAAAACTTTCTACCAGAATGTATTTTCAGTTACTGATATGAAAGTTCCAGAAGAAGATGGTTCTACTCTGACAGTTTGATCTTTTTTGCCTCTGATCTTCCGGCATCATCCTGTCTCTAAACAAAAATGTGATAAGTTGAGGTTTTTTATGTAACTGGCTTCCCATATTTGGCTACTTTGATATGGTAAAAATGTGACAATGCTTTTATAGAGGCATCAGTAAAATATGTAGAACGTTAGAACTTAATGGAATCGTAGAGACTGTCTACTCAACTTCCTTCATTTTACAGACTGGGAAATTGAGGTACAGAGACACGCCCAAGGTTACAATTAATTGCAGGCATATTTGAGATGAGCAATAAAATCTCCTCTCAAGTTTTTCCTCTACATTGGTCTTTTGAATCAAAACTTTTCAGAAGACGGGAGGGAGATGAGCACTGTTTGAGCTTTACTGTCATCAGATTTGGTTCACGGAGGGAAGAATATTCTCAGTTAAGTATAGCAATCTAACTTGCACTACAGGCAGAAGGAGGGGAAAGGGAGAAGAAAAGGGAGTGGGTGGTTAGAAAAGAGGGAAGAAGTAGTAAGGGAAAAGGGAAAGAAAAGGGAGGGAGCTGGTACAAGGGAGGGAAAACTGAGGAAGGCAGAGGTCACAAGTAAACCTCCTTTGAGGAGAGGAAGTGAGAAGGGAGAAATAAAACCTTTAATGGGGGAGGGGGAGAAATAGGATAGAGAGAAAGACATAGATAGTAATCATAACTGTGAATGTGAATGGGATGAACTCTCACATAAAGGCAGATAGCAGAATGGATTAAAAACCATAATCCTATAATATGTTGTTTACAAAAAATACATTTGAAACAGAGATGTACACACAGAGTAAAGGTAAAAGATTGGAGCAGAAGAGCAGCTTCAGCTGATGTAAAAAAAAAAACAGACAAAGCAAAAGCAGAAATAGATCTAATCAAAAGAGATAAGGAAGGAAAGTATATCCTGCTAAAAGGGACCATAGACAATGAAGTAATATCATTACTAAACATATATGCACCAAGTGGCATAGCATCAAAATTCTTAGAGGAGAGGTTAAGAGAATTACAAGAAGAAATAGACAGAAAAACTATACTAGTAGGGAAACTCAACTTCCTCCTCACTGAACTTGATAAAGCTAACCTCAAAATAAACAAGAAAGAAGTTAAGGAAGTGAATTCTGGAAAAGGTAGATATGATAGACCTCTGGAGAAAACAGAATGGGGATAGAAAGGAATTTACCTTTTTTCTCAGTGGCACATGGTACATACACAAAAACTGACCATGTAGCAGGGAATAAAAACCCACAATCTAGTGCAGAAGGGCAGAAATAGTCCATGCTTTCTTTTCAGATCATGATGCAATAAAAATTATATGTAATAAAGGGCCATGGAAAGATGGACCAAAAATTAATTGGAAATTAAATAATCTAGTCCTAAAGAATGAGTGGATCAAACAGCAAATCATAGAAACAACCAATACCTTCATTCAAGAGAATGACAATAATGAAACAACCTACCAAAACTTATGGGATGTCGCAAAGGCAATTCTTAGGGGAAGTTTTATATCTCTGAATGTTTACATGAATAAAAAAGAAAAAGAGGAGATCAATGAATTGGGCATGCAACTAATAAAGCTAGAAAAAGAACAAAGTGAAAATCCCCAATTAAATATGAAATTAGAAATATTGAAAACAAAAGAATTTAATAAAATTGAAATTAGGAAAACTATTAAACTAATAAATAAAACTAAGAGCTGCTTTTCTGAGAAAACCAAAAAAAATTGATAAACCTTTGGTCAATTTGACATGAAAAAAAGAAAGAAGAAAAACAAATTACCAGTATCAAAAATAAAAAGGGTGAATTCACCTCCAATGAAGAGGAAATTAAAACAATAATTAGAAATTATTTTGCCCAACTGTATGCCCATTTGACAATCTTAGTGAAATGAATGAATATTTACAAAAATATTTAAATGAATATTTACAAAAACATAAATTGCTGAGATTAACAGAAGAAGTAAAATGCTTAAATAACTCCATCTCTGAAAAATAAAGTAAACAGACCATCAATGAACTCCCTAGGAAAAAATCTCCAGGGCCAGATGGATTTACAAGCGAATCCTATCAAACATTGAAAGAATAGTTAATTCCAATATTATAGAGACTATTTGGGAAAACTGACGAAGAAGTCCTACCAAATTCTTTTTGTGATACAAAAGTGGTGCTGATACATAAACTGGGAAAAGTCAAAACAGAGAAAGAAAATTATAGACCAATTTCCCTAATGAATATAGATGCAAAAATTTTAGATGAGATAGTAGCAAAAAAAATTGCAGCAGCTTATCATAAGAATAATACACTTTAATCAGGTAGGATTTATACTAGGAATGTGGAACTTGTTCAATATTAGGGAAATTATCAGCATAACTGATCACATCAACAACAAAACTAATAGAAACCATATGATTATCTCAACAGATGCAGAAAAAACTTCTGACAAAACATAACACCCATATTGAAAGCACTGGAGAGCACGGGAATAAATGGAACCTACCTACAACCATCAGCAAACATTATATGTAATGTGGATAAGCTAGAAGATTGGAGGTGAAATGAGTATGTCTATTATTACCACTGTTATTCCATATGGTACTAGAAATATTGCTTATTGCTTTAGCAATAAGAGAATAAAAAGAAACTGAATGAATTAGAATAGGCAAAGAAGAAACTAAGTTGTCACTTTTTGTAGATGATATGATGATATACTTAAGAGAATCCTAGTGAATCAAGTAGAAAACTACTTCAAATAATAAAAAAACTTTGGCAAAGTAGCAGGATACAAAATAAATTCACATAAATCATCTGCATTTCTATATATTACTAATAAAGCTCAATCACAAGAGATAGAAAGAGAAATTCCATTTCAAATTATTGTTGTCACTATAAAAATATCTGCCAAAACAAATCCACGTACTACATGAACACAATTACAAAACCCTTTTTACACAAGTAAAGTCACATCTAAATAAATGGAAAAAAACATCAGCTGTTCATGGGTAGACTGAGCTAATATAGTAAAAATGACAATTCTACCCAAATTAATTTCCTTATTCAGTGCCATACCAATAAAACTACCAGATAATTATTTTCTAGAGCTAGAAAAAATAATATAAAAATTCACCTGGAAGAACAAAAGGTCCAGAATATCAAGAGAATTAATGAAAAGAAATGCTAGGGAAAGTGGCCTAGCCATACCAGATCTTAAACTGTATTATCAAGCAGCAATCACCAAACCACTTGGTACTGGTTAAGAAATAGAAGGGTAGATCAGTGAAATAGTTAAGGTACTCAAGACACAGTAGTCAATTAATACAACAATCTACTGTTTGATAAACCAAAGGACCCCAGCTTCTGAGATGAGAACTCACTGAGAAAAACTGCTGGGAAAACCAGATAACAGTGTGGCAGAAACAGGGCATAAACCAATGCCTGACACCATATACCAGAATAAAGTCCAAACGGGTACATGATCTAGGTATAAAAGCCAATACTATACACAAATTAGGGGAGCAACGAATAGTTTATTTGTCAGATTTATGGAGAATGGAGGAATTTATGACCAAAGAAGAGATAGGGAACATTATGAATTACAAAATGGATAATTTTGATTACATTAAATTGAAAAGTTTTTGCACAAACTCAATGCAACCAAGATTAGGAGTGAAGCAGAAAATTGGGAAAGAATTTTTGCAACTAGTGTCTGTGATAAAGACCTCATTTCTACACTATATAGATAACTAAGTCAAATTTACAAGAATACAAGTCATTCCCCAATTGTTAAATGGTCAAAAGATATGGACAAGGCAGTTTTCAGAGGAAGAAATTAAAGCTATCTATAGTCATATGAAAAAAATGCTCTAATTAACTATTGATAAGAGAAATGTAACTCAAAACAACTCTGAGATACCACATCACATCTATCAGATTGGCTAATATGACAAAGCAGGAAGATGATACGTGTTGGAGATGTGGGAGAGTTGGAACACTAATTCATTGTTGGTGGAGCTGTGAGCTGATCCAGCCATTCTGGAGAGCACTCTCGAACTATGCCCAAAGGGCTACAAAAATGTTCATACCCTTTTGACCCAGTAATATCACTTCCAGGACTATATCCCAAAGAGAACATAAAAATGGGAAAGGGTCCCACATATACGAAAATATTTATAGCAGTTCTCTTTGTGGTGACCAAGAACTGGAATTGAGAGGTTTCCCATCAATTGGGGAATGGCTGAACAAGTTGTGGTATAAGAATGTAATAGAATCTGTGTTCATCCTTAATTTTTGAAGAGGACCATGCCATCAGAAAAATGATGACATGACTTGCACTTAACTTTGTTTTGAGTGAAGGAGGGCTGTGTAAGGTTACCAGCCTCACTTCCCCTCCTGAGCCATCTGGATCCAGTGATAACATATTCATCAGGATGACTAGAGAAGGCCCAGGATGCACTGGGAGACCATGGCCTCTTCAGGTACTCACTTAGAGTGAAGTAACACCCATTTAGTGAATAGACTTTTTTAAGAAGTAAACAGGGAATGGCCCCTTTAATGAGCAAAAGAAAGAAAAAAAACATAAGTAAATGGAGGTGGGAGGGAAAGAGTCACCAGGAGTGTAGCAAAAGAGCCCTCAAGTGAATTATGGGCAGAGATCTATTGTTGTGCAATGTATGGGCTTCAGAGTAAAGTTCTGGCAAAGAAAAGGAACGAAGTAAGGGAGGGAACAAGAGAGAAAAGAAGGAAGAGAGGGAAGGAAGGAGGGAGGGAAGGAAGGGAGGGAGGGAGGGAGGGAGGGAAGGAAGGAAGGAAGGAAGGAAGGAAGGAAGGAAGGAAGGAAGGAAGGAAGGAAGGAAGGAAGGAAGGAAGGAAGGAAGGAAGGAAGGAAGGAAGGAAAGGAAAAAGAGAGGAAAGGAGGGAGGGAGGAGGAATCTGGCCCATAAACCCCAAGTTAACAGGACATCTTTTGACCATCCAGATTCATCCTCTCCTTTAGAGAGGAGAAGGGGGTGGGGGACAGAAGGGAGCAGATGAGTTGTTACCCAGCAGGGCAGCTGAGTCTACTCACAGGTCTGTGTTCGTCATTCATTTTCAAAGGTCATATTTCTCTGATGTAATGGAATACTATTGTAGTATAAGAAATGATGAACAGGAAGACTTCAGAGAGGGCTGGAAGGACTTATATGAACTGATGCTGAGTGAAAGGAGCAGAACCAGGCGAACACTGTACACAGTAACAACCGCAGTGTGTGGACTTAGCCCTTCGCAGCAATCCAAGAACCTAAAACATTCCCAAAGGCAAAATGTCTTGAGGCAAAATGCCATCTGCATCCAGAGAAAGAACTATAGAATCAGAACACAGAATGAAGCAGAATATTTTCTCTTGTGTTATGTTTTGGTTTGGTTTTTTTTTTTCATGGTTTCTCCCATTCATTTTAATTCTTCTTTGAAACATGACTAAAGTGAAAATGTGGTTAATAAGAATGTATGTGTAGAACCCATATAAGATTTCATGCCATTCTCAGGGAGGGAAGGGAGAGAGAGGGGGAGAAAATCTAAGACTTATGGAAATGACTGTAGAAAACTAAAAACAAAATAATTTTTTTAAATAAAATATATAGAGAACTGAGTCAAATTTACAAGAATACGAGTTATTCCTCAGTTGATAAATGCTCAAATGATATGAACAGGCAGTTTTCAGAGGAAGAAATTAAAGCCATCTACAGTCACATGAAAAAAATGCTCTAAATCACTGCTGATTAGTATTATATAGTATTAGCATATACTAATATAGTATTAGTATTAGTTACTGATTAGTATTACTTAGTTTTGATTATGCAAATCAAAGCAACTCTGAAGTACCACATCACACCTGTCAGATTGGCTAACATGACAAAACAAGAAAATGATAAATGTTGGAGAAGATGTGGGAGAGTTGGAACACTAATTCATTGTTGGTAGAGCTGTGAGCTGATCCAACCATTCTGGAGAGCAATTTGGAACTATACCCAAAGAGCTATAAAAATGTGCATTAACCTTTGACCCAGCAATACCGCTTCTAGGGTTGTATCCCAAAGAGATCAGAAAAACTGGTGAAAGGACTCAAGTGTACAAAAAATGTTTATAACAGTTCTTTCTGTGATGGCCAAGAACTGGAAATTGAGGAATCCATCAATTGGGGAATGGCTGAGCAAGTTGTGATATACGAATGTAATGGAATACTATTGTGCTGTAAGAAATGACAAATAGGTGGACGTCGGAAATACCTGGATAGACTTATATGAACTGATGCTGAGTGAAGTGAGCAGAACCAAGAGAAAATTATACACAGTAACAGCCACAGTGTGCGAGCACTGTTTTTGATAGATTGAGTACCCCACAGCAATGCAAGGACCTAAAACATTTCCAAAGGACTCATGATGCAAAATGCCATCCACATCCAAAGAAAGAACTATGAAGTCAGAATGTAGAATGAAGCAGACTAATCTATCTTCCATTATGTTTAGTTTTACTCATGCTTTCTCCCATTTCTTTTCATCCTTCTATGCAACATGACTAATGCGAAAATGTTTTTAATAAAAATGTACGTGTAAAGCCCATATAAGATTGCCTGCCGTCTTGAGGTGTGGGGGGATGCGAGAGAGAAAATGTAAAACTTATGAAAGTAATTGCTGAAAATTAAAAACAATCAAATAAATAAATTTTTAAAAAATAAAATCAGAAAAAAGTTTCAGAAGATCAAACTGTATTTTATAATCTTCCTCATTTATACCCAAGATTTTTTTAAATAAAATTTTATTTTTTCCAATTACAGGTAAAATAATTTTTAGCATTCATTTTTTAAAATTTTGAATTCCAAATCCTCTTCCTTCCCCCTGCTCTGAGATGGCAAGCTATTTGACATAGGTCATACATATGCAACCATGCAAAACATATTTCATATTAGTTATGTTGTGAAAAACACAGACCTAAAAAACTCACAAGAAAAATAAAGAAAGTTTTAAAAACTATCCTTTGATCTGCATTCAGACCATCCGGTCTTTCTCTGGAGGTGAATAGCATTTTTCATCCTAAGTCCTTTAGAATTATCTTGGATCACTATGTTGCTGAGAATAGTGGAGTCTTTACCGTTGATCATCATACAATATTGCTGTCATGTCTTTCCAGAAAGCATTTTGCCCATCATTTCTTATGCCATGGTAGTATTTCATCATAATTATTATGCCACAAACTTGTTCAGCCATTTCCCAATTGATAAGTATGTCCTCAATTTCCAATTCTTTGCCACCACAAAAAAAAAAAAGGTGCTATAAATATTTTTGTACATCTAGGTCCTTTTCCTTTTCTTAATCTCTTTGGGATAAAGACCTAGGAGATATATATATATATATATATATATATATATATATATATATATATATATATATATATATATATATATATATATATATATATATATATATATATATATATATATACACACACAAGAGATAGATACAGATATAGATAGTATATAGATAAAGACCATTGCTGGATCAAAGGGTATGCACGGTTTTATAACCCTTTGGGCATAGTTGCAAAATGCTCCCCAGAATGGCTGAATCGTAACTCCACCAACAGTGCTTTAGGGCCCCAATTATCCCACATCCCCTCCAACATTCGTCATTTACCTTTTCTGTCAATATTAGCGAATCCAATAGGTGTGGGATGCTACCTCAGAGTTGTTTTAATTTGCATTTCTCTAGTTAATGCTAATTTAGAACATTTTGTGCATGACTACAACTAACTCTGACTTCTTACTCTACAAACTGCCTGTTTACATCCTCTAACCATTTGTCCAATGGGAAATGACTCGTATTCTTGTAAATTTGATGCTACTCTCTATATATTAGAAAAAATAAGTCCTTTGTCAGAGAAACTAGCTGCAAAATTTTTTCACACTTATGATTACTCACTGTGTATTTCCCTCCATCCCATTTTCCCCCTGCTTATCCTTCTCTCTCCTTGCACCCTGTCTGCCCTCAAAAGTGTTTCCTTCTGACTACTACCCTCCCCTAATCCTTCCTCCTTTCTATCATAGTCACTATAGTCACCTTCGTTTATCCCTTCCCCTCCTACTTCTCTGTAGAGTGAGATAGATTTCTATACTCAACTGAGTATGTATGTTATTTCCCTCTTCGAACTAATTACAGTAAAAATAAGGTTCAAGCATTGTCCACCATCACCCCCATCTTCTCCTCTCCTGTAAAAGCTCTTGTGCATCTTTCATGTGAGACAATTTACCCCATTCTACCTCTTCCTCCTTCCTTTTCCTAGTGCAACCCTCTTTCTCATTCCTTAACTTTAATTTTTTAGGTACCTTCCCATCATAATCAATCCACACATGTGTCCTCTGTCCAGGTATACGACTTCTAACTGCCCTAATAATGAGAAAATTCTTAGGAGTCACAAGTTATCATCTTCCCATGCAGCGTTGTAAACAGTTTAACTTTATTGAATTCCTTATGTGTTCTCTCTCCTTTTTATCTTTTTATGCTTCTCTTGAGTCTTCTATTTGAAAGTCAAATTTCTATTCAGCTCTGGTCTTTTCATCAGAAATGTTTGAAAGTCCTCTATTTCGTTAAATATCTACTTTTTCATCTTTGAAGGATTATATTCAGTTTTGCTGAAAAGGTAATACTTGGCTGTAATCCTAGCTGCTTTGCCCTCCAGAACATCACTTTCCAAGGTGTCCAATCCTCAGATCCTTTAAGCTGCTAAATCTTGCATTATCCTGACCACGACTCCATGATATTTAAACTGTTTCTCTCTAGCTGCTTTCAGTATTTTCTCCTTGACTTGGAAGCTCTGGAATTTGCCTGTAATATTCCTGGGAGTTTCCATTTTGGGATGCTTTTCAGGAAGTGATCAGTGGACTCATTCAATTTCTATTTTATCCTCTGGTTCTATGATATCAGGGCAGTGTTTCCTTGCTAATTGAAATACTATGGGTAGATTCTTTTTTTGGACATATATTTTAGGTAGTCAAATAATTCTTAAATTATCTCTCCTGCATCTATTTTCCAGGTGAGTTGTTTTCCCAATGAGGTATTTCATATTTTTTCTATTTTTTTCATTTTGTTTTATTGTTTCTTGATATCTAATTGAGTCATTAGCTTCCATTTGCCCAACTTTAAATTTTCAAGTAATGATTTTCTTCAGTGAGTTTTTGTACCTCTTTTTTCCATTTGGCTAAGTTTACTTTTTAAGGAGATTTTTTTTTAGTGAATTTTTGTAAGTCTTTTTCCATTGGGCCAATTGTGGCTTTTTAAAGTGTTATTTCCTTCCATATTTTTCCATCTCCTTTACCAAGCTGATGACTTTTTTCATGATTTTCTTGCATCACTCTCATTTCTTTTCCCAATTTTTCTTCTACCTCTCGTATTTGAGTTTTAAAATTCTTTTTGAGCTTTCTAGGAATTCTTTTTTAGGTCTGAGACAATTACATTTTTCTTTGGAGCTTTGGATGTAGATGTTTGGACTTTGTAGTCTTCTGAGTTTGTATTTTGATATTCTCTGTCACTATAATAACTGTCTATGATCAAGTTCTTTTTGTTGTTCTCTACTCATATTTTCTAGCCCATTTCTTGACTTTTAACTTTATATTAAAGTGCGACTCTGCTTCAGGGGTGGAGAGGGCATTGTGCCAAGCTTCATGGTTTTTGTGCTGCTGTTTTCAGAGCTAGCTTGGAAGATGGGGGATGCATTCTATAAGTTTTCAGTTCTTCCAGTTCTTCAGCTCAGTTCTTCCAAGGTGAAGCACACTAAGGAAAGGCATGGTCACTGCTCTCCTAGACTGTAATCTATTCTTTGAATGACCACAAACACTCTTTCCTGCCCTGGAATTGTGACCAGGGGCCCCACTCCCCTTCAGTTGCACATTCTAGTGTACTAGTCATTCTCTTCAGCCTAGGACAATGGCCTGGATATGGGCAATACAGGAGAGTCCTGCATGCAGAGCTAGCAAATGGTTCCTTGTCATCTCCTTCTGATCTGTTGTCTGACTCCACCCCCACCCATCTACGAGATGAAAGCTCTATGAACTATCACAACCTACTCAGTCTCCCTCCCCAAAGGCCTGCTGCTGGTATACTGAAGTGCAGTTTATGTTGGACTGTGCTCCACTCTCACCCCAAAGGGGTATACCCTTCCTTGTCAACCTCCTAAGTAATCCTGGGCTGGAAAACTGATTTCTCTGTCCTTTTGTTGATTCTGATGCTCCGTAATTCATTTTGAGGCATTATTTTAAAGTTGTTTGGAGGCGAATTTGGGCAAGCTAAAGTGAGTCTCTACCTTCACTCTGCCAACTTAGCTATGCCCCTGCCCCAAAACATTTTTCAAATACTCACTGAATGCATCTTAAATATAAGAATATGGCTGGATCCAAGCTACATTTGAAAATGCATGTTTGACTATATTTTCAAAATGTTAATTTTCTCCACAGAATAACTTACAGTGTGAAAATGCATTTAGTCACTCTAAAAATGTTTAAATAATCTAAAATGTTTAAATTTTTCATAAAATGCCTCTGTAAAAAAAAAACTTTTTCTAAATTTTTCTAGATCTTTACTTCTTTGCAGTGATCATAAAAGCTGCATGCCTTAACTCAACCTTCCCTTCTCTTTACAATCAATATCTCTTCATTTTCTGTAGGATATTTCTAGTTAAACATTCAATGAACCTAAAACTTAGTCATTAAGAAACTAAATTTATTAGCTCCCTGAAGAATTACCTATTCTAATATGTACAGCACACTAAACAGCATCACTAATTCTTCCCAATTGCCCAGGTTTATAATTCTGCAATCATCTTGGACTTTTCTCTTTTTCTTCTATGTAATCAATCCCGATTTTCCAAATCTTCTTCTTTTTTTCACAACTACTACATCATTTTTGATGTTCTCATCACTTCCTTCCTGTAGAACTACTAAAAGGCTTCTATCACCACTACTCTTCTTTTGCCTCACCCAAACTACTTGGAGGTTGCTTTTTAAGATTTTTCTTATATTCTCATCATGTCACTTCCTAACTGAAGGACTAAAACAATCTATCATAATATGCCCAATTAATCCTATTTGTAAGGAGTATAATCCCATTCACTCAGGAGTATAAAATAAAATTGAATACAATGGTCTCTTAGCTCTATTCCTATGAGTATAAAATAAAACAGTATATAACTGGTACCTACAGCAACATTCAAAGATGTCACATATAATCTCTTCCAAATTCTTATCTGTTATTTTAAAAAAGGGAATGTAAATTACAGAAAAACGCTGGTTAGAAATACATAGTGTTAACCAGTACAAAAATCTAAAAACTAGCACAAAACAGAAAAACCAATTTATTAAAGAACATTTTTCCACTTAAAACAAATGTTTAAAATTTTTGCATAGGATTTTTTCTATTGATTAAATGAAAATGATTCCAAGTTGCCAGTAGCATCTGTTTGACACTGCAAGGCATTAGTTGAGTAAATAACTATTGCCATGGTAACCTAGCATAAAATTAAGCAAACAAAGATACTAACTCCATAGCAACTTGATTCAAAAATCAAAACTGTAGGAAACTCTCTTTCATGGAAAAAAAAAACACCAAGTGATCATCTTATGAAACAAAAACTAATGAATCTATTAATGCCTTTCACAAGCAAAACAAACTTTAAAACAAATTCATGAAGCTGGAGCAGTCTATTCTTTAGTTAAAGATAGGTTTAAGGGTAGGGACTGGACCTGTGATTTCCCAGGGAAGGAAATGTCTTCTGCCAAGGTGGGTCAGCACCGTCTCTGCAGACCATCACCTTAAAGAATTGGCTGGAGAAGACCTGTGCTCTGCCCAAGATGGCACAGTCAGTGTGTGACACAGAACCTGAGCCTGGGTCTCCATGGCTCTCTCAAACACAGCTCACATGAGGTCAAATCCATTAAATCACTACCCAGCAAGTCTGTCCAGGGCAGTCTGAGTCCCAAAGGTTACTCCCAAAGACCATCTCTTTATCACTAGTGCAAATAGCTACAAAGCCCAGTCTCAGTTCTTGATGTTCTCTCTCCCAAACTTTGAGACTCAAAGTCGGAGACTATACTCGCTTTACCAAGAATGGGAAAAAAAACTAACAAGAAAACCAAGGACCCTACTTTGACAGGGCCATATGACCTCAAAAAGGAGAAGGCCCTAAGGCCTTTCCCTTTACCACATGGTACTGGGGGAGGAGAGCTTCAGGACAGTTTCAGCTAATCAAAGCCAATCAAAAAGGCTTCTCCCAACCACATGGTTAGCCAACTGGACTGGTCACACAATGTCCAGGTGTGCCTCAAAATCAGGGGTGGGGAAGAATAAACATTTCTAAATAAGCCTACAATGTGACAGGCACTGTGCTAAATGCTAGGAATACAAAAGGAAGCAAAAGGCAGTCCCTGTCCTCAAGGAGCTGACAATCTAATGGAAGAGACAACAAATATATGCAAACAAGCTAGATATGGGATAAACATTAAATACAGAGCTACGGTACTAGAATGAAAGGGGTGGGGGAGAAGCTTCCTGTTAAAGATAGGATTTTAGTTGAGACTTAAAGGAAACCAGGAAGGTCAGCAGTCAGAGCAGAGTGGGGAGCGCATTCCAGGCATGTGGGACAGCCAGAGAAGGGGATTAACAGCTCCAGGAGTTAAGTGGTAGAGTAGAAATGGAACAAAGATAGTTCGGCTCTTCCCCAGTCCAGGGTTCTTTACATTGCATTGTTGCCTCACCTTAAAGATAGTTGAAATTAAGTTCCAATAAAAGTCATTTTGGTAGACTACGTATACATTTCCCAGGTGAACAGACTAACTACAGTAAAGGCATGATGTTTAACATGGGTGGGAAATTAGATGTTCTAGTGATTCCAATGGGAGGTTTCCAAGAGGAGGTTAGATGACTACTTGTCTGAGTTGCTGTAAAGTGACTTGGGTATAAGAGGCAGCTAAGACTGCATGACCTCTATATTCTTAATTATAGGATTCTATGGAATGTTTTGACAAATATGAAGTTACTTTATGGAACTGGCAAGGATTTCCACTTTTAAAAGAATCCGAATGTAAAACTAAACATGCCACTGAAAAAAACACTGAACAAACCTAAACCTTTCTTTAGTGATTCAGGATATTTCAGTGGTTGCCTTAGATCTTCATTTTGAGCATCAATTGTCAAAGTATTACCCAGAGTAATAACAGACAGAATTTCTGCCTGGATTGGAAGGAAAAGAGAATGTCCAGTTGAACTCTGACAGAGTCTAAAAGTCTAAATAAAACACATCCTATGAGTTGTAATTTCATGCCCTTCATGCCCTGGCTCCAATCAATCTTTCCAAGCTTATGATACATCAATTCCCCTTCTCATGTTCTATAGTCCAGCCAAGCTAGCCTTCTTGTGTGGCTCATATGTGGTACTGTTTCTCCCACTGCTTTGCCTTTGCACAGGCTGCCTATCACCTCACCCTCACCTCTACCTCAGAATCCCTAGTTTCCTTTAAAACTTAAGTTAAGAGCTACCTCTACAAAATACTTCTCTTAATCTCTTCCCCTCCAGAAGTGACTTTGTTTCATATGTATATGTTGTCCCCTGATGGAATATACACTCCCTCTTGAGGATGGGATGGTTTACTTTTTGTCTTTGAATCCCAGAACTTGACTCAGGGCTTGGCACACAGAAGACATTTAATAAATAACGGATTGATCAATGATTACTATTAGTTTTATTTCTGATAGCAATGAGTCATCAGATAAGGTATCATTAATTGACATACTGCTGTGTACAAAAATCAAGACATACAAGATGGCCAATACACATCAGTGTTTATTTACTAACATATTAAAGGACAGTGAAATAAAGTACTAGTGGACCCAGTAGCCAATGAAAATGAAATTGCCAATCCAAAGAAAAACAGGATTCAATTTTACACACAAAAAAATTTATATACCTTTGCAAGAACATGTCACTTGTATAACGTTAAACTATCCCCACTCTCAAATTCCACAATTACATTTTAAAATAATCTTCAAGTTTAAAAAAAAAAACCCTACATATCTGGCTTGGTGAAAGACTATCACAGCACATTTTACTTTGTCTAAAGACTTGATTGTTTATATATGTCACCGTAAATATGTTATTCAAAATTATCCAAACAGGAAGTCCCTGAAACACAAGCCTCAAAGTCACTACTCTGGAAAGAACTATCATGAACATAAAAGTTTCTGCTCTAATACTGACTATGATTGATATTTCCATTTTTTTTTCTTTTATTTCCGAATCATCACTACTCAATAATCAGACATCCCTGGCAGTTTTGAAACTGGGGGTGTCTTACCTTCTAGTATTCCAGAAAACAGAATGTAATATTTTATGATCATTAAATTTTACTCACTGAAAAAAACTCATTCATCAAATAAAAGAAAAATTTCTCTTTCTTTCAAAATAAAAAGGTCACCGGCTATCTGGTATCTTTTTTAAGGAAGATAAAATGAATTTAAGAATTAACTTTAAAAATCTGCTCATATTTGTGAAGCTATGTATAACTGCTCCCCTGGCAAACCTGGACCTAACAGCCTCCGAGGTGGCACAGGGTACTAAAGACCTTGGGAGTAGTATTTTATCCAAACCAAGAAGAGAGAAGGTTTTTTGAAGGATGAGCCTTCAGATTTCCAGCCCAAGGTGGAGCTTGAGGCACAGAGAGTTTAAAAAGCTCTCAGGAGAAGGCTTAGAGGGAATTTGGAGAAGTCAGGAAGCCCAACCAGAGAAGCAGCACTTGGAGCAGCAGCAGTGGTGGATAAACAGAAATGGACATCTGGAGTCTTCTTCCTTTCCCTAACTGGCAGGTTGTCCTATTAAGACAGTCCAACAGAGAGTGACCGAACTCAGTCGTCTCCAAGAAACTGCTAGAACAATTGCGAATCTCTTTCTCCACCTTGTGCTATTGACCAGAAGCAGTGAGTCACAAAGTTGCCAAATATTTAGACATTTAAACATTTGGTTCCTGAGTTGGTGTTCTGCTATATAGGAAGTATGAGAGGGAAAGAAAACTGGTGGATATTTAATGGGGTATAAGTGGTTCCAAGATCATCATCTTGGCTTGGCTATCAAGAGCTTGGGGAAGGACAGGGGCAAGGACATCTAGGTATCTTACTAGTCATATTTGCATTTTATGCCTTTTATACTTTGCAAAGAAAAGAAGCCACATAGAACTGCTGCCTTCACCTTCTAAAATCCTTAGAAGCTAATGTCCTTTTATACAAAAGGCTATTTGTTTTTTTTTATTTTATTATATATTTATATTATATATAAACAATATTATATATTGTTTCTTTATTATTTTCTCCATCCATTACAGAGAGGAAGGGGAGTGGATACCTCAAGAGAAGGTCAATATTGAATTCAGTACAAATTAATTTATGGAAGTGCTTCCATTAAAAATCTAGTCACTGGCATAAATAATTACATCATAATCCATTTGCCAAAGAAAACTACAGAGTAAAAAAATTAGTTAAGACTATCTACAAGAAAAGATGATATAAGTACACAATGTAGTATGTTACACCTAAACAAAATCATTTCACAAGTAAAAGGGAGAATTCTTCAATACTTTCTACGTAGTCAGTTATTGGCCATTTTATTTAAGGTTGGGTGGAGTCAAGATGGCAGGCTAGAAGCAGGGACCTACCTGAACTCTCCCCCAAAACTTCTCAAGATACATGTAAAATAATGACTCTAAACAAATTCTAGAGCAGCAGAATGCCACAAAATGACAGAGTGAAACAGATTCCCAGTCCAAGACAATCTGGAAGGCCAACAGGAAGGGTCTATTGCACCAGGCTCAGAGTGGAGCACAGCCCATTGTAGGCCACGCTGGCACTGGGACTGGAGCAGGCCTCAGGCCTGAATCACTGACAGTTGTAGTGGTTTCCTGCCTTCTCAACCCACAAACACCAAAGACACCTTCAAAGGTCAGTGGGAAAGCTCTCTCACCTGGGTGAGAGAGGATCATGGTCTAACCCCAGCCCCAGGTCTGCAAGGGGTGAGGAGAAGCACTGGCATTGCAGAGCTGATGGCGGCTATGGAGAGGGAATCCTACTTGCAGTTTCAGAGCAGAAAAGAGTGCTTGAGGCTGCTCACAGACCAGAGTGTAGGCTAGGAGAAGAATAAACACCTCTCCTTTGATCACACCACTTTGGAGGAATTGAAAATTTACAGGTCCCTAGAGATATCTCTGAAAACAGCTGCACAAAACCCCTGAAACTTGGGGCAGTACACCCTCCACTTAACAAAAAGCTCAAAAGTCAAGTAATTGGCTGGGAAAATTACCAGAAAGGGGAGGAGGGGGAAACAAGGCTACATACGGTTGCTTTCTTTGTAAAAAGGTATTTTCTTATGACGACGAAGATCAAAGCACACAACCGGAGAAAGAACAAAGCATACAACTAGAAGAAGACAGCAAGGTCAAAGCTCCTACATTCAAAGCCTCCAAGGAAAATATGAAATGGTCTCAAGTCATGGAAAAGCTCAACAGGGATTTCAAAAACCAAGTAAGAGAAGTAGAGGAAAAACTGGGAAGAGAAATGAGAGTGATACAAGAAAATCATGACAAATGAGTCAACAACTTGCTAAAGGAGACCCCAAAAAATGCTGAAGAAAGCAGCTTCTTTAAAAATAGACTAACCCAAATGGCAAAAGAGATCCAAAAAGCCAATGAGGAGAAGAATCCCTTAAAAAGCAGAACTGACCAAATGGAAAAGGAAGTTTTAAAGCTCACTGAAGAAAATAGTTTCTTAAAAATCAGAATGGAGTAAATGGAAGCTAATGACTTTATGAGAAGTCAAGAAATTATAAAACAAAACCAAAGGAATTAAAAAATAGAAGACAATGTAAAATATCTCAGGGGAAGAACAACTGACCTGGAAAATAGATCCAGGGGAGAGAATTTAAAAATTATTGGTCTACCTGAAAACTATGATCAAAAAAAGAACTTAAACATCATCTTTCAAGAAATTATCAAGAAAAATTGCCTGATATTCTAGAATCAGAGGGTAAAACAGAAATGGAAAAAAATCCACCAATCGCCTCCTGAAAGAGAACCAAAAGGGAAACTCCTAGGAATGTTGTAGCCAAATTCCAGAGCTCCCAGATCAGGGAGAAACTATTGCAAGAAGCCAGAAAAAAACAATTCAAGTATTGTGGAAACACAATCAGAATAACACAGGATTTATCAGCTTCTACACTAAAGGATCATAGGGTTCGGAATATGATATTCCAGAAATCAAAGGAGCTAGTATTAAAACCAAGAATCACCTACACAGCAAAACTGAGCATAATACTTCAAGGAAAAAATGGAATTTCAAAGAAACAGAGAATTTACAAGCATTCTTGTTGAAAAGATCAGAGTGAATAGAAAATATGACTTTCAAATATAAGAATCAAGAGAAACATGAAAAGGTAAATAGGAAAGAGAAGTCATAAGGGCCTCATTGAAGTTGAACGGTTTACATTCCTACACAGTAAGATGATACGTGTAACTCATGAGACCTTTCTCAGTATTAGGGTAAAGGGAATATGTGTACATATTACATATGTGTAGGTACATGTGCATGTATGTATATTTACATATGTGTGGGTATATGTAGGAGCCTTGACTCCACTCTTGCCACTCCAATCTTGTGGAAGTGAATGTTGAAAAATGAAAATAAATAAATCATATTTTAAAAAAAATACTGAGAACCCTTTAGGTTCCACATGCATGCTCATTTCTCTTCTAATAAATCTTGTTTTCACATAAAAAATTATTTAGGGTTAAAACTAAATACATTGAGTTAAGTTGTGGCATGTTTATAAATAGAACTCCCTTAGAACTTAAATACTTACCTTGGAGGAACTAGTGGAGGAAGTTAGAAAACTCTGTTTACATTAGGCTTATAATTTTATTTCCAAATATGACACCTACTTTACCAAATAAGCACATTAACTGTAATGCTATCTAGGGTATTGAGAGGTTGTAATTGGCCCATAGTAACACCGCCAGTTCATGTCAGAGACAGGTCTTAAACACCTCTTCCTGACTCCAAGACCAATACATAACATGCCACCAACTCTACACAATCACAGGGTCACAGAACATTACAGCTGAAAGTCACCAGAGATATCACTCAATGTACTCTCTTGAATTTAACATATGGGGAAACAGAGACCCAGGGAGTTCAAAGGACTTCCCCAAGGTCACATTGCTGATGAAAGGAAGAGTCAGGACTAGAATCTAGATCACCAGTCTCTTAACCCAGCAATCTTTCTACTACATTATATTGCAATTCTGAAGAAAAATGGACAACTGGGAAGGAAGCGAATTGCTACCACCGTCTTCTCCCACCACAGTGCTTATGAATGATCTAACATATAATAAAGCTTCAAAAAGATTTGCTTCGTAGATTTAGTGACTTTAATAGGAATTTATTTGCCAAATCTATCTCCTTAAAAAAATCACCTTTCCTTGGAATTTTATTTGATGCTGCATCAATTGAAGAAACATTTATTAACTACTATAGAGAAGGGATATATTAGGCACTACACTGCAATCTGAATGCCTGCTCTCCATCCCCAAATGAAAATTATGGTAAAGGTCTGTGCATTTCTATAACATGATAAGCATTAAGGGGTAAGGATGCCACTTTCAAAATGAGACTCAGTGAAATCACATCTTAGAGTAATGTGTCTAATTTAACCCCAAAGAAAATTACAAATATCTCTCTGTGTTAAATAACACCCAGTTTTCACATCTGGAAGCCTCTTTTTAATACCCAATAACGTTTCTCTACAATCTATTTATTCTGTTAATAATATATTAAGTGCCTAAAAGAAATAACAATACTAACTAGCATTTCTATAGCACTTGTTACTTCATTTGGTCCTCGCAGTATCCCTGTGAGGCTGATGCTGCCACTCTCTCCATTGTGTTATGGAGGAAAATGAAGCAGAGAGGTTTGCCTAGGATGACGCTGAGAATGTCTGAGGCAGAATTCAAATTCAGGTTCTCCTGACCCCAAGGCTGACCCACTGTCTCTTTACTATGCAGTAAATATTATACTGAACAATGAGGTAAAGAGAGCTGAAATACTGCCCCACAGAGCTTATAATCTTAGAGACAAGACATGTCTCCCGATAAATATGACACAAAAGAGAGCAAAACAAATTCACGGGTGAAACCAAATAAAGAACATCGAAAGAAGCTATTTTCCTGCTGCTTGTTGCCATACTAAGTGTTTTCAAAGAAAAATCAATGTCCAAAGGGAGAGGCAATGGGCACTTGAAAAAAAGAATAAAGAAATTTTAAGTCTTGCATCTTACATATTTTTACTATTCAGTTTTCTTTGTAAAATCATTTATCAAATAGATTATGTTACTATTTATATATACATATAATAAGCTTACCCTTTAATACACTTGTAGCTAATGTACACATATAAATATGCTTGTGTATTACAAATTTTTATTTGGTGGCACTTTTTTAAATGGCTTTGTACTGCAATGATGACGATCTTCTGTCAAGTTAACTGGATGAGCCATTACCAAGAGCCAAGGTCTCAGCATTCAGGAATTCTATATGTGCTTGTGTGTGTTTTTACATAACAGCAGTGTATGGGTAGCAATGTTTTCACTGAAGTATGGGTCATGTGAACATAATCCTTTTCTTTTGTCTCTTTATACTTATTTTTTACAGTTCGACTTTCTATGTGAAATTGTTTTATGATACGTGATATATCTGGTGTTGAGTCAATCTCTACATATACGTGCCAAACATTTTCTGGGAGTACTTTCTTAAATTGTTTTGTACATGTTCTCTGAACTCAACTTGGGGAAGCCCCGTAAAAAAACATATAGTCCCTCTGTAGAACTCATCTATCCAAAAAAATATCAATTAACTACCCACATTTTACAAAGAAGCATACAAGGTACTTGAAGGAGATAAAATGATAAATGAGCCTCTACCGCTATGAGATTTTTAAGATGTGCACCCAATTAACTATATAACAGAAAATTACATACAAGTTACTAAAAAGTATCATTGCTTCTCCTGTTTCAATTAAATGACAATTATTATCAAATCTCCAAAGAGACTCTAATTCCAGTTCTCTGTTGCTCAAGATTATATCCATCTAGCAATATGTAGATCTGCTAAGTTTTTATTCTCTGAAAAAAAAAAAACCTGAAAATTCTATTTCTATTCCCTTCAGTTACAGTAAACACATAACTTATTTCTGAGCACTTGTAAGACTATCAATTCAATCACCTTCTTTTTTACCTAAAGCCTCTATCTCCAAAGTATACAAAAAGGAAACAGAATGCTTACCTATCAGGGCACTAAAAAGTGTTTGTACACAAAGGGGGAAGTTTGGATGAGATAAGGCCGAGGATCCCTTCCAACTCTAAGAGTCTATGATTCTAGAAAACTAATTAGAAAAACTAAGTTACTAGATAACTCTCAGACCTAAAGTCAATTTATTATGCTTTTATTTTTTTTTAAGTTTTAGCTTTCAAGTAGCTTTCTATTTCCTTAGTGTATCTCCTCTATTGAAAAATTAATTATTCAAGTACTGAAAAATTTCATATTCTATTACTCACATAAAACTATAGTCAACTCACAATTACCAAGGACAAAAGTTCGAAATAAAACAGAGGAAATAATATTAAAATCATTTATTTGTGTACTATCAAGAAATAAGCTAGAGAGATGGAGGCAAATTTCACCTTCCCAGTCTCATTCCTTCCTAGCTTAACCCTTCCTACTATGCAAAATACGTGTAGAAGGGTCACCAAGTATAATGAATCAAGCAAATGAGGCTTTCCTCTATGCAACCATAGTGATAAAATATAGAAAAACTTTTCCCCTTCGTTGGCTGCTGTCCTTCATTCTTGAAGAAGACCAAAATGATATCTCTATGAAAAAATCAAGTTTCAATGTGTCTAACCATGGCCGATCAGACAAATACCAGCTAGGAATGCTTTCCCACAAACTGGGCACAAATACCCCAAATCTGTTCATCCTGCATATCCCTTGAGCCATTTCAATCCTGCTTTGCTCATACAGTACAGCACCTTCTCCGATGTGGGCACACCATGCTGACAGGTCCTGTGCCAATGTCTACCATGTCACACAATCAATTTCAAAGTTCCTGAGAGAGACCTTAAGAGTGACCCTTTATCAATTCTTCTGATCACCATGTGATCTCCTGCCCTGTGTGAGTTCTCCATAAAATATTCTGGCAAACGTATGTACATTTTGATTCAAACAACATGGCCTAGCCCATCCAAGTTTCATTCTCTGAAGCATAGTTTGAATGCTTGGCAGTTTAGTTCGAATAAGGACCTCAGTGTCTGATAACTTATCCTGCCAGGTGATCTTCAGAACCTTCCTAAGACAATTCAAATGGAAGCAATTCAGTTTCCTAGCATGGCATTGGTAAATTGTCCATGTTTTCACAGGCATACAACGAGGTCAGCACAACAGCTCTGTAGACCGTTAGTCTGGTAGTCAGTCTAATAATACCTCTTCTCTCCCATACTTTCCTTCTAAGCCTTCCAAACACTGAGTTAGCTCTGGCAATGCATGCATCAACCTCATTATCAATGTATACATCCCTGGAAAGTATACTACTAAGGTAAGTGAACTTATCCACAGCATTCAAAACTTCTCCATTTGCTGCCACTGACGGTTCAACGTATGAATGATGAGGTAGTGGCTGATCAAGCACCTGTGTTTTCTTGGTGTTAATTGTTAGACCAAAATTAGCACAAGCAGTAGAGAACTGATCCATACTTTATTGTATCTCAGCTTTGGAGGCTGCATTGAGTACACAATCATCGGCAAACAGAAAATCATGCACCAATACTTTCTCTACTTTGATCTTGGCCTTTCCAAATTGAAAAATGTACCATCAGTGCTGTAGTTGACCTTGATGCCATGTTCATCTCCAATGAAGGCATTTGACAACATGGTTGAAAACATGCTAAAAAGCATGGGAGCAAGCACACAGCCTTGTTTCACTACATTGGTGACTGAGAAGGCACAAGAGCATTGTCTGCTATCCAGAACCCAGGCAAGCAAGTCATCATGAAATTGACGTACAATACTGATGAATTTCTCTGGGCAACCAAATTTTGAAAAGCTTTTCCCCTCTAAGTGTAACTGCTAAATGGGTTAAATGTTAATCCATTCCATCAGGATCTGAATTTAAATAACTAGAACAGAAGGATTTCCCCAAAGAAAACATAATTTTTTTATCTTTGCAGAACATTTCTAAATCAAAACAAGGTACAAACCTAATTACATCCTGAAACTAAAGATGATGATAAATAGAATGTAGATATGGGCACTATATAGGTGAAAATAAACTATTTGCAAATGCTAAAAATATAATACTGTGACTTCAAAATTTCATCAATGCCAAAATGTTAGAAGTTTTCTCAGAAAGATGTGAAATCCATAGAAAAAGCCCATGTTTTAATGCACGGGTAGGTATTGCTCTCTCAGGCCACCTGCTTCAAAACAAAACAGATGCCAATGTAAACCGGGATTCTGGTCAACCTGGTTCAGAAACAAAAACATACCCAGGAGCCATCAATAAGTCACAGAACAAGTACTCAATTATGCAAGCATTTTTAAGGGTAGGGACTTCAATGAGGGGGAGGGCTGCCTCCCAGAGTATGACATGATCTGAATTCACTCTCAGAATTCAGTAATTAAATAAAACACCTCCTTTAAAAAATTTTTCTTGCTCTTTAGTACAGTACTAAGCTATAACTACACATTAAGTTGATAAAGTACAATTAATAATCTTTATTATATATGTAGTAGTGCTAAAGGAAACACTATACTACCTGCACAGGAAAAATGAAACGTGTAAATAAATAAAATTTTATTTTAATTACATCAGGAGATAAAAGAAGATTGAGTTTATATTTAAACATTTAAATTCTTGGAATTTGCACACTACAACAAAAATTAATTTTTGAAAATAATGCTATTACAAATTTGGCATATATTCATATATCATGCATGTCGATTTACCAAATCATTTCCTATAAAAACTGGATAATTAAAAATAAGTACCATGTTAGACTAAGGAAGAAACAACAATGTAACTTAATGTAACTATTTTGTTGAAATGACAACTACCAAGTTTTTCAAAGTCTCCTCAAAAGATGAACACTTCTGTAAATAGAATTATTTCATACTAGTTTGGGGATGCATAAACATTTAAATACCTTACCACAAGCTAAATATTTAGTTAATTTGGTTTGCAAATAGCTATGCAAGGGAGGTGATCTGTTCTTTCTCTTTTGTCAATGTCACCTCAACCTCAAAACATCAAAACATTGCCAGGCTCCTGACCACAAAGCATGGATGTGGAATCTGGTGACCCACCTAGCTTATCTTCCTGTATCAGATTCCTCTTCCACTCACCACCCAACATTGTGAGGAGATTATTTCCAGTAACAGGAGGAAATTTGAAAACAGAGGAATTCAGGCTGCCAGGAAGAAAATAACCAGAATATAAAATGAGCACTTCCACGTAAAATTTAAGATGACCATTTTTTTAGGGTTACAAGGAACTTTATTTTTCTTAATTTTAATTTATTTTTAGTTCTCAATGTTCACTTCCACAAGATTTTGAGTTTCAAATTTTCTCCCCATCTCTCCCCTCTGCCTACCCTAAAACATTGTACATACTCCCCTTCCTGTAATCTGCCTTCTTTTTTATCACACCTCTCCCTTCTCTCAACCTCTTTCCCTCTATTTTCTTGTAGGGCAAAATAGATTTGTGTTTCCCACTGCCTATATGTCTTATTTCCCAGTTGCATGTGAAAACAATTTTTAACATTCATTTTTAAAACTTTGAGTCCCAACTTCTCTCTCTTCCTCCTTCCCCACCCATCCCCACTGAGAAAGCAAACAATTCAATATAGGTTACACATGTGTAGTTATGCAAAAGACTTCCATAACAGTCATGGTGTGAAAGACTAATTATATTTCCCTCCATTCTATCCTGCCCCCATTCATTTTATTCTCTCTTTTAACCCTGTACCTCCTCAAAAGTGTTTATTTCTAATTACCCCCTCCTCCCATTTGCCCTCCCTCCTATCATCCCCCCACACTCTGCTTATGACCTTTCTCCCTACTTTCCTGTAGTGTAAGATAGATTTTCATACCTAATGTATTGTGCATGTCATTCCCTCCTTAAGCCAAATGTGATGACAGTAAAGTTCACTCTTTCCCTCTCACTGCCTCCCCCTTCCCCTCCATTGAAAAAGCTTTTTCTTACCTCTTTTGTAAAAGATAATTTACCCCACTCTATTTCTCCTTCTCTGCTTCTTCCAATATATTCCTCTCTCACCCCTTAATTTTATTTTTTTTGATATCGCCGCTTCATATTCAATTCTCCCTGCGTCCTCAGTCTATATGTATATAATCCCTCCAACTATTCTAATGCTGAGAAAACTCTCAAGAGTTACAAATATTATCTTTCCATATAGGAATGTAAACAGTTCAACTTTAATGAGTCCCTTATGATCTGCCTTTCCTGTTTACCTTTTCATGCTTCCCTTGATTCTTGTGTTTGAAAGTCAAATTTTCTATTTAGCTCTGGTCTTTTCATCAAGAATGCTTTAAAGTCCTCTATTTCATTGAATAACCATTTTTCCCCTGAAGTATTATACTCAGTTTTGCTGGGTAGATGATTCTTGGTTTTAATCCTAACTACTTTGACCTCTGGAATATCATATTTCAAGCCCTCTGATCCATTAGTGCAGAAGCTGCTAGATCTTATGTTATCCTGACTGTGTTTCCACAATACTTGAATTGTTTCTTTCTGACTGCCTGCAGTATCTTCTCCTTGACCTGGGAGCTCTGGAATTTGCCTCCTATTCCTAGGAGTTTTTCTTTGATGATCTCTTTCAGTTGGCAATCAGAGGATTCTTTCAGTATCTATTTTACCCTCTGGTTCTACAATATCAGGGAAATTTTCCTTGATAATTTCTTCTTTTTTTCTTTTTTCTCTTCTTTTTATTATATTTTTATTTTTTTAATTTATTTATTTCTTGTTTTCAACATTCATTTCCACAAGATTTTGAGCTCTAAGTTTTCTCCCCATCTCTCCCCTCCCCCCACCCCAAGACACCAAGCATTATGATTACCCCTTCTGCCAATCACTTGTCTCTTCTATCACACTCCTCCCTGCCCTTATCCCCATCTTCTCTCTTTGCTTGTAGGGCAAGATAGATTTCTAAACCCCATTACCTGTACTTCTTATTTCCCACTTGCATGCAAAAACAATTCTCAACATTCATTCCTAAATCTTTGAGTTCCAACTTCTCTCCCTTCCTCCCTCCCTACACATCACCGTGAAGGCAAGCAATTCAATATAGGCTATACATGTGAAGTTATGCAAAAGAATTCCATAATAATCATGCTGTGAAAGACTACTTATATTTCCCTCCATCCTATCCTGTCCCCCATTTATTCTATTCTCTTTTGTCCTTGTTCCTCTTCAAAAGTGTTTACTTCTAATTACCCCCTCTTCCCATTTGCCCTCCCTTCTATTATTCCCCCCCACTCCACTTATTCCCTTCTCCCCTACTTTCCTGTAGTGTAAGACAGATTTTCATAACAAATTGAGTGTGCATGTTATTTCCTCTTTAAGCCATATGTGATGAAAGTAAGCTTCACTTTTTCCTTCTCACCTCCCCCTTTTTCCCCTCCCTTGAAAAAGCTTTTCCTTGCCTCTTTTATGAGAGATACTTTGCCCCATTCCATTTTTCCCTTTCTCTTACCAATATATTCCTCTCTCACCCCTTAATTTTATTTTTTTTAGATATCATCCCATCCTATTCAACTCACCCTGTGCCCTCTCTATATGTATATAATCCCTCCAACTACCCAAATACTGAGAAAAGTCTCAAGAGTTACAAATATTATCTTTCCATGTAGGAATGTAAACAGTTCAACTTTAGTAGTCCCTTATGTCTTCTCTTTCCTGTTTACCTTTTCATGCTTCTCTTGATTCTTGTGTTTGAAAATCAAATTATCTATTCAGCTCTGGTCTTTTCATCAAGAATGCTTGAAAGTACTCTATTTCATTGAATAACCATTTTCCCCCTGAAGTATTATACTCAGTTTTGCTGGGTAGGTGATTCTTGGTTTAATCCTAGCTCCTTTGACTTCTGGAATATCATATTCCAAGCTCTTTGATTCTTTAATGTAGATGGAGCTAGATCTTGTGCTATCCTGATTATATTTCCACAATACTCGAATTGTTTCTTTCTGGCTGCTTGCAATGCTTTCTCCTTGACCTGGGAACTCTGGAATTTGGCTACAATGTTCCTAGGAGTTTTTCTTTTCATATCTCTTTTAGGAGGTGATTGGTGGAGTCTTTCAATATTTATTTCACCCTCAGATTCTAGAATATCAGGGCAGTTTTCCTTGATAATTTCTTGAAAGATGATGTCCATGTTCTTTTTCTTTTTTTTGATCATGGCTTTCAGGTAGTCCCATAGTTTTTAAATTGTCTCTTCTGGATCTATTTTCTAGGTCAGTTGTTTTTCCAATGAGATATTTCTCATTGCCTGTTATTTTTTCTTTCCTTTGGCTTCGTTTTATAATTTCTTGATTTTTTTCATAAAGTCATTAGCTTCCCTCTGCTCCATTCTAATGTTTAAGGAATTATTTTCTTCAGTGAGCTTTTGGACCTCCTTTTTCATCTGGCCAATTCTCCTTTCTAGGGCATTCTTCTCTTCATTGACTTTGTGGATCTCTTTTGTCATTTGGGTTACTCTATTTTTCTCCAGTGTTTTTCTTCAGCATTTTTTGGATCTCCTTTAGAAGCAGTTGACTCGTTTTTCATGATTTTCTTGAAAATCACTCATTTCTCTTCCCAATTTTTGCTCTACTTCTCTTACTCGATTTTCAAAATTCTTTTTGAGCTCTTCCATGACCTGAGACCACTTTATATTTTTCCTGGAGGCTTTGGATGGAAGAGCTTTGACTTTGTTGTCTTCTGTTTGCATGTTTTGATCTTCCTTGTCACCAAAGTAAGATTCTATAGTCTGATTCTTTTTTCAGTTTTTGCTCACTTCCCCAGTCATTTACTTGACTTTTGAGCTCTTTGTCAAGGTAGTTCTCTGCTTCCAGTGGGGCTGGGGGTGTACTGTCAGCCTCTTGATCCCCCCATAATCTGCAAGTCTAATGCTCTGGAAATAGTGGCTGCAGTGGCCCCTGTTACTGATGCAGGCTCCTCCACCCCTTCTGCTGCCCTGGGGCTGGGGCCAGACCACTCTACTCTCTCACACAGGTCCCACAGGGTTTTTCCACTGACATTCCAATTTGTCCTCAGCGTTTTGGGGTTGTAAAGTCTGGAAATCGCCACAGGTGCTTGAGATTTAGTCGCTTGAGGCCTTCTCTTCATCTGTGCTATCTTGATTCCAGGAAACAAGCCTCCCCTCCATTCCTGCCTTTCAAGAATACACATTCCCCCTTAAGGACAGATGAACAAACATCTCCATCATTCAGGAATGCTGTTGTCATTCTTGTTGCTGCTGCTGTGGCTGCTGCTGTTGCTGTGTCCAATTCTCTTGGCAGACTCTACGGTGTTTTGCCATTCCCTTCTCCAGTTCACTTTGCAGATGAGGAACTGAGGCAAACAGAGGTAAGTGACTTGCTCATGGTCACAGAACTAATAAGTGTCTAAGGCCATGTGTTGGCCAAAGCACATCTAGATCCAAGTCAGAATTCCCAATAAATAAAGATGTCCTGCAAAGGTGGCTGGCTGGCTGGGGATGATGTGCTCACTAAAGAGCCCGCTAAATTAGCATATCAATATCTATTATACAAACTGCGTGTGTGTGTGTGTGTGTGCGCGTGTGTGTGAGACAGAGACAGAGAGACAGAGACAGAGAGACAAGCAAAACAGCCCTTGGCCTCACCGAGTTTGCATTCTAACAGAGAAAGTCAACGTTAGAGGGGGTGTGATCAGCAGCATGCTTTGGAGGTATCTGGGAAGTGCCCAGGTGACCTAGTTCTGGGCATAAGGTAACAGCTCTTGCCCCTGGGCAAGAGTCTGAGTCATGTTAGCTTGTCTGTGGTTCATCATTTGTTCTTGCCATGTGATCGGCACATCCTCTTTTTCACTTATATGTGTCTATTTTATTATTTCTTATTTGTCATGTGATGTAACCTGCTCCTTCCCACTACGTACCTCACCATTGCCCTTTGTTTGATTCTAAACTTCAGTTCTTTGAAAACTGTCATGTTCCTTGCCTTGAAGCCATACAAAAATGGCACAAGACAACTGGTATTAAGAATACTAGCCTGTGTTTCAGAGAAAAACGTGAGTTCATTAAAAGAGCAATCCAACCTGTTATCCTTCCAGTCCAGGGTGGCTGAATGAAAGGAAGGAAAGCTACGTTGACAGAGGTCAGGTGACTTGCCCGGAGTCACAAAGTTAGTACCAGTCAAAGACAAGACTTAGATAGTGAGGGAAAGTGAGGGGGAAAGGGAAGGTCATATTCCACGTGCAAGGAATAGATGTACCTAGGTAGGAAGAGAGCTGTTCTCGAAAGGCTACAAATGGATTTGCTTAAATGAGCGAGAGCCCAAGCTGGAGCAAATGAGAAATGATACATGTGAAAGCAGTGTAGAGGGGTGTGTCTTTCCCCAGAACCTTACACAGAGAAACAGAATAAGGCTGCAAATTCTGATCAAGGAAAAAATAATAACTGAAAAGCCATGTAGCATAAAAATATATTTTGGATAGAGTGCTGGATTCATCTCTTCCTCAGATACTCAAAAGCTGTGTGATTTCAGGAAAGTGACTGTTTCCTCACCTATAAAATGGGAATAATAACTTCTACTACCTACTAAACAAGATGATTATACTAGGCACCTTAAGGCTTTATATAAAGGTAAGTTAAGGGGACCCAAAGGGCAATTAAAAGACACAATGGGCGTGTTTAGCATCTGGAAAATAAATGTCTACTGATTAAATATGTCGCAACATATTGACAACCCTGGCACACATGCAAGAGGCAGTATGAAAGACACGATTGAAAATATGCATTTTCATCTTTTTACATGATAGCATATGTATAATCTACATCAAATTACCTACCATTTTAGGAAGAAGGGAGGGAGGAGAAGTAGGGAAAAAAATTTGAAACTCAAAAATCTTGTAAAAATGAATGCTAAAAACTATCAATATGTAGTTGGGGGGAAATACTACTAAAAGAAAGAAAATATGGATTTTCAATAGGAAGCAGACCAGTGGTGTAACTAAAATCAAAGATAACAGACAATCTGAGAGTGACATTAGCAGAAACAGAAGAGTCAAAGGAGGCCCTTCAGTACCTCAGGTAGATCTTTACGAAGCATTTATGAAAAGATGTGAGACAAAAACTGCATTAGACACAAAGGCGCTGACGGGCTGCCGCTGGAACTGATAGAGAAGCACCTATATAACTGAAATCACAGGTGTATTAAAGTAAAATCTCGGCTTCAATAATAGGTTAAACAATCATTTATAAAGCAACTACGTGGAAAGAACTGTACTAAGCACTGAGAATACAAAGACAAAAATGAACCCAACCTCTTCCTGGAAGAAGTTACATTTTTTTCAGTGAGCTTAAGGCACAAACTGATATTTGATTGAATCAAATGATATCTGAAAAGGGGAACAAGGCTTTATACTAAAGTGTCTTTAAGGGAAAATCAAGAAATCCCCCTGGAGCAACATTCATTTAATACTCTTAAATCTGTTGTGAAAGCTACTTTTAAAAGGACCCTAAAGGTTAACTTTAAATTAAGAGAAAAAATGTCATATTACACAAAAACAATTCCTAATGAAAATTACATCATTTCTCTCCTGGGCTAAGGCTAAAAAAAATTCAACATGTGGTCTTGAACACTAATATTATTTCTTTTGCAGCAATGGTTTTCTTCCCCTGGAACAGAGCCTACATACTTAAAATTTAAAAAAAAAAAGGCAAAGTCATAATAAACATGTGTTTGCAGGAAAAACTAACACACCACAAGCTGAGGAATTTCAGAAATATTCATCAGAAATGAACTGGATCCCACAATGGCACGTTTCCAGCACAGCACCACAATGAAGGGGCAGCCACCCTTATATCTGGGGTCCAACTTCTCAGAAAAAGAAAAGGAAAAAAACTGCAGGTGAGTTCTACATTTCTCTTTGTAACTGATTTGGCCAAGCATCTACCTGAGACCTCACACTAATAACAGAAACCATAAATAAAAGTTTGTAAATATATACACATATATGTATAACATACACATATATGTATAATATACATGTGTATGTATAATATACACACATATACATACATGTATATGTGTGTATATGTATGTTTATGTATATGTGTGTTTGTATGCGCACACAAGAAAACCCCCAAATGCCCAAATCCACACATTGGTTAAATATTAGCATTACTGAGCTAAGCGCTCAGTGGAAACAAAGTTACCTGAATACATAGTACTAATTATAAACCACCAAGTACAACGGAATGGTATCTAATCTCATCCCATTAGATCCAAGCTGCTACAGCTATGGCTATGGGAAGAAGGGTGGAAAAACTCCCATTCTCTGCTGCCCTCTTTCTCCCCTTCTCTCCCCCTCCCATCGCTACCATAGGGTTAGAGGCTCAAACCTCAGAGGGGCAACTGCTAAATTTTCAGTGTGAGAATTTACACCTCAGAAGTTGGCAACCGCTACAAATCTCGGCTGGATTTATTGTTTTGTTGACAGCCCAGACTAAAGAAAGTGTTAAAAATGCAGATTAAATGTAAAAGTGTGTACACAACCCCACCTCTAGCCCCCAGGGTTGTTGAGCATTTACCAACACCCCCTTGCCCGAGGTCCTAACGTAGGTGAACTTAACTGGATTCCCCTGTTGTGAATCCAAAGCTCATGTGGGCTGCTGGCCCCATCATAAAGATCTGTACCAAGCACAGGAACAGCTCTGCATCACTTGAATTGTAACCACTTACCACTCTAATTCTTGAATCCCCAGAGTTCACAGTGTGAATGTCAAAAGAACCACCTGAGGAATGCATTCATTAGAGTAAAAATGAAGACTTAGAATGTTCATCCCAAAATGTTGCATTACCATCCTGCTATTAAATGTAACAATAGTTTCTTCCTTCCCAACCTATCAGAGAAAATTTAGATAAGAGTTAACTTGGGATCTGTGAACTTTTTTTTTATCTTGATAACTACATTCAATACAAGTGATTTCTCCTGTAATCTTATGTATCTTATTTTTATGGATATTAAAACATTCTAAGAAGGGTCTCATTGGCTTCATCAGACTGCCTATGGGGTCCAAAACACAAAAAGGTTAAGAATCTTTGCCTTCGGAAGTACTTAAAAGTTCTTTGAGGAAAAGTTTCCTATCCAGATCTTAGACCTACTTCCAAAAGATCTGCATATGCAGCATCACCTTCACTATTAGTCTGCTTTGTGTAACTGGCATCGTATATGCACTATGAGGGAGCACACCCGGAGGTTTGTTTTCATTACTTATGCACATGGGTACTATCCACTAAGAGACCCCATCTGCGAAAAAAATCGAAGGCAATGACGGTCGGACACAGCGATTGAGCATCTTTTTCTACGACGCCTGCGACATGCCAGGCACTGTGCCAAGTGCTTTTCATCCTCATAGCAATCCTTCTAAGTAAATGCTATTATGATCCCCATTTTACAGTTGAGGAAACTGAGGCAAACAGAGGTTAAGTGATCTGCCCAAAGCCACACAGCTAGTAAGGGTCTGAGGACAAATTTGAACTCAGGTCTTTCCGACTCCAAGGCCAGAGGTCATCAGATGCTTATCAAAGAGTAAGGAATCTTTTCATACCCAGATGATAAACCACACAAAATAAACAAGCGAAAACATAATTTAAAGTTATTTTCCTTGATAACATAAAACATTTATCTCATCTTTTAAACTAAAATAGAGAATATAAAACTTTATTGAAAAAGTTCTAAAAACATTCATTTAGCTTCATACTACAGTCAAGGAGGCAGAAAGGGAAATGAAAAAAGAAGGCAAAGTAGGGAGCTGGGGAGAAAAGATAAATTAAGGAATGAAGAAGTATTTTAAGCACTTTTATACATATTTACAAATCTGTCCTCAAAGTCTGAGAGTTTCAATTAGCACATGTACATTTATTAAGCACCTACTATATGCTACAATAGTAGGCCAGTTAGGTGATACCACAGTGCACAGAGCTCTGGGCCTGGCATCAGGAAGACTCATCTTTATGAGTTCAAATCTGGCCTCTGACACTTCCTAGCTGTGTGATCCTGGGTAAATTAGAAAATTTAAATTTTCATAATAAAATAATAAATAAAAGAGAATAGCAGACTGTCCATTGGTCATTTGTAGCAGTGAGATTTCAAGTGGGTGCATGTTGAAATTTTCAGGTAATTGTTAGAAATTCTCCTAACGTAAAATGTCCTGAGGCTCTGTAGAACGTAGAATAGGCCAATATTACTTATTTCCCAATAACTACAGCCAGTAAAACTCAAGTACAGGAACTTTATGCACTAGGCTAATGGCATTCAAATAGTATCTCAAAATGGGCAAGTTATTCAATCTCTCATAATTCTTGATTTAGAGGATAACACTATATCTTAGAGTTTCTTTATATAAAGCATACAGAATTATATAAAGCTGGAATCTGGGTCTTCAGAGGTAATCTAATTCAACTCCATTTTACAGATAAGGAAACTGAGGCCTTTTCCTTCCCTGAGGAAGCAATTTTTCTATAGTATCAGCTTGAAACTTGGTTTCTTGATGGCTTAAATGCTGATCTATTATACCAAAACTGCCTCCCAAGTAAATTTTAAAATACTTATCATGGTAATCCTTGCAAGTATATATACATACATACATATATGTCCCCAAAGAGTTCTGGTATAATTTTAAGCTCTAATAGCATAAAGAGCTTTACTGCACTAAGACTTCTGGCATACCTTATATCAGAAATGACCAATGATACCACTGTCTTTGCTTTAAAGATGTTTTACAGTGTTTCATTTAGAGCAGTGGCTCTTCAACTCTTTGGCTTCAGGACCCCTTTATATTCATAAAAGTTACTGAAAACCTCCAAGAGCTTTTATTTAATATGGTGAATATCCATATCTAGTATAGATATTTACCATATTAGAAATTAAAACTGACAAAATTTTTAAATACTTATTTTAAAATAATAATAAATCCATTATGTATTAACATAAACAACATTTTATGAAAATAACTTTTCCAAAACAACAAAAAAAAATTTAGTAAGAAGAGTGTCACTGTCATATTTTTAGAAGACAACTAGATTGTCATATCTCTCGCTACATTCAATCTGTTGCAATATGTTGTTTGGGTTAAAGTACATGAAAAAAATCCAGTCTCACACAGATATGTGTTTGGAAAAGGGAGTAGTTTATTGGGCAAATAATGTCTTTTTAACATTTTGAAAATTTGATTTTGAAAATTGTTTTGATCTCTTCAAGGACCCAAAAAGATCTCAGAGATCTCCAGAGGTGGATTTATGGTCAGCTCTTTAAGAATCCCTCATTTGGGGGCCTTGTTAGTAATGCTAAAAAGAAAAAAAAGTTCAGGTGGGCAAACAATTTAAATGAAGTACTGCTTTAACAAGAAGGAAAAGTCAACCTATTTTTGCTTAAGTGGTTAACAACAGTAAAAATTTAAAACCTGACTGATATCTTCAAGTCATTAGCTAACTCCTTAATCTTCCCTCACTTATCCTCCATCCCTGTTCTCTCATTTTGCCCTATCTCTGAAGGCCCTGGAGCGAAGGCTCAGGAGCATCTACTGGAGATGTTAATAGCAGGGATTGCTACTTCTGTCTTCAATTGACTAAAGCATTTCTAAAATTTCTATGTCATTACTCAACAGGAATCCAGATAATGTTAACATATATGAAAATGTCTTGAAAATGTATAAACACTAAGTTAAATATAATTGCCTAAGTCACACAGTAGAGGTAACTAAATTCTACTTTTCTGTATTATCAAAATTACAGGAAAACTGAGAGACGACCCCAGAATCAGAATGCGAGAGTTAGAAAAGACTTCCATGACCACCTAGTTCATCCCATTGAGAAAAGGAAAGCAAAATGAACTTTCAAAGTAATTTACTTTTGTATCAAAATTTTTTTAAGTTTAAAATTTTTTAAGTTCCTTGTGGGTAAGGACTAGGTCATCTCATGCTTCTTTTTCATCCCTCCAGAGTGGCTGGGCGAAGTGGAAATTTCATAAATTCTTCGTAACTAACCAAGAAGAGATAAAATAAGGAAAATTTGCTTTGGTTATTATTTTCTGTCACTAATAAATCTCCAGAAAAGAAATCCCCTTAAGGGATTTACATAATTGCTTTTTTAAAAAGCTAAAAGAAAGTATAAATAAAAAAAATTCTCTAGAGTATTCATTGAATAAATTTAAAGATACTAATTAATTATATTGCGTAAAGAAGTAGATATACCCCAGGAAGACTAATTTCCAGAACAATGACGAGAAACGCATTTCTACTGCTGCTCTCCTTAGTGCCAGCGGCATCACAGGTTGTTTAATTTTTTTACTATCATTGCCATAATCCCATAGTGTTTGTTCAAGTAATAACTCAAAATTATTTTTTAATCTATTTTGTTGTTGGTCATTCATTCAGCAGTGTCTGACTATTCACGTCCCCATGGACCACAGCACTGTTGTCCTCCACAATCTTCTGAAGTTTATCCAAACTCATGTTTGTTGCTTCTATGACACTATCCATCTCATCCTCTGTCGTCCCTTTCTCCTTTGGTCTTCAATTTTTCCAACATCAGGGACTTCTCCAATGGACCCTGTGCTCTCATTATGTGGCAGAAGTGCTTAACCTTCAGCCTTGGTATCTATTCTTCCTACAAATAGTTTGCATTATTTTTTTTAACTACTGAGTGATTTGATTTCCTTGCTGTCTAAGGGACTCTCAAAAGTCTTCTCCAGACCCACAATTTGAAAGCATCAATTCTGTGGTGCTCAGTTTTCCTTATTTTAAATTTATGGGAGGATTTCAAAGAACTACCAATGGTCTTCATCCAGAGTAATATGGTTTCTCCAGCAGAGCCATCACCTAAGGCTAACAATAGGATGTCTGTCATTCGTGAAAAAACAGAAACTTTATAGTTTCAAATATTGATAGAACTTACTCCATTTCAAAACTGGATGAAACCTAAAGAAGACATCATCTAAACAGTTCTAACACACCATTTTCATGATATATGAGCATGATTTTCATCACTGCCTTAATGGAATGTCATACATCTTAAAAGATTCCACATAGGAAACGAAAACATGATACTGCAACTCTGGGACAGTCTAAACATTCTAAACCTTATAAGGAAATGGCCAAATCAATCAAAACATGAGCACTGCCTGTTTTCTTAAACACAAATAAACTATAAAATTAAAAACCAAAGATGAATAAATCAAACAAGATAAGGAAGGAAAAGTAAAATTTAAGCAAAGGGGATTTTTTTATGTTATTAATTAATAGCAATATTCTCAGTAACCCAGTACAGAACCTCCAAATTACAAATTCATGTAAAGCTGTCAAAGGAGTATTCTGGCCTTATCAAAAGATTCACCCACATTTTAGCCTGGTTGAGAGATAAGGCATTTGCTTAGTTGACATTTAACAGTAGTGATCTGTTTACCCATTAAAATCATCGATAGGCTGAGTTGCAACAGCTTAAAATTAGCCACTTTAGAAAAGGATTGTAATTCAGACAAACAGAGATCATCTTTCAAGTAACTCCTATTAAAAACAGTAAGTGTCCTCTGTGAAGAGTAGGAGAATACATTTCTAAATTTCAGGGAAAAGTCATGTTGGATGGAGACAAGAAGTGTTAATTTGGTGATTGCTCTAAGGAAGATACAAGTTTTTGTTTTGTTTTGTTTTGTTTTGTGCAGAAAAAAGGGAAGCAGAGCTGAAAACCTCTAGAAGAGAAACAGAAAAAACAAAAATACTCGGACTTTTCCAGTTCCTTCATTCCACTATTTTGAGTATAAAGGGTAGAAAGGAGCATATGCAAAACTGACCTTTGTGCTTCTAGCCCACTTACATGTGTGACTCAGGACTGAAGGGACTTGGCAATTTGGGGATTATGAACCTGGAGCCAGGAATGATTCAGCACTGAACCTTGGCACTTTGTATAATGTGACAAAACCTAGGAGGTCTGAGGGGGAAGAAGGGCAAGGTAGAACTGCATCAGTTAAAAAGAAGAGATAGACAGCTCTGGGCTCCCTCTCTCATGGTGCTATTAGTAGACTTTCCATAATGGAATGAGGGAGAATGGGTGTCAATCTCACTCTGCTTCTTCAGAAAAGCTTGGACTCACCTAGGCAAGCTTGTGCCTGGGCTTCTGGTTGCCTCTCCCCTTGGTGTTTCCTAAATAGGTGATCTGACATCAGTGAAAATGGGTATGTCCAGGTTAAGAAGTAACCCAGGTTTGAAGGTCCTGGGTCCATTGGGTGCCCCTGACTGTCAGCAAAGGAGGGTCTTCATTGGAGAAGGTGACCACTGGCAGAAATATGACCTGGAGTTGTTTAGACCGTGCAGAAACAAGGTGAAATATGGCTGTGCCTATTCAGTGGTGCCACAAATGGCTTCATGTTTTGATGTTTGTCACATATTACCCCTCCAGAGTGTGATAGCAGTTATAACGTACAGATTGCTTCTGTCTTAGCATTGTGGAGTCGTTATTGTCTTCTAGCATTTCTTTTGTGTATAGGAAACAAACACCTGTCCCATATCTGATTCATAGTATACATGAAGAACTTTTCTACTACCCCTCCCCATTGTGAGGAGACCTAGATGAGAGTCAAAAATTAAGCCTTCAGCAATTTTCCTTAGAGTGCTAAGGTAGGGGACATAAAGGAGTCAAAAAGTTGAGAAAAGGAGCCTCATCTCTCTCATCAGACAACAAGTTTCAACAGGAATGGGCCCCTTTGTACCCCACTAGTAAGTCCTAAGCACAGTAGCCCGTTGGTAGAAAAGTGGGTAGACATAGCACTCTCACCAGATGTCCTTAAAGTCAGATAAAAATGGCTGTAGCTCAATGGGATAAAACTAAACATTTACAATTTACAAAAAAATTTATTTTTCCCTAAAGATGGCATGTATTTTAACCGATGTTTTCTTAGGGAAGATTCCTAGAGTACAGTAGTACCATAAATCCCAAGGGCAAAAACCAGAAAATGTCACAGAACCTCATGTATGCTACCTTTTTTATGGGAGTAATATAAATATACCCAAAAAGGGTGTAAACCAATTAAATAATACAATGCCATTTTACAATATCAAAATAAGATTACTGGTATGAAAAAATAAAGGAATAACAAAAAAGTAGGAGGTTAAATAAAGAAAAGCATCACATTTTTAGTAAATGAAATTTGTGGACTATTGTTTATAGGTTAAAAATTAAAATAAAGAATTTCTTGGGTCAGTTGATACTAACCCAACCCAAGCTTCAACTGCACATCATGAAACAGGTCTCATTTATTTTTCCTAATCTCATCATCCTAGGAAATAAATTATTTGTTCTTCTGTGATGTACTAAAAAGGCAGAAATATTATAACACAAGGCAAATTAACAAAACACCAATATACCCAAAACAAGCAAAACAGGCTAATATTCCTTGCACCAGGAATTACTGTCATTTATTAAATGGGGAACCAAAGTACCAGTAAACGACTTGCCAACGTCACACAAACACAAGGCCAAAATCAAAATTATGAATTTTTATTTTCTATTATCATTAGGCTAAACTCATGATCTTTACAAATACCATAAGGATAACTCAAAGTACGATTTTTTATTATAACTGCCTAGAACATACTGAACTAGAACATACTAGAACATACAAATACAGATGTACACTACATCTGTCTCTTTCCTGGAAACCAAATTTTACAAACAAATGAAGTTTAAAACTTTTCAAGGCGAACACGCTGAGGGAAAAATTTAACATCAACGTGTCATTATAAAAAGAAATACTACTGAATAGGCCAACTACAAGAATTTCACACTAGAAAAACAAAAGTACTATCTTTTAATACCTTAAAAGTCGTTAACAAAACAAAGGTTATCAAGTGTCAGCAGTCTGAGCTAATGTGCAAAATCTTTGTTAAGAGTATAGACAATGCAAACCATATGATTATATAAATATGTTTAACCCTCACCGGAAAATCAGGTTCTAGAAAGCCAACACATTAAATTATGATAGCCATTACTCTCCCTGAGCTTAATCTATCAAATCTGTTAGACATACTTATCTAAGCCAGCTTTTGAAATATGACATGTCAATTTTTACTCCTCCCAGAACGGGCAAGCACACAAGCCTGGAAATTCTGAACACAGGAATTGACAGAGCCCGTTCAAAATCAGGTGAGTAGGTTAGAGTAAGAAGTAGGGGCGGGGAGCCAATAAAATAAAATAGCCATTTATAGAGCACTTCAAGGTGTGTAAAGTAGTCTACATATTTAATTTCATTTGATTCTCCCAGTAATTCTGAGGTGGGTGCTATGATCACCTCCATTTTATACAGATGAAGAAACTGAGGCAAACAGGTGGAGTGATTTGCCAAGGGTCACACAGCTACTAAGAGTCTGAGGCCTGATCTGAAATCAAGCCTTTTTGCCTCCAGGTCCAGGGCTCATACTCAGTGCACCACACAGCTGAAGAAAATTCTGCTCCCCCCCCCCTTTATTTCCAATGGGAAACAAAAGCACTATAATTTTATATTATGGGTTAAACTAGGCAAGTAGAGGAGTATAACCTTACTCTAAGAAACCTACAATAAGAAGTTTCAATGGGAATACAGTAAATTCTATTAGTAGCTCCAATAGTGAACAGGGCAATCAGTCATATAACCATTTGATTATACAATTTTACTACATATTAGCAAGATCAAACAATGCTTGGGGTAAGCAACAACATACTTACATAGGATTATTTTTAATTACCCATGAAAATAAATGATCACTTCAAACAGTATCAGAAACTCAGGTACCCTCCTACACACTGCAGATGCTGAGAGAAGGTAAATATATTGTCATTCAAGAAGCTGGGGAAAGCATGTATGCTGTGATTTGGAAGTGAAACATCTCGGACATCATGTAGTTCAATCCAATTTCATTTTTACAGATGAGACAGCTCAGATCCAGAGAGTTTAAAAAACTTATCCAGTTAAACAGGTAAAAAGGAAAATAGGATTTCAGGTCCTCTGAAATCCAATCCAGTGCTCACTACTATATTATATTGTTTCTCTTCAAGTTTGCATTAATAATCAACTGACAAATATTTACTGGGTTATCTATGTGCAAAGTAGGGTGCCAGCAGCAACAGGAGATAGGGACATATGAGACCATCAAAGAACTTATGATCAAGTTAGGAAGATGAAACATAAGTACAAGAAAAGCTAAAAAACTTACAGAAGGAACATGAGACAATACTTGATTAAGTATTAAATGAATGGTACAAGCAGTCAATGCTATAAATTCAGAAGAAAAAAACGTTACTCTGGGTTGGAGTTAGGTTTGGAAGACTTCCTGAAGGAAGTAGGACTTCAGCTTGACTGAAGGATGGAAAGGATTTTTCTAAATCTAGTTTTTATCTAAATCGATAAAATGTATCTGATGATGGTTCCTGAACTTTGATTTGGAGGAGGGAAATGTTCCCTTGAAATTGTATTTCTTCACATTTATGTTTTACAATAGCAGGTTTGTAGGCTGTGTAGCCATGAATAGTAAGAGTGGAAAGAAGGTTAATGACCTTTTATGTGACTACAGAGTTGGAATGAAAAGCACCTATTATGTCATTTCTTAAAGCTAAATTTTTTTATTAAAGGTCATTCCACTAAAACAGCTAAATAATGACTTCAATACAAATGTATAAAACCACTGGATGATATGTCAAATTGTATGCAAGAGTGAAGGACAGTTATCCATAAACTGAAACAAAGATATTGTGTGCCAATTGCTTTAGCCTTTCTCAACAATTTTTTTTCTAAAATATACAATGATAAGTGTAAAAGTACATTCAGGTATTTAGCATACTTTCCAATATTAAGATGGGGCTGAGGGGAGTTAGGTCAAAAAGAAACAACTTTTTATTTTGATTTATACACTAAGTTAAGAACAACTTAAAGTATACCAAAGGTGCGTGCTAAATTAAAACGTGTTCACAAATATTTTCACTTCACCATCATTGGAAAATAGATAAGAGATTCCAATTTAGGGTCCAAGCTTGTGGGATCAGCTGGGGGAACTTTCTGTAACAAGTGAGTCAGTCTCTCCACCTGGCTGAACATTTAAAAGAGCTGGTCGGAGAGCATTCCAGGCACAAGGAACAGGAAAAGGAAAAGCAAAATGGCAGGAAAGATATATCAGGCAGCAGGGGATAGGCAGTTTATCAGTCAAGTCAACACGCATTTATGAAGTACCTGCTATGTGCGGGGTATTGTTCTAAATATTAGAGTTACAAAGAAAGGTTAAAAAATTTTTTGATAGTTTCTGCTCTTAAGGAGCTAAAAGTCTAATGGGGAGATAACATGCAAGTAACTATGTACAAATACGACCTCTAGATACATAAACAAAATAAACTGGAGATAATCACAGAGGGAAAGCATTATCACTGAAGGGGAAGAGACTTCTTGTAGAAGATAGGGTTTTAGCGGGGACAAATGAAAATAGGAGTCAGAGGCAAGCAAGTAAAGAATTCCAGGCATGGGGGACAGCTAGTAAAAAATCAGAGAATTAGGAGATACATTATCATGTTCAAGAAACAGCAACTGAATCACCACAGAGTACAAGGAGGTAAGTGAGGCTTAAGAAAACAGGAAAGGTAGAAAGGGGTCAGGGTTAGACTGTGGAAAAAAATCACTTGTACTCCAATTTGGACACAAAACCCTAAATCTCACAATAAATACTCTTGGTGATCATGTTACTGTTACCATTTGAGTACTCATTTATACATACATACACACACCACATTTCAGTTAAGTTTTGACAACATCCTGAGAATTGTACCACCATCTTTGGGATAAAATGTAAAACTCAACTGCAGATATGGATAGTACCCAGATATACTTAAGATCTTGAAAGAGAGCAATGAGTTTAAAATGGCATTTTTTTATTATACTTCCAAGTATTCCTTCCCATTTACCAGTAGATTCTCCCTATATATTACATATGTATCTTAATTAAAAAGAAACATGGCAACTTTTACAAAGCCATTGAAAGCAGAAAAGCTACCCAAAAATCATGTAAAATTCCCTTGATGGGTTTCTACTATTACCCTTCAGCAACAAAGATAAGAAAAAAGGTAATGCTCACTTTGGAGCCAGGATAAAAAAGAGAATCATGTTCAGATTATTCAGAAAGAGCTACTTACCTTTAAGTCGTGTTTTTATATAATACAGAAAATTAGGCAAAAACTGCATAATTCCTTTACATAGATATTTATAGACATCTAATCTACAATGTAATGAGTTATTATTTTAACTACTACAGTTCCTAGAAGATTGGCATATTTTTATATTACCCAGAACAATCTGATGGTATGATGTATACTTGGAAAATCCTAGAGAATCAGCAAAGACACTAATTGAGATAATTAGTAGCTTCAGCAAAATTACATGCTATAAAATAAACCCTCAAAACTCAACAGCATTTCTACATAATAATATATAACATAACATATATTTCTTTATAATAATATAATAATAGCAAAGCCCAAGAAGCAGTAATAGAAAGAGAAATACCTTTCCAAATAACTATAAAACGCATCAAATGGTTGGGGACCAACCTACAACAATACACAAGAGACTTGCATTGACTCAATTATAAAGTGCTCCTCAAGGAAATACAGAGCAACTCAAGTAGCTGGAGGAATATTCAGTACTCATGGCTGGGCCATGACAATATAACAACAGTGAGCAAACCGCCAAAATTAATTTATACTTTTAATGCTATGCCAATCAACTTACCAAGCTCTTTACAGAATCTGAAAAAATAACAACAAACTTAATTTCAGAAAACAAAAGATCTAGAATATCAAGTGAAATGATGAAAAGAAGCAGAGGCAAAGGAGAATAGCACTTCCAGACCTCGAACTATATTATAAAGCAACAGTCATCAAAATCTGGTTTTGATGGTTAAAAAACAGAGACAGATAATATTGGTTAAAAAAAGAAAAAGATCGTTGAAATAGACTAGACAAGGGAGAATCAGAAACAATAGAACTCAATAACCCAATGTGTGATAAAGTGGAAAACAAATTACCCTAAGCCAAAACCCTGACTTTAATATTAAAGGATCATACTATACAAAATTTATGAAAACAGGATGACACACATCTCACAGGAATGATAAGGAAATGTATCTTAAACAAACAAGAGAGGTGATCACAAAGGATAAAATAGATAATTTTGATTACTTGAAACTGAAAAGCTTCTGCACAGGCAAAATTAATGTACCTGGGTTAAGAAGTGGCCACATGAAAAAAAAAATCTTTACACCAAATTTCTCTGGTAAGAGTCTGATACATAGTCAAATGGGAAAAAAAAATCTTTGCATCAAATTTCTCTAATAAGAGTTTGATATCCAAGATATATAAGTAATTGACAAATATACTATGTGCATATGTATATACAAAGAAAAGAAAGAGACAAATACATATCACACAACAGAGAAGTGGTCAAGTGATAAAACAAACAGCTCTCAAAAGAAGAATTGAAAAGTACTCAAAATCACGTGAAAGAATGCTCCAAATTACTGATAATAAGAGCCATGCGAATCAAAACAACCCTGAGGTTTCAACTCTTGCCTTGCAAATTAGGAAAGATGATTTAAAAATTGCAGGAGTCAATGTTGGAGGGGTTGTGGAATGATAGGCATAGTAGTACATTGGTGATGGAGCTATAAAATGGTATATTTATTTTAGAAAGAAATTTGGAATTATTTAAATAGTACTGCGGTTGTGCATGTTTTAGTTGAATTATTCTTTTTTTAAGTAAATGAATTTCCTAAGCTTTGCACCTGCCTGTAATATGCTAAAACATACACAATCTCAGACCCAAAGTTTCCACTGCCAGGCATGTAACTCAGAGTCAAAGGTTGAAAATGTAGTCCTACATACACCAAAGTATTACTTTTTGTAGTAGAAAAAACTGGAACACAGTAGATGTGACAGCCTCACTTCCCTATTAGGGGTAAATGTAAGTGTCCACAGGGGTATGCAGGCCATTCAGGGAGGATCAACACCTCTAGTAGAAGGACTTGCTGAGCCCTTTTCAGGGCTGCTCATCCACATTTGGTGTCCACCTGCCATTCAACTCTCCACTATGGTTCCAAGAAGTTCTGGTATGTGCAGCAGCCACACCCCAATAAAATATTCTCAGGAGATGGGCTAAACCTGGGTGAGGGCAACTGGCGGGCTGCAAACCTGTCAATGAGTTAGGTGGTATCTGTCAAGCACATGAAGACTTTCCCCCATTGGAAAGGGCAGATGAGAATAATTTGTCATAACGGCTTTGGCCGCTGAAGTAGATTCTAGGGAGCGCTTAAAGCTTGCACAGATATCCAAGATGACAAGGTTATCTACTAAATCCTCAGCCATTTACAATAATCCTGACTTTTGTCCTGCCACTAGACTTGGATGACTCTGGAAGAGGTGGGTGAGGCTGACGACTTTGCACAGTTCTGTCTCACTTAAACTCAATTAACAAGCAGGTCAAGACATCACTGTTACGAGATATCACCGGTCCTCTTCAAAACAAAAAACGAACAAGAGTCCACAATAATATCACCTAAAGTTTCATGGTATGTGAATGCAATGGAACACTGGGATGTTAGACTGGAATAAGAAAGAATAAGAAAGTCTCAATGTGAAGAACACAGTGAAACACAGAAACACCGAGACTGATGCTGAGCAACGTGAACAGATCCAGGAAAATAAGAAGCAATGACTACAATAATGTAAATGAGGAGAAAACAACAAAACAAAGGAAAGAGTATAGTGAAACTGTAACTGTCCCAAAAAAAGAAGGGATAAGCTGCACCTTCCTCTCTTCTTTGTAGACACGGAGACAATGAGTGTGCAACACGACAGACAAATATTGTCAGATCCAGATGGGTTAATTGGCTGGGCTATACTTTTTTCCTTCCATTTTTTATTCTTTGTCACAAAAGGTGGCTCTCTCAGGAAGATTACTATAGCTTGAAATAATGGTAATATTAAAAACAAAAGACATCAATATATTTTTTCAAAATGATTTGAACTCAGCTGATCAATTTTCCATTTTCAAAGAGAATACTGTACTTTAAAATTTGGGGTTTTTTTCTCAAATTCAACATCGCCTTTTACATGCACAACTGAAAGTTCTGAGCTAAAGTCATTTCTTCCTTTATTACAGTCAACTTCAGCTTTGCACAGTCATCATCAAAAATAAAAAGCAGTTAAGCTAATTGCTAGTGAATATGACGCAAATGGTTTCCCTGACAACAGCCCAAGTTCTGAAGGGCCAGTTCCAGGATTTCTTCATTTGTTTGCCCTCGGTCTGACGATGCAGGCACTAGCCTCCTGTTTCACTAAGCAGCCAATGTAACATACACACAACACTGCTTACTTAACCATTTGCTGGTTGCCACAGCAATTGCAGATCATCCACGTTAGCATAGGATTCATATAATTCTTAGAATCAGAGATGTAGAAGTGGAAGGGAATGCAGAAATAGACAATCCAACCCTGACATTTCATAGCTGAGGAAACAGGTCCAGGGCTACCGCTTTTCACACCACTTCTATACATGAAAACACACAATGATGGGTATAATTCTGGGAACAAACTGAGCTTCTTTTCTGAAGACTAGCCTAGGTATATCAAGAGAGGCATAACCTATAGACTGGATACTTGGTGATGAATTCACTGGTCATGGAAACCCAAAAAAGAAAGAAAAACACAAAATGGCCCTCAGTTCTGGGAAGCCCAGGTTAGCTTTTGTAGTGATGGCAGAAAATCACAATTTTCAGACTTACTGTAAACTTTAACTTAGTTATCCAGGAGACTAAAAGTGAAATTCTTGTCCAATAAGTGGACTTACTACAGAAGGAATGAAATCATAACCATCTTGATATTTTGTATAAGCAGGCATTCAATTATGATAAAAATAATTGTACATGTACACTCAAGACTAACCATTTTCCCAAAAACATCGGCCAAAACTTTTTAAATGTACATTTGTTTTTGACAGCATCTGGTACCAAGTACCAAGTACTGGTACAACCTAGTTACTACATGCCACATGTCATGGCAAAAAAGTAAGGGAATAGTTTGTTTTTAAAAAAAGTCTGTAGGGACCTAGGAAACTGAGAACACACTACAATACATGAAAGAATGCAATCAGAGATTCCAAGGAACAATATCAACAGCAGTTTTATGATTTTCCTACAACTTGTCAAGACCATATTTAGTCATGGTTTACCTGGTGGCCCAGATGAATCCTATATGGAATACAGAATCCTGAATGGCAAAAGGCTCAAACTGTTCTAAATGTAGGTCAGTAAAGCTTCAAGACAAACTTTTTTCCTCATATTTAGTATTTTATTTTTCCCAATAACATGTAAAAAATAATTTTGAACATTCATTTCTAAAACTCTGAGTTCCAAATTCTCTCCCTTTCTCTATTCTCACTCCTCCCTCATTGAGAAGGCAAGCAATTCGATGTAGGTTATACATGTGTAGTCAAGACAAATTTTTATTATTATTATTGAAGAAAAGATATTTTAAAATGTATATTTGGGGGGGAGAGTCAAGACAGTAAAGAGGTCAGTATTTTTGCAGATTTCTTCCAACATAGCCCTCTAGCACAACTTTTATAAAATATGTCAATCCAAATTCTGAGTGGGAAAACTAACAAAAAGTCAGAGTGAATCATCTTTCCAGCCCAGGGTAGCTGAGAAAGACAGAAAGAGAGGTCTACAGACACTGAAGTGAAGTCTGGCTGGAAGCACAGCACAGCAGAAGCAGCACTAGCTGTTGACAGGAGGGTGACAGCAGCAGGAGAAACCAAGTGTCCAGAGATGGTAAGGGAGCTGAACACTTGGTCAGAAGGAGATCCCAGGAAACCCCCTATACTAGCACTGGGTACAGGATTGGGGGCCATTTGGCAGCACTGTCACCCATATCTAGTTCCAGGTCACAGTTTCATGGCAATTGGTTGCCCATTACCTAGTTTGGATTGTAGCCATGAGGGAAGAGGGGCTCTGTGTAAAGATAAAAAATGTAAGCCACAAGGGCAATGATCAGACCTCTCCTCAGATCATACCACTTTGGAAGCACCAAAAACTTAGAGACACCCAGTAAGCTAAAAGTAGCAGAAGTCTATAAAAGACAGAAGCTCCTACCCCACCCTCAGAGGTGAGCAGAATCCTACTCTACCATAGGATCCAAAATCAAAAAAAAAGCTGGAAAATGAACAAACAACAAAAAAGAACTTGAACATAAATAACTACTATGATGATAGGTAAGCTCAAAATACAAATTCAGAAGAAGAGTATGACTTGAAAACATCTAAAAGCAAAGCCTCAAAGAAAAATGCAGAATGGATGCAAGGACAAAAAGAATTCCTAAAAGAGTGAAAGTTATTTTTTTAAAAGAGGAAAAAATTAATTTAAAAATAAAATAGAAGCAGCAGAGGAAAAAATCAGAAAAAGAAATAAGAGCAATGAAAATCATGAAAAGAGAATCAACTGGAGTTTGGTAAAAAAAAAAAAAAAGGCACAAATAATACTAAAGAAAAATAACTCTTTAAAAACCAGAATTCGCCAAATGCTAAAAGTGTAACAAAAAAAAAAAAACTGAAGAAAATAGCTCCTTAAAAAATCAGATGGTAAAAAGAGGTGCAAAACCTCACTAAAGAAAATAACTCCTTGAAAACTGGAATTGGAGGTGAATAGACTTAGAAAATTTAAATATGATGGCCCTCTGGAGAAAACTGAATGGAAATACAAAGGATACACCTTTTTCTGAGCTATAAATGGTATCTTCACAAAAATTGGAGCTGTATTAGGCAGTAAAAACCTCACAAATGCAGAAAAGTAGAAATAGTAAATGCACCTTTTTTGGTCCCACAATGCAAAAAAAAAAAAGTTACCTTCAATAAAGAGCCTCAGAAGCAGAAATTGAAAATTAATTAGAAACTAAATAATCTAATTCTAAAGAACAAGTGGACAATGTATCTCTCAACTTAGAAAAAATACATAATAAATGTAAGAATAACAAACGCTTACATAATAGTACATAACAAAAGAGAAAAAAATCAAATCAACGAATTGGACATGCAATTAAAAAAAACTAGAAAAAGAACAAATTAAAAATCCCCAATTAAACACTAAAACAGAAATCCTGAAAAACCAAAGGAGCGATTAACAAAACTGAAAGTAAAACAACAACAATACTGAAGTAATAAATAAAACTAAAAGCTAGATGGTTTAGTGGGGAGTGGGGAAAAGCAATAAAATAAACCATTGGCTAATTTGATTTGTTTTTTTAAAAAGAAGAAAACCAAATTACCAGTATCAAAAACTGAAAAAGATGAATGAATCACCAATGAAGACGAAATTAGAGCAATTCAATTATACCTCAAAAAACTGACAATCACATTTACCAAAATATAAATTATCCAGATTAAAAGAGGAAATAATCCTCTTAGAAAAAAAAAATTGAACAAGCCATAAATGAGCTCCCTAAGAAAATATCATGAGGACCAGAAGGATTTACAAGTGAATTCTACTAAACATTAAAAGAACAATTATTCCCAATACCATCCATACACTATTTGAAAGATTAGGTAAAGAAGTAATCCTATCAAATTCCTTCTGTGACAACACAAATATGAAGAAAACTCTAGACCAACTTCCCCAATAAATACTGATGTAAAAAATGTTAATAAAAAAGAGACTATAGTAATATATCGCAAAGATGGTATCACCAAGTGAAATTTATACCAGGGATGCAAGGCTGGTTCAATACTAGTAAAACTATAAGCATATTTAACCACATCAATAGCAACAAAAAAATCATATGATTACATCAATAAACGCAGAAAAAACTTTCACCAAAACACAACACCCATTCCTATTAAAAACACTAGAAAGCAAAGGAATAAGTGAAACTTTTCTTAAAATGCTAAGTAGTAACCATGTAAATCCAAAAGCAAACATTATCCGTAACGGGATTGAACTAGAAGCATTCCCAGTAAGATCGGAAATGAAGCAAAGACATCTGTTACACTGTTACTATTCCATATTCCACAGGGTGGAGACTCTGTGGCCTCCAGGCCACATATGGCCTTCCAGGTCCTTGGACACGGCCTTTGGACTGAGTCCAAGTTTTACAGCACAAATTCACTTATCAAGGGGATTTGTTTTGTGAAGTTTGGATTCAATCAAAGAGCCACACTTGAACAATAAGAAAAAGAAACTGAAGTAGTAAGAATAAGCAACAAGGAAACAAAATTATCACTCTTTGTAAATATGTAATGGTATATTCAGAGAATCAACTAAAAAACTAGTTGAAACAATTAACAACCTTAGCAAAATTTTAGGATATAAAACAAACCCACATAAACCACCAGTATTTCTTTGTATTACCAACAAAATTCAGTAGGAAGAGATAGAAAGATAAATTCCATTTAAAATAACTACATACAGTATAAACACTAGAGAGTCTAACTGCCAAGACAAATCCAGGGCCTACATGGACACAATTACAAAACACTTTTCAAACAAAGTCAGATTTAAACAAATGGAGAAATACTCATCGTTCATGAGTAAGCCTTATTATTATGCTGTAAGCATAATAAAAAATGACAATCCTAACTAAATCAATTTACTTATTTAGTATGATATCAAACTACCAAAGGATTATTTTCTAGATCTAGAAAAAATTATTTTAAAAATTCATCTGGAAGAAAAAAATTGGTCAAGATTATCAAGGGAACCAATTTAAAAAATGCAAAGGATGGCAGCTACCAGTACCAGATTGCAAACTATAATACAAATCAATAATTATGAAAAAAAATGTGGTATTGGCTAAGAAATAGCGTACTGGAGCAATAGAATAGTACACAATATAGAGTAGCAAATGACCACAGTAATCTAGTGTTTGATAAAACCAAAGAGCTAAGGTTCGGGGATAAAAATTCACTATTTGACAAAAACTGCTGGCAAAACTGGAAAGTAGGATGGAAGAAACTAGGCATAGACCAAGATCTCACATCACATACCAAGACAGACATAAACAGTGAAATCATAAGTAAATGTCTGTTGCTATCTAATCATTTTCAGTTGTGTCTGACTTCATGACCCCATTTGGGGTCTTCTTGGCAAAGATACCATTCTGGTTTGCCATTTCCTTCTCCAGCTCATTTTACAGATGAGGACGCTGAGACAAACCAGGTTAAGTGACTTGCTCAGGGTCACACAGCTGGGAGGTGTCTGAGGTCAGATCTGAACCCTGGAAGATGAGTCTTCCAACTCCAGGCCTGGCATTCTATTCAGTGTACCACCTAACTGCCCAAGAAAATTAGGGAAGCATAGAAAAATGTACCTTTAAGATCTATAGATAAGGGAAAAGTTTATGACCAAACAAGAGACAGGATCACAGGAGATAAAATGGATAATTTTGATTACATTCAGAGGTTCCTAAACTTATTTGGTCTACCATTCCCTTTTAAAAAAAAATTACTCATCACTCCCCTGGAGTTAGATTAGGATAGCCCTTTTTTTCCAACACCCCCAGCTGCACTTGCATCTGCTACCCCTCTGAATCATTCCAATGCCTCCCAGAGGGGCAATATCTCCCACTTTGAGAACCTATGCATTGAATTTAAAATGTTTTGCACAAACAAAATCAATGCAGCTAAAATTAGAAGGAAAGAAAAACAGGAAGGGGATTCCAGGGGTTTACAGCAAGTTTCTCTGATAGAAGGCCTCATTTCTCAAATATATAGGGAATTGAGCCACATTAATAAAAATAAAAGCCATTCCCCAATTGATAAATGATCAAAGTATATTAGCAGGCAGTTTTCAGAAAAAGAAATCAGAGCTATCAATAGTCATATGAAAAAAATGCCCTAAATCACAAATCAGAGAAATACAAATTTAACACAATTCTGAGACAGAACCTCACATCTATCAGATTGGCTAAGATAAGGATTATGACAAATGCTGGAGGGCATGTAGAAAATTGGTATACTGAGGCACTTTTGGTAGAGTTGTAAACTGGTCCAAAAATTTTGAAGAAAAATTTGGAACTATGCCCAAAGGGCTATAAAACTGTTTCTGCCCTTTGACCCAACAATATCACTACTAGGTAGGTATCCCAAAGAGAACAAATAAAAAGGAAAAAGATCTATACGTACAAACATATTTAAAGCAGTTCCTTTGTGTGTTAGCAAAGAACTAGAAACTGAAGGGATGCCCATCATTTGGGGAATGGTTAAACAGGTTGTGGTATATGATTATAGTGGAATACTACTGCACTATAAGAAGAGGGAGATGGTTTTCAGAAAAACTTGGGAAGACACATAAATTGATGCAAGTGAAATGCCCAGAACTAGAACGCTGTACACAGTAATAGCACTATTGTAATGATGAGCAACCATGAAATATTGAGTTACTCTGATCAACACAATGATTTAAGACAATTCCAAAGGACTCATGATAAATACACATATATATATGTATACACACACACACATGTGTGTATTCCTCCAGAGACACAAATGATGGACTCTGAGTGTAAAATGAAACATAATGTTTTACATTTTATTTTTCTTACCTTTTTTTGCTTTGTTTTTGCAACTTAGCTAAAACAAATACTTTTTGCATGACTTCACATGCATAATGTATATATTGCTTGCCTTCTAAATAGGTGGGGACAGGGATGAAAAGAGAGAAATTGGAACTCAAAATTTTTAAAAATAAATGCTTAAATAATATTTTTGGGAAAGCTAATGGAAAATACCTAACAAAATAAATGAAAAGAAAATAGGAAAAATAATTTTTAAAATTAGAATTGGTCAAGTAGAAACTAATGATTTCATAAGATATCAAAAAAACAATATAACAAAGTCAAAAATGAAAAATAGGAGAAAATGTGAACTATCTCATAGGCTTAAAAAACAACTTTCCTGGAAAACAGATTGAGAAGAGAAACTGAAAAACTGGACTACCTGAAATCCATGATCAAAAACAAGCCTAGAAATCATACTTCAAGAAGTTATAAAGATAAACTGCCCAGAAAACTTGAACTAGAGGACAAAATAGCAACTGAAAGAATCTACCAATCACTTCATAAAAGAAACCCCCAAATAAAATATTTCTCAAATAACTGTTATGATTTAATGTGTGAAAGGAACTACGTTAGACATTAAGAGAATGTAGTACATGATTCTGTCATAAAAGGGGTATATGCTATATGTGCCAAACAAATAGTTACAACCAGTCATGAAAGAATTCAAGAAGATTAAGATCGCTAGAAGTAGGCAGGATGGAAACCTTTTGTCATGACTGATGCTTCCAACATATCCAAGACTGACGTATTCAACCTTGCCAAATCTATTATTACTTTCATTTACAAAGCACATTAAAATTTTACCCTTTTTTTACATCAGTTCTTAAGCTTTGTATGTGTGTCATGGGCCTCCTAAACAGTGTCTGCAGAAGATTTTCCAAAGTTACCAATGATCTCTTAATTGCCAAGTCTGATTAACTTTATTCAACCCTCAATATTCTCCACCTCACCTCTAAGGTACCCTTCAGTTCTAAAATGCTATAATATAATATAGAATCTATATGACATTTTCTGGAAGAAAGCTCCCTAGTAACTAGCCTTTAATACTATTTGTTTGCTGTAATAATATGGGTTTTTTTCCAACTATGTCACTTTTAAAATGAGAATTTGTATAAATCAAAGAGAGTCAGACTCACTAATCACATTATGCGGAAATGAGAAACTTCTTGGGATTTCATAATGAAGCTAACGAAATCATGTTATTGGCACACTGTGCATTTTAAATAATAGACTCAGCTCTATAATTTGGTGACAATTCTCAACGGAGTCAACTATCATTATTACCATCAGAAATCTCAAACAAAAATGAAATGGTTATAAAATCAGGAAATAGGTGCTGGTAAGTAACATAAATAATTTTTCAACATGAGTAAATTATAAAGCTATTGAGTAATGCCTTTCTGAAAAACATTTTGTGTAATTTACCAAATTAATGAATTCCTCATGTAGTAACATTACTACCATAGTGAGTAGGGGCTACTATTATATAAATAGAAAAAAAGAACAAACTTTATTAAAAAAATCAATCCATTTCAAGCTTCCTCGACTTTAATAAAAATGTCAATAAACTTCAGTGAAATTAATGCAGTGAATAAATCTTATAAACCATTTCATACATCCCAGCTAATCACACTCACCTCCCCAAATTCTTACACGTTTCAGGATATAGAGGTATCACCTGGGCAGCAGAAAAACTTGAAGTGAGAAAATCTTTTATTGATGATATTCTACCATCTTGCTCTGGGCAAGGGGAAGTCACTTAACCTAAGTTGTTTTCTACATCTATAAAGTAGGAAAAATACCGAGAGCATGTACTCCATGCCTCCAAAGGCAGCTGTAGAAAATGCTAAAGCCCCAGAAAAGTGTGGATGATGACAACTACGATGACGGTAATGCTAATGCATCTACTTCCCCATCAGGAACTTTGACTGTAAAAAGGCACAGTGGGAATATCCAAATACCTAAGGAGCCAAAGGGAAGGTCTGGCAATCAAACATACCAGGCTGAGAAGGGCCCACCCCAAGTTTCAGGCAGATAGCCAAGCTAATCTCTTCAACTCCAGAAAATTCTCTCCAAGCCCTTGCTAGTCAGAGAAACAATAGTTCCCAGCAGTCGGCAGAAAGCAAACGAACCCTTCATTCAGCCGTGGCTGCAGTGACCATCGCGGTGCTGAGATGCCAGAGAGGAAGGCTCAACTTACTACTGAGCGCTCAGAAAGCGAAGTAGCCCCCTCTGAGAGGCAGTGGGAGCTTTGCTATGCTTCACTTTATCCTGTTCAGAAGACACTGCTTTTCTTTTTTAACAAACTGAAGGTCTGTGGCAGCCCTACACCGAGCAAGTCTACCAACGCCGCTTCTCCAAAAGCACATGCTCCCATCAAGTCTCTGTGTCACATTCTGAGAATCATCACAATATTTCCAAACCTTTTCATTATTATTACATCTGTCATGGGGATCTGTGATTTTTGATATTACTACTGTCATTGTTTTGGATCACCATGAACCCCACCCATATAAGATGCCAATCTCAATTAATAAATGTTGCATGTATTCTAATGCTCCACTGACCTTTCTCTCTCCCTCTGCTCTGGCTTCCCTGTTTCCCGGAAAACAATATTGCAATTAGGCCTTAATAACCTTACAGTGGCTTCTAAATATTCAAGTGAAAGGAGGTGTCAATCAATGAGCAAAGTTCATCGTGGTCTTATTTTAAGAAACTGCCACAGTCACCCCAACTTTCAGCAACCACTACCCTAGAATGCTGAATAGATTTTATACAAATATGTAGCTAATACTTGTACCTAGAATAACATAAGATGCTACATATTAATCTATGACTGGCAAAAACAGGCATATAAGACCAATGTAACTTTCTTCTACGACAATTTAACAGTGAACCAAGCATCAAGAATTTACTACAAGCCTCCCATGTGCCAGACATGTTGCTGGCTACTGGGGCTACAAACATGAAATGGAAATCATCACTGCAGCCAGAGAGCTTACAGGGTAGCTCAAAGAGAACATGGGTCTACTGAGGCACATATAAAATAAAATACAAGGTGATGGTAAGGGGAAGAAGTGAGAGAGGAATCAGAAAAGGCTTCATGTGAAAGGTGGCATTTAGTGGAGCCCTTAAAGGAGACTGGGGATTCTGAGAGCTGAGGTGAGGAGGAAGAGCATGCCAGGTATTGGAGGGAGAAGGAACAGACAGGGCAAAGGCACATGGAGATGACAGATGTTGAGCTAGGTCCTGGCTGGACTGCAGCTGTGCACATGGAGGATAGTAGCGTGAGGCTTCATAGTTCTGTCGGGGCCAGGCTATCAAGGACTTGAAAAGTCAAACAGAGGAGTTTATATTTGTTTCTCAATATAACAAAGATCTATTAGAGTTTATTGAGGAGGAGAGGCAGTGTCAGATTTGTACTTTAGAAAAATCAGTTTGTCAGCTGTGAGGAGGAGGGATTGGAGTGGAAAACCAATCAGGAAAGAAGTCCAATAACACCAACTAGAGGGAATGAAGGCCTAAAACACAGGGGTAGCTCTGAATGGAGAGGAGGAGATGGAAAGGCTGAAATCACAAGATGGAGCAAAGGGGTGTGTGGGAGTGAAGAGCCAAGGTGAGCCTCCAAGGCTACAAATCCAGGTGTCTGGAAGGATGATTGTGTCCTCAACAGAAATAGGGAAATTCAGAAGAGGAGGGGAGTTTGAGGATAACGATGAATTCAGTTTCACATAGTTCATTTTGAGATATATATATATATATATATCATATACATATATATGTGTGTGTGTATTGGACATTTCAAACTGGATATATTATATATACACATATATATAAGTATATCCAATTTGAAATGTCCAGTGGGTAGGTGTGATGTGAATGACTGGAGTTTAGGAGAAAGACTACACCTGAAAACAACAGCCCACACAGATTACAACTCCTATTTTCCACTTTTCTATCTTGATTTAAATAAAACTTTTGATTTTCTCCCACATGAAGAGTTACAAAGCATCATCGTAACCTTCTCACAGCTATGGGTGAACAACCAACCTGACAGCTGCACAGATAGCAGAGTAATTGTCCATGACTCAGAGGTGAAAGTGGGCTCTGGCATACTAAATGGGCATCCTAATGATTCTTCAGCAATTAGTCTTATTCAACTTAACATCCTTCTTGATGATCTGGACAAAAGAATCAAAAATATGTTCAAGAAAATTACAGGGAGTAATGTATTGGTTAGGACTGCTAACATGTTATTAAAACTGAAATTTACCTTGAACAATTAAAGGAGGAGAATCTTTAAAAAGGAATTAAACTCTTCAAAGCACTACATTTTGACACATACAAAAAAAAAATGTTTCAAATAGGGTCCTGAGAATGAATAGCTAAGCCCATGTCGAGAAGAAAAGGGCTTTTAGGTTGTAAATGACTACGAGAGGAGAGGTGCTTGGGCTTTGTTTTCTTTTTTTAATAGTGATATGAAAATTCAGGAAAGGAACCACAATGAGATGGAGAAGAAAGTACTTCCATTTTCCATCCCAGCTGTCACTCAGCAGCTGCCCCCTGACCTCCCTCTCCATTAAGTCATCTGAACAGTAAGAAAGCTAGCTCATCTTTCAGTGAGTTCTACAGTTTCTTCAAGGTCTAGTTTCTATGATTTGTCACAAGATATTCTTCAAATATCTCATTCATGATAGTCCTCCTCTGATGACTTCATGACAGACAGAGGCGACCACAGGTCCTCTGAACTATGCCAACAAAACTTGGGCTGCACTTGATGTCTTTTCAGCTCCACATCCTAAAAAAAGCTTGCCTGTGACTCCTACTCAAAGCTAATACTGGAAAGGATCATCCTCAGTCGACCAGCCATTAAGTGATATTGTTCTTGCCTCAACAACTCATAAAGCAGTCTACAAGGGCGTAGAAGGACAATGATTTGCAATACTACAAAGAATATCCGCACTAATGAAATCATATCATTTGAAATTTTGAAGTAGTCCTCAAATATTTAAAAAGTTGTGTTATAAAAAGGATCAGACTTCTGCTTGCTGCCATCTAATTATCTAAACTAGAATAAGAAGATGAAGTAAAAATCTGGAGATAGTGTACCTTATTAAACCAAGATCTAACAATCAGAGCTCTCCTAACATGAAATAGACTGGGTCCAGATAGAAGGTTTCTAGTCCCTAAAGATCTTGAAGCAAGGCTGGATGGTCACCCAATGGGGATACTGTGAAGGTAATTCGTGTTTTGGATAAGGACCAGACTAGATGGTTTCTGAGGTTCCTTCCAACCATGGGCTCCTATGATTTTTATATTACAGCACTCTGCTTTTAATGTACTGTGTCCAGTTTTAATCATTTTGTTTTTCAAAAAAATTAATGTGAAGAAACTGGAGAGGGTTAGACAAGCATGACAGATAATTAAAGGGACAGAAAGATTAAAAGAAATGGGAATAGAAGGTTACGATGCAATTATTCTCTCAAAGACATGAATCATTATTACAAGGGGGATGCTGTTCCGTTTGTGTGTGGATTCCTAATAAGAAAAGGATTTTAGATTAGGAAGAAACTTCAAATGGATAAAAAAAAATATCATGGGATAGGGGGGAGGAAGGAGAATAACTACATAAGAATATATTGGTACCTTCAAGATAGAACTAAAAGTGTTTTGGTTTGCATAAGGTCCCCTACTGTCTTAAATGAACTTTCATTATGGTTTCAAACCAAGTCTGCTTTGATTCATTCAATCTTTCATTTTAGTACAAAATGAAAGTCTACACTTAAATTTCTGAGCATATATTATGTTTCTTCTTAGAATCTGTATGTCTTTGGGTTTAACTTTTACTGACTCCCTTGTTGCTCTTTCTTTTTTCTCATTTTGAAAAACTGTTCTGCTAGGTCTGTTTCCAAAGATGATTAGGGAAAAAGGAAAAGAACAGATATTTTCTAGAGTGTTTATGGAAGCTCTCTTTATGGTGGCAAAGAACCGGAAATTGCAGGGATGCCCATCAACTGGAGAATGGCTAAACAAATTGTCCTGTATGATAGCGATAAAATGCTATTGTGCTATAAGAAATGATAAACTTAGTGATCTTAGAAAAACATGGAAAGACTTGCATGAAATAATGAAAAGCAAAATGAGCAGAACCAGGAGAACACTGCATACAGAAAATTGGATATCGCCTTTAGGATCCAACATAAACTTTCCTTTTTTTACCACCTAGCACCCATCTACTGTTCCAGGTTTACTAAATGTTAATCTGCTTCCTGCACCCTACCATGTGGCCAAAGCGGCCTTCTGTTCAAATATGACATTCCAACCTCACACCTCTGGCTCCATGCCTAGAATGACCCCTTCCTCACCTCTGGCTTTGAGAATCGTTAGTTTCCTTAAAAACTCAGCTTACGTCACCTATGTACGTAAGACCTTTCTTGATCCCCAACTCTAGAGCCTCTCTCCACAAATTATCTTGAATTTACTTTGCATATTTTTGTATGCTCATATGTGTGGCACGCTGTTTTCCCAGACATAAGCTCCCCGATGATCAGACTATTTCATTTTTGTCTTTGTATCTCCAAAACCTAGAATAGTTTCTGACATATAACAGGTGTTTCATAAATGCCCGATTATGATACACTAGAAAAGACAGCCTTTAATGCTATTCTGTATCATTTCTCCAGTGCTAAGTTCAAGTCATGTCTACTTCTTAAGATCAAAGGGTCATAAATTCAGAGATAGAAGAGACCTGGAAGGTCATCACATCCAGATCCTTCCTTTTATAGATGAGGAAACAAAGACCCAGGCTCCCAGAACTAGGAAGTATCTGAGGTTGGAGCTGAACTTTCCTCTTCTTGATACCAGGTCCACTTGATACCATGTTCAGTGAGGTTGGTGACCCTACACAGTCCTCCCTCACTTAAATCAAAGTCAATTGCGTCAAGTCATCATCTTGATGTCATGATCCTCTTCGAGAACGAAGAACCAACACAACCTGTGAGTGAGTAGCAGCTCCTCTTCTCTCCTCTCCCCAGGGGAAGGTACACTCCATGGCCAAAAGCTTCCTTTTTTCCTTTGGGTTTACTGGCTACATTTCTTGCTCAAAGACCAAGCCTTAAACCCAATTCACTCTCGAACTCGTAAACTGGACAAGTCCCCACCCACCTAGCACAGAGTGAATGTAATTACTAAATAGTAACTGTTTCTGTTTTACCCAGGAACCCGGAGGGTCTCCCCCTCCCAGTCTGATTATTATTTTTTTTTATTAAAGGGGCCATCCCTTGAGCAACTACTTAAAGAAGTCTATTCATTGAATGGTTGTATCTCACTCAAAGCGAGAATGTGAAAAGACCTTAGCCTGAAAGGGTCAGGGTCTCCCACTGCATCCTGGGCCATCTCCAGTCATCCTGATGAATATCAGGCCACTGGACCCACATAACTCAGGAGAAGAAAGTGAGGTTGGTGACCTTGCACAGCCCTCCCTCACTCAAATCAAAGACAACTGTAAGTCACGTCATCATCTTGGTGTCACGGTCTTCTTCCTGAACGGAGGACAAACACAACCATGTCCACTGCTGTATACTACACCATCTTTATTATGTTGTACTTCCCAACACTCCTTTTCCAAATACCAACAGTCAAAAAATACCTATTCAATAAATAGCTGAAACTTACAATACATTTTATAGGATCGCTAAGAAAAATTAAGATTTTTCCAACTGATAAATGGCTATTCAATAAATAGCTGAAACTTACAATACATTTTATAGGATCGCTAAGAAAAATTAAGATTTTTCCAACTGATAAATGGTCAAAGGCTAGGTGGTAAAGTGGATAGAGCGTTAGCCCTGGAGTCAGGAGGACTTGAGTTCAAACTCAGCCTCATAAACTTACTAGCTGTGTGACCTGGGCAAGTCGCTTAAACTTGTTTGCCTCAGTTTCCTCCATATTTAAAAATGAACTAGAGAAGGAAATAAAAATCCACTCTTGTATATTTGCCAAGAAAACCCCAACTGGGGTCATGGAGAGTCAGACATGAATGAAAGAAAAAAACCTGACAACAACAAAGGATGTGAACTAGGAGTTTCAGAAGAAGAAATCAAAGCTATCTATAGTCACATTAAGGAATGCTCTAAATCACTATTGTGAGAAATACAATTTAAAACAACTCTGAAATACCATCACTTCACGCCTACCAGATTGGTTAACATTACAGAAAAGGAAAATGGCAAATGCTAGAGGGGATATGGAAAAATTGGGGACAACAATGCACTGCTGGTTCAACCTAGTAGAATGCATTCCAAAGATATCAAAGAAAAGGGGAAAAGGACCTATTTGTACAAAAATATTTAGGTGACACTTTTTGCGGTGGCAAAGAACTGGAAATTGAAGGAATGCGTATCAATTGGGGAACAGCTAAACAAGTTTTGATATATCATTGTGATGGAATACTACTGTGCTATAAGAAGAGGAGGATGGTTTCAGAAAAGGCTGGAAAGACTTATATGAGCTGATGCAAAGTGAAGTGAGCAGAACCAGAATATCGTATATAGTAACAGCAATATTGTAATGATGATCAATTGTGAAAGACTTAACTACTCTGACTAAGACAATGATCTAAGATTATTCCAAAGGACCCACAATGAAAAAGGGCTATCCATCTCCAAAGAGAGAACTGCTGAACTCTGAGTGCAGAACTGAAGCATACCTTTTTTTTAAATTTTCTTAATTTTTCTTGTGTGTGTGTGTTTTCTTTTGCAACATAAATAAGATAGGCATAGACTTTTTGTATGACTTCATAAGGATAATCATTATATCACCTGCCTTCTCAATGGGTAGGGGAGGGGTGGGATGGAGGGAGAGAATTTGGAATTCAAATTTTTTTAAAGAACAAATGTTAAAAAAAAATTACATGTAATTGGGAAATAGTTAATGAAATAAATAAAAATATTTTTTAAAAATAAAATTAAAATTAACATACTATGAAGCCAGGGAATTTGATCAAGACCAATTAAGATGACTGCATTCTTAACCACTAGAATTTTCCTCTGAAAAATGCTCCATACCGAATAGTACACACTCCGAAAAACAGTATTATCATGAACACGGTGTAAAAAAAAATCAGCAATGAATATTCAGTTGTCTACTATGAATGGTCAGAGCTCAACAATGAAATTTTATTCCCAGCAAAGAAAAAGAAACAAAACATCATTTAATCTTTCTATTGCAATTGCTAATAGTTTGATGAATCTAAACTCTCCACATACTAAAATTTATGAAAAAGAGGGAAGGATTAGCACAGCCCTGAGTACATATTCAGTCACTCAGCCCTATGCCACTGAAGCGCCCATTGTAAACAACCTCCGAAAACCAAAGCGTTCACAAGCAAACATGACTGACTGCTGCTGTCGGTGTAGCACTGACGCATCTGTCTATTTGCCTTCAGTTGCTAGGATTCAGTGAGCACATTTACCTACAAAGCTTGAAAATGTGCATAGTTCTGATGTTCTGTTGGTTCCACAGAAAAAAAGCATCCATGCTGCCAAATACTTAAAATAGTGCTTTGAAACCAAACCCGTATTATTACTGACAACTTACTAAAAAGTGACAAGAAACAAATATGACTATTAAACTCTTGACTAAAAGGTGTTTTTTTAATGCTAAAAATGAAATCAAGAAAAGGCATACTTTTAGCTACTTGCCAAAACAATAAACTTCACAAACTATCAACCAAATCAACAATTATTTATTCAGCACCTACAATGTACCAAACAATATGCCAGGCACCCAAGATACAAATACAAAAAAATGTAACAATCCCTCACTCTCAAGGAATCTATATCTTACCAGAAGAAATAACATTTAGCTAGAGAGGCATACAGAATAAATAAAAAGTAAAAAAGCAAGATAGCAAAAGACAAGGGCGATTCCTGAAGGCTCTCTGGTTGGGGGGCTCAGAGAAGGCAGAGTTGGAGCTTCCTGTTGTGCTCGTTCTTTGTTCGCCAAGAGGACCATGACATCAAGATGATGGCATGACTTGCAGTTGACTTTGATTTGAGTAAGGGAGGGCTGTGCAAGGTCACAAGCCTCACTTTCTTCTCCAGAGTCATCTGGGTCCGGTGGCCTGATATTCAGAGTGGAGGCAGTATCAGAGGAGAGAAGAGGGAGAGACAAGAGACAAAGAGAGAAAGAGGCAGAAATACAGAGGCAGAGAGGAGTCCACAATGACTCCAAGGTTGCAAGCCTGAGGGACTGGGAGCCAGCTACAAAAATAAGAAAGCCAGGAGGAGGGAGGGAGGGTTCAGGGGGAAGATTTTAAGCTCAGTTTTGTTCATACTGAGTGTCCTGGACATCCAGTTCAAGATGTCTGAAAGACAGTTGGTAATGCAAGACTGAAGGTCAGCAGCCAGTTTAGGTTCAGGACATTATTAGCTAAGAAATAAGGAACATCAACAATAATAATAATAGCTGAGATTTATACAGAGCTTTAAGATCTGCACAACATTTTATGTTCATTACATTTCATTTGAGTCTCATGAAAACCCTAAGATGTAGCTACAGGTGCTACATTCATTACCATATCACAGATGAGGAAACTACCTGAGAGGATAAGCACAAGTTGGAAACCCAAGTCTCTGCTGATTCCAAACTCACTGTTTTTTCATGTGCCATACTGCCTCCTTAAATCACTTAAAATCTCCAGGTTTCATCTATAAAATGAGGGGGTTAGTACCAATTGATCACCAAGGCCCCTACTACCTCCCAGGCTCCCTTTGATTAGCATTTGTGGGCTAGAGTTGGAGCTACATCTTGAAGGAAAAGATCAATTTCAAGAGGCAGACAGAGGGGAAGCAGGAGGCATGCAGAGAATGAGCCAGGCTGGCTCTTATCTGGAAATGGGAAATGGAGGGTCATATGGGACAGAGAGAAGGCTAAGTTAATGGTATCATACAGTGCAAGAAGGAAGACAATCTATGATGAGGCTACACAGAGGCTAAGGCCAGACTACAAAGGTCTTTAAGAGTCAAAAGAGGCAAGAAGGAGACACCGAGGTTTATTAAATAGGACAGTGACATCTGCACATGGGGAAAGGCACTTTTCACAGCAGTGGAGATGATGGGCCTAATGAGGCAGAGAAATAATGGAAAGGCCAAAGTGTTTAGGAAGAGTGAGGAGGGAGAAGGAACAAGACTTGGCAGCTGACAGGCCACATGAGATGAGAAGGGCCGGCTGGTGCTGAGGATACACATCTAGGAAACCAGAATGGGGCTGCCTTTGACAGGAGAAGTAGTATGGGGAGGAGGAGGAGAAGAAGAGAAAGACAGTGAGTTCTGTTGGAGACATACTGAGTGAGATGTCTGAAATGTCCACCAGGCAGCAAGCAATGTGGGACTGGAGCTCAGGGGAAAGGCTAGACTCAACATAAAGAACTGGGAGTCACTGACACACACAGATGGCCATAATTCAGGATATACGAGCTTTGTCTATCCAGAATCTCTTTCAATCTCATATTATAAGAAAATGGATGCTAAACATATGGAAAACGAGGGAATTAGGTAGGAATTAAGCCACTCATGGGAATCAATCTGCAGATGAGAGGGAGCTAAGGCCTAGTGACTTCTGAAACTATTTTTTGATCCCTAAACCAGTCCTACACTCTACCACTAGTGGGTTCCATATTCAATCTCACCCAGTGAACTACAGAAAGAACAGGAAACTTGCAATGGTGAAAGTGATTCTACTTGCAAAGGTAGAATTAAAAGAAGTAAGAGATTCCTCATCCCAGGCATTCTGAAGAGGAATATTATATATCCTTTGCCTCATAGTGATGCCAACGATGTTGGCCAACTGTCTCTACATGCCCTCTGGTGGGCAGGAGGGGTTACTAAAGCTTTTGACTTAGAATGAAAAGCACAGGATGATATAGAAAGCAAACCTGCCAAAAGTAACTCTGAAAACTCAAAATTTCTCCCCAGATATAAAATATCATGAATTCTTGTCAAGACCATACAAGACTCTTTAGACCATCTATTGGCTTCCTCTCACATGGTATATCAGAACTACAAAACCTTCAACTTCAAAGCTCTTCATACTTTGAAATAAACCTGATGACCTTGGATCATTTGTTCATGCTAACTTGAATATTTTAATGAGTGTACGTATGTATCAGTGTGTATGCTTGCATTTATACATCTTTCTTCACTCATCTATTTGTCCTTGATAGTCTATCCCCAAAAGCTACCTGGAACATATTTATTATCTGTCCCTCTTTGTCCTTTCCTTTCCACTTATCAAAAAGTTACCAAAATTATACATTCCCATGAATACTCTTAAACAAGTGGGAATATGGCAGGAATTAAAGAGTTCATTCATTTAGCCTCCTTAACTTCATAAAGAAATTGCTAATATGACTATCTTGAAAGTGAGAATAAAAAGTTTTCCAGCCTACCTTTTAGAAAAAAGTATTTGTCGACCTGCCCTTGAGCCAAGTAAAATCAACACTATCTTCTACTTACCTGATATCACCTTTTACTCACTTTGGACAAGTGGCTTTGTACTTTAGATCAAATTCCGATGAATCTATTCATGTCTATGTATAGAGAATGAATATCAAATAGTTTCTAAAGGAAAATGAATTTATTTGACAAAATGTGGATAATGGTAACAAAATTTTAGGTTTTTTTTTTCCTAGTTAGCCTTTAGCTTCCTTAAGTAGCATGGGACCAAACTGCTAAAATATCAAGAAAGAGTAACAAGACAATCTTTTGCTAAAAAGAGAAAAGATACACCTCTAGAGAAGTGAGTCACTTTTTTTCTATACCACATGGGTTTTTTTCCCTCCAAATTTATTTATTTGTTTTCAATTTTCAACAATCACTTCCATAAGTTTCAAATTTTCTCCCCCTCCTTCCCCAAGAAGGCAAGCAAAATTATATGGGCTCTACACATACATTCTTATTAAACACATTTTCACATTAGTCATATTGCATAGAAGAATTAAAATGAATGGGAAAAAGCATGAGTAAAACTAAACAAAACCAATCAAAACAAAAGAGAAAATAGTCTGCTTCATTCTGCGTTCCGATTCCATAGTTCTTTCTCTGGATGTGGAAGGCATTTTGTATCATGAGTCCTATGGAGATGTTTTAGGTCCTTGCACTGCTGTGGGGGACTAAGTCTATCAAAAACAGTCCTCGTACACTGTGTCTGTTACTGCGTACAATGTCCTTCTGGTTCTGCTCACTCCACTCAGCTTCAGTTCATATAAGTCTTTCCAGGTTTTTCTGAAGTCCACCTGTTTGTCATTTCTTATAGCAAAATAGTATTCCATTACATTCATATACTACAATTTGCTCAGCCATTCCTTGGCCACCACAAAAAGAGCTGCTATGTATTTTTGTACAGGTGGATCCTTTTCCCATTTTTATGATCTCTTTGGGATACAACACTAGAAAGCGCTATTGCTGGATCAAAGGGTATACACATTTTTATAGCTCTTTGGGCATAGTTCCAAATTGCTCTCCAGAATGGTTGGATCAGCTCACATCTCCCCAAACAATGAATTAGTGTTCCAACTCTCCCACATGTTATCCAACATTTATCATTTCCTATTTTGTCATGTTAGCCAATCTGAGAGGTGTGATGTGGTACCTCAAATTGTTTTGATTTGCATAGTGAAAACAAAACAATAGTAATCAAATACTAATACTATATAATACTAGTCAATACTAATCAGCAATTATCAGTGGTGCTTTAGAGCATTTTTTCATATGACTATAGGTAACTTTAATTTTTTCCTCTGAAAACTGCCTGTTTATAACCTTTCACCATTTATCATTTAGGGAATGGCTTGTATTCTTGTACATTAGACTCAGTTCTCTATATATTTTAGAAATGAGGTCTTTATCACAGACACTCGTTGTAAAAATTCTTTCCCAGTTTTCTGCTTCCCTCCTAATCTTGGTTGCACTGACTCTATGCAAAAACTTTTCAGTTTAATGTAATCAAAACTATCCATTTTGCATTTCATAATGTTCTCTACTTCCTGTTTGGTCATAAATTCCTCCATTCTCCATAAATCTAACAAATACACTATTCACTGCTTCCCTAATTTGTTTATAGTATCAGTTTCTATACCTAGATCACATACCCATTTGGACTTCATTCTGGTGTACGGTGTCAGGCATGGGTCTCTGCCCAGTTTCCTCCACACTACTTTCCAGCCTTCCCAGCAGTTTCTGTCAAACAGTGAGTTCTCAGCCCAGAAGCTGGGGTCCTGGGTTTATCAAGCAGCAGACTGCTATTGTCATTGGCTGCAACTGTTCCACTGATCTAAGCCTCTCTATAATTTAAGATCTGGCAGGGCTAGGCCACCTTCCCCAGGCATTTCTTTTCATTAATTCCCTTGATATTCTGGACCTCTTGTTCTTCCAGTTGAATTTTGATATTTTTTTTAGCTCTATTAAATAATTTTTTGGTAGTTTGATACGGCACTGAATATAAGTAAGGGAAAAACTGATATCTGAAGAAAATCCAAGTTAGCAGTCACAATATTTTATAGGAAAAGGAACATAGATCTAAATAACTTGAGTCCTGAATCATTTGCTTTGCAGCCTTGGTTACATCTATCATTTTCATAGGGTTTATTCAAATGTCTGGATACTAGGTAAAGAATTTCATTTCTGACACACATGGAGAGATCTTCATAGGACTATACAGCTGAGCAAAATTCCTTATCTTAGGTGGACTGGATTTAATACTCATCTACTTAAATGAGCAATGCTAGAATGGGGGGAGGGAAAGAAGGAAAGGGAGGAAGGCACAGGCAGAAGAATAGAGAGGGAGACAGAAGGAGAAGAGAAGGGAGGGGGAGGAAGAGGAAAAGAGAGAGAAGAAAAGGAAGCAATGAGTGGGAAGGAAGAAGAGAAAGAGGAGAGGGAGGAAGGAGAAAGGGAATGGTGGCTGGATTGAGTGAAGATTGAGGGAAGCATCTTTCTGTTCTTGGAGGAGCAATAAGCTGTACATTTTCTTCAGAAGACTTCAAGTTAATTCAATAAACCTTTCAGTACCAACTATGTGTATAATACCATGGCAGATGCTGGGAGACGCAGAAATGTTAGATAAAGGATGGCCCCCACCCTTAGGAAGATATCAGTCTAACTGAAGGAGGGGAAGGTCATGGAGTGAGCTGTTCACAGGATCACAGAAAGTCAAGCCATTATTAACATGCCAAAGATCTTAGGCTCTAGAATTTCAATGTAACGCTTCTTCTTCCTTCCCTGCTCTTCTCCCTGCCTTAGCTAGGTGTGTGACTGGATTGACAGTATAGCAGAGACAACATCTCTCTTCTCTGTGCATTGCTTCCTAGTGTTACACCAATAATACTGTAACATCTCACTTGACTATCCATCAATCTTATTATCTGGACCAACATTGTGCTTCAACACAAATATACTAATATTCTTGGTGATGAGATGGAATTATCAAGAAAACATTAAAATTCTAGTCAAAATATTCTCTTTAAAGAGAAAACAAGGTCAAGAAATAGATAAAACAATTTACAAAGATTTTATTCCAAATCGTTTTAATTTTATGTATCATCACTCAAGCTAGTAAATTTTCCTTATCTGGAAAATTCACTTATCCTGAACTTTATTTCCTGAAGATATGCTTACCTCCATAATATTCTCTGAAGTGTCATTAAAAAGTAGCTCCTACTGGTAACTAGTTTTGAACTTGAACAGTTAAAGATAAAAATAGGGCTAAATATAGGTGTTTCATGAGCATTCAGGGAAATGAATCAAAAACAATCCACTTAGTTTAGTTTAGTTTTCTTGTTTTTAACAAAGGATTTTCTAGAGACCTGGAACTCCAGAAGAGAAGTGCAGAGTAGAGCTCACCAGCTGTCCTACCTTGCCCCTTCCCCTACCCACCCACCCAATCTGGCCAAACAGTGAGCCACAGGCCTGGGGCTTAGCTGGCAGTATTACTTTGAAGGGTAGGAGAAAGTATTGTCCTATACCTAGCAATCCTTCTTCTCCAACCTGAATGCCAGAGATTAAGTGGCTGCCCAAACAGAATGCACTCATCCATGTCAGCCCTACCCATGCCTTAGCCTCCTTCTCCCACTGCCCTCCCCTTTTACTTCTAGTATTAACCCTCTTTTCTAATGTACTTCTTCCTCTATATTCCTCCTCCCTTCTCCCAATCACTGAAACCTGTCTCTTCCCGACAGACACCATGGCCTTAGCCTTCCTCATCAACATTGGATGTAGCTTCTCTTAAGCTAAGAAAGAAGAGGCATTGCTTCTCGCTACTACTTCCAGACATTTCCCCTACCACCATTATTCAACAACCTCTCCTCCCTCTGAGGTTTACTGCAACTGAATATATAATCCCAACCAGGACCTGTTAGCAGTTCTCGGTTTTATTTTTATTATTCCTTGTTCAAGTTCAACATCTGCCTCAGTCTTCCCTTCCAACCTAACACCATCCTCACGTGGAAAGCTGTCTGTGTCTATGCTGGTGCCCTCTAACAACTGCACCCCAGTTCTTCATTCACTTCAGCCACACACGGGAAAGGTCATACCCTAGAGATCTCACCATCAACCATGAATGGACAGTCTACTTCCACAACTGAAACCTTTCAAGTTATTTTATCTGATCACAAGCTCCTATCCTTTCATCTCTCCTTTAAACTTTTCTTTGCCCTGACCAATGACCTCTGATCTCTCTACCCAGGTCATCACCCTGCAATGTATGATCTTACTTTCCTCTCTTCAAAATATTGACTCTACAGTTAATGAGTCCAACTTTATACTGCCCTCTATCCTTGAATCCCTTTCCCTTTTCAAATTCCAACCCTGGGTCACTCCCATCATCTGCCCTCTCTGTTACTACTCATACTCCGCTGCATGGTAGTAGTACAAGTCATGCAATGGTGCTGACTGGATGCAGCCCCAACCACTTTTACCTGCTCTCCACTGAGCCCTCAGTGCTCAGCTCCTGTGCTCTCACTCACCACAATGGGCTCTTCAACACCCTCCTCTCTCCAATCACCTACATCACCCTCACAGCTTCCCACAGCTCCTCCTCCTCCCTCTCAAAAAAGGGGCTGGATTTCCCTGAAAAAGATGGAAGCCATCTACCATGGGATCCTCTTCTCATAAATTCTATCCCTCAAATCTTTTCAATATCATCTGCTATACTCTGTTCTTTTGCTCCAGCCTCAGAGGAAGAGATGGCTCTTCTCCAAGATAAGGTCAATTCCTCTATACTTATGTTCTTCATCCCCTCCCCTCCCATCTCTTCCCATCATTCATTTTCATTCTGTACTTACCCAGTGACTCCTACCTGACTGCCTACAAACAGTCCCAGGCCCTCTCCCCCAATTCTTCAAGACTCAGATCAAGATTCTGATTCACTGATTCACCCTAGAACAGGAAAAAGTGGCCTGTGTTTTCTGCCTCCTACCTATCTATGTGGTGCTTCCTGAAATGCTGGTAACACATATGGAGGGGCCCTGCACCCAATTCAGTGCATGGGTGGGCAATGCATTCTGTAACTATTTCCTATCTTCTTACTACACGGTGAAGACTTTTTAAATTGACTGCTGAGTCAGAATTGAATATGCAGTTAAAAGGCACAACCAGGCACAAACACCTCTGTCCCTGGCAGCTTTGAGGGAGTAGGAGGAACTCCTTTATGCCTCCTGATAGGGGAGCCCTTCTGCCACCTGGATGCCATGTCTTTTGTTTTGTTTAGTCTTCCTTGATTTTAGATGAATGAGTTTGAGACAGAATGACCCAAAAAGCCTCGGAAGTTTTAAAGAGCCTGAAAAAGTCCAGCAATGAGAGCCCAGAGCACAGTCTCAGCAGCTGAGTCCAATGCAACCCTGAGGAACAACCAATTGACCCCAAGTGTCCATCCAGCAGCTATCCTACAAGCAAGGAAACAAATAATCCATTGGCCATGATGCACCAAGAAATAGGCTTGGTTGGAAAAAAGCTCTGTAGTTTACCCATTTAAGTCTGAGCTTACTCTCTCCAGAAATGGAGGTGACAGAGGAGAGTGTTCCCCAGTTCTAGGGGAATATTTTGTAGGAACCACTTCATAAGTTTTTGTCCATTCTCTCCAGACACTGAGGTACAGAGATGAGTACACATCCCAGTTCAGAGAGGCATTTTTGGGTTTCTATCCTTTTTATATCTTTCTGCTAATATCCCTTTGGAGAGAACGGTTAATATTACTTTGGGGGCCAGCAGCCAGGGCTCTAGACCTGGAGTTAGGGCCAGAGTTCTCCAGAACTAGATTCCTGAGTTCAAACAAGTCCTCAGACCCTTACTGGTTGTATGACTCTGGACAAGCCACTTACCCACGGCCCCAGTCTTCTCATTTGTAAAATAACAATAACAATAACAGCACTTCCTCTCCCCGCCCCCTCCCAGGTATTGTGATAAAATGAGATCATATATGGAAAGCACTCTGAAAACCCTAAAGTGCCATACAAATGTGAGCCACTGCTATTATTAATTACTGGCTAGCTGTTAGCGTGGGGTTGGGGGGAAACACTTTAGATGAGGAGTCATCTCCACCACCTCTGGGTCACACAGAGACCTGGGGGAGAGGGACTTGCCCTGGAGATCTGACCTGCCACCCTGGGAGATGGCGAGGACAGTGAGCCAAGAGCCTGTCTATTTGGGCTCCGTGAAGGCAGAGACCACCACACACCCTCCACAGACTGGATCTTCTCTGGCCAGTCTCCCTTATTCCCAAGTGGATGAGGCTTCTCCCCATCCCTACCCTCAATAATTACTTTGTACAAATTTTCCATTTACTTAGTGGTGCCCATGTTGTGCCCATGTGCCCTCAACAGAATGTGAGCTCCTCAAATGCAAAAAGTTTCCCCTTCTTTGTCTTTATGTCCCCAGTGCCCAACATGGTGCTGGGCACATAGAAGGCACTTAATACTTAATGAACTGAACTGAATAGCACCAGAGGATCATCTAGTCCAACCCCTCCACTTTCTTGATGAGGAAATCAAGGCAAAAGAGGTTAAATGATTGGCCCAAGTTCATACAGGTGGAGAAAAGCAAAGCTGAAATCCAAGAAGGCCCTATGACTCCAAGTCCAATACTCTTTCCAATACATTAGATTTTATCTAAGAGAAAAAGTATCTTAGTATGGAGGGCTTTGTCACAGCATCACAAAGATTTCACTGCTGAGTTACTATAAGCCAGATATTTTCCTGCCTCTTCCCTTTTCTGAGAGGTTACCAGGGTCCTGGCATGCTCCTCCTAATTTAGATCCCTCCTGCTAACCCTCCAAACTGAAACTCAGGAAAAGAGTGGCATTAAAACTTCATCAAAACTTGAAGAGTTTTGCTGGTTTTATGTGTTTCTACCTGTTTCCTCCTTTTCTTTCCGGACATTGTTGTTTTGAAACATTTGCAAAAGTTCATTCCTTAAATCTTCCCCTCAAATACATCATCAAAAGGAATGGAATCCCCATATTCATATACCCCTCTAATACGGTAAACTATGCCTACACCATTCTGCTTATCTACCTGGAAAGAATCCCTGTCCAAAAAAAAAAAAAAAAAGACAAAAAATAATTAGATTAGTTTGGAATGCCCTGTCCTTGGAGGAGTCCTTTGAAATCCTTATTTCTCTTTCTAGACATTCATTAATCACCCTTTCAATAATATTCTTCAATTTTCCCAAGAATCAAAGTCAAGCTCATTAGAATAGTTTGCAGACTTGGGTGTTATCCCTTTTATCATTGTCAGGGAAACATCTGCCTCTTTGAGGGCTACAGCAACTCTCCAGTTCTCCCCAAACCTTTCAGAGATCACCAACAGAAGTCCAGCAATCACATCTGCCAATTCTGTAGATGACCTGGGCTTTAGATCATCTGGTCCTGGCGATTTAAGCCGATCCAGGGCAGCTGGGTAATCAGTTTTTATGTCCCTACTTAGCCTAGTTTTTAACTCCTTATTCACCATGTCTGTCCTTTCAAGTTCAAGACCACTCTTCTTGGCAGAGAAAACAAGCAAAATTATTGTCTCCCCCCTGAACAGTAGGTTCAAACCCCTTTCTTCAATCCTTTTTTCTCCTTAACTGCCTGGGGGAGGGAAAGCCTTTGGCATTCTTAGCAGGCTCTAGACTTCTAACAGTTTTTAATGTTTTGTATTCATTCTGCATTACCAGCCCTGGTTTTCCTCCTCTCTAGGCGACCTTTTAAAGTCCAAATTGATTGATGAGCTCTCTATGCACCCCCAAGTCTCTTTAGAGAACTCCCCCTTTCCATTCTAATTGGAAATGTTCCTCTTTTTGTCTACATGATTTCATCTTTGAGAGCTTATTAACCCTCTAAAAAAGCTCCTCCTCATTTATGAAAATCAGATTCAGAATGGCAGTTACCTTCACAGCTTCCTTCACCTTCTGAAAAATAAAATTACCATCAAGTCTAGTCAAAAAAATATTAGCTGCCCTGCTTTGGGATGAGAGAAAGCCCCTCATGTGAGAGGCAGCAAAGTACAAGGGATAGAGCACTGTCCTTGCAGTCAGGAAGACCTGAGCTCAGATCCCACTTCAGACACTTACTAGCTGTGCCACCCTGGGCAAATAAGTTAGCCTCTCTAAAACTCAATTACCTGGACCATAAAATGAGGGGGTAAAAATCAATATTTGCTAAAGTCTCTTCCAGTTCTAAATCTCTGATCCTCCATCCAGATAACTGAAGTGTCCCATCACTACTGGATCATATTTGTATGCCAGGGCTACTGATGTTTCCTGAATTCCTTTCTGTCCAACTGGTCTATAATATGCAATGATGAAAAGAACAATTCCACTCTGCCTCTTCCAAGTATCTCCTCTAGTTAACATTTTAATTGCTTTTTTTTTTAAAAGAAATAAGGAAACTAGGACATGGAAAAAGAAATGACTTACTAAGGTCACACAGCTAGTTAGAACCCAGGGCTCTCCCTCATGCCTAGTATTCATTCTGTTCCAGAATGGAAATTGCTGCTTTTTGTTTTTACATCACAGTCATTTCTGGATATATCCATCTCTCCTCACCCCACCCCACCCTACCCCACCCCACCCCCACAAGTCTTTTCTTGTAACAAAAGAAAATGTGTTAAGTAAAACAAACCGATCTACTTTATTTGACATCATAAGAAATATTCCACACCTACAATCCACCACTGAAGCTCAAAGAGTGAGTGTCCAGCCTCAACCTTCTAGGTACTGGGATTACAGGCAGGTGTTACTATGCCTGGCTCTCTTTTTAATTTATCGTAGCTCTAACACAGAAAAGATCTGAGGATATTGAGGACAACTAGGTGACTTACTCATGATTTCAAAGGTAGTAAGTTTCAGAGTATCTGTTGTATTCCAGTAGGGACAGGCAGAAGTAGAGTTTTCTCCATCCTCCTTCCTTTTCCATTTAAGACTCTTGGAATTAGATTTGCAAAAATCCAGGCAAATACACTTTTAAAAGGCCAGTCCTAGATTATAAGCCATGGCCCAGGAACCTAATACCTATACAGAGACATCTCAATCATATTTCTTCTCAGAACCAACTCATGCACATGGCATGAAAAAACCATTTTTCCACCTGCTTGTCAAGATCTGAAATTGCTTGAATGAAAGAAAATCCTTTCATCCCACAATTAGCCACAATGTCCCATATGGGTTCTTCCCTGGGAGAAGAGGTAGGCACAGAAAATGACACACCATGCCTTAACAAAAATGCCTAGATTCTAGTCTTTGTTCTGCCACTAATTTACTGCATGACCACAGCCTGAATCTCTAAGCCTCAGTTTCCTCATACACAAACTATTTTCACTAAAGGATAGTAAATATCCCTTTTCAACCTTAAATTCTATGAGTTCATACAAAATCGCCTGATTAAGGTGACCCAATGATTAAAACTCAGTTACGCTAAAATGAAATCAGTTTACAAGTTTCTACAGATTCTACAAAAGTCTACCAAAATTCGTGATACCATTTTTTCCTGTTTGGATAAGGACAGCGTGGTATTCAAAAGCAGGAAGATACCGGCCCCTAGCTGTCCAGAAAGAGGCTGGAGCTGCTGGGTAGATTTCATGACTTCAGTCTTGACCTAACGAAAGGAAACCTTAAAGCGCTACCTAAATGTCAGCTTCCGTTATTATTACAGCATAGGGTGAGCTCTCTTGACTTTCAGCTAAGTAGACAAAACATATTACTCCAGCAGAGTGATGGTACAACACACACACTGCTGGGAAGCCAGGCAACCCATTCTAGAACAGAACGAATACTAAGCATGAGGGAGAGTCCTGGCTTCTAATCAGCTATGTGACCTTAGCAAGTCATTTCTTTTTTCATGTCCTAGTTTCCTTATCTCTTAAATGGAAATGGGTTATGCTAGATTGTACTTTAAAGTCCCTTCCAGTTCATTCTTTAATTTGCAAAGGTCTAACCAAACCCCCCCCCCCCCCCAAAAAAAAAAACCTCTGCTAATAACAGAGTGTAATGAATGAAAAAAAAAGAGACAGTTTCTGGGTAATTTATAATCAATTTATTAAAGTAGCCAGCAATCAATAAATTTGACGATCAGTGGTTTATCTCAATAACCCATAGAGAGTCTGAAAGCCTTAAACAGTTTTTGAAAGGGAATTCCTGGACAAGGAAAAATCAACCCTGACTGGTGGATATTTAATGAGGAGGTAAGTGAGAAATCTTCAGCTTCTCCTGCTGAAAATACCACCTGGACAGGGGAATCCACCTCCACCCAGACCACTCTCTTGGTTTTCTCCTACATGAACTGGGTCATCCTAAACTCTAACAGAGAGGTAGGAGGACAGGGGCTTCTTTCCCAAAGTAAAAACTAGCCCAGACTGGAGTCTGTTTAGAAGCTAAACATAAGTGAGGTCTCCTAGTTGGGTGGAATCCATCCAAGATTAAAGAGCATATTCCTTGAATGTAGGGGTAATCTCAATCAACTGTGTCCCTCAGAGACAAGAGCTGGGCTTCAATGACGAAACAGAAGAAAAGCCTGGATCTCAATTTAATACTTGGTTATTAATATAAGAGTAAAATAATGATTTCTCTCAAGAGGGAGGACCAAAGGTGGTGAGTTGCTCAAGGTTACACAAATGTGCCAGTATTCAAACCCAAGTCCTCTGACTCCAGACCCAACATTACACAACACCACAACACACTGTGCCCCTCTATATAGAATGTAAGCTTGTTAAGGGCAGGAATTTTTTTCTTTATATCCCTAGTACCGGGTAGTATCCGGAACATGGTTGATGTTCAACATACATTTGCTGAATTTAAAGGAATAACCCTAACCAAAAAAATCCAAATGTGCATACTACTCATTTTCATATTGTCAATTATTTTATTTTTTAGAGGAGGGTTGGCAAGACTGGTCTCCCAAGCACAATAATCACTCATTTCACTGGCCTCATCCCAAAGTTCATGAGCACAGACACTTTTACTTGAGGAGGGTTGCTTCAGACCTCCTTTGGCATCCTGGTGCCATTCTCCACTCCCGAGGTGGCAGCTCACCATATCAGTGTCAGATTTAGTGGAAATACATGATCAGCTTTAGCCCTGTTGCAGCTCAGAGCTCCCAAACTCAAACAATCCATCAGTATCCACCTCCCCAGCACCGGGCTTTACATCCAACCTACACTGCATTTCACATGCAACAAAAAAAAAAACAGATTTTGGAAAGATGTCTCCAAAATGCATAACTTTTACATAAAAATTCTTATTATGCAGAAATACCCATTCATATACATATTTCAAGTTCGTAAAATGAGTTATTAGAATCAACAAAAAGAATTTTTAATGATACTTTTTAGGAAATCCGGTATATTTAAGTCCTATCAAACTCATCATATAAAATAGTATCAGTGTGAGATGAGACTGGACAAAGGACTCTGAGAAGCAATGTCTAATTAGCAATCAATTAAATCACTTAATTTCACAAACAAATGAATGTTCTTAACAATGTAGGATGTTTTAAAAACACTTAGGAAAAAAGAAGTAACCTTCTGCATTTTAAATAAATTGTACTCTATGTAATGTGCATAGACTGAAGTTATCAAAACCTTAAAAATATTTGCTTATTTAGAAAATACTTAATATTTCAATTTGGGGAAATATCAAATGCGTGAATTTTTCAGTATTTCACAATTCTGTATTACCTAAATCTGCATCACAAAGTGATCAAGTAAAAGCTGAAAGTGAAGTTATGCAAGAAACACTTGATATGTCATAAATTGTAGCTTGTTGTTCAAATGTCCATAGTCTGTATCAAAAAGCAGCTGGGTCTTTTTTTTTCCCCAACTTCTTCCTCATCTCACTTTAGCTGACTATTAGAAAACATAATATAAACCTAATATTTTTTTCTTGTTGGATTTCCATCAACCCAAGAAAGCAAAACACAAACTGTCAGCAATAACCAGATTTAAACTAACATATTTTGCAAAAGAATTTTAATAATTATTAAAGATCTGCATTCACTGGTCTAGTCAATTCATAGAAAAAAACACATGACTGTATGTAATGATTTTGCTACTATATTCCTACAAAATCATCTACACACAAGGGACATAGAAGTTGTGACATTTTTTTTCCAAGAATTGAGTAGACCAGTTAAAATTCTCTCCCTTCTAGAAAATGGCAAATACTTTCTTACTCCCCATATTTTCCCCCAATAAACTATAAACTAAAAAGAAAGTGATTATTGATATCCAAAGTTAAACTTTCAAGAACTATTAACCTGAGAATATCAGGATATAACAACAACGAGTCAAGCTTTTAAGATTCTATGCTAGCTTGAACTTATTTTTATCTTACAAAAGACAGTGAATTGGAAAAGAGCATTTCAGAATGGGAAGGAACCTTGTTGTTCAGTCATGTCTGACTCATCATGACCCCATTTGAAGTTGTCTTGACAAAGATATTGGAGCGTCTTGCCATTTTCTTCTCCAGCTCATTTTACAGATGAGGAAACTGAGACTAATGGGGTTAAGTGACTTGCCAAGGTCATACAGCTAGTAAGTGTCTGAGGCCAGATGTGAACTCAGATCTTCCTGACTCCAGGTCCCGGATAGGAGGCAGAAGCTCCATCTACTTTGCCACCTAGAAGTCACAGAAGGAACCTTCTAGATCATCTAATCCAAGGATGGGGAACCAGAGGCTTCAAGGTCACATGTGGTGGGCTGCACTTGAGGACCTAGAAGACCACATGTGGCCTCGAGGCCTCCAGTTCCCCACTCCTGATCTAACCCAACCCCTTTGTTTGACTGATGAGAAAACTGAGGTGCAGGGGAACAAGGTAACTCATTCAAAGGTCTAGATAGTAAGTAGGAGAGCCAAGAAAAGAATCCAGGTCTCCAGACTTGGAGTCCATTTATCAACAACCATTCACTGAGCAGCATCTACTATGTTTCAGGAGCTGTGTTAGGGATATCCAAACAAAAATAAAGCAGTCCCTGCCCTCCAGGAGCAGGATGTTCTACTTGGGGAGACATGCATGTATACAAATCTGCTAAGGTTTTTGAGAAGAAAGGGAAAGCACCAGTTGCTGAGGGAATCGGTACAGGCTTCAAGCAGAAGACAGAAGTTAAGCTGAATTGTGAAGGAAGATGGGATTCTATGTAAGAGACAGAAGTGAGAGGGAGAGCATTTGCAGCAAGTGAGACAGCCCATTAACCTCAGTCAGAAAATGGTCCAGTCTGTTGTAAGAGCAGAGAGGCTCACTGGGCTAGGAGGTAGAATGTGGGACAGTGAGTAAAGAAGTCTGAAAAGGGAGGCTGGCACCAAAGGCCACGCAGAAATCTGCACTGGATCGAAGAGGTAAGAGGGAATCACTAGAAGGTTTGGAGCACGGAAGTGACACAGTCAGATTTGGGCACATGGCACCATAATGCCCATTCTTTTCAAATCATTCAAACCAACGTTTCTTTGCTGTTTGGCTTTTGTGGAAGAAACCAGATGAGAAGCCTCCTCTCCTCCCTCCCAGCCTAACACTACAAGGACTAGACACTACTCTTCCTAACTTTTTCTAGTCACTTCAACGGCAGTTTTCTAAGCCCCACGGGTGTTGGCAGACCCACACCTGGAGCCCCAATCTATCACCCAGCTCCCTGCCTGCTAAACAGTTACATAGGAGTTTTCTCTCCAGGTAGCTTTTGTGTGTGAAACCAGGCCTCCAACTTTGGGCTCTTCCCAATGGGCCCAGTTATGCCTTCGGGCCTAAGGCTTAGCCACTATACCCTTGGGCCTCCACTCTCCCAAAGTCTCCAACGTAGCTTCCATGGCAGAGCTAGGAATCAGATAAGTCCAGTCACACCCAGCCTACATTTTTCTGTTTAAATGGAAGTGTTTCGATTCTGAATGGTAATAAAGGTAGGTATTTGTGTAGTACCCAGAACACGTTCAAAGTATGTTACACAAACCATACAAGCTTCACAACATGCCTGTAGAACAAGTACTACAATTCTAATGTTCATCGTGCAGGAGCCAGGGGTGGAACAGAAGACATCCTGGCTCCAGGTCCGATGCACAAGTCCCAGGGCAAAGGACAGTCCAGGGTCCCTTACTCCTGTCCGAGTGCACTGAGCACTAACACCACCATGGTTATATTTTCTAACCTTTTATACAACAACTTTCTGGGCCAGGAAGCTTCTGGGGCAAAACTAGGAGGAGAATGGTGCCCTCACTCCAAGCCCAACGGTCCTTTCATAAAACATGCATCTAGTGCAAGAGTTCTTCACCTTTTTTGGTGTCATGGACCCCTTTGGCAATCTGGTTAAAACCTATGGACCTTTTCTCAGAATAATGTTTCTAGATGCATAAAATAGAAAGAAACCTAGTTTATGTTAAAAGATGTAACTTTTTCTATCCAACTTCACTAACCCCTGCCCGCCCCCAAAAGTATTCATGGACCTCAGGTTAAGAACTCCTGATTAGCTGCTTCCTTTCAATTTCTATAGCATTGCAGAGACTTCTCCAATTGTTATACAACAGAGTTTACATTTCAATAACACAAACCTCATTCTAATTCCCATAAAAATTCTGACTTCCCCTAAAACATGTTAATACACTATTCTATCCAATGCAAAATCACAGATCTACTATTTAACCCTATGGACAACAGGAACAAAGATCTTGCTGTCAAGTTTAAAATGTCAAAGTAAAACTTCGATGAGAGACCCAGATCCTTGTACAACTAGCACACATATTCATGCCCAAAAAAAACCAAACAAACATACAAATCCCAAAGCCAAATTGCAGATGGTTTCTTCACCATCATTTTTATCAGAAGCATAGAGGGCATTTTCACACATTACAAATCATTTTTACAGGAACACAAGGGTTACCTGGCCTAGAAACACCACAATTTAAACACATGGTTGGAAAAGGCACAGTAGCATGGTATGGTACAAAGAATATAAAACTGAAGCAAAAGCGTACCACTCCCAGCTGTAGGGACCACCTCACTGCATCTCATCAGGCCTTCACTAATCACAAGACCCCTTTCCAACTCGAAAATGCTCTCTAGAATTCTATTTTAAAAAGCAAACCTAAGTTATAAAGGACTAGGGTCTGGACCCCTGATTTCATTGGTACAATAAGAAATCCTGGGTGAGCAAACCCCCCCATCAAGGCACAGAAGGTGCTGCCCCTTGGCAGCTGCCCAGAGCACTGAGTGCTTTACCCACAGTCACAGTCCATGAATGTCAGGGTCGGCACTCAAACCCAGGCCTTTCTGACTTAGAAACAGGCTCTCTATCCACTACGTCACAACACTCTCACAGAAATATTCAACAAAAAGTAAATTAAAAACGGACTATCAACTCTCAGTAGATATGATTAACTATACCAACAGATCAAAGCAAAGTTAAAACGCATTAAACTGAAATGCTCAGTTTAATAAAACTTGCACCAAATTGATAATTTAACTGCCCTAATTAAACCTCCACTACAATACTATTCATTTGGGACAGTATGTTCTTAAAAGGGTCACTGATTAACAGAAAATGCTCTTTTCAACCTAATGATATTCTTACGAAATCAGCTAATACCATTTGTTCCACAATGTACATTCTTTCCCAGAGCAATTTTTTCTAATACTATTGACTCTTGATTTTTCTAAATGATATCAGCTATCACTAAAACTAAAATGGAAAAATGGAAGGCAGAAAAATATGTTTATTGAACACCCTACTGACCACAACAGACTCCTGGCAGCTTCAACAGCAATTTCATGACAAAGGGACTAAGGTGTCTATTTGCACAGACAAATCTACTTTTGCTCTTAACAGAACCACAACTAACATTCTTCCCCACAAAACTCCCTCAAACAAGCTGCTTGATGGTGGAAAGCAAGTAGATTCACTCGGTTACAAATAGCAAAGGGTTTGTTCCCAGATGAAAATTTCAATTCCTTAAAAATAGGTTTTCTTAAGTCAAACTTTCTCAGGCATCTTTCCAGACATTAATAAACACTGCTTAAAGGTTACACATGGCAAGAAAAAGTTTCTATAAAACAAATTACTAAACATTGAAGGTATACATTTTCTTGTTTTGCCCCCCCCCCAAAAAAAAAGTCTATTCGCTTTACAACACAGAGGGTTTGTTGTGATTGTCGTTGTTGAGGGGGGGCATCATGGGGAAAGCTGACCACATGATCTCTAAAAACACTTCAACTAGTCTTCATCCAAATTGAGAAATCTTACTTCCCAAGTTCCAAGAGAATGCTAGTTAATTATGTTACCTGACTTCCCTTCTGTGGTAACAGTAACTTCGATACAATTCGATACAATTTCAAAGAGCCCATTAAAGTGTGGTCCAAGTGCCCTAGTTACAATTCATACACATTCTTCCGGAGATCATCATTCTACACAACAGCTGACCCTCAAAGGACGCACCTCGGCGTTTCCGTGGGCTCGCTCGGCCAGCATGGAACACCGGGTCCTAGTTTTATGAGTACGTCTGTTGGACAAAGTTTTGAGAAGCGTGCAGTAGGGTCAGGGCTGGCAGCTGCCTTTTCCACCAAGTCAGTAAAGCAGCGGCTGCGTGCAGCAGGAAAGATGGAAATGTTTGCTTCCAAAGACCCCACTCGAGGGTCATTCTGGGCGAGGGTGGCAGCCCAAGAGAAGACAACCTCCCCCAGCTCCCCGGGCTGCGCTCCGCTAGCTTACCTGCTCTCTGGAAATACAAGGCAGCGAAGGTCTCCGGGACGTCTGGCTCCCGAAGCGGGGGCGAGTTTCGCCCATGGGCGCACAACTCGATCTCCTCCGGGGTCTGATCACCGGCACTTTGCCGTCCCCGCTCAGGCGAGGCACCGGGGGAGCTTCCCGCATCGGGAAGAAGCGGTCGAGCCCCAGGGCCAGCCCGGTGCCGAGGCCCCCGGCGAGCCAGGAGAGCAGGGGCCGTAGGGCGGGGGGCAGCAGGCTGAGGCTGGCCACCGACACCCACCACATCGAGCCCGAAAAGAGCAGCAGCAGGACGCGGCGCGCCGGCGGCACGGGCTGCAGCAGGCTCAGCGCCCCGGCGCAGCTCAGCGCCAGCAGTAGCCGAGCCGGCACCGCCAGCCGCCCCCCGGGCCAGGGCCCCCACGGCGCCAGCACCAGGTCCCCCACGAAGCAGCAGGCGGGCAGCGCCAGGAGCCCCCAGGCCCGGCCGGTGCCCCGGCGGAGGCGGAGGCGCGACCGGGTCAGGAAGCAGGTGAAGAAGAAGAAGGCACAGGCGAGGCTGAAGAGCGGGCACAGGACGTGGGAGAGCCCGCGGAGCAGCAGCCCCAGCGGGCGGCCGAGGCGGGCGCAGCCCTCGGGCCACAGGAGCCGGGCGAGCAGCAAGCCGGCGAGGGCGCCCAGAGCCGAGCTGCCCAGCGCTTCGTCTGGGGCGCGGCGCGGCGCGGGGCCGGGGGGGCGCGGAGGGCGCGGCGCGGGGCAGCAGCAGCTCCACGTTGCACAGGCGGCAGACGTGGTACCAGAAGCCGCGCGGAGGGTCCTCGCGCAGCGGGCTGGCCGAGCTGCGCACGTAGCCGTTCCGCAGGCTCTCCCGCGGGGGGCCGGCCCCGTCCCGCCGCGGGAGTCGCCTCATGGTGCCGCGGGGCTCAGCCCGAGGGGCCGGGGATCCGCTGCGCCCGCTCTGCTCCTCGGCGCCGCTCTGGGAACTTGGGACGGCCGCACCTCCGCCCCCGCCCCCGCCGGGCCGCCCGGCTTGGTCCGTTGGGCTCCTGGCGCGCGCTCCTCCTCCTCCTCCTCCTCCTCGTGCTCCGCCGCCACCTCCCTCCCCACTGGGAGCGCGCCCCACCCGCGTGCCCGCGTGCCTGCCCCTCTGCCGCCGCCGCCGCCGCCCCGGCCGGGTCCGTCCAGGGTGAGGGCCACTGGCCGACCGACTGACCCCACTGACTGGGCATGCCCAGTGGGGCTCGGGGAGAAGTGTTGGGTAACCTCTCCGCCCTCCTCCCTCCCCACACACCCCAGCCCCAGGGAGGGGGAGGAGGAGGGAGGGACCCAGTGGTGGGGAAGAGATCCCAGGGCTGGACCTTTAGAGGAAATGATGGATAGACTGAGAAAGAGAGCCACTCTTACCCTTTGACCTCAAAGGTTTCATAGCTAGGGACTAAGGGATGAGGTCCTCAGTGGTCCAGGTCCCTGCTAGAAGAGCACCTCGCTGAGCCTTAAGAGGACTTTGTTCCCTTTCCTTGTAATTTCAGTGGCATCCTCAAGTGCAGAAATCCAAGAATTTATAGCACAAAGATCTAGATGGTCTAGATTTAAACAACCCTCGAATTTTACAGATGAAGATACTGAGTCCCAAAGTGAGCAAGGGACTTGCCCAAGATCACATAGGATAATGACATAAATGACAAAGGACACCTGGACACTGAAGTCAGGTCCTCAAACCTCTCTTGGAGCTTGTTTTCCTTCTACCTGCAGCTCTGATGCAATAGAAATCTTCATGGTGGAAAACTGGCTTTGGGGTCCAAAAGTCCACAATGTGAAGCATTTACTAAGCACTCATCTGTTCAGCACCTGGGTTCAAATTCTTCCTTACTTTCTAGCTGTGTGACCCTGACAAATGACCCCTCTCTGCCTTGGTTTCCTGATCTGTAAAATGGGGTGGGGGTTGGATTAGATATAGAAAGTCTGTGATGGGGGGGTGCCTCATATGAGTCTATCTGTTTCCCCACTGCACTTTAAATACACAAAAATACTCCAGCCCTGATGCCTTTATCGGGTTGAAACATCTCTAGTGAGTTAGTCAAAAGCATTAAATTAATGTATGTCCAGTCACACAATGTGGGTCTTGTATAAAATAGCGAATCAACTTCCAGCTGGACATTCAGGTGTCTAGCAGAGAAGAAATCAGTTCCAGCCAAGCCCCTAAAAGAGAATTGCTGGGGGAAAGGGAGGGATTCGCACCCCAAGGCCAGTAGAAACTCCTCCTTTTCCACACCTTGACCAGAGGAGGGCTTTGTGAACTTTGAAGGGTTTGAGGATTTTGACTTATAGTCCTAGCAGTGTCTCCTGAACAGCAACGGTTGGTAGAAATGGATGCCTTGGGAGCCAAGGATTAAATCATTCACAATGGAGAAAGATTTAAGGCATCTTACAGGGAATGCGAATATGTGTTGAATCCCACAAAAGCAGGCCCAACTGATCTTTACCCATAGGCATGCCCAAAAACACATCGTTTGTCTTGTTTTTTTTTAATTTACAAGCATGTCCAACAAAGGGGCTTCATTTTTTAAAGCAATTTAAGATATAGTTAGGGATTGAGGGAAGACAAAAAAAAGGCAGGAGGGAGTTGAGAGAAAAACATAGATCCTTGTCCTATCTTCTCCTTTTTATAGGACAATATTTTAAAATAGATTTTCATAGAACTAGGAGATCACTTATTTTACACACCTTAAAAGTGAAGGCCAGAGAATTGAAGTAAAGTGACTTAACCAAGGTCACCCAGTAATTTAATGACAGAACCAGGCTTACTACTAAGATCTCAACTCTCAGGTCAATGCTTTTCCCTTCCATGGTGGAATTTCCCTTTCGGACTACCTGTCTAAAGGCTGCATACCTCTGAGAGGATATATACCAACCTCCTAATAACTCCATGGGCTACCTTTTCTTCTCCAGTAATAGATTTCTATCTTGCATCTTAACAAAGCATCATGTAATGTCCATTTTAAGTAATAGCAGGAAATCACAAAGCAGTTTCACCCTTCCATCAGAGGTAATCAAGTTCCAATGCCCTCATTCTTCATGAGGAAACAGGCCCAGAAAGATTAAATGTCTTGCCCACCACGGTTTCACAAATAGCTAGCCATCAGGGCAGGATTAGAAACCAGTTCCCCTGACTCTAACTTCAGGGCTCTCTTCTCCAGTACTCTTCCTTCTACTACCTCTTAACATATCAATTTTAACAACTGATCAATAATTTCAAAACGGAATAAGACAGGGGAGGCATCCAGGTGCACAGGGAAGGGAAGTAGTCTGGCTTTACCTTTTAAACTTGCTGTGTGGCCTAGACCAAGTTATAACCTCTTTTGGTCTTAATTTTACCACGTATAAAATAAAAAGAGGCTAGGATTAAATGACTCCAAAGGTCCCTTCCAGTTCTGAATCTGAGCTTATGCCAAAAATGTGCCCTGCTAAGAGACCCTTCCCCTGACAGGGGCTGTAAACATAAATTTGTGTTCAAACTAAGCTAAGCTTGTAGTGGAGAGAAATGAACCAACAAATCAAGTCCTCAGTGATCAGTGGGTTAAATGGAAGAGATAAATGCACATTTTTTTTAGTACTTTTGCCTTCCCTAATCTTCCATCAAATACTCTTTTTCTTGAGTGCCACCCAGAATTTCATGGATCTTCTTGAATTAATGTTAATAGCTGACGTTTACGTAGTACTTTAAGCACATTCTGTACATTATTTTGTTTGGTCCTCATAGCCACCCTGTAAGGTGGACCAGAATTATTATTCACAGATAAAAAAACTGGAGCTCAGATGAAGTGATTTTCCAAAAATCACATGACTGAGTGGTAGAGAAAGGATACGTCATAGTCACCTACAGTTGGGGGATGCATAGATGGGAACACCAAGCCTGAGTAGCTTTAGAAGATGACATTTCTGATTATATGCCTCTGAAGATCACCAAAAGTTAACTAAACTTAAAATATGTTCAGCAAGAGTGAGCTAGTATGTTTATAGCAACTCCCTCTTCTATTTACAATCTTTGTCGCAGACTGTTGCTTGGCCACATTTCTTAGAAGTCAAATTAAATTATTGTTCTGCCAGATTCAGACAGCCAAAGTACCAAAGGGTTTATATTGCTCTTCATTTTGGTTCCAAGAGTTTATAACTCTTATCCAATGTGCAAATATCCCTAAAGCACCAGAATATCTTGGCCACTTAGCTGATCTCTGCAGAGTCTCTTTCTGGTACTGGTGTCCCCTCTCATTGATTCTCCTCTCTCTCCAACAGTGGGATGTGGAGCCTCATCTGACCCAACAGTTTACATATTAAAAATCATAGAGTGTACCTACTCTTTTTCTAAACTCAAGGTCTAGTTGCTAGAATCTGTTTTCAAGTTTCAGCAGCTCCACCTATTGGTAATTTTATCACAATTATCAAAGTGGGATACAGATATCAACCACAGTCAACCTCTGGAAGGATCCAGTCCAAGCCTTGGCTTGATTTCACCTGGCCATTACAGTCAGTCGATAATGCTCTGGCTATGGCTCTGCATTCCCCTGAATGGTTTCCCCCATAGTGAGCTGCTGTGCCTATCCCATTACAAGAGAAGCCTTTCAATGTTTGAAAAAAAACAGTTGAAGAGTTGTGAATAGTGGTTAATCCATTTAGAGGTTGTTTTTTTTTTCACTAAGGCCTTTAACCTCTAGTTATCATTGCTAGGAGCCAGCTAAGTCAAAAAACTAGATTTGAAAAAAAAATATTAGCTCTAAATGTAATCCTTAGGAATTGGAATGGGCTGCCCTGGTTTCTCAAAGTAGAGAGTTATGGCAGTCACTGAGACAAGCTTTAAACATCAAAGAAACTGTCAGAAATAGCTAGTAAATTGGCTAACACTTCTGAAGTTCCAAAGAAAATTTGTTAAACCTAAGTCATTTTTTCTTGCACAGAAAATGTAAGTCATTGTTTAATATGTCATTTTTCTTACACAGAAAACCTTTGGAATTTCGAAAGAAAATGAGCCTTTGTTTCACAATTAAATTTCAGTGAAATTAAATTTCAATTAAAGCCTGAAAATAAAATCAGAGTAGCTCTTTCTAGGGCCGAAAAGCAAATTTTAAAGTTCTAAAGAGGAAGTAATTCCAAATAGTAGTGATAATTATAATGACTCACATTTATACAGAACTTTATAGAGTATTTTCTTCATAATAACTATGAAGTAGGTAGTATAAATATTATCATCATCCCTATTTTATTGATAGGCAAACTGATCCTCAGAGATGGTAAGATACCTAAGGTTAGTAAGTAGAGAAACTAGGGACTTGAACCCCTGTTTCCTGGCTTTAAAGTCCAATATTGTTTTCAACAAGGACTCTCCACTTAGTCTGATGCCTACATCCTAAGTGAAATATAGAGTAGTCTATATTACCTCTTCCTTCCTAGAATCTTTTCTTTCTTCCCCCTTAACTCCCTCCTTTTCCTTCCTTCCCTCCTTATTTGGCTTCCCCGTATATACCTGCTCTTCTCACCCCAGCTCTGTCTCTCCCTCAGCTCTGAGATAGCCTCATATAAGCCTGAAGTACATTTTGTATTGTAATTTGTTATGTTAACTGAATAAAGTCTTATATTCCCTCAATTTTAAAAGATCGATTTTTCAATCGATGACAATGATTGTTATTTCTCCAAAAAACTGAATAAATAACAGGTTTCTCTTTACTTGAGGAATCCTTGAATTTTATTTATTGGTTTGTGTTTTCTTTGGAGGTCAGTGGCCCTCAATGAAAAATAGGTTTTCCTGCTCTGAAATGCAATCTTAACAGTCCTTGGTGGTGTGGCCCCTTGCTAGCATTTGCGACTGAACACCTATGAAAAGAACTCTCCCAGGATCAAAGAAAATTGACATACATGCTTGAGTTCTATGGGAGCATCTGAGATCCAAGTGACAAAGAAGAGTCAACTAAGACACCTGTAGTCTATATTTTAAATGCAATAATTACTACTTTCCCCACCCCCTCTCCCATGAAAGTATATCCTCTAGCATTGCAAGCATTTCTCCTTTTTCTGCCTCCAGTTTCAAGAGGAACTAAAGGTATCTATGTCACAAGCTTGGTACATTTTTGAAATTTAACAACTAGTTAAAGCCTTAAATCAATACCTGATTGTTAATCTGAAATTTCCCAGAATTTGGGGTTAAACCCAAGCCTTGACCCTTGAACAATAAACAGTGATACAAACTCTTTCCAAGTTTTGATGTTTCCCTCTCAGACAAGCAGGAGTTTCTTCTGCTCTGCCTATCCCAACAGACCTGCAGGATCAGAGCCCCAGTGGGGGCTGCCTACCGTTGACACTGAACTTGTGGTTAATTGTGGAGTCCTGCCACAAAACCACCTCACTACCACAAGCTGGACTCTTGCCCAGGGAATGACAGACTGCCAGGCCAGGCCGGCTACCAGAGGTAGCAGGAGCAAACTGCCTTCCCACTTTGCTCGCCCCCAGACAGGAGCCACTTCCAGTTTCAGGGTGGAGCCAGAAATGGGTCAGTCTATCAAAAAGAAGAAAGTAATGTTTTCTTCCCCCCTCAACTTAACTACAATTTTATTAAATTTATTTACCAGAATTCATTTAATCAAATATATGTTTACTAAGTATATACTATATGCATGAGGGGCTTTTTATTGACAGTAAAAGTTCTAAAAGAAAATGAATATTTTATTTTAAAGGATATTCTATTTTAAAGGATCAGAGATCTCTAGGCTCTGTGGGTACCCTCTTCCTGCCTCCCCCTCCTCTGTGATTCTTGTCCATATTTCCCTTATATCTGCTATTAAAGACCCACTCACCAGGCAGGAGACTGTCCTATAAATAAGAAACAAACACTAGCAATGTAATTATTTACCAAGATATGCTAGTATACTCTTTACATATGAGAGGCACCAGAGTGCAGTGGAAAGAATGGCCAGGGTCTGGGGATTTGGGCTCCAGGTCCAGCTCTGTCTTCAATTCACTCACCTTGCACAGGTTATTTCCCTTTATACATGAGTTCCCTCATCTGCAAAAGAAAACGGTTGTAAACAATTGTCTCTGATGAAGTGCAATGACATCCAGCTCTGTCATCCCATGATTTTTGTACATAGCAATAGAAGAGTGCTATCTAAAGTACTTGTGTATAGGAAGCCAGACTTCTAACCCAGTCTGCAGCACTGTGTGTGCTGCTGGCATGCACACTCCTGACTACTGGAGTTAAGGCCAAGGTAACAATGCATATCTGCATAAAGGAGGGAATTTGCACCTAGGCTTCTTGGGAGAGAGATGTGAACATGTCCAGGAAACCATATCCTCAACATATCCCTGATTTCCTGCTTGCGTTCCTAGAGGTAGATAGAATGGACCTTCACAGGTGAGACTGAGTCTCCTTTCTCTTGGCATGAGCTATTGCCTCATTCCTAACTAAAGAGTTTCAGAACGTTCATTGTTCAGGAAAAATGGAAATCTGTACAATTACTCAGGGAATTTGAACACATCTAGATGGATAATTCAGGTAAAGGCAAAGGGATTGTGTGGCCTTCCTACACTAAACAACCTGCATTAGCTGTGGTACTCCTGTTCACCAGCATTATGATTGGACTACTCCCAGTCACAGCTGGCTGACAGGGCTCAACACTTTAGTTTCCATGTTAATGAAGTTATAAAATGTGGGAAAAAATGAGAGGCACCACTACATATGAAATACTTTAATTCTGCATATTTGGGCTTGATGATAAAGTTTAAAGTGATAAGTGACACCCACTCAGTGCTCAACATATCCTGACTCCCCAGTGTGTCTCTTTTGCCCAGGAACCCTCTGGGATATGTCTAAATTCTCCTGCTGCCATTCTGACTATCTGCAGGTGAAACATTTCACCTGGGACCTTTTCTTCCCCTCTCCAATGTTATCCTGACCAGAAGCTCACTTTCTTCTTTAAACAAATACCAGCCAACCAGGAAACCCTGAGGTTTTATTGTGCCATAAAACAGGCCAGACATTTCCAAGTCTTCATAGGAATGAACCTGACTAAACGTATACTAAAAATAGTTTTGAAATAAACTCTGGGCTCCTAGCTCCCCTAACAATCAAAATTCCTTCACTTAAATCAATTTTCTTTCTCAATTCCCTGCTCTTTCAGAAATTCAAATGCATTTCAATCTCAGGCCTTTATTTTCACCCTGATGAACTGAACACAGACTCCATGTCCCTACAGTTTTTCTAATAGGCCCAGGAGCTGAAACTTTTTTGGAGCTCTATGAAGAAAAATTAGCCCTCTTCCCTGGAGATTCTCACCCACACCCATCAGTGATGGCCCAAAGATCATAGCATGGGTTGGGGAAGCTTATTGTGAAGGGCTGACTGCCCCTTTGCTCTGTCCTTTCCTCCCTTCCAGAATCATGAAGCTCTCTCTTCCCAGACCTACTAAAGGGTAGGCCAGCCTTCCACAGCTTCTGCCCCTAGATGAGCATACAGTTCGTTTGAAAGGTTTTTACTGCCAGAAACTACAAGGAAACAGGCAGGGGTAAAAATAACTGCCATGAGGAAGTTACCAAGATACAGATGTCTTAGAAACCTTATAGTAATATCCTGGGTTTACATTAAAATGGATTAGAGCCAGGTCAGATCTGTCTTATCCCCAGCCCTCACCCTTCCACCTCCACATCATTTTTGTTCTGGATATCAGCGTAATCCAATAGTCAGAGCTTTCTTCTATTCCCAGCCTTTACTAGCTCTTCTGGAGCCCGAAACAAAATTTGGGGGTAGAGGGTATGGGCATGTGTGTATGTATGTTGCATGTTTTTGTGTGCTTGTATGCATTGTGATGTGTGTGCATTATGTACGTGTGTAAATGCATGTTTGTGTACATGTGTGTTTCTGTGAGATGTGTGTTTGTGTGTACAGGAGTATGCTCTGTGTATATGCATGAACATGTACATGTGCATGTTCATATGTGTTTAGGTGTGCACGCATGGTTGTGTGTGTGTGTGGTTGTGTGTGTAGAAAATAATTTTTTCAGGAGTAGTCATGCTGGAGTAGGTGTTTGGTCCTCCAAAGAGTTCAGACCTTTACCCTGTGGCACAGCCAACAATCCCTTAACCCCGTAACTCCTGGGAGACGGAGGTAGCGGTGGTCCCAGAAGAGGAGTATAACAGCAATGGGATACCTGGGATTAGATGAGGAACAGGAGAAAGGCTTTATTCAAGTATATATATGGGCTGCTAGGTGGTGCAGTAGTTAGAGTGCTAGGCCTAGTGTCAGGAAGACTCATTTTCCTGGGTTCAAATCTGGTCTCAGACATTTACTGGTTGTGTGACCCAAATTGCTTGAGTCTGTTTGCCTCAGTTTCCTCATCTATCAAATGAGCTGGAGAAGGAAAAGGAAAACCACTATAGTATCTTTGCCAAGAAAACTCCAAATGGGGTCATGAAGAGTCAGACATGACTGAAAAATGACTGAACAACGAATATAGGGCACTCTACATTAGTTAGGAGTTTTCCATGGCCCATTTAGTAGCCTGCTATTTGCGCTTATTTATTCCAGAGAAAGAACAGTTACATTGTGGTGTACACGGTGGTGACATGTGACTGGCCGGCTAGAGGACTGCTGTGGGGACAATGTGCAGCACCCCCCCTAAGATTTCATCACCCTGAGGCAAACCCCTAGTCATTCTGCTCTAGTTACAGCAGTCTTCTTAAGTCTGCTTCCTACATATTTCACAAACACACCAGATCTCTAGCATTGTACCCTGCAAAGGGTGGTGGTGAGGAGATGAAATGAAGTGCTCCCTCCTAAGTAGATGACTTAGGACTCAGTCAGATTTCATTTATATCCCAGGGGAATAGTCAAGACTTCTAATCTCCATCTTATTCTCTTGCTATACTCAGGTAAGTCATCACAGGTGACTCTCTCACATTATACCAGAAATAGTCATCATAAAAATGAAAGGATATGTTAAAGCATGCTCATTATACACACGAGGTCTTCATCTGTCCATCTGATATGCCAGTAAGGAGGTCAAGAGGGAAGAGTGCTCTATTTGAAGGCAGGAAGACCTGAGTTTGAATCCTGCCTCAGACCCTTACTAGCAGGGTGATTCAGGGCAAGTCTCAACTTCTCTGTGCCTTGGTTTCATTTAGAAAATGAGGGGATAAGACATGATGACCTAAAAGGACCCTTGTGGTTCTAAGTCTATGATCCCATGATGCTCATCTCTCAGCACCCTAATGCAAAGGGAGATATTACAAAAGAGTACAGTTGGTTTAAAGAACTTGCCTAAATGGTAGCAATAATAATATGGACTCATCTTTTTATATATTTTAAGGCTTACAGTGAGTACAGAATCTAGAACTCCCAGTTTAGGCAGTAATAATGTTCTACCCTGTATAACATTTTAAGTTGAAGGGACTTTAGAGAGAGTCTAATGAGCAGGGGTAGGAAAAACCTCTATATAATACCTCTGAGAAGTGATGCAACACCCACTCCCCACTCAAAGCAGCTCATTCCATGTTAGAGCAGTTCTAATGGTCAGAAAAATTCTCTTGACGGTGCATCCCCTAATATACACTCATTGCTTCTAATTCTCTTTTTGGTGCCAAGCAAAATAACTGTCCTCCCTCTTGGAGATGACAACCTGTCAGGCATTTGAATTTTCATCTGTGAAGGCTTCCCTTGGGGGTCAGCTTGAGCAGAGCCTGCCTGCAGAGCAGTTTTCCCAGTGGTGGGGATGGGTTTGCCTGGATTCCCCAATGGCAGACATCTGCCAGATGTCTGGCTGTGGCCAGAGCTGCAGTCCATGGCAACAGAACAGACACTGAATAGTATTATATATTACAACTACAAATTGTAAGAAAAATACAGCTAAATGGAAGGAACATATTTGCTTTCCTTTCATTCCTTGGCTCTTCTCTAGGCTCTGCCTTATTTAAAAACAGGAGTAAAGGCGATAGGGAAATTACAGGTCCCTTTTCTTAAAACCCAGCGTTAACACACCAAATATTGGAGAGAAATTTTCAAGAGCTGGTGCACAAACATGGTTTGTAAGCTCTTGCCAGCTGAGGCCACATTTCCACAGCAGTGAAGGGAGAAAAGAGGTAGAAAGGGGAAACTCCACAAAGAGCCTGCTGACTCTTCTCCTTTGTGCCAGTTCTGTTATTCAGGAGGCAGCACATGCAGTAGACAAAGCTCTGGTTATGGAATCAGAAGACCTGGCTTCAAACCTCACCCCATAATATGTACTGTCTATGTGACCTCATCCTTCCTAGGCCTCAGTTTCATCATTTGTAAAATGAGAAGACAAGGCGGCTTCTGAGATCCCTTCCAGATCCGAGTGACCCTATTATTTCCATATAGACACATGCATAAGGGATAGAGACTGGTCCTGTGATCTCCTTGCAATAGGGGACTCTTGGTAAGGAATCTCCCTCCTTTAATGCAGGTCAGCACCTTCTCTGCAACTTAGAGCCTTAAAGAGTTGCTTAGAATATTTAAAGGCTAGGTGACGTTCAGAGTAACATAGCTCTCATGCATAAGAAGGGAGACTTGAACCCAGGTCTTCCATCCACCATGCCATACTGTCTCTAAATGGAGTTTGTGTGTGTGTACATTTTATATGGATATACAAAGAATCTACATATTCATATGTAAATATGTGAATAATTCATGTATGAATATACAGATGAAAAAGATGTTGGACCTGATGCATTCACAAACATCCCTAATAATTTAAGCCTTAGAAATTCAGAACATTGGAAGAGCTAGCCAAATACAGAGAAAGAAGCCCTGACCTGCCTGAGAGTCAGGAGCCCAGGGCGCTCTTCCTGCTTTTGACAATCATTAGTACTGTGACCTTGGGAACTTACTTCCCCTTCTCCTGGCTTCAGTTTCTTCTTCTGTAAAATGAGGGGGATAGATCACATGATCTCTGTACCTCCCAACTTTGAGAGTCTATGATTGTTCTAGGGCTAAAATTGTTACCCAGATTTCTGTTCTATGTCACAAAAAAGTGTCACAAAAAACAGAAAGCAATGGGATAAGGCTAACTCCACAGAAAAGGAAATTATAAACGAAAAATGAGAGCTCTGAATTGCATATTAATATGAAAGAGTTTGGTAGTTTTCCCCCAATTATGGGATATTTTCAAGGAAAATTTTTTAAATGATTATAAAATTTGATTAAAAAAAGATTGTTTATAGAGACCCTTAACCTAGTAGAGAAATGCAACTATTGAGCCAAGTTATTACCAGCATGCTATACTTAAAAAACAAATTTACAAAACCTTTTGTCAGCTCCGAAGTCTTTAAATATCAAATGCTAGAAAGGACTTCTTTCTCAAAGTAAAATGTAATACAACTTAGAAAATAAAATAAAAGTACTCTACATAAAATAGTATTCCTAAAGTTGGACTTTTCCTATTCCCTCAATTCCTGTTTTCATAAGAAAATAAGGACATTACACTGTAAAAGCTTGGGTTTCATGGAAAGGTCCAATACCAGAAATCAGGAGTTCAAGTCAAGTTCCAACACATCAGTCATTCACTAGGTGACCTTGGGCAGGTCACAATCATTCTGAAAAGACTTGAACTGACTGCTTAGCAAGAGGGCGAAATCACTAAAGACTCTGAGAATTGTTCTTCTCAGCTCTGGAAAAGATCCCATTACCATGGGATCAGAACTGAAGGGAGGAGTTTTTCTGCTACTTCTGCATTTTTAAAAATTTTTCTAGAAAGAGATAAGAAAAGATTTGTTGAGAGTGAATTGGGGCAACAGAGAGTGGCAGAAACAGTCTGTGATGGAGAATACTTTTCAAAGATACTAAGTCTGATAGCAGCTGCAAACTGCCTTTCCCTGTGCTGCCACTAGGCCTACTAACAGAATTCAGCAAGGAGAAAAATAACTGCCTTCTCAAAGATTGGAGAAAGAGGGGAAGGATCCACACAAGAACAAGCAAAAATGTTTATAGCAGCTCTTTTTATAGTGACAAAGAAAGGGAAACTAAGAGGGTGGCCCTTCATTGAAGAATGGTTGAATAAGTTATGTACGTGGATGTAACAAAATATGATATTGAAAGAATTAGGAAAGAGGTTGTTTCAAAAAACCTTATATGAACTGATGCAGAGAACCAAGAGAACAATGTGTATTATAACACATAATAACTGTAATAATAATAACATAATAATTGTAAAGATAAACATCTTAGAAAAACTTTAAGAACTTTGGTCAGTGAAATGGCTCATTACAATTCCACAGGGCTCATGATGAAACATGCTGCCCACCTACTGATGAAGAAGTGATGGCCTCAGGGGACATACTGACATATTTTTGGAAATGGCCAATGTAGAAATTATTTTTGATCAATTGTGCATATTTGTCATGAGTTTTTTTTTTTCTATTTTTCCAGTGGGTGGAGAGAGAAGGGAGAGAAAATGGAGTTTTGTTCGTTTTTAAAATGTATTTTGGGGGGGAAGCCAAGATGGCAGAGTAGAAGGATGGACCTACTCTAGCTCTCCCCTCATAAAACCATAAAATACCTGTTAAAAAATGACTCTAAACAAGTTCTAGAAACAGCAGAAGCCACAAAATGACAGAGTGAAACAGATTTCCAGCCCAAGACAGCCTGGAAGGCCGACAGGAAAGCTCTATTCCACCAGACTCAGAGCAGAGCGCAGCTCAGCCTGGGCCACACAGCACAGATAGCATTGGAGAAGGCTTCAGGGCATGGAATCATAGGTAGCAACTGCGATTTGCAGATTTCTTAACCCACAAACACCAAAGACAGCTTCAAAGGTCAGTAAGAAAGCTCTTTCACCTGGGTGAGAGGGGGGCACAGTTCAGCTGAAGCCCTGTCCCAGGGTGGCAGCAGCTACTGCAGCAGCAGTCACTTTTAGAGCCCTTGGCCTAAAGATTTTGGGGGAATTGAGCTGCTGATCTGGATCTCATCCCTGAGTGGCAGTTCTGGGGTGAGGAGTAGCACTGGCACTGGCATGGTGGAGCTGGTGGTGGCTGTGGACAGGGAATGCTACTCACAGTTCCAAGGCAGAAAAGAGTGCTTGTGGCTGCTCACAGACCAGAGTCCAGACCAGGAGAGGAGTAAACTCCTTTCTTTTGATCATACCACCCTGGAGGAACTGAGAATTTACAGGTCTCTAGAGATGTATCAGAGAACAGCTGCACAAAACATCTGAAGCCTAGGGTGGTATGCCCTCCATTTGACAAAGGACTCAAACAAAATTTAAGTAACTGGCTGGGAAAACGCCCAAAAAAGGGGAAAAAAATAAGACTATAGAAGATTACTTTCTTGGTGAAAAGGTATTTTCTTTCATCCTTTCAGATGAGGAAGAACAAAGCATACCACCAGAGGAAGATGTCAAAGTCAAGGCTTCTACATTCAAAACCTCCAAAAAATATATGCAGTGGTCTCATGCCATGGAAGAGCTCAAAAAGGATTTTGAAAATGTAAGAGAGGTGGAGGAAAAATTGGGAAGAGAAATGAGAGCAATGCAAGAAAATCATGAAAAGCAAGTCAACAGCATGCTAAAGGAGACCCAAAAAATGCTGAAGAAAATAACATCTTTAAAAAATAGACTAACCAAAATCGTAAAAGAGATCCAAAAAGTCAATGAGGAGAAGAATGCTTTCAAAAGCAGAATTGGTCAGATGGAAAAGGAGGTTCAAAAGCTCACTGAAGAAAACAGTTCTTTAAAAATTAGAATGGAACAGATGGAAGCTAATGACTTTATGAGAAACCAAGAAATTATAAAACAAAACCAAAAGAATGAAAAAATAGAAAACAATGTGAAATATCTCATTGGAAAAACAACTGACCTGGAAAATAGATCCAAGAGAGATAATTTTAAAAAATATTGGTCTACTTGAAAATCATGATCAAAAAAAGAGTCTAGACATCATCTTCCAAGAAATCATCAAGGAAAACTGTTCTGATATTCTAGAACCAGAGGGTAAAATAGAAATGGAAAGAATTTACTGATCACCTCCTGAAAGAGATCCCAAAAGGAAAATTCTTAGTAATATTATAGCCAGATTCCAGAGTTCCCAGATCAAGGAGAAAATATTACAAGCAGCCAGAAAAAACCAATTCAAATATTGTGGAAATATAATCAGGATAATACAGGATTTAGCAGCTTCTACACTAAGGGATTGAAAGGCTTAGAATATGATATTCCAAAGGTCAAAGGAGATAGGATTAAAACCAAGATCACTTACCCAGAAAAACTGAGTATAATACTTCAGGGGAAAAATGGAATTTCAATGAAATAGAGGACTTCCAAGCATTCTTGTCTAAAAGACCAGAGCTGAATAGAAAACGTGACTTTCAAATACAAGAATCAAGAGAAACAGGAAAGGGTAAACAGGAAAGAGAAGCCTTAAGGAATGCATTAAAGCTGAACTGTTTATATTCCTACATGGAAAGATGTTATTTGTAACTTGTGAGACCTTTTTCAGTATTAGGATAGTTAGAAGGAATACATACATGTAGGCATGTATGGGTATGTATGCATGTGTATATTATCTATGTGTAGGTATATTATATACACTATTATATATATACTACTATATAATATATACTATTGTGGGAGGACAGGTCAAGAGAGAGAATGGAATAAATTGAGAGTAGAATAGGACAGAGGGAAATGTGGTTAGTCTTTTACAACATAACTATTATGGAAGTGCTTTGCATAGTTGTACATGTGTGACCTATATTGAATTGCTTGGTTTCTCAATGAGGGTGAGTGGGGAGGGAGGGAAAGAATATGGAACTCAAAACTTTAATAATGAGTGTTAAAAATTGTTTTAGCATGCAACTGGAAATTCAGGTATACAGGCAATGGAGTACAGAAATCTATTTTGCCCTACAGGAAAATAGAGGGGAAGGGGGATGGAAGAAGGGTGGGTAATAGAAGGGAGGACAGACTGGAGGAAGATGTGGGTGGGTTTTATGCTGTCATGGAGCAGGGGTGGGGAGAGATGGGGAGAAAATTTTGAATTCAAAATTCTTGTGGAAATGAATGTTAAAAATTAAAAAATAAATTATTCTTTTAAAAAAAGAAAATCTAAAAAAAAAAGTAATACAAAACACAAAACAAAACAAAACCATTCCTTCCCAGAGAAGTTGGCAGAATAATGGTGAATCCCCTCTTTCACCCCTATTTGTTTTATTGCTTCTTGTACATGGCTAGCATTGTTTGCCAATAGGTGTTCTTTGCTCTTTCAGATTTGCTTTCTGATTTCTTGTATTTTAATGATGGTTTTCTACAGACAAGATAATTTTATTGCATCCTAAATGAGTGGTTTTGCTATAGAGAATGTGGTTAGGGGTAAAACAGTGAAAAATTTTAACCTTCTTAGCTTGACAATCAAAAGATTTCCTGGGTCCTCAGAATAGCTTTTCATTCTGTTTTGGTTTTTTGAGACTGAGTCTTCCTCTCTTAGCCTGGTTGGAAGCAAAGCTGCTGTTTATGGGCTTGATCACTCTACTAATTGGTATTATAAATTTAATCTGCTCTGTTTCAGACTTGAGCTGGTTTTCCCCTCTTTAGGCAGGTTGGTGGCCCCCATTATTGAAGACTCACTCCATTGGTACTGGTGCTAGTATAGACACCCAGGTACTCTAGCCCACCAAAGTTCAGAATTTCCCAGCTCAAAGAATTCACCAGTCTCAGGCTCCGTGGTAACAGAATTACATATGAGTGCCATAACACCTAGCACCTCAGAGCATTTTAGTAAATTTTAATTAATAGATTATACTCCTAAATTTCTTGATTTTGTAGAAAAGAAAAGCCTCATGCAACTTGTACTCTTGCTCTGGACTAAAATCCTCATGAGCTCATCTTTCTATCTCTCATTTCACAGACTTCTTTGAGCCTATGAGGACATCATGTTTTCTATGCACACACGGGCAAGAGAGGAAGGAGAGCAGAGGCAGGCACCTCAAGACAAGGTCATGCCCTAAGCAGGCCCCAGCGGATGGAAGTGGTCGGGGAGAATCAGTTCTACACCCTCTCCCGAAAGGAGGGAGAAGTGCTCCTCAGCCAAACTACCCTGCACAGTGACATCTAGTGGGCAATTCTCCCCTCCCTTCTCAAGAGTTAGAGGGTCAGGATAATTTCTCAGATCCCTCACAGCTCTAACTTTCTACTGTGGTAAAACTAATCTCTCAATGACAAGGGAGGCAAAGCAGCATTTCGGATAAAAGCTCTTACAACTATTTTTTTCAGCTTTTCTAACAAATACAGGTCAAATCTGTAAGAAGTCAAGCAAGAAAACAAAAAGATGCCATACCAATAAAAGAAATGAAAAATGTATTTGCATCAGAAAAAGACGTCCATTTCCTGACCTAATCATTGCTACAGAAACTTAGAGAATTGCCCAAAATAACAGAAACCCTAATAATGTTCTAGCTGCCTCCCCCCACCCCCAAGACTGAGGGTAACCAAGTCCTCTGACAGCAACTATGTGGTCATATGTCAAATGATTTTGGTGATTCTAAAAGCAGTTTTCTGGGTGTTAATGCACTTTACAATATTCACATCCCTTCTATTGACACTGCTTAGAATCAAGCCCTAAGCCTTTGGTAATAACCCAGAGCCATCCCTTACACTTCCAACAGTGAAAGGTAGTAAGAAGAGGGGAGGGGGGATCAGTACATGGAGGTCAGAATGGCAAAAGTAGGGCTTGCTCTCACACCAGGGAGAATAGAAATCTCAGAAGGGTCAGGGCCTTCCAATCCACACAAACTAAACAGTCACCTGACTAAACTACCTAAATAGCCACCTTTTCAGCAGCCATCATCATTGCCTTATTTTCCAGTTCTGTAACCATTATCAAACTAGTACTGCTAGTGCTACTCCGAAGGGTGTGTCAATCTACTACCCTACGACTCTAATCACCATCCCTGTTACTTTTCTTTTCTTTTCTTTTCTTTTTTTTAATTTATTTATTTGACATTCATTTTAACAAAATTTTGGGTTCCAAATTTTCTCCCCTTTTGTCCCCTCCCCCCCCAAACACTGAGCATTCTAATTGCCCCTATCACCAATCTGCTCTCTCTTCTATCATCCCTCTCTGCCCTTGTCTCCATCTTCTCTTTTGTCCTATAGGGCCAGATAACTTTCTATACCCCTTTACCTGTATTTCTTATTTCCTAGTGGCAAGAACATTACTCGACAGTTGTTCCTAACACTTTGAGTTCCAACTTCTTTACCTCCCTCCCTCCCCACCCCTTCCCTTTGGAAGGCAAGCAATTCAATATAGGCCAAATCTGTGTAGTTTTGCAAATGACTTCCATAATAGTTGTGTTGTATAAGACTGACTATATTTCTCTCCATCCTATCCTGTCCATTACTTCTATTCTCTTTTGATCCTGTCCCTCTCCATGAGTGTCGACCTCAGATTGCTCCCTCCTCCCCATGCCCTCCCTTCCATCATCCCCCCCACCCTGTTTATCCCCTTATCCCCCACTTTCCTGTATTGTAAGATAGGTTTTCATACCAAAATGAGCGTGCATTTTATTCCTTCCTTTAGTGGGATGTGATGAGAGTAAACTTCATGTTTTTCTCTCACCTCCCCTCTTTATCCCTCCACTAATAAGTCTTTTGCTTGCCTCTTTTATGAGAGATAATTTGCCCCATTCCATTTCTCCCTTTCTCCTCCCAATATATTTCTCTCTCACTGCTTGATTTCATTTTTTTAAGATATGATCCCATCCTCTTCAATTCACTCTGTGCACTCTGTCTCTATGTGTGTGTGTGTGTGCATGTGTGTGTGTGTAATCCCACCCAGTACCCAGATACTGAAAAGTTTCAAGAGTTACAAATATTGTCTTTCCATGTAGGGATGTAAACAATTCAACTTTAGTAAGTCCCTTATGACTTCTCTTTGCTGTTCACCTTTTCATGCTTCTCTTCATTCTTGTGTTTGAAAGTCAAATTTTCTTTTCAGCTCTGGTCTTTTCATCAAGAATGCTTGAAAGTCCTCAATTTCATTGAAAGACCATTTTTTCCCCTGAAGTACTATACTCAGTTTTGCTGGGTAGGTGATTCTTGGTTTTAGTCCTAGTTCCTTTGGCTTCTGGAATATCCTATTCCATGCCCTTTGATCCCTTAATGTAGAAGCTGCTAGATCTTGTGTTATCCTGATTGTATTTCCATGATACTTGAATTGTTTCTTTCTAGCTGCTTGCAATATTTTCTCCTTGACCTGGGGACTCTGGAATTTGGCCACAATGTTCCTAGGAGTTTCTCTTTTTGGATCTCTTTCAGGCAGTATTCTGTGGATTCCTTGAATATTTATTTTGCCCTCTGGTTCTAGAATCTCAGGGCAGTTTTCCTTGATAATTTCATGAAAGATGATGTCTAGGCTCTTTTTCTCATCATGGCTTTCAGGTAGGCCCATAATTTTTAAATTGTCTCTCCTGGATCTATTTTCCAGGTCAGTTGTTTTTCCAATGAGATATTTCACATTATCTTCCATTTTTTCATTCTTTTGGTTTTGTTTTGTGATTTCTTGGTTTCTCATAAAGTCATTAGCCTCCATCTGTTCCATTCTAATTTTGAAAGAATTATTTTCTTCAGTGAGCTTTTGCATCTCCTTTTCCATTTGGCTAATTCTGCTTTTGAAAGCATTCTTCTCCTCATTGGCTTTTTGAACCTCTTTTGCCAATTGAGTTAGCCTGTTTTTCAAGGTGTTATTTTCTTCAGCATTTTTTGGGGTCTCCTTTAGCAGGGTGCTGACCTGCTGTTCATGCTTTGACTGCATGTCTCTCATTTCTCTTCCCAGCTTTTCCTCCACCTCTCTAAGTGGATTTTCAAAATCCTTTTTGAGCTCTTCCATGTCCTGAGCCCACAGAATATTTAGTCTGGATGTTTGGGATACAGAGGCCTTGACTTCTATGTCTTTGCCTGATGGTAAGCATTGTTCTTCCTCATCAGAAGGGAAGGGAGGAGATGCCTGTTCACCAAGAAAGTAACCTTCTATAGTCTTATTTCTTTTCCCTTTTCTGGGCATTTTCCCAGCCAGTGACTTGACCTCTGAATATTCTCCTCACACCCACCTCGCCTCCTGATCCTCCCAGCCAGCGCTTGGGGTCTGAGATTCAAATGCTGCTCCCCAGCCTCAGGGCTTGGGCAGGGGCAGGGCTGCTATTCAGTGTGAGATTAAGTTCAGGTGCTCAGGTTGGGGCAGGGCCGCCTCTCAGGCTCAGTTCCCTCAGGGGTTTATGCACAGACCTTTAACAATGGATCCAGGCTCCTGCCTGCTTGGGGGGCCCTGGTCTGCCACTGCGTCAGCTACTGCCTCTTGAGGGGGCCTAAGTTATGGGGGCACCCCACTCCCCTCTCAACCTGCCAAGAAGACCCTCTCACTGACCCCCGTCACCTGTGGGTGGAGGGACCCGCATGGCCGCTGGAGATCCCGTCCCTGAAGCCCGCTCAGATCAGCTCCTCTCCGTGCCACGGCTGCGGCAGGGCTGGGCTGGGCTCCACCTCCGCAGCGTGACGGACCTTTTGTGAGAGGTTTGCAGGTCCCTCTGGAACAGAAATCTCCTTTGCTCCACTGTGCTGTGGCCTCTACTACTCCAGAATTCGCCGTGAGTTCCTTTTTACCAATGTTCTATGGGTAGTGGGTTCGGAGCTATGTGTATATGCATCTTTCTACTCTGCCATCTTGGCTCTGCCCACCCCTGTTACTTTTCAAACCAAAATACTTTTCCCAGACCAACACTCTTCTATATTTTATCTCTTCCATTAACATAAAAGGTCCTGGAGGGACCTTTTTGTCTTTGTATCTCCAGAACTTAGAGCTCAGTTCTTATAGTTGGCACAGAAAAAGCACTTAAAACTTTTTTGTTCAGTAATTCATTAATCTTTATCACCCAGGCCTTCACTATCATGCTATCTCTCATGAGAGAACATAAGCAATTCTGAAAAACAAAATTACACAAAACTACCCATGTCTGCCCTGCCACTGAGTTAGGCAACTAGTAACATTAATGGAAAGTCCAAATGACTAGGGCTCAGGGTCTGGAGACTTCACTGCTAACTCCTACTTTGACCCTGAGCCAAACACGTCACTTTTCCAAGCATCCACTTCCTGGTCTGTAAACTTGCAATGGATTATTTCAAGGAGGCAGAATTTCCACAGTGTAGGTGCTCTCTCACCCAGAGCAGAATTGAGAGCCCTTCCAAAAGGCAGCTCTTATTAAGAAGGGCTAAGGTCACTAAGAGATTGCTGTATGACAGGAGAGCAGGGAAGTGAAAGCACTCAACATCTTCATTACCATGACTACCGCCTCATCACTCCCCAAGTCCTCTGCCTTACCATGGTTCTGCCTATGGTCTTCGTGAGCAGCATCAGCTGAGAAGCTAAGAGTTAAAACTGACCCCTGAACTTGAACTGGGAAGGTTAGAAGTAAATCACATTGGACTACAGTGTGGGTCAGTTTCATGAATAAACAGAGGAGTTTAGGCTTGGGACCCTATAATGTTAAGTCAATATTAGCTATAAAGGAAATCCTGTTTGTTCTCTCTTCTCCTGTAGTCACCCCTCTGAAAGAATTCAAGTTAAGCTTCTTGGTGAGTTGTAATACTATGAATACCTCCTTCTTCCACACCAAAGATGTATGTTTGTGTAGCTAAAATAGAAAGGAAATCAACACTCCTCCTTACTGCTAGATGCCCAGGAATAAAAAGAGATTTCCTTTTTGCCAGCAGTACAAATTCAAAAAAAAATTTCCCAGACTTCAAGAGATAGGTTTAGATCCTATACAATTCACCCTATGGCAACTTTTAAAAAGAGGAAGTAGACTCCCTCTTTAAAAAAAAAAAAAAGCCCTTGGTTTCTACTTTCCTTCTGCTCATTAACCAAAAATGAAAGGTAACCTAGTCTGAGATATCCAAGTTTGAATTTCCAGGGTATGAGGGCAATGATCACAACCTCTTTAGAGTTCTGACAACTCTATTTTGTTTGTTAGGTTTCACTATCTTCCTTCTCTAGCTTCTCCTGAAAAAAAAATTCCTTTTGCATGGGACATACTTATTAAATGAATTAAAATGAATACTAAAAGAACAAAAGGGAATCCTCAGTGAATTGAGTAGATCCCCAACAGTGAGCAGATCCCATGGAAAGTTGTGGGGGGAAAGAAACATAGGCAAGAATTCTATGAAATGAAAAATTACAAAGAACTTCAATCTGTGTTGATGGAAGGAATCTCTACACTGATGAAATCATGGATCTTTCAAAGTATCAAAGTAAATAATCAATTAGTTGATATTAATAATAATAGATAGTATTTATATACCACTTTAAGGTTTGCAAAGTGTTTCTCATATTAACTGAAAGTTCTCTTTAGAGGATTTTTTTAAAGGATTTCATAATACCCCTAAAGAGAGATATACCCCCAGATTATCAAAAATCCAATCCAGTAGTTTGAAGATGAGTGATTAAAGCATCCCCTGTTCAGGACCTTGAATTTATAGTAAATTTAGCAGTGTTCAAAGCCTAGCTTCAGAATTCAGTTTTCTCAACTATAAAATGACTTGTACGACCTTCCTCCCAGGATGGTTGTGAGGGAAGTACTTTGAAAACATTAAAAAATACTTTTGCTAAAGAGACAGCTTATGTCTATGAGAATAGGTATAGAATACTTGGTTTATCTCAGCCAGAGTAAGAAAATATTCTGTAAGTTATTCAAACAAGAGTGGACATGGTTCAATAAGTAGAGGGAAGTTTTACCAGAAGTCTTACCATCATGCAATGGAAACCCCATTGTGGAAAACCAGATTCACCTGGGATCTTTTCCAGAGAAGTGTTTGTGTTCCCTGCCCTTTAAATGCCCATTGATCTAGATGCCAAGAACTTCAAAAACTCATACAATATTCACAAAAATATGTGGCAGCTAGTGTATCAAACATCTAGGCTTGATTAGTCAAGGGCACCAATGTCACATTTGAACAATGCTACTGAGAGCCCAAGATAATTTGATGCACTGAAAACTGACCCCTGGTAGGAGGCTCAGTAGTGAACCAAAAGGGTATAAAAATAGCAGGGCAATTTGATAGATGACTGTGGCTCAAATGGGCAAAATAATATGTCAGTAGTAGGCAAAGTTCAGAAATTATGTCTAGAAAGCTGGATTCATAAAGTCAATCAGTAACTAAGGAAATAATTAATTGAGATACAATGACAAACTAGAAAAACAGGATATATTAACAAAGAAGAATGATCACCTTGCTAGGTACTGACATACTATCATGCAACACAAGCTGTCTGGCAGCTAAGGCAGCTAGATTTGGAAAAGAAAAAAAAAGACAAGAAAATAGAGCCTACAACCTATGGCATAACTAATCCCATTAATGCAGTCAAGTCACCATCTTCCAAAAATAAAAGACTGTTTTCACATGAGGGGAATTGTGCAGCACTAGGCTGGAACACAGTTATTGTGGTAATATTTATGCCCATGTGGATACACCACCTGGAAACAACATGGCATGGTATGGAGACAGCTGGCTATAGAGTGAGAAGGACCTGAGGTCAGATCCCACTTCTGCCACATAATGGCTGTTTGGCCCTACACAAATCACTTGGACTCTCAAGGACCCAGGCAGCTCTCTAAGTTACAGAATTGAAGCTAATTTGCATTGACAGAGAAAGTTTCATCCCCAGGGAGTTCTCTAGAACAATTAAATCACAGATGTGGAACTTCCCACTCTCCCTCACCCCCAATGATATACATAAAAATGACTCTGAATGTCAACCTATTTTTCCTTTCTAATGGTCAGAGGTAGCTGTGTCTAGAGTCCTTCATTGTTATAAGAATAACAAATAGATAATTAATATTATAGTCAAAAAGAAAGCAAGGAAGAAAGAAAGGAAAGAAAGAAAATTTAGAGCATTTATTAAGCACTTACTACATGCCAGGGATTGTGCTGAGAAGTGGGTTACAAATACAAGCAAGCAAAATAGTCCCTATCCTTAAGGTGACTATATTTTAATGAGGAAAAACTACATATGAGGGTAAAAGGGAAAGGGGTTGAGGAGAAAATGTGCCCAGGCAAGGAAAAATGCAGCAGGCAGGGAGGAGTTCAGAGAAAGTCCAGGCACAAGGGAGGTGAAGAACAACTAGAAATGGTTGCACATGGGAGGGAATCACCCACCAGAAGAGCAAGGCCTTAGGATGGAGGGTTCTCCAAAATGGCAATAAGACAGGTATGGGTGAAGAAGAGCCTAGAGAGAGTCCAGCTGTGAGGTGAAGCTACCGATAGTTTCCAGCCTGGTTGTGAGACTTGGAATAATGAACATTCGCTAGTATTGTGTGATTCTACAGAAACTGTTTTCCATATTCAGCATAGACTTACAAAACAAAACGTCATGGTCTTTGGAGACGTGTTCCATTAGTTTCACAGGGTGCTTGTGCTAAGCAAGGGCTAGCCAAGGTACATACCAAACAACTTCTTCATGTAGTAGAAGTCTTTTGTTGGAGTTCCTATCAGGAAAGGATAAGGCATACCTTAGATTCAGTTCACTGTAATTTATATGCCCCCATACCTTTCAAGTTCCCTTCTTATACTTCACACAGAACCGACACTAAGTACTTATTTGGAAACTATACCAGCAGAGCATCAGCTCTGACAGATGTAACAAACTGATAAAACTTCACTATGGACACAGTGATAGAGTTTGTATCCATTATCTGAGGACCAGCCTTGCTAAGCGTGGAAAGGCTAGACACCAAAGGGATGACATTTTTTAGCCATTGAAACTCATAGATGAGATCTATTAAAGCAGCCGAATCACACATCTTGTCTGGTTTTTGAATAAGCAGAGCACTCCACAAATCAGAACGTGCTTTCCCACACATGGTCTCATTCAATCCCACAGCAGTCCCAAGAGGGAAGCAGTAAAGAGCTTGTTTTTATTTTAAAGATGAAGAAGCTATGGGTCAGAAAGGGGAAGTGACTGGTCCAATGTCCCAGTGCTAGTTAGTGGAAAAGCCCAGACTGAAATTTGGTTCTCAGACTCACAGATTTTGAGCAGGAGGGGAACTTAATTCAATTAAGTACAATTAAGTACAATTCAACTCTATCATTTAATAGATGAAAATAGTGAAGCTCACTTACCCAGAGAGGTTAGATGAGGTTACATGGCCCAAGGTGATACAGGTAAGAAATAAAAGAGCTGAGATTTGAACCAAAGTCCTCTCACTCCAAATCCAGCATTCTTGCCAAATCTAGGGATCCTTCCATTATCCTTCCCTAGTAAATGCTGTTTCTGCCTCTAGCCATCCACTTTCAGAATCATAATATAGTGATGTAATGCCATCCCTGCTACTATGGAGCCTTTTGTATGTGTTCATCCTTCATTGCCAGAGAAGACCACACCATCACAGAAATAATGACATGACTTGCATTTGACTTTGTTTTGAGTGAGGGAGAGTTGTGCAGGTCACCAGCCTCACTTTTCCTCCAGAGCCATCTGAATCCAGTAACCAGATATTCATCAGGATGACTGGAGATGACCCAGGATGAGGCAATTGGGGTTAAGTGACTTGCCCAAGGTCACACAACTAATGAGTGTCAAGTGTCTGAGGTGAGATTTGAACTCAGGTTTTCCTGACTCCTGCACTGGTGCTCTATTCACTGCATCACCTAGCTTCCCCTATGGAGTCTTTAGGCTAGCAAGGAAAGTGGAAAGGAAGTAGCATAACAGTTGGGGCAGAAGTATACCTGCCATAAGATCAGGAGATAATGGGCTACCAGGATTACTTAAGTGATATGCGTGCTGAATCCACTCACCATGTTCCAAGCTAAGCTAACTGGGACCAGGGATCCATTAGGAATTAGACAACTGAGCCTACCATAAGTTCTAAAGTTCTTGAATTCTGGTTTGCAATAGATCCCATTCTTTGCAATCTGAATCCCAGGTTCAGAGCTCCTTCGGAGTTTCTGCCTTCTTGCCTAGTGAGTCAAACACTGAGTGGGTACTCCTTTGTATACTTAAAAGGGAGCAATAGTAAGGAACTAAACAAACTCAAATATATATTTTCTAGAATTCCTGGATTTGGATTGACCCTATGTCTGGGAGATTTTCAGGATTTAGAAGAATAAAGCAGGATTTCAGTTGATAGGTTTTATCATATGTATTTTATTATTATGCATTTTTCCTTGTTAATAGGTTTTGTTTATTTACTCGTCAATCATACGTTGATTAAAAACAACTATATTCAGTGTTCAAACTTGTTTGCCTGCCTCTGTGGAGAGCCAATTCCATTATAGTGAGGTCAAGTGACTAATACAGAAGTACAACAAGTTCAAAAAGGAATGAATGAAAGAAAACAAATGAAACTCATTAAGGACTCACTATGTTTTAAGCACTGTGCAAAGCATCAGGGAAATAATACAAAACCAAAGACAGTCTTTGCTCTCAAAAAGTTTACATTCTAGTAGAGGAGACAATATATGTACATGAGTGATATTCACAGAGAAACAATTTGGTCTAAAAAGTTACAGAAGAGTAGATTGGCACACCTCTTTCAGAGATAATGGCAGAAGTGATATGTCCATGGTTCATGGTTCCAGAACTGAAGATGTAGGAAATGGGTGAGAGATGGGAACACATGCCACTGGCAGCCGAGACTGTGGAAGGAATGGCCAAAGTGGAGGGAAGGAAGTGAAGTATGATAGTTAAGGTTTTCCTGAAATAGTGAACCAGAAGATATAGTCACCAATCTGGACAGTGGGGCCCCACGACAGAAGTGCCTATAAGGCAGAGTTTCTGGTATGGTTAATGATATTGTGGAGAAAACAGCTAGAAGCTCCCAGGTCAAGCAGAAAATATTATGAGCAGCTAGAAAGAAATAATTTAAATATCAGAGATTCACAGTTAGGATCACATAAGATTTAGTGATTTTCATATAATAAGGAGTTATTTTGTCTTATTATGGAGGGAAAATAATGTATTTTTTTTTACTTTTTAAATTTATGTTATTTTACTTTTATTTACTTTTATTTTATTTATTTTACTTTTTCTGAAGCAGAAAGACTTTTGCTTTCGTTGTAAAGAAGGGAGTACAGAATAAAGTGTTTGGTTTGATTTCTCTTTCATTTTACACTGCTTCCGAACATCTAATTGTTCTCAGTTGTCTAAATAAAGGCCTCTACAATGACTTAAAAATAAAAGGAGGGAAAGAGCCAAGATGGTAGAGTAGAAGCAGGGACCTGCTACAAGCTCTCCCCCAAACCCTACAAAAAACCTGTAAAAAATTACTCTAAACAAATTCTAGAGCAGGAGAAGTCACAAAATGACAGACTAAAGCAAATTTCCAGCCCAAGACAATCTGGAAGGTCAACAGGAAGGGTCTATTGCACCAGGTGGGGTGCCAAGCACAGTTCAGCCAGGCATAAACAAAGCAGGAGCAAGCCTTAGGAGACTGAATCTCTGGTGGCTACTGTGAATTCCAGACTTCTGGACCCACAAACACTAAAGAAAGCTTCAAAAGTCAGTGGGAAGGGTCTCTCATTTGACTGAGAGGGGAGCGTAGTACTGCCCCAGACCCAGACCCAAGGTGGCAGCAGCAACTGCCAAAGCAGAGGCTGCTTCTAGAGACCTCCACTTAACAAAGTTCAAAAGTCAAGTAATTGGTTGGGGAAACGAACAAATGGGAAAAGAAACAGCCTATAGATTCTTATTTTCTCAGTGAAGAGGTATTTTCTTACATCACTGGTGACAAGGAAGATCAAAACTTAGAGCCAAAAGAAGACAATAAAGACAAAGTTCCTGCATCCAAAGCCTCTAAGAAAAATATGAATTGGTCTCAGGCCATGGAAGAACTCAAAAAGGATTTTGAAAATCAAGTAATAAAAGTAGAGGAAACATTAGGAAGAGAAATGAGAGTGATGCAAGAAAATCATGAAAAATGAATCAGTATACCACAGGATTTAGCAGCTTCTACACTAAGGGATCAGAGATCTTGGAATATGATATTCCAGAGGTCAAAGGAGCTAGGATTAAAACCAAGAATCACCTACTCAGCAAAACTGAGCATAATATTTCAGGGGGAAAAATAGAATTTCAACGAAAAAGAGGACTTCTGAGCATTCTTGTTGAAAAGACCAGAGCTGAATAGAAAATTTGACCTTATCCAACAGGGAAGAGAAACCATAAGGCACTTATTAAAGTTGAACTGTTTCCATTCCTACATGGAAAAAAAATATTTGTAACTCATGAGACCTTTCTCAGTATTAGGATAGTTGGAGGGAATATACATAGGAGAGAGAGAGAGAGAGAGAGAGAGAGAGAGAGAGAGAGAGAGAGGGAGAGAGAGAGAGAGAGAGAGAGAGAGAGAGAGAGAGAGAGAGAGAGAGAGAGAGAGAGAGAGGAGGAAACAGGGTAAGCTGAATACGAAAGGATGATATTTTAAAAAGAAAATTAAGAGTTAAGAGGAATGTACAAGGAAAAAGAGAAAGGAAGAGGTAGAATGTAGTAAATCATTCCACATAAGAGAGGTAAGAAAAAGCTTTTACAATGGAAGGGAAGAAGGGAAAGGTGAGAGGGAATAAATGAGCCTTCCTTTTAACAGATTTGGCTTCAGAAGGGAATAACGTACACTCAATTGGGTATGCAAGTTTATCTTACCCTACAGGAAAGCAGGGGGGGAAGGAGATTAGAGAGGGAGGATAATAGAAAGGATGACAGATTGGGAGAAGGGGTAATTGGAAGCACACACTTTGGTAGAAGGACAGGTCAAAGGAGAGAATTGGATAAATGGAGGGCAGGACAGGATGGAGGGAAATATAGTTAGTCTTTTACAACATCACTGTTATGGAGGTGTTTTGCATAACCACACATGTATAACTCTTATCGAATTGCTTGCCTTCTCAATGAGGGTGTGTGGAGAGGGTGGAAGGGAGAGAATGTGGAATTCAAAGCTTTAAAAATGAATGTTAGGGGTTGTTTTTTTACATGCAGCTAGGAAATAAGATATATAGGCAGAAGGGTATAGAAATCTATCTTACCCTATAGGAAAATAGAAAGGAAGGGGATAGGGGTGATGGTGATAGAAGGGAGGGAAGATTGCAGGAAAGGGCAATCAGAATACATGTTGTCATGGGGTAGGGGTAGGGGTAGGGGGAAGATGGAGAGAAAATTTGAGATTCAAAATTTTGTGGAAGTAAATGTTGAAAACTGAAAATAAACAAATTTATATGAAAAAAAGAAAAATATGAACTCTTCCCTAAGTGATGAAGCACTTTCAATCCTTCATATATTAATCATTTTGCTCCTGAAATCCATATTGAAGGAATGAGAATTGGGATTGGAAGGAAGGAGAGGAAGGAGAACTTTACCAGAATATGTACCTCAGTAGAGAAACATGTGGTTTGCGGAAAGGAGCCCAGAAAAAGCATGGAGGATACCAAAAACAATTCTGACCATTGCAAAATTTTGCTTATGACCTAGAAAAGGGGGCAGACACTCTCACAGATAAGGTACTGAATTTGACCATCAAAGTCATGCAGTCTAAGCCTCTCATTTGACAGATGAGAGAACTCAGTAGCTGAAATATGAACTGAGGTCTTCTTGACTACAAACGTAGCATTCTTTCCCCTATATTTGAACTCTAATTTAAGACCACAGTACTCAGATTAGCACTGCAAAATTGTCTCTTTGAGAGGATACGTTCTGAACTCTAAACAAATTCTTGAAATACAACTTGTTCACAAATTGGGAACTATGTATATAATTATTACTGATACTAGGTTGATGGGGTGGATGAGAGCCATTTTAAAAATCAAAAATATTTTTAAAAAATAAAAGGATCAGATGGCTTGGAATACAATATTATGGAAGGCAAAGGAGCATAATTCAACCAACAATCACCTACCCAGAAAAACTGAGTATTATGCTTCAAGGGGAAAACTGATATATACTGAAACAGAGGGCTTTCAAGTATTCCTGATGAAAAGACCAGAGATGAATAGAAATTTGACATTCAAACACAAGACTCAAGAGAAGCATAAAATGTTAAACATGAAAGAGTAATCATAAGAGACTCAATAAATTTAAATTAAACAATAAAGTTTACATTCCTATATGGGAAGATAATACTTGTAACTCCTAAGAGCTTTATCATTTTTAGAGCAGTTAGAAGGAGTCTACATAAACAGAGGACATGGGTGTGAGTTGATTATGTTGGGATGATCTCCAAAAAACACGGTGGGGTGAGAAAGAGGAATGTAATGACAGAAGAGAGAACAAACAGAAAGGAGAAAATTTTCTTACACAAAAGAGGCATGAAAGTGGAGAGGAAAATAGTGCGGAAGGCTGCAGGCAATGCTGAAACCTCAGTCTCATCAGAATTGGTTCAAAGAGAAAAGAATATACATACACACACACATACACATATATATACTCAGTTATGCACAGAAATCTACCTTATCCAATAGGGAAACAGGAGGGGAAGAGGATAAGAGAAAAGGGTAAAAGGGCAGATGGATTAATGAAGGCTGTGGTCAGAAGCAAAACAGACTTTTGAGAAAGGACAGGATAACAAGAGAGAGAGAAATAAATAGAAGACAATGGGATGGAAAGCAATACAGAGCTAATAATCATAACTGTGGGTGTGAATATGATGAGCTTACCCATAAAATGGAGATGGACAGCAGGATGAGTTAGAAGTAAGAAAATAATATGCTGCTTACAAGAGACACACTTGAAATGGAAAGACACACATGTAGAGTTAGAAGGGCTGGGGCAGAATCTAATATGCTTCAACTGAAGTAAAAAAGAAAGGTATGGCAATTGTGATCTCAGGGAAAGCAAAAGCAAAAATAAAATTAATTAAAAGAGATAATCAGGGAAACTATATTTTGCTAAAAGGTATCATAGATAATGAAATAATACAAAAAAGCAAATTTCTCTAATAAAGGCCTCATTTCTCAAATATATAGAGAACTGAATCAAATTTATAAAAATGTCATTCCCCAAATAACAAGTGGTCAAAGGATATGAATAGGCAGTTTTCAGAAAAAGAAAACAAGGCTGTCTATAGACATACAAAAAAATATTCTAAATCACTATTAATTAGAGAAATGTAAAGTAAAACAACTTTGCTATTAATTTAGAAAGGTCAAAGTCATTCACTGCATCCCCAGTCGTCTTGCCTTTTGTCTTGCCACAGGACTTTGATGAGGGGGAGAAGGAGATAGTGATGACAACTTTGAACAGCTCTGCCTCCATTAAATCCAATTCACTTGCAAGTCAAGATATCACCCTCATAATGTCATTGGTCCATTTCAAGAATGAAAAATCAACAACAACAACAACAAAACAACTCTGAGGTACCACTTAATCCTTATCACAAATAACAAATGCTGGAGGGGATGGGGGAAAATAAGTACACTAATGTACTGTTGCTACAATTGTAAACTAGTCCAACCACTCCGGAGAAAAATTTGAAACTATAAAACTGTACATACCTTTTGACCCAGCAATACCACCATTAAGCCTGTATCCCAAAGAGATAAAAAAAAAGAATAGGACTAATATGTACAAAAATATTTATAGTAGTTCTTTTTGAGATGGCAAAGAATTAGAAACTGAGGGGTTGCTCATCATTTAGGGAATGGCTGAACAAGTTGGGGCATATGATTGTGATGAAGAACTATTGTGCTGTAAGCAGTGACAAAGGGGATGGTTTCAGAAAAAATATGGGGAGACCTATGTGAACTGATGCAAAGTAAAGTGAGAAGAACCAGGAGGTCATTGGCACAACTATATCATAATGATAACCAACTGGTGAAAGACTTGGTTATTCTGATCAATATACTGATCCAAAAAAATTCCAAAGGACTGGTGATGCAAAAATGTTATCCACCTCAAATGATGGAGAAATGATAAACTCTGAGTGCAAACTAAGGAATAATTTTCTCACTTTATTTTATTGGGTTTTTTTACACTATGGCCAATGATTTCACATGTATGATTAATATATTGTTTGCCATCTCAGGGAATAGGGGAAGGGTAGAAGGGAAAAAGAGAATTTGGAGCTCAAAATTTTAAAAAGAAAAGAATGTTAAAAAATAATAATTTTAAAGAGTAATAAAAAAAGAAAACAACTGAAAAAGGAAGAAGAAAAAAAGAAGTATAATTCACCAACAACTCAGAGTTAATTTCCTAATTGGATCGATACACAAATCTACACATCACCATGATAACAATTTTGTAATGCTATGAAGAAAAAGGTAAAAGTAAGGCATAGAAGGTCACTGACTCTTTGACAGCTCCAGAGAGCACAAAACTTGCCAATAATTCCACACAACAGGGCATATACAAACCCCTAGGATAAATGGGGCACTCCCCAATGAATGGCTACCAATGCCCCCTGGTGGCTACAGTAATAACTGACATTTATGCAGCACTTCAAGGTATAATAGATGTGGATATGGATGAAGAAATGGCAGTTCAGAGGTTTAGGACTTACCCATTACCACACTTACCAATAAATTTCAAAGATAGAATTTTCTCCTGACTCCAGGGCAACCACAGGTCACGATTTAAATACAATTTAAATACAGATGGTGAAGTAAATAAGATGGTGGAGTAGAAAGATGCATATGCTCTAGCTCTTCCCCTATAGCCTATAAAATATCTGTAAAAAATGACTCTCAACAAATTCTAGAGCAGCAGAAGCCGCAGAAGCCACAGAACCACAGAGTGAAAGAGATTTCCAGCCAAAGGCAACCTGGAAGGCTGACAGGAAAGATCTATTGCATGGGATGCAGAGCAGAGCAGAATCCAGCCTTGGCCACATGGCACCAGCACTGGGAGGAACAGGACTAGAACAGACCTCTGGGGCAGAATCTCCAGTAGCAGCAGAGGGTCTCAGATCCCTCAACTCACAAGCACCAAAGAAAGCTTCAAAGGTCAGTGAGAGGGCTTTCCCAGTTGGGCGAGAAGGGTTCCCCCCTAACATTGGCCCCAGGCAGCAGCAGCAGTAGTGGTGGCAGCAGCTGCAGCATCCATTAGTGAAGTACTCTCCCTAAAGCCCCTGGGGGAATTGAGCTGCTGATCTGAGTCTCAGCCCTGAGTGGTGGCCCTGCTGTTCCCCTAAAACCCCTCAGGCAATCCAGCAGCTAATCCAAATCTCAGCCCTAAGCACCGTCCTGGGGTGAGGAGGAGCACTAGGACCCTCCTCTTGACAAAGGATCCAGAAGTCAAGTAACTGGCTGGCAAAATGTGCAGAAAAGGGGAAAAAAATAAGACTATAGAAGATTACTTTCTTGGTGAACAGGTATTTCCTTCCATCCTTTCAGACGAGGAAGAACAATGTATAACATCAGAGGAAGTCAAGGCTTCTGCATCCAGTACCTCCAAAATAAATATGCAGTGCTCTTAGGCCATGGAAGAGCTTGAAAAGTGAGTCCACAGTTTGCTAAAGAAGAGCCAAAAAAATGCTGAAGAAAATAACACTTTTAAAAATAGGCTAACTCAATTGGAAAAAGAAATCCAAAAAGCCACTGAGGAAAAGAAGGCTTTAAAAAGCAGAATTAGCCAAATGGAAAAGGAGGTTTAAAAGCTCACTGAACAAAAATAGTTCTTTAAAAATGAGAGTGGAGCAGATAGAAGCTAATGACTTTATGAGAAACCAAGAAATTACAAAACAAAACAAAAAGAATGAAAAAAATGGAAGATAATGTGAAATATCTCATTGGAAAAACAACTGACCTGGAAAATAGATCCAGGAGAGACAATTTAAAAATTATGGGACTACCTGAAAGCCATGATCAAAGAAAAAGCCTAGACATCATCTTTCATGAAATTATCAAGGAAAATTGCCCTGATATTCTAGAATGAGAGGGCAAAATAAATATTGAAAGAATCCACTAATCACCTCCTGAAAGAGACATGAAAAGAGAAACTCCTAGGAATATTGTAGCCAAATTTCAGATTCCCACGTCAAGGAGAAAATATTGCAAGCAGCTAGAAAGAAACAATTTTAGTGTTGTGGAAATACAATCAGGATAATGGAGGATCTGGCAGCTTCTACATTAAGGGATAGAAGGACTTGGAATAGGATATTCCAGAAGTCAAAGGAACTGGGATTAAAACCAAGAATCACCTACCCAGCAAAACTGAGTATAATACTTCAAGGGAATAAATGGTCATTCAGTGATACAGAGGACTTTCAAGCACTCATGATGAAAAGACCAGAACTGAATAGAAAATTTGACTTTCAAACACAATAATCAAGAGAAGCATGAAAAGATAAACAGGAAAGAGAAATCATAAAGTACTTTCTAAAGTTGAACTGTTTACATTCCTATACGGAAAGATAATATTTGTAACTCTTCAGACCTTTCTGAGTATTTGGGTACTTGGAGGGATTATACACACACACACACACACACACACACACACACACAAATAGACAGAGAGCACAGATTGAGTTGAATCAGAAGGGATGATATCTATAAAAAATAAAATTAAGGGATGAGAGAGGAATATATTGGGAGGAGAAAGGGAGAAATGGAATAGGGCAAATTATCACTCATAAAAGAGATAAGAAAAATCTTCTTCAATGGATGAGAAAAGGGAGGAGGTGAGAGGGGAAAAGTGAAGCTTATTGTCTTCATACATGGCTTAAGAAGGGAATAACATGCTCACTCAATTTTGTATGAAAATCATCTTACACTACAGGAAAGTAGGGGAGAACAGAACAAGTGGGGTGAGGAGGATGATGGAAGGGAGGGCAAATGGGAGAAGGGAGTAATTAGAAGTAAACATTTTTGGGAAGGGGCAAGATCAAATGAGAGAATAGAATAAATGGAGGGCAGGATAGGATGGAGGGAAATATAGTTAATAATACACAACATGACTATTATGGAAGCCTTTTGCAAAATGACACATATATATAGCCTGTATTCAATTACTTGCCTTCTCAGTGGGGATGGGTGGGGAGAGAGGAAGGGAGACAAGTTGGAATTCAAAGTATTAGAAACGAATGTTGAGAATTATTATTGCATATAACTGTGAAATAAGAAATACAGATAATGGGGTATAGAAATCTATCTTGCCCTACAAGAAAAGAGAGAAGATGAGGATAAGGGAAGGGTGGGGTATGATAGAAGGGAGGGCACATTGAAGGAACGGGTAATCAGAATGCCAGGTATTATGCCGTGGGGGAGGGGAGAGATGAGGAGAAAAATTGGAACTCAAAATTTTGTGGAAATGAGTGTCAAAATCTATAAATAAATAAATAAACATTTAATAAAATAAATAAATAAATATAATTACAACTTCAACCTATATGTCCACTGCTATTGACTCAGATAGTTCTTATTATAGCGTATGGAACTCCCAAGCTATGGTGCAGTCATATTTCTTTTACTGCCTCCAAGATCCAGGTAGTTTGGTGACAGCAGAGATCTGATTAACAGTCACTAGTTAAATAAACTCAAGCCCATCATTTTCTGAATCATAATGTAACTCATAATAGCTCTGAGGATACTCATTTTAACTATCACAGATGAGTCTTGGTTACATCTCCCACTCAAATTTCTAGGAATACACCCAAGGAATCAAATATGATTCTTCAATGCCATCAACTCAAACACTCACCAGTGTATTTGCCTGCAAGATTATCAGTTAAGAATCAATTTGATAATTCAACCTTAAGGGCTCTTAAAAAGGGATTATTTTACAAAATGGTAGAATAAGAATAACTGATATAAAACTTCTCCCCAAAAGTCTATAACACAGTCTCCCACAAGAACATGCAGAATCCAGAGGAAAGTGGGTCTAGTCTTAGAAATTATATGTGAGGTAAGTCAAAACTCTTGTTTGCCAGAAATCCTTTCTTTCATTTGTGGAATGCTTGAGAAGCTCTCCTTGCATGTGGCAAAATTCTTCTCTCTGCTCCTCGTGAAGCTATGAATCTGTGTCTAATCTGTCTTTGGCTTCTAAAGCAGACATTGCCATCAGCTGATTTGGGAATAACACTTGGACTCCTTTGGGAATATGAGAAGTCCAACATCTTTTGAATCTCAGAAGGTCTTCTTCCTGCCAAGAAGGGAGGAAAAACATAGGCTAAGACTACTCTCTCTTTCCAGGCAGTTCTTCCTCAGGGGGTTATTGAAATGCTCTCTCTTCTGGCTTCACATTCACTGGAATTCCTAGGTTCTAGCAAATTCCATTCTGTTATATAAAATCTAGAGGGTATGAAAGAATACCTAAGCCTTCTGAAACTTCCAAGATTAGAAACTCCACTCCTTTCACCTAGAAGAGTAAAGAACAAAAAGGCCAATGGCTTGTTTCTAGGAGCCATATAACCTCAGAGAGGGATGAAGTCTTAAGGCCTTTCACATTACAGCATGGTATCTCAGCATGGTATCTTTCTTTCTTTCTTGCCTCCCCTAAAACTTTGGACCCAGTACCCTTTCCTTTCATTTACTTTCTTTCTTTCTTTTTCTTCCTTCCTTCCTTCCTTCCTTCCTTTCTTTCTCTTTCTTTCTTTCTTTCTTTCTTTCTTTCTTTCTTTCTTTCTTTCTTTCTTTCTTTCTTTCCTTTCTTACTTTCTTCCTTTCTCCCTTTTTTCCTTCCTTCCTTCTTTCCTTTCTTTCTCCTTTCCTTTTTTCTTTCTTTCTTTCTTGTCACCCGTAAAACCTTAGACCCCATGCACGCTGATGCCCATGGATTGAATAACGAAGGGTCCCTGCCCAGCCTCCACTCAATGGCTGTTTTTGGACCCTCCTGGCTTAGAGTGAATGTTAATAGTAACAGTTTCTCTTGAATACAACAATCCTGAGGCTCCTGCCCCTCCCAGCATGATGTATGTATTTATTTTTTTCTTTTCTATTAAAGGGGTCATCCCCTTGATTACTTTTTAAAGAGGCCTGTTCACTGAATGGGCATTACCTCACTTTAAGTGAGTACCTGAAAAGGCCTTAATCTAAAAAGCCAAGGTCTCCCATTGCATTCTGGGCCATCTCTAGTCATCCTGATGAATATCTGGTCACTGGATCCAGATGACTCAGGAGAAGAAAGTGAGACTGGTGACCTTACACAGCCCTCCCTCACTCAAAACAAAGTCAATTGCAAATCATGTCATCATTTCTCTGATGTCATGGATCTCTTTGAAAATGAAGGAAAAAACACAATAACAACAATGGTATCTCACTCCACACCATTAGCAGAAGAATCACTGAGTTCCCCTAGATGCAAATGAAGCAAAGAGGCCATGATTATTGCTGACTGGCCCCTTTGACAACCTCTGTAGCCAACTACCTACCTTCTATGTGGTAAGGCAAACAGAACCAGGTAGAAAATGTCTACACATGGTCCACCATCTCTCCAAGGCATTTCCTTTACACCATTATCCTGGAAGCAAGCTCCCTAGAGTCCTATACATGGAGAAGGTACATTTGCCAAGCAAACAAATGGCACCTCCATCTGTAACAGATTCCCTTAATTCTAGTGACTTTCTTCTGTTGATTGTTTTCAATGCATCCTATGGATGTCCTGTTAGTATGTAGTTGTTTCATATTGTGTCCTTTATTACACTGTGAGCTCCTTGAAAGCAAGAGCTGTCTTTTGCCTTTCTCTATATTCCTAGTGCTTAGCACAGTGTCTGGCACATAGTAGGTGCTTAATAAATGTTGACTGACTGACTAATAGAATAAAAAGAAAAAGAAAGTTGGAAAAAATCTTTGCATCAAATATAACTGATAACAATATCCAAGTTACATCAGAAGTTGACATGAGTTGACATTAATAAAACTATACCCTCAGAGGATGAGGATATGAAAAAAACTATTTTCAAAAGAATTGTAAGCTATAAATGAGCACATGAAAACAGGCTTCAATTTACTTGTTATTGTAATGAGAAAAGCAATTTTTAAAAACTCTTAGGTTTTACCTCATCCCATGCAAATTGGCCAGAATGACAGAAAGCTGAAACGTTGGAAGGGCTATGGGAAGATGGGCACACTAATATAAAATTGGAGGAGCTGTAAATAATAATAGTATAACTAATCCGGAATTATGTAAGGTAAGTGTCTAAACTGTTCATCTTCTTTAATCCAGCAATCCTGCCTTTGGGCATATATGTCCACAGCAGCACTCTTTTTGGTAACAAAAAACTGGAGACATGTTGCATGCCCATCACTCAGGGAAAAGGTTGAACAAACTGTGCTATATGAAAGTAGTGATGTGTTATAGTGCAGTAAGAAGTCACAGATATGAGGAGATTTGTGAATGGTGAGCTGAAGTTAAACGTAATAATCAGAACCAGAACCATTCCTCAAAGCAACTGAAAAACCAATAATGATCCTAGAAAGCAAATAATGAAATACACTTCCCTCCTCTAAGGAATAGACTTGGATAAGAAGGCTGCGTAGACTGTCAGACAAGGCCACTTGCTGGTTGCTTTGGATTAACTTCTTTTTATTCATTACAGGGGAAGTTTCAATTTTATTGACGATTTGAAGGAAGGGTTTATATTCAGGAATGACTATGATATAAAAATATAAGTTACCAATAAGACTTTTTTAAATGAACAGTGCATGTTAGGCAACACTCTTGATTCTAGTGTGAGGTTAGCATAGATACATGAGGGCAGAATGTTCCTGGTCCACACAAATACACATCAAAGATGCATCTATAAAGCAGAAGGGAAAGTCAATTTGCAAGTAACTGATTTTCTTGATTGTTTCAGACAGTATCAATTAATTAGACAACTACTAGTCATACTCTTCCTTTGTGACAAGATTCCCCTGTGCAAACAATGAATCTGAAGCATATGGTGAAAATAGTGCCACTGGACACTAGGAGACCTGGGTATGGGGCCCAGCTCTGCCATTGACTACCAGTGACTGCTCTTTTCTTGGCCTCGGTTTCCTCCTGTCTGTCATGTGAGGGAACTGGACCTGATGATCTTGAAGGTCCTTTCCAGCCCCCTCCAACTCTGATTTTGGTCTAAAGTTTCTTCCAGGTGTGACATTCTGTGATTCTGTGACCCAGTGATCCAAATTCCCTTCTACTCATTTTGTGTCAACCTCCCATTAAAGTCTTCCTTTAATCCTTCTTCATAGAACACAGATGACCCTGGACCCTCTGCTGCAATGCCAGCAGAGCACAAGCTCTGGCTTGTTAGTGAAGCTACAGCCTCACTAAGTGAAGAAAAATTCATTACCAAAAGTTTGGTTGCAGAGTAAAGAGTTTTTCAGTCATAATAACTCACAACTAGACACTAAGATTGAGCTGATTTATAATCTGCATCAGCAGGAGTAGAAACCCAGGGGGTTCTCTCATCTGCATTTTTGAAATATCGACATATTTCTACCAGTGGTGAGTATTCCTCTCTCTATAAATCTTTGAGAAATATCCAACTGTATGGTGCAATAGGATAAACACAGAAATATGAGTTGATTCGAATTGACTAGAATGACCTAGTCCCATTCTGCCACTAATATTCCGTGTAACTTTGAGCAAGTCACTGCCCACTTCTAGGCCTCAGTTTCCACATCTGGAAAATGAGAAATCAAGTCAACAGACAATTAAGCACCTACTATGTGCTAAATGCTAAGTGCTGGGAAAGCTGAGCTAGATGATTCTGAGGACATTTCCAGGGCTAATTCTCTGAATCTACCTTCAACCAGACCACCACCACCACACTACTCACTTTAATTTCTTTTTTATTAATGTTCTACAATCACTACCATAAAACTTAGATTTTTCCCCCCCTCACCACCCTCCTCCCTCCCCAAGATGGCACACAATTCTATATAGGATCTACACATACTTTCCTATTGAATACGTTTTCACTATAGTCATGCTGTGTAGATGAACTAAAATAAATGGAAGAAATTATATAACAAATCAAAACACAATACACACACACACACACACACACACACACAAATGATCTGCTATATTCTGCAAATGAATTCCATAGTTCTTTCTCTGAGTGTGGAAGGCATTTTGCCTTAGAAGGCCATTGGGAATTTTTTTTTTTTAAGTTCTTGTGTTGTTACGAAGTTTCAAGTCTACCAGAAAAAACTCTCACACACTGTGGTCGTTGCTGTGCACAGAGTTCTCCTGGTTCTGCTCCTTTCACTCAGCATCAGATCATATAAGTCCTTCCAGGCCTCTCTGAAGTCTTCCTGTTCATCATTTCTTATGGTGCAATAGTACTCCATTACATTCATATACCATAATTTATTCAGCCATTCCCTAATTGATAGGCATCCCCTTGATTTCCAGTTTTTGGCAACTACAAAGAGTGCTGCTATAAATATTTTTGTACATGTGGGACCCTTTCCCATTTTTATGATCTCTTAGGGATACAGTCCTAGAAGCAATATTGCTGGGTCGAAGGGTATGCACATTTTTGTAGCCCTTTGGGCATAGTTCCAAACCACTCTCCAGAATGGTTGGATGAGCTCACAGCTCCACCAACAATGAATTTACTCACTTTAATTTCATTAATTTGTCTCCTGGGTATGTTTGTGTGGTTCTCCAAACATGCAGCATTTTCTTAAGCCCCACTTCCCAACTAATAAAGATTCCTCCCTGATTCCCATTTCTCTAAAGAAAAACATATCCATGAGGAATGAATTAATAATAGTAAATAATAATAGTAAATCCCATTGTAGTCTGGACCATTTCAAGCTACTAACTGTACCTACCAGCAACTTCTGTTTCTGAGCAACTGCTTGTGTTAAAGGTACTAGAGAGACAGAACTTTAGCAGAAGAAGAGTTTATAGGCTTTTTACTTTTTTCTTAAATGTTTGGAATAAACTTACTGTTTAGTTTGACCAATATTATGTTTTGATTCATGCATATCAATATATTCATAAAGTTCAGCCAGAATTGGTGATCAAGGAAGGAAAATCTTTCTAACAACAGGAGCTATCTCAACACGGAATGGGTTACCTCATGAAGTGACAGGTTCTTCATCACTGAAGGTCTTCAAGTAAAAGCTAAATGACTGCTTGTCAGGAATGTTATTGAGGAAATTCCTATTCTAATATAGATTAGACTCCTTGCCTATCGAGGTCCCTTCAAATCCTGAGATTCTGTGATTTTTTTATATGTGTACATGTCTATTACATCTTACAAATTATTTTAAGGGAGGTGATACCACTTGGAAGAGAACTGTGCAATCCCCACAGATCCTGGGACAGACTACTACAGCCCAGGGAGCTGCAAATTCTCTCCTGTTTAGAGATTCAGTTATGGGCTCCTGCAGGTACTGAACTGGGTCCCTATCTATGGTGAGTGACAGGAATTCCCAGAGGCAGCCAATCACCCCTTCCGAGGCTTGGCTTACTACCGCTTCAAGAGCTTATCTTTACTCGGTCTAGGACTGCATATAAAGTCTTCTCTCTCTGCTTACAGACTCTCCTGTTTATGGAAACTTATGCTTACCTATGAGAATGATTTCAACATGCTTACACTGCCCTTCCAAATGGAGTTAACGTCAGCTCTGCTTGACCACGCTAAAGCAACGATGGGTCTCCCATCTGTCTACAGAGCTGCAGACTTCTCCCCCTAATATCTCCCTGTGCCAGCATTAGTAGCACCAGACAAAGATTTGGAAGCCACTAGATTTTCTTTTGTGTAAAGAGAAACAAAGTAATGAAAGGACAGTGAGCAATGGTAGAAAGGGAATAAATAGTTCATTGGAAAGAATCTGGCAACTTGTACTCTCAACTGAAGAAATGGAATAAGCTTTTTCTCATTTTAACTCCTCCCTTTTACAGGACAGGAGAGACAAAACAGGTCAGGGAATTAATGGAGAGCTGCTTCTTCACTTGGAATTAGAGATGGGGAAATAGATAGATATCCTAATGAGGTCCATCTGCAGAGACATCTTGGTGCAGTGTTCACATTGTTTCACCATCCACAACTTTTAACTCCTGGGAATTTCTCTGTACCTTACAGATCCAATTACTCCATCCAGCAAGAACATACCACCAAATTCTCAATAGGGAAAGAGAGGGGAGCAAGCATCTATCTGGAGATCAGACATGATATGTGACCTGCAAACCCACATGGCACAAAATGGAGAGCAGACTCTTTTCCTTTGGCTTCTTTCTCCCAGCATTCTCCAAAAATGCAGTTGCAAAATGGCCAAGTATAAAAGATATCATCTAGTGGTGAATTCCAGAAACTCTTATCTTTCCAAAAATATTATCTAGGCTGGAGCCCAAGAGCCCAGGGCTCCACTTATATACATATAAATTCATACACATGAATCAAGGAATGGCCATTGGCCATGAAGCAGAGGAGCCTGAGTTCTTGTTGTTGTAGTTCTGTACAAGACACTTCCTGGAACCCTGATTATTCCATCTGTAAAATGTACTGAGGTTATAACCAGTAACAAAGGTCCTTCCTATGTTGGCATTCTGTGTTCTACATTCTAATGTCTACTTAGCCTCTGACATCGTTTGACTTGGAAATATTTGAGTAGTAAATCTTTTTTTAAAAAAATCCAGACACTGATATAGTGAGTTCTTCCTGCTCCCCATCAATACAGTCTGATTAGCACCTATTCTGCATTTTCTAGTATTAGACGTCTGTGTGCATTAAAGGGTTAGGTGACTTGCCCACGGTCACATAGTTAATATATGGCAGAAACAGGATTTGAACTCAGATAATCCTGACTCTAAGTCTGACTTTCTATATACTATGACAGGCTATTTCTCCATAAAGCTTCACATAATGGAATTTCACTCCCTATACAATAATTTACTGCTCATCGACAAATGGGGGAGGGGGGCAATCATATCTCTAGTTCTCCTCTCTCTCATATCTCCCTCTCCCAATGAAAAGAAAAAAACAAATAATAATATTTATCTATCAAGCTAATACGTGCTACTAAGTAACTAAAGATATGTTTAGTAAGTGATGGAACTTCATGATGAAGGTTTGTGCTGTTTTCTGACAACTAGGGGAAAAGCAGAACTAGACAGGAGTTTCACAATCAACTCCAGACCACATAAAACTTGTCTGCTGTCAAGTTTTGTTACAACCCTCCAAACTTGGGCAAGACTCTCCAAGGCTGGCAAACAGGGCAAAGTTTGATACAAAACCACTCCCTTCAGTGATTGCCAGGAATGAACATAGTTTTGGGTGAAAAGCAAAAGAAACTCAGCTCTTTCCCCTGATATATGGTAGCTCTCTGTCGCTTTAGGATTTTATTCAAAGCCTGAGTCCAGCACTCCAAGTAATCTAATTGAATAAGAGAGAGAGAAAAAAGATAAGTTCTTTAACAGCAAGGAAACTGAAACTTCAGTTTCCTTCCACTTTGCTGAAGAACATTCTAAAGTTCAAGAAAAGAATTTGAAGGTGTGAGTCAGAAGAAAGTTCAAGATCACACCTGAACTAACCTTCACTAGTTTCTGCTTATTTGAAGATAGTCTCCCCCCACCTCCCTCCCAGAGTCAACCCCTATAATAAAGAACAAAAAACAAGAGACAGGAGAAAAAAGCAGTCCATCACAGCTATGGAATACGTGAATAGACTCTGACAGGATGAAACGTTCTACACTCACAGGCCTCACTTCTGCAAACAATGGAAAGAGGTACCTCTTCTCTTCACTACTTTGGAATCATGCTTGAACATTGTAACTGCAATGTTCCAGTTTGAGTTTTTCTCAGGGTTATTTTTATTTCCTTTACTTTTTAAAAAAATTCTGACCTTAATAACAAATGAAGCAGGAATTTTCATATACATAGCAAGATAAAGAACAGTAAAGTGCAAGTTTCTATGTGCTGCTTGCTTTTCTTTTTATGTAATATAGTAAAGTTAACATGTAACTTTCAAAGCTAACCTGCTTGTCTGATTCTTTCGGGCCTTCCCTTTGTTTCATTCTGTGCATTTAAAAAAAAAATCTTCAAATACTCTCTTTTCTTTCTTTGCTTTTTTTCTTGAGAGAACAATCATATCTCTAGTTCTCTTCTCCTTCCCACCTACCCACCCCATTGAAAAGAAATAAGCAAAACCCTTGTAACAAATACAGAAAACAATTAGCCAAATCTGAAAATTTGAGTCTTATTCTATATGTTAAGTTCATTACATCTCTGTCATAAGGTGGGTAACCTGCTTCATGATCAGTCCTCTGGAATCACGATTAGTTATTGTAATGATCAGAGGTCTTCAATGAAACAGGCATTTTTAAGTATGAGTTTTTATTCCACAGAATCCTGGCATCGAAGTCATAACAAAAAGAATTCTTGTTTCTGTGGTGGTGTCAGGTTTGCAAAGTGCCTTCCGTATGGTATTGAAAGGCAGGTAAGGAAAACATGGTTATCTGCCTTCAATTCTTGTATCAAGCCAAGTTTGTCTCTCTTACATTGGAGAAGATATTTTCATCTCAATATTTTACATGACTTCCCTAAAAGGAAAGGCACTCTGAAGCAGTGATAGAGAGATGGGCTTAGAAAGAGGAACACTAGGGTTGAGGTCCTGCTTCTGAAACTTACTAGCTGTGTGTCTCTGAGAAAGTAATTTCATCTCTAAGTTTTTCAAGAGACACTTTAAGATTTATCTATGAAGTTAAAGATGACATGCATGAGTATACACAGTGGGAGATTCCTATAATGATTGAATCACAGATCTTTTGAGTATTCCCTAAAATCATGGACAAGAACCATATGAGCAAAGGAAATGGGAGAGGAACTACAATCTGGATGAAAAATTGACCAAAATGAGAAAATAATGGAGTCAGTCAGATGTGAAAGATGTTTCCAAAGGCTCTATGCTACATTTTCTTTTTTTGTATGTCATTTAAGATCACCAGTTAAGGGTCTTGGGATGGCTTCAAAATAGGAGTACTAGAATTCAGGTGGAGCTAATTGGCTTGTGGACTCCATCAGGGAGCCCTACATCAATGTAATGAACTCCTCCATCAACCCAATGAAATCACAATGTGTGAATCTTTGTCCAAAGCTAATTTAGGGGCAACTCCTTCAAAAATGGGCCCATCCTTCCTAAGACACTGCTTCCCAGTGATTGAGACTCAAGGAGATATACCTAGGGACTGGAACATTCAATGGGCAGTAAAACCAAGTGCAGTGGATGCTCTGTGCTACTTCTTTTAATCTCCAAGTTTCCCTTTTGTACTTTCTCCGGATTTGAGGGGACATGGAGATGATTTCTCCCTTCCTCTTTTTCCAGGAGCAGTTAATAGTACCTGCATGAATCCTGGTAGCATAAGAGAGGAGTTCAAGGAACTAAAGTTCTTAGCTACCTCCTGCCTTTCTATTTCTTTTTTTGAACATTTGTCAGAGAAGAATATTCTTGAGAATGGATTTTCCATATAAGTTCAAGAATTCCTAAGAGATACAGAATTCGAGTAGTCCAGCACCAGCCTCCTAAAGGGAGAAAATTATCAAGAGCAGAATGATCCTTGATCTTATATATATATGTGCTAGTCCTCAATATATTTGAAATATTTGATTGAAAGAATTTTCCCAGTTGCCAGCTTCCCTTCTTATTCTAGTTGCATTAATTGTGCTCATGCAAAATCTTTTCAATTTCATGTCACCAACATTTTCTATTTTATCTTCTGTAATCATTTCTATCCCTTGTTTTGTTAAGAATTCACTTCCTGGAAGATGTTGGAAAACTGGAACATTAATGCATTGATAGTGGAGTTGTGAACTGATGCAACCATTCTGGAGAGTAATTTGGAACTATGCCCAAAGGGCTATAAAAATGTGCATACCCTTTGACCTAGCAATACCACTTCTAGGTCTGTATCCCAAGGGAAAGGATTCCCACGTACAAAAATATTTATAGCAGCTCTTTTTTGTGGTGGCTAAGAATTGGAAATTGAGGTAATGCTCATCAGTTGGGGAATGACTGAACAAGTTATGGTATATGAATGTAATGGAATACTACTGTTCCATAAGAAATGATGAACAGGTGGACTTCAGAGAAACCTGGAAAGACTTATATGAACTGATGCTGAGTGAAGTGAGCAGAACCAGAAGAACATGTTGTGCACAGTAAGAGCAATGACTAACTTTGATAGACTTAGTTCTTCTTACCAATGCAAAGATCTAAGACAACTTCGAAAGACTCATGACAGAAAATACTATCCACATAAACAGAAAGAACTATGGAGTTTGAATGCAGATGGAAGCAGACTATTTGGCTTCTTTTTTTGTTGGTTTGTTTCTTCTTTCTTGTGTTTCCTCCCATTGGTTCTAATTCTTCTCTACTAATGTGAAAATATATGTAATATGAATGCATATGTAGAACCTATATCAGATTGCATGCCATCTTGCAGAGGGGGACAGGAAGGAGGGGGAGAATATTTAGAACTCAAAATCTTATGGAAGTGAATATTGAAAACCAAAAATGAATTTTAAAAAATTTACTTCCTGGCTTTAACTATGAAAGGTAACTGATATGGTTGTCTTCTAATTTTTTATGGTATAAAACTTTAATATTCAAGTCATATATTCATTTTGACCCTATTGTGAAATATTATATAAGCTGCTGGTCTAAACCTAATTTCTGCCAAAAGTTCCTTACCTTCTGAGGAAAACATGATGGGCAATTTGAGTATCTTCTCACTTCTGTGTTTGTTCAAAAGCTTCTGTGAGCCCTTGATATCTTGTGCATTTTCCATGGTAGATGAAATAAAAGTTGTGCTATACCCAATGATGTACTGATAAATGTTTAACAACACTTCTTTAAAAATGTACAACATACATTTAAGTTTAAACTGTATTATCATTTTCTCCATCACCTTCTTTTGTTCTTAATAGTATTTTATTTTTCCCAATTATATGTAAAGATAGTTTTCAACATTCATTTTTGTAAAATTTTGAGTTCCAGATTTTTCTCCCTCCCTCCCACTCCCTCTATCTCCCCAAGACAGCAAACAATCTGATATAGGTTATACATGTACAATCATGTTAAACATATTTCCACATTAGTCATCCTGTGAAAGAAGAATAAGAACAAAGGGGAAAACTGAAAGAAAAACAACAAAAAAGTGAAAATAGTATGTTTCAGTTTGCATCCAGATGCCATAGTTCTTTCTCGAGATATAGTTAGCATGTTCTATTACAAGTCTTTTGAAATTGTTTTGGATCATTGTATTGTTGAGAAGAGCTAAGTGTAGCATAGTTAATCATTACACAATGTTGCTGTTGCTGTGTCTAATGTTCTCCTGGTTTTTCATCACTTTCTTAAGTCTAGACAATTGACGAAACAATAAACCAAGCCCTGATTAGTAGTTTTATTTGCAAGATGTAAATGCTTATACTGAAAGTTTAACAACTGGCTCTCAAAATAGTACAAGCTGGTTCAAGCACAGCCCTGCCTCTATATCCCATACTCATATTTCACGTTGGGTACCTGATTTTATAAGTATTAAAGATCTCATTACCCACATTTGAATACCTATACATAAGACATGCCTAAACTTCATACCAGAAATTTTCTTTCAGTAAAATTCTGGGACGGTGGCAAGAGCCAAGAGAGAAATTGACATTCTGAGATCAAACTGTCTAGGTGGGTACTCATTCTAGGTGAGCCTGGAGTAGCTTAGAGAGTCTTGGGTCTTAGGTTACATTCATACTCATTCAATTCATTCAACTCATTCAACCAGTTCTTAAAGTCAGGGGTGTGTTGGTAAATGTTTAACAATTGACTGCTCCCCCAAAAATGTATGCAAGATACACTTTTACATTTAATCTCCACTATTAACATTTTTCTCCACTACCTTCAAGTCAACAAAACAATACATCAAGTTCTGAGTTGTAGCATTTGCTGATTTCTAAAGTGTAATTGGTCATGCTGCAAATTTAACAACTGGCTCTAGATGGCTAGTTTGGGCTGGTTTCAGCATACCATTGCTTAAAGGTCATCTACGTGGGACATGCAAAAAATAAGACCAGGAAAGAGTTCAGTGTCTAATAGGACAGATGAGACTTGGGACAAGGTAGAACTCTAACATATTCTAAGAAATGAATACACAGAGCGTCCCATAAGTTCAAAGGAGGACATGTCATCATGGGTGGGGATTAGAGAAAAGTTTCCTAAACAAAATAAAACCCGATATGGACTTTGAGGGATGTGTACCAGTCCGGTAGACAGAGGTGGAGAAGAGAAGGCCATTTCAGGCAGAAGAATAAGGGCGAGGAAGCAAGAAAACTATGAGATAGGAGGCTGAGCCAAGATGGTGGGGCAAAGTCAGGTACTCCCCTGAGCTCTCCCCCAACCCCTCCAAATACCTTTAAATGATGACTCTAAACAAATTCTAGAGCAGCAGAACCCACAAAAAGACTGAGTGATACAATTTTCCATCCCAAGACATCTTAGAAGATCAGCAGGAAAGGTCTGTTGCACTAGAATTAGAGTGGAGCACTGTCCAATACAGGCTACACAGCATAGCCCCAGGCCCAGCAAACCCAGAGCAGGCCTCAGGATGACTGAATCATTGGCAGCAGTGGTGGTTTCCAGACTTCTTAGACTCCAAAGACAACTTAGAAGGTCAATAGGGTAACTGGGAAAATAGAAATGTCATCAACAGTGGCAAGATCTACAAATTTGTCTGAACAAAGGGGAAAAGGACTTCATAATGTGACTTAAGGGCAGCAAACAGCCTCAAGTAGTTGTTAGTTTGAGGTGGTTGCTTGTCAGCTACTTTTCCTATTCTTTTCAAGATACTTATCACAAGAAAGAATAGAAGTTATCCTTCATAAGATGTTCTGCAGACACTGGAGAAGATTTCATATATTCCCCAGTTCTTTTGCAAGATGCTAGGCTTGTCATAAGATCTTCAAATGGTCCTGAGCTTGAGAAGTTTCCCAAGAGCAGTGTTCTGGTTGACTCAGCTAATCCCAAAGATGTTAAGACATACTGCATCGCTCTCATTATGTGACATATAAAAACCAGAGCAAGGCAGGAAGTCCAGGGGGTTAATAAAATACCAGAAAAACTAAGGGACATGTTCTGACTTAGGGCTGCATACAGAGAACATACCATTCAAACAAATCCAAAGTTCTCCTATAAAATGAGATGTTAAACATCAGGTAAGTCTGGGAATGCGGCACTTAATTTAGCCTTTGTATTCTTTCATTCTGGCATCCTTTGCCCTCTGTAGAATTTCCTATAGTTGTAAACAAATGACTCCTTCCATTAAAAACATATTGATTCAATAAGCCCACTTGTGTTTTTGAACCCTGGGGAAGTGTGGCTGAGTGTCTGTAGGTGTATTTAAGATGCATTTTTCTGTGATTTGTGATTTTTCCATATGAATAAGGATCTCATTTTTGCAGAGATGAGAGTTTGGGCCTATGAAAGTAAGAAGAAAACAGGTTTCTATTCTGAAGGGAAAGTGGCCCACTCAAAACAAGTTTTAGCAGTTTAATCAAAACTATGTAAAGGACCAAGTTCTGTGCTGCCTGATTTATACTAAATTCTTTGTTGTTTTATAAATGATACTGTTGAGAGCCAAGGTGGTAGAGTAACAGGAAGAAATACAATGAGGTTCTCTCTTACCCCATCCCCAAATTCACCAAATAAATTTAGAAAATGCACCAGACTGACTCCTGATCAAGAAATCCAAGAAAAAGTAACAGTGAGTCATTTTTTCAGTCCAGGTCTGCAAAGGGAAATAGAGAAGTCCATGGGCACTGGTTACAGAGTCTGTGCAGGAGAATTCCACTTTAGGATGAAGCTATGTATCAGGGGAAGATGAGGTCCAAGACCCACAGCAGGGCACCTCAAATTTGTGAACAGATGTCAACTGCAGCTTTATTCTACCCAGTTTTGAGTCACACATCTAGAGTTAACAAAGGACGTGATCTGTGCCTAGGGATCCTGTCCAGGATGAGGAGTCGATTTTGGTCCCCCTTATGTAAGTAACAAGGAACAAGTTCAGAAGCAAGCAACACCTATGTGGCTCTGACCCCAGAGGTGAAGCAGGATCTCAGTTCCAGTTTCTGGCCCACTCTGAAGCCTTCAGAGGAACCTTGATGGTGAAATCCAAGAAAAAGTCAGTGAGTCATTTTTCCTGCCAAAGTTAGGACAGGGAGAAAAAGTATTCTGGGGAAACTGGGGACAAGGTCTGGCTAGAAGCACCCACAGTGAGCACTCCAGAGTTCAGGTGCAAAGGCTTCACAAGGGCAAAAAGAAGTCCCAGATCCATACCAAAGCACCATAATGGGACAGTGCTAGCTGACAGCTCCCTACTATCCAGTTTCAATTCAAAGACCCAGGGCAGACTGAGACTCAGCCCTCTACCCACAGGCAGCTTTCTACAGTAAGGATTGTAATGGGAGAAGTACAGCCAAGATGCCAGAGTAGAAAGATGCATATACTCTAGTGTTTTCCTCACAACCCACAAAATACCTGTAAAAAATGACTCTCAACAAATTCTAGAGCAGCAGAAGCCACAGAACAACAGAGTGAAAGAGGTTTCCAGCCTGGAAAACTGACAGAAAAGGTCGATCTCATGGGATACTGAGTACAGTGGAGTCCAGCCCTGGTCACTTGGCACTGGGAGGAACAGGACCTGAACAGACCTCCAGGGCATAATTCCCAATAGCAACAGAGGGTCCCAGATCCCTCAACCCAAAAGTGACAAAGAAAGTTCCAAAGGTCAGTGTGGGAAGGCTTTTCCAGCTAGGCAAGAGGGGAGTGGGGTTCCCCCAGCACTGGCCCCAGGTGGTGGCACAGGTGGCAGCAGCAGCAGCAACAGGCAACAGGTGGCTATGGTGGCCACAGAAGCAACCTGGTACCTTGTCCAGACAGCTCAGCTTAAAGCTTCT